>NC_080047.1:28992362-29689862 GCF_026212465.1 Amaranthus tricolor
AATGAACAAGTATCAATGATCAATGACGAATGAACGATGAAGAATGAACAAGGATCAATGATCAATGTAGAATGAACGATGAAGAATGAACAAGGATCAATGATCAATGACGAATGAACGATGAAGAATGAACAAGGATCAATGGTCAATGACGAATGAACGATGAAGAATGAACAAGGATCAATGATCAATGAAGAATGAATGACGAAGAATGAACAAGGATCAATGATCAATGAAGAATAAACAATGAAGAATGAACAAGGATCAATGATCAATGAAGAATGAATGATGAAGAATGAACAAGTATCAATGATCAATGACGAATGAACGATGAAGAATGAAAAAGGATCAATGATCAATGAAAAATGAACGATGAAGAATGAACAAGGACCAATGATCATTGAAGAATGAATGATGAAGAATGAACAAGGATCAATGATCAATGAAGAATGAAAGATAAAGAATAAACAAGGATCAATGATCAATGAAGAATGAACGATGAAGAATGAACAAGGATCAATGGTCAATGAAGAATGAACGATTAAGAATGAACAAGGATCAATGATCAATGAAGAATGAATGACGAAGAATGAACAAGGATCAATGATCAATGAAGAATAAACAATGAAGAATGAACAAGGATCAATGATCAATGACTAATGAACGATGAAGAATGAACAAGGATCAATGATCAATGAAGAATGAACGATAATGAATGAACAAGTATCAATGATCAATGACGAATGAACGATGAAGAATGAACAAGGATCAATGATCAATGTAGAATGAACGATGAAGAATGAACAAGGATCAATGATCAATGTAGAATGAACGATGAAGAATGAACAAGGATCAATGATCAATGACGAATGAACGATGAAGAATGAACAAGGATCAATGGTCAATGAAGAATGAACGATGAAGAATGAACAAGGATCAATGATCAATGTAGAATGAACGATGAAGAATGAACAAGGATCAATGATCAATGAAGAATGAACGATAATGAATGAACAAGTATCAATGATCAATGACGAATGAACGATGAAGAATGAACAAGGATCAATGATCAATGAAAAATGAACGATGAAGAATGAACAAGGATCAATGATCAATGTAGAATGAACGATGAAGAATGAACAAGGATCAATGATCAATGACGAATGAACGATGAAGAATGAACAAGGATCAATGGTCAATGAAGAATGAACGATGAAGAATGAACAAGGATCAATGATCAATGTAGAATGAACGATGAAGAATGAACAAGGATCAATGATCAATGACGAATGAACGATGAAGAATGAACAAGGATCAATGATCAATGAAGCATAAACGATGAAGAATGAACAAGGATCAATGATCAATGAAGAATGAACGATGAAGAATGAACAAGGATCAATGATCAATGACGAATGAACGATGAAGAATGAACAAGTTTCAATGATCAATGACGAATGAACGATGAAGAATGAACAAGGATCAATGATCAATGACGAATGAATGATGAAAAATGAACAAGGATCAATTATTAATGAAGAATGAACGATGAAGAATGAACAAGGATCAATGATCATTGAAGAATGAACGATGAAGAATGAACAAGGATGAATGATCAATGAAGAATAAACGATGAAGAATGAACAAGGATCAATGATCAATGACGAATGAACGATGAAGAATGAACAAGGATCAATGATCAATGACGAATGAACGATGAAGAATGAACAAGGATCAATGATCAATGTAGAATGAAAGATGAAGAATGAACAAGATTCACTGATCAATGACGAATGAACGATGAAGAATGAACAAGGATCAATGATCAATGAAGAACGAAAGATAAAGAATGAACAAGGATCAATGATCAATGTAGAATGAACGATGAAGAATGAACAAGGATCAATGATCAATGAAGAATGAACGATTAAGAATGAACAAGGATCAATGATCAATGAAGAATGAACGATGAAGAATGAACAAGGATCAATAATCAATGTAGAATGAACGATGAAGAATGAACAAGTATCAATGATCAATGACGAATGAACGATGAAGAATGAACAAGGATCAATGATCAATGAAGCATAAACAATGAAGAATGAACAAGGATCAATGATCAATGAAGAATGAACGATTAAGAATGAACAAGAATCAATGGTCAATGACGAATGAACGATGAAGAATGAACAAGTTTCAATGATCAATGACGAATGAACGATGAAGAATGAACAAGGATCAATGATCAATGACGAATGAATGATGAAAAATGAACAAGGATCAATTATTAATGAAGAATGAACGATGAAGAATGAACAAGGATCAATGATCATTGAAGAATGAACGATGAAGAATGAACAAGGATGAATGATCAATGAAGAATAAACGATGAAGAATGAACAAGGATCAATGATCAATGACGAATGAACGATGAAGAATGAACAAGGATCAATGATCAATGACGAATGAACGATGAAGAATGAACAAGGATCAATGATCAATGTAGAATGAAAGATGAAGAATAAACAAGATTCACTGATCAATGACGAATGAACGATGAAGAATGAACAAGGATCAATGATCAATGACTAATGAACGATGAAGAATGAACAAGGATCAATGATCAATGAAGAATGAACGATAATGAATGAACAAGTATCAATGATCAATGACGAATGAACGATGAAGAATGAACAAGGATCAATGATCAATGAAAAATGTACGATGAAGAATGAACAAGGATCAATGATCAATGTAGAATGAACGATGAAGAATGAACAAGGATCAATGATCAATGAAGAATGAACGATTAAGAATGAACAAGGATCAATGATCAATGAAGAATGAACGATGAAGAATGAACAAGGATCAATGATCAATGTAGAATGAACGATGAAGAATGAACAAGGATCAATGATCAATGACGAATGAACGATGAAGAATGAACAAGGATCAATGATCAATGAAGCATAAACAATGAAGAATGAACAAGGATCAATGATCAATGAAGAATGAACGATGAAGAATGAACAAGGATCAATGATCATTGTAGAATGAACGATGAAGAATGAACAAGGATCAATGATCAATGAAGAATGAACGATGAAGAATGAAAAAGGATAAGTGATCAATAACGAATGAACGATGAAGAATGAACAAGGATCAATGATCAATGAAGAATGAACGATAAAGAATGAAATAGGATCAATGATCAATGACGAATGAACGATGAAGAATGAACAAGGATCAATGATCAATGAAGAATGAACGATGACGAATCAATAAGGATCAATTATCAATGAAGAATAAACGATGAAGAATGAACAACAACCAATGATCCATGAAGAATAAACGATGAAGAATGAACAAGGATCAATGATCAATGAAGCATAAACGATGAAGAATGGACAAGGATCAATGATCAATGTAGAATAAAAGATGAAGAATGAACAAGGATCAATGATCAATGACGAATGAATGATGAAGAATGAACAAGGATCAATGATCAATGAAGAATGAAAGATAAAGAATAAACAAGGATCAATGATCAATGAAGAATGAACGATGAAGAATGAACAAGGATCAATGGTCAATGAAGAATGAACGATGAAGAATGAACAAGGATCAATGATCAATGTAGAATGAACGATGAAGAATGAACAAGGATCAATGATCAATGACGAATGAACGATGAAGAATGAACAAGGATCAATGATCAATGAAGCATAAACGATGAAGAATGAACAAGGATCAATGATCAATGAAGAATGAACGATTAAGAATGAACAAGAATCAATGGTCAATGACGAATGAACGATGAAGAATGAACAAGTTTCAATGATCAATGACGAATGAACGATGAAGAATGAACAAGGATCAATGATCAATGACGAATGAATGATGAAAAATGAACAAGGATCAATTATTAATGAAGAATGAACGATGAAGAATGAACAAGGATCAATGATCATTGAAGAATGAACGATGAAGAATGAACAAGGATGAATGATCAATGAAGAATAAACGATGAAGAATGAACAAGGATCAATGATCAATGACGAATGAACGATGAAGAATGAACAAGGATCAATGATCAATGACGAATGAACGATGAAGAATGAACAAGGATCAATGATCAATGTAGAATGAAAGATGAAGAATGAACAAGATTCACTGATCAATGACGAATGAACGATGAAGAATGAACAAGGATCAATGATCAATGAAGAACGAAAGATAAAGAATGAACAAGGATCAATGATCAATGACGAATGAATGAAGAAGAATGAACAAGGATCAATGATCAATGAAGAATGAACGATGATGAATGAACAAGGATCAATGATCAATGACGAATGAACGATGAAGAATGAATAAGGATCAATGATCAATGAAGAATGAACGATGAAGAATGAACAAGGATCAATGGTCAATGACGAATGAACGATTAAGAATGAACAAGGATCAATGATCAATGAAGAATGAACGATGAAGAATGAACAAGGATCAATGATCAATGAAGAATGAACGATTAAGAATGAACAAGGATCAATGATCAATGAAGAATGAACGATGAAGAATGAACAAGGATCAATGATCAATGTAGAATGAACGATGAAGAATGAACAAGGATCAATGATCAATGACGAATGAACGATGAAGAATGAACAAGGATCAATGATCAATGAAGCATAAACAATGAAGAATGAACAAGGATCAATGATCAATGAAGAATGAACGATGAAGAATGAACAAGGATCAATGATCATTGTAGAATGAACGATGAAGAATGAACAAGGATCAATGATCAATGAAGAATGAACGATGAAGAATGAAAAAGGATAAGTGATCAATAACGAATGAACGATGAAGAATGAACAAGGATCAATGATCAATGAAGAATGAACGATAAAGAATGAAATAGGATCAATGATCAATGACGAATGAACGATGAAGAATGAACAAGGATCAATGATCAATGAAGAATGAACGATGACGAATCAATAAGGATCAATTATCAATGAAGAATAAACGATGAAGAATGAACAACAATCAATGATCCATGAAGAATAAACGATGAAGAATGAACAAGGATCAATGATCAATGACGAATGAACGATGAAGAATTAACAAGGATCAATGATCAATGAAGCATAAACGATGAGGAATGGACAAGGATCAATGATCAATGTAGAATGAAAGATGAAGAATGAACAAGGATCAATGATCAATGACGAATGAATGATGAAGAATGAACAAGGATCAATGATCAATGAAGAATGAAAGATAAAGAATAAACAAGGATCAATGATCAATGAAGAATGAACGATGAAGAATGAACAAGGATCAATGGTCAATGAAGAATGAACGATGAAGAATGAACAAGGATCAATGATCAATGACGAATGAACGATGAAGAATGAACAAGGATCAATGATCAATGACGAATGAACGATGAAGAATGAACAAGGATCAATGATCAATGAAGCATAAACGATGAAGAATGAACAAGGATCAATGATCAATGAAGAATGAACGATTAAGAATGAACAAGAATCAATGGTCAATGACGAATGAACGATGAAGAATGAACAAGTTTCAATGATCAATGACGAATGAACGATGAAGAATGAACAAGGATCAATGATCAATGACGAATGAATGATGAAAAATGAACAAGGATCAATTATTAATGAAGAATGAACGATGAAGAATGAACAAGGATCAATGATCATTGAAGAATGAACGATGAAGAATGAACAAGGATGAATGATCAATGAAGAATAAACGATGAAGAATGAACAAGGATCAATGATCAATGACGAATGAACGATGAAGAATGAACAAGGATCAATGATCAATGACGAATGAACGATGAAGAATGAACAAGGATCAATGATCAATGTAGAATGAAAGATGAAGAATGAACAAGATTCACTGATCAATGACGAATGAACGATGAAGAATGAACAAGGATCAATGATCAATGAAGAACGAAAGATAAAGAATGAACAAGGATCAATGATCAATGACGAATGAATGAAGAAGAATGAACAAGGATCAATGATCAATGAAGAATGAACGATGATGAATGAACAAGGATCAATGATCAATGACGAATGAACGATGAAGAATGAATAAGGATCAATGATCAATGAAGAATGAACGATGAAGAATGAACAAGGATCAATGGTCAATGACGAATGAACGATTAAGAATGAACAAGGATCAATGATCAATGAAGAATGAACGATGAAGAATGAACAAGGATCAATGATCAATGTAGAATGAACGATGAAGAATGAACAAGGATCAATGATCAATGAAGAATGAACGATTAAGAATGAACAAGGATCAATGATCAATGAAGAATGAACGATGAAGAATGAACAAGGATCAATGATCAATGTAGAATGAACGATGAAGAATGAACAAGTATCAATGATCAATGACGAATGAACGATGAAGAATGAACAAGGATCAATGATCAATGAAGCATAAACAATGAAGAATGAACAAGGATCAATGATCAATGAAGAATGAACGATGAAGAATGAAAAAGGATAAGTGATCAATAACGAATGAACGATGAAGAATGAACAAGGATCAATGATCAATGAAGAATGAACGATAAAGAATGAATTAGGATCAATGATCAATGACGAATGAACGATGAAGAATGAACAAGGATCAATAATCAATGAAGAATGAACGATGAAGAATGAACAAGGATAATTGATCAATGACGAATGAACGATGAAGAATGAACAAGGATCAATGATCAATGAAGCATAAACGATGAAGAATGAACAAGGATCAATGATCAATGAAGAATGAACGATTAAGAATGAACAAGAATCAATGGTCAATGACGAATGAACGATGAAGAATGAACAAGGATCAATGATCAATGAAGAATGAATGACGAAGAATGAACAAGGATCAATGATCAATGAAGAATAAACAATGAAGAATGAACAAGGATCAATGATCAATGACTAATGAACGATGAAGAATGAACAAGGATCAATGATCAATGAAGAATGAACGATAATGAATGAACAAGTATCAATGATCAATGACGAATGAACGATGAAGAATGAACAAGGATCAATGATCAATGTAGAATGAACGATGAAGAATGAACAAGGATCAATGATCAATGACGAATGAACGATGAAGAATGAACAAGGATCAATGGTCAATGACGAATGAACGATGAAGAATGAACAAGGATCAATGATCAATGAAGAATGAATGACGAAGAATGAACAAGGATCAATGATCAATGAAGAATAAACAATGAAGAATGAACAAGGATCAATGATCAATGAAGAATGAATGATGAAGAATGAACAAGTATCAATGATCAATGACGAATGAACGATGAAGAATGAAAAAGGATCAATGATCAATGAAAAATGAACGATGAAGAATGAACAAGGACCAATGATCATTGAAGAATGAATGATGAAGAATGAACAAGGATCAATGATCAATGAAGAATGAAAGATAAAGAATAAACAAGGATCAATGATCAATGAAGAATGAACGATGAAGAATGAACAAGGATCAATGGTCAATGAAGAATGAACGATTAAGAATGAACAAGGATCAATGATCAATGAAGAATGAATGACGAAGAATGAACAAGGATCAATGATCAATGAAGAATAAACAATGAAGAATGAACAAGGATCAATGATCAATGACTAATGAACGATGAAGAATGAACAAGGATCAATGATCAATGAAGAATGAACGATAATGAATGAACAAGTATCAATGATCAATGACGAATGAACGATGAAGAATGAACAAGGATCAATGATCAATGAAAAATGAACGATGAAGAATGAACAAGGATCAATGATCAATGTAGAATGAACGATGAAGAATGAACAAGGATCAATGATCAATGACGAATGAACGATGAAGAATGAACAAGGATCAATGGTCAATGACGAATGAACGATGAAGAATGAACAAGGATCAATGATCAATGAAGAATGAATGACGAAGAATGAACAAGGATCAATGATCAATGAAGAATAAACAATGAAGAATGAACAAGGATCAATGATCAATGACTAATGAACGATGAAGAATGAACAAGGATCAATGATCAATGAAGAATGAACGATAATGAATGAACAAGTATCAATGATCAATGACGAATGAACGATGAAGAATGAACAAGGATCAATGATCAATGAAAAATGAACGATGAAGAATGAACAAGGATAAATGATCAATGTAGAATGAACGATGAAGAATGAACAAGGATCAATGATCAATGACGAATGAACGATGAAGAATGAACAAGGATCAATGATCAATGAAGCATAAACGATGAAGAATGAACAAGGATCAATGATCAATGAAGAATGAACAAGAATCAATGGTCAATGACGAATGAACGATGAAGAATGAACAAGGATCAATGATCAATGAAGAATGAATGATGAAGAATGAACAAGTATCAATGATCAATGACGAATGAACGATGAAGAATGAAAAAGGATCAATGATCAATGAAAAATGAACGATGAAGAATGAACAAGGACCAATGATCATTGAAGAATGAATGATGAAGAATGAACAAGGATCAATGATCAATGAAGAATGAAAGATAAAGAATAAACAAGGATCAATGATCAATGAAGAATGAACGATGAAGAATGAACAAGGATCAATGGTCAATGAAGAATGAACGATTAAGAATGAACAAGGATCAATGATCAATGACGAATGAACGATGAAGAATGAACAAGGATCAATGATCAATGAAGCATAAACGATGAAGAATGAACAAGGATCAATGATCAATGAAGAATGAACGATTAAGAATGAACAAGAATCAATGGTCAATGACGAATGAACGATGAAGAATGAACAAGTTTCAATGATCAATGACGAATGAACGATGAAGAATGAACAAGGATCAATGATCAATGACGAATGAAAGATAAATAATAAACAAGGATCAATGATCAATGAAGAATGAACGATGAAGAATGAACAAGGATCAATGGTCAATGAAGAATGAACGATTAAGAATGAACAAGGATCAATGATCAATGTAGAATGAACGATGAAGAATGAACAAGGATCAATGATCAATGACGAATGAACGATGAAGAATGAACAAGGATTAATGATCAATGAAGAATGAACGATGAAGAATGAACAAGGATCAATGATCAATGACGAATGAACGATGAAGAATGAACAAGGATCAATGATCAATGAAGCATAAACGATGAAGAATGAACAAGGATCAATGATCAATGAAGAATGAACGATTAAGAATGAACAAGAATCAATGGTCAATGACGAATGAACGATGAAGAATGAACAAGTTTCAATGATCAATGACGAATGAACGATGAAGAATGAACAAGGATCAATGATCAATGACGAATGAATGATGAAAAATGAACAAGGATCAATTATTAATGAAGAATGAACGATGAAGAATGAACAAGGATCAATGATCATAGAAGAATGAACGATGAAGAATGAACAAGGATCAATGATCAATGAAGAATAAACGATGAAGAATGAACAAGGATCAATGATCAATGACGAATGAACGATGAAGAATGAACAAGGATCAATGATCAATGACGAATGAACGATGAAGAATGAACAAGGATCAATGATCAATGTAGAATGAAAGATGAAGAATGAACAAGATTCACTGATCAATGACGAATGAACGATGAAGAATGAACAAGGATCAATGATCAATGAAGAATGAAAGATAAAGAATGAACAAGGATCAATGATCAACGACGAATGAACGAAGAAGAATGAACAAGGATCAATGATCAATGAAGAATGAACGATGATGAATGAACAAGGATCAATGATCAATGACGAATGAACGATGAAGAATGAATAAGGATCAATGATCAATGAAGAATGAACGATGAAGAATGAACAAGGATCAATGGTCAATGACGAATGAACAATGAAGAATGAACAAGGATCAATGATCAATGAAGAATGAACGATGAAGAATGAACAAGGATCAATGGTCAATGTAGAATGAACGATTAAGAATGAACAAGGATCAATGATCAATGTAGAATGAACGATGAAGAATGAACAAGGATCAATGATCAATGACGAATGAACGATGAAGAATGAACAAGGATTAATGATCAATGAAGAATGAACGATGAAGAATGAACAAGGATCAATGATCAATGACGAATGAACGATGAAGAATGAACAAGGATCAATGATCAATGAAGCATAAACGATGAAGAATGAACAAGGATCAATGATCAATGAAGAATGAACGATTAAGAATGAACAAGAATCAATGGTCAATGACGAATGAAAGATAAAGAATAAACAAGGATCAATGATCAATGAAGAATGAACGATGAAGAATGAACAAGGATCAATGATCAATGAAGAATGAACGATTAAGAATGAACAAGGATCAATGATCAATGAAGAATGAACGATGAAGAATGAACAAGGATCAATGATCAATGTAGAATGAACGATGAAGAATGAACAAGGATCAATGATCAATGACGAATGAACGATGAAGAATGAACAAGGATCAATGATCAATGAAGCATAAACGATGAAAAATGAACAAGGATCAATGATCAATGAAGAATGAACGATTAAGAATGAACAAGAATCAATGGTCAATGACGAATGAACGATGAAGAATGAACAAGTTTCAATGATCAATGACGAATGAACGATGAAGAATGAACAAGGATCAATGATCAATGACGAATGAATGATGAAAAATGAACAAGGATCAATTATTAATGAAGAATGAACGATGAAGAATGAACAAGGATCAATGATCATTGAAGAATGAACGATGAAGAATGAACAAGTATCAATGATCAATGACGAATGAACGATGAAGAATGAACAAGGATCAATGATCAATGAAGAATAAACGATGAAGAATGAACAACAATCAATGATCCATGAAGAATAAACGATGAAGAATGAACAAGGATCAATGATCAATGACGAATGAACGATGAAGAATTAACAAGGATCAATGGTCAATGAAGAATGAACGATAAAGAATGAACAAGGATCAATGATCAATGACGAATGAACGAAGAAGAATGAACAAGGATCAATGATCAATAAAGAATGAACGATGAAGAATGAACAACGATCAATGAACCATGAAGAATAAACGATGAAGAATGAAAGATGAAGAATGAACAAGGATCAATGATCAATGACGAATGAATGATGAAGAATGAACAAGGATCAATGATCAATGAATAATGAAAGATAAAGAATAAACAAGGATCAATGATCAATGAAGAATGAACGATGAAGAATGAACAAGGATCAATGGTCAATGAAGAATGAACGATGAAGAATGAACAAGGATCAATGATCAATGTAGAATGAACGATGAAGAATGAACAAGGATCAATGATCAATGACGAATGAACGATTAAGAATGAACAAGGATCAATGATCAATGTAGAATGAGCGATGAAGATTGAACAACGATCAACGATCAATGTAGAATGAACGATGAAGAATGAACAAGGATCAATGATCAATGAAGAATGAACGATTAAGAATGAAAAAGTATCAATGATCAATGTAGAATGAACGATGAAGAATGAACAACGATCAATGATCAATGACGAATGAACGATGAAGAATGAATAAGGATTAATGATCAATGAAGAATGAACGATGAAGAATGAACAAGGATCAATGATCAATGAAGAATAAACGATTAAGGATGAACAAGGATCAATGATCAATGAAGAATGAACAAGGATCAATGATCCATGAAGAATAAACGATGAAGAATGAACAATGATCAATGATCATTGAAGAATGAACAAGGATCAATGATCAATGACTAATGAACGAAGAAGAATGAACAAGGATCAATGATCAATGAAGAATGAACGATGAAGAATGAACAACGATCAATGAACCATGAAGAATAAACGATGAAGAATGAACAAGGATCAATGATAATTGACGAATGAACGATGAAGAATTAACAAGGATCAATGATCAATGAAGCATAAACGATGAAGAATGGACAAGGATCAATGATCAATGTAGAATGAAAGATGAAGAATGAACAAGGATCAATGATCAATGATGCATAAACGATGAAGAATGAACAAAGATCAATGATCAATGAAGAATGAACGATAAAGAATGAACAAGGATCAATGATCAATGACGAATGAACGAAGAAGAATGAACAAGGATCAATGATCAATGAAGAATGAATGATGAAGATTGAACAAGTATCAATGATCAATGACGAATGAACTATGAAGAATGAACAAGGATCAATGATCAATGAAAAATGAACGATGAAGAATGAACAAGGACCAATGATCATTGAAGAATGAACGATGAAGAATGAACAAGGATCAATGATCAATGAAGAATGAACGATGAAGAATCAATAAGGATCAATTATCAATGAAGAATAAACGATGAAGAATGAACAACGATCAATGATCCATGAAGAATGAACAAGGATCAATGATCAATGACGAATGAACGATGAAGAATTAACAAGGATCAATGATCAATGAAGCATAAACGATGAAGAATGGACAAGGATCAATGATCAATGTAGAATGAAAGATGAAGAACGAACAAGGATCAATGATCAATGACGAATGAATGATGAAGAATGAACAAGGATCAATGATCTATGAAGAATGAAAGATAAAGAATAAACAAGGATCAATGATCAATGAAGAATGAACGATGAAGAATGAACAAGGATCAATGGTCAATGAAGAATGAACGATGAAGAATGAACAAGGATCAATGATCAATGTAGAATGAACGATGAAGAATGAACAAGGATCAATGATCAATGAAGAATGAACGATGAAGAATGAACAAGGATCAATGATCAATGAAGAATGAACGATTAAGAATGAACAAGGATCAATGATCAATGTAGAATGAACGATGAAGAATGAACAAGGATCAATGATCAATGACGAATGAACGATGAAGAATGAACAAGGATCAATGATCAATGAAGAATGAAAGATAAAGAATGAACAAGGATCAATGATCAATGAAGAATGAACGATGAAGAATGAACAAGGATCAATGGTCAATGAAGAATGAACGATAAAGAATGAACAAGGATCAATGATCAATGACGAATGAACGAAGAAGAATGAACAAGGATCAATGATCAATGAAGAACGAACGATGAAGAATGAACAACGATCAATGAACCATGAAGAATAAACGATGAAGAATGAACAAGGATCAATGATAATTGACGAATGAACGATGAAGAATTAACAAGGATCAATGATCAATGAAGCATAAACGATGAAGAATGGACAAGGATCAATGATCAATGTAGAATGAAAGATGAAGAATGAACAAGGATCAATGATCAATGATGCATAAACGATGAAGAATGAACAAAGATCAATGATCAATGAAGAATGAACGATAAAGAATGAACAAGGATCAATGATCAATGACGAATGAACGAAGAAGAATGAACAAGGATCAATGATCAATGAAGAATGAATGATTAAGATTGAACAAGTATCAATGATCAATGACGAATGAACGATGAAGAATGAACAAGGATCAATGATCAATGAAAAATGAACGATGAAGAATGAACAAGGACCAATGATCATTGAAGAATGAACGATGAAGAATGAACAAGCATCAATGATCAATGAAGAATGAACGATGAAGAATGAACAAGGATCAATGATCAATGAAGAATGAACGATGAAGAATGAACAAGGATCAATGATCAATGAAGAATGAACGATTAAGAATGAAATAGGATCAATGATCAATGACGAATGAACGATGAAGAATGAACAAGGATCAATGATCAATGAAGAATGAACGATGACGAATCAATAAGGATCAATTATCAATGAAGAATAAACGATGAAGAATGAACAACAATCAATGATCCATGAAGAATAAACGATGAAGAATGAACAAGGATCAATGATCAATGACGAATGAACGATGAAGAATTAACAAGGATCAATGATCAATGAAGCATAAACGATGAAGAATGGACAAGGATCAATGATCAATGTAGAATGAAAGATGAAGAATGAACAAGGATCAATGATCAATGACGAATGAATGATGAAGAATGAACAAGGATCAATGATCAATGAAGAATGAAAGATAAAGAATAAACAAGGATCAATGATCAATGAAGAATGAACGATGAAGAATGAACAAGGATCAATGGTCAATGAAGAATGAACGATGAAGAATGAACAAGGATCAATGATCAATGACGAATGAACGATGAAGAATGAACAAGGATCAATGATCAATGACGAATGAACGATTAAGAATGAACAAGGATCAATGATCAATGTAGAATGAACGATGAAGAATGAACAAGGATCAATGATCAATGTAGAATGAACGATGAAGAATGAACAAGGATCAATAATCAATGAAGAATGAACGATTAAGAATGAAAAAGTATCAATGATCAATGTAGAATGAACGATGAAGAATGAACAACGATCAATGATCAATGACGAATGAACGATGAAGAATGAATAAGGATCAATGATCAATGAAGAATGAACGATGAAGAATGAACAAGGATCAATGATCAATGAAGAATAAACGATTAATGATGAACAAGGATCAATGATCAATGAAGAATGAACAAGGATCAATGATCCATGAAGAATAAACGATGAAGAATGAACAATGATCAATGATCATTGAAGAATGAACAAGGATCAATGATCAATGACTAATGAACGAAGAAGAATGAACAAGGATCAATGATCAATGAAGAATGAACGATGAAGAATGAACAACGATCAATGAACCATGAAGAATAAACGATGAAGAATGAACAAGGATCAGTGATAATTGACGAATGAACGATGAAGAATTAACAAGGATCAATGATCAATGAAGCATAAACGATGAAGAATGGACAAGGATCAATGATCAATGTAGAATGAAAGATGAAGAATGAACAAGGATCAATGATCAATGATGCATAAACGATGAAGAATGAACAAAGATCAATGATCAATGAAGAATGAACGATAAAGAATGAAATAGGATCAATGATCAATGACGAATGAACGATGAAGAATGAACAAGGATCAATGATCAATGAAGAATGAACGATGACGAATCAATAAGGATCAATTATCAATGAAGAATAAACGATGAAGAATGAACAACAATCAATGATCCATGAAGAATAAACGATGAAGAATGAACAAGGATCAATGATCAATGACGAATGAACGATGAAGAATTAACAAGGATCAATGATCAATGAAGCATAAACGATGAAGAATGGACAAGGATCAATGATCAATGTAGAATAAAAGATGAAGAATGAACAAGGATCAATGATCAATGACGAATGAATGATGAAGAATGAACAAGGATCAATGATCAATGAAGAATGAAAGATAAAGAATAAACAAGGATCAATGATCAATGAAGAATGAACGATGAAGAATGAACAAGGATCAATGGTCAATGAAGAATGAACGATGAAGAATGAACAAGGATCAATGATCAATGTAGAATGAACGATGAAGAATGAACAAGGATCAATGATCAATGACGAATGAAC
Organism: Amaranthus tricolor; assembly: GCF_026212465.1. Classification (NCBI taxonomy): domain Eukaryota; kingdom Viridiplantae; phylum Streptophyta; class Magnoliopsida; order Caryophyllales; family Amaranthaceae; genus Amaranthus; species Amaranthus tricolor. The sequence continues at coordinate 29,007,994 of NC_080047.1, forward strand.
AATGAAGAATGAACAAGGATCAATGATCAATGAAGCATAAACGATGAAGAATGAACAAGGATCAATGATCAATGAAGAATGAACGATTAAGAATGAACAAGAATCAATGGTCAATGACGAATGAACGATGAAGAATGAACAAGTTTCAATGATCAATGACGAATGAACGATGAAGAATGAACAAGGATCAATGATCAATGACGAATGAATGATGAAAAATGAACAAGGATCAATTATTAATGAAGAATGAACGATGAAGAATGAACAAGGATCAATGATCATTGAAGAATGAACGATGAAGAATGAACAAGGATGAATGATCAATGAAGAATAAACGATGAAGAATGAACAAGGATCAATGATCAATGACTAATGAACGATGAAGAATGAACAAGGATCAATGATCAATGACGAATGAACGATGAAGAATGAACAAGGATCAATGATCAATGTAGAATGAAAGATGAAGAATGAACAAGATTCACTGATCAATGACGAATGAACGATGAAGAATGAACAAGGATCAATGATCAATGAAGAACGAAAGATAAAGAATGAACAAGGATCAATGATCAATGACGAATGAATGAAGAAGAATGAACAAGGATCAATGATCAATGAAGAATGAACGATGATGAATGAACAAGGATCAATGATCAATGACGAATGAACGATGAAGAATGAATAAGGATCAATGATCAATGAAGAATGAACGATGAAGAATGAACAAGGATCAATGGTCAATGACGAATGAACGATTAAGAATGAACAAGGATCAATGATCAATGAAGAATGAACGATGAAGAATGAACAAGGATCAATGATCAATGAAGAATGAACGATTAAGAATGAACAAGGATCAATGATCAATGAAGAATGAACGATGAAGAATGAACAAGGATCAATGATCAATGTAGAATGAACGATGAAGAATGAACAAGGATCAATGATCAATGACGAATGAACGATGAAGAATGAACAAGGATCAATGATCAATGAAGCATAAACAATGAAGAATGAACAAGGATCAATGATCAATGAAGAATGAACGATGAAGAATGAACAAGGATCAATGATCATTGTAGAATGAACGATGAAGAATGAACAAGGATCAATGATCAATGAAGAATGAACGATGAAGAATGAAAAAGGATAAGTGATCAATAACGAATGAACGATGAAGAATGAACAAGGATCAATGATCAATGAAGAATGAACGATAAAGAATGAAATAGGATCAATGATCAATGACGAATGAACGATGAAGAATGAACAAGGATCAATGATCAATGAAGAATGAACGATGACGAATCAATAAGGATCAATTATCAATGAAGAATAAACGATGAAGAATGAACAACAATCAATGATCCATGAAGAATAAACGATGAAGAATGAACAAGGATCAATGATCAATGACGAATGAACGATGAAGAATTAACAAGGATCAATGATCAATGAAGCATAAACGATGAAGAATGGACAAGGATCAATGATCAATGTAGAATGAAAGATGAAGAATGAACAAGGATCAATGATCAATGACGAATGAATGATGAAGAATGAACAAGGATCAATGATCAATGAAGAATGAAAGATAAAGAATAAACAAGGATCAATGATCAATGAAGAATGAACGATGAAGAATGAACAAGGATCAATGGTCAATGAAGAATGAACGATGAAGAATGAACAAGGATCAATGATCAATGTAGAATGAACGATGAAGAATGAACAAGGATCAATGATCAATGACGAATGAACGATGAAGAATGAACAAGGATCAATGATCAATGAAGCATAAACGATGAAGAATGAACAAGGATCAATGATCAATGAAGAATGAACGATTAAGAATGAACAAGAATCAATGGTCAATGACGAATGAACGATGAAGAATGAACAAGTTTCAATGATCAATGACGAATGAACGATGAAGAATGAACAAGGATCAATGATCAATGACGAATGAATGATGAAAAATGAACAAGGATCAATTATTAATGAAGAATGAACGATGAAGAATGAACAAGGATCAATGATCAATGAAGAACGAAAGATAAAGAATGAACAAGGATCAATGATCAATGACGAATGAATGAAGAAGAATGAACAAGGATCAATGATCAATGAAGAATGAACGATGATGAATGAACAAGGATCAATGATCAATGACGAATGAACGATGAAGAATGAATAAGGATCAATGATCAATGAAGAATGAACGATGAAGAATGAACAAGGATCAATGGTCAATGACGAATGAACGATTAAGAATGAACAAGGATCAATGATCAATGAAGAATGAACGATGAAGAATGAACAAGGATCAATGATCAATGTAGAATGAACGATGAAGAATGAACAAGGATCAATGATCAATGAAGAATGAACGATTAAGAATGAACAAGGATCAATGATCAATGAAGAATGAACGATGAAGAATGAACAAGGATCAATGATCAATGTAGAATGAACGATGAAGAATGAACAAGTATCAATGATCAATGACGAATGAACGATGAAGAATGAACAAGGATCAATGATCAATGAAGCATAAACAATGAAGAATGAACAAGGATCAATGATCAATGAAGAATGAACGATGAAGAATGAAAAAGGATAAGTGATCAATAACGAATGAACGATGAAGAATGAACAAGGATCAATGATCAATGAAGAATGAACGATAAAGAATGAAATAGGATCAATGATCAATGACGAATGAACGATGAAGAATGAACAAGGATCAATAATCAATGAAGAATGAACGATGAAGAATGAACAAGGATAATTGATCAATGACGAATGAACGATGAAGAATGAACAAGGATCAATGATCAATGAAGCATAAACGATGAAGAATGAACAAGGATCAATGATCAATGAAGAATGAACGATTAAGAATGAACAAGAATCAATGGTCAATGACGAATGAACGATGAAGAATGAACAAGGATCAATGATCAATGAAGAATGAATGACGAAGAATGAACAAGGATCAATGATCAATGAAGAATAAACAATGAAGAATGAACAAGGATCAATGATCAATGACTAATGAACGATGAAGAATGAACAAGGATCAATGATCAATGAAGAATGAACGATAATGAATGAACAAGTATCAATGATCAATGACGAATGAACGATGAAGAATGAACAAGGATCAATGATCAATGAAAAATGAACGATGAAGAATGAACAAGGATCAATGATCAATGTAGAATGAACGATGAAGAATGAACAAGGATCAATGATCAATGACGAATGAACGATGAAGAATGAACAAGGATCAATGGTCAATGACGAATGAACGATGAAGAATGAACAAGGATCAATGATCAATGAAGAATGAATGACGAAGAATGAACAAGGATCAATGATCAATGAAGAATAAACAATGAAGAATGAACAAGGATCAATGATCAATGACTAATGAACGATGAAGAATGAACAAGGATCAATGATCAATGAAGAATGAACGATAATGAATGAACAAGTATCAATGATCAATGACGAATGAACGATGAAGAATGAACAAGGATCAATGATCAATGAAAAATGAACGACGAAGAATGAACAAGGACCAATGATCATTGAAGAATGAATGATGAAGAATGAACAAGGATCAATGATCAATGAAGAATGAAAGATAAAGAATAAACAAGGATCAATGATCAATGAAGAATGAACGATGAAGAATGAACAAGGATCAATGGTCAATGAAGAATGAACGATTAAGAATGAACAAGGATCAATGATCAATGACGAATGAACGATGAAGAATGAACAAGGATCAATGATCAATGAAGCATAAACGATGAAGAATGAACAAGGATCAATGATCAATGAAGAATGAACGATTAAGAATGAACAAGAATCAATGGTCAATGACGAATGAACGATGAAGAATGAACAAGTTTCAATGATCAATGACGAATGAACGATGAAGAATGAACAAGGATCAATGATCAATGACGAATGAAAGATAAAGAATAAACAAGGATCAATGATCAATGAAGAATGAACGATGAAGAATGAACAAGGATCAATGGTCAATGAAGAATGAACGATTAAGAATGAACAAGGATCAATGATCAATGAAGCATAAACGATGAAGAATGAACAAGGATCAATGATCAATGAAGAATGAACAAGAATCAATGGTCAATGACGAATGAACGATGAAGAATGAACAAGGATCAATGATCAATGAAGAATGAATGATGAAGAATGAACAAGTATCAATGATCAATGACGAATGAACGATGAAGAATGAAAAAGGATCAATGATCAATGAAAAATGAACGATGAAGAATGAACAAGGACCAATGATCATTGAAGAATGAATGATGAAGAATGAACAAGGATCAATGATCAATGAAGAATGAAAGATAAAGAATAAACAAGGATCAATGATCAATGAAGAATGAACGATGAAGAACGAACAAGGATCAATGGTCAATGAAGAATGAACGATTAAGAATGAACAAGGATCAATGATCAATGACGAATGAACGATGAAGAATGAACAAGGATCAATGATCAATGAAGCATAAACGATGAAGAATGAACAAGGATCAATGATCAATGAAGAATGAACGATTAAGAATGAACAAGAATCAATGGTCAATGACGAATGAACGATGAAGAATGAACAAGTTTCAATGATCAATGACGAATGAACGATGAAGAATGAACAAGGATCAATGATCAATGACGAATGAAAGATAAAGAATAAACAAGGATCAATGATCAATGAAGAATGAACGATGAAGAATGAACAAGGATCAATGGTCAATGAAGAATGAACGATTAAGAATGAACAAGGATCAATGATCAATGTAGAATGAACGATGAAGAATGAACAAGGATCAATGATCAATGACGAATGAACGATGAAGAATGAACAAGGATTAATGATCAATGAAGAATGAACGATGAAGAATGAACAAGGATCAATGATCAATGACGAATGAACGATGAAGAATGAACAAGGATCAATGATCAATGAAGCATAAACGATGAAGAATGAACAAGGATCAATGATCAATGAAGAATGAACGATTAAGAATGAACAAGAATCAATGGTCAATGACGAATGAACGATGAAGAATGAACAAGTTTCAATGATCAATGACGAATGAACGATGAAGAATGAACAAGGATCAATGATCAATGACGAATGAATGATGAAAAATGAACAAGGATCAATTATTAATGAAGAATGAACGATGAAGAATGAACAAGGATCAATGATCATAGAAGAATGAACGATGAAGAATGAACAAGGATCAATGATCAATGAAGAATAAACGATGAAGAATGAACAAGGATCAATGATCAATGACGAATGAACGATGAAGAATGAACAAGGATCAATGATCAATGACGAATGAACGATGAAGAATGAACAAGGATCAATGATCAATGTAGAATGAAAGATGAAGAATGAACAAGATTCACTGATCAATGACGAATGAACGATGAAGAATGAACAAGGATCAATGATCAATGAAGAATGAAAGATAAAGAATGAACAAGGATCAATGATCAACGACGAATGAACGAAGAAGAATGAACAAGGATCAATGATCAATGAAGAATGAACGATGATGAATGAACAAGGATCAATGATCAATGACGAATGAACGATGAAGAATGAATAAGGATCAATGATCAATGAAGAATGAACGATGAAGAATGAACAAGGATCAATGGTCAATGTTGAATGAACGATGAAGAATGAACAAGGATCAATGATCAATGAAGAATGAACGATAAAGAATGAACAAGGATCAATGATCAATGAAGAATGAACGATGAAGAATGAACAAGGATCAATGATCAATGTAGAATGAACGATGAAGAATGAACAAGGATCAATGATCAATGACGAATGAACGATGAAGAATGAACAAGGATCAATGATCAATGAAGCATAAACGATGAAAAATGAACAAGGATCAATGATCAATGAAGAATGAACGATTAAGAATGAACAAGAATCAATGGTCAATGACGAATGAACGATGAAGAATGAACAAGTTTCAATGATCAATGACGAATGAACGATGAAGAATGAACAAGGATCAATGATCAATGACGAATGAATGATGAAAAATGAACAAGGATCAATTATTAATGAAGAATGAACGATGAAGAATGAACAAGGATCAATGATCATTGAAGAATGAACGATGAAGAATGAACAAGGATGAATGATCAATGAAGAATTAACGATGACGAATCAATAAGGATCAATTATCAATGAAGAATAAACGATGAAGAATGAACAACAATCAATGATCCATGAAGAATAAACGATGAAGAATGAACAAGGATCAATGATCAATGACGAATGAACGATGAAGAATTAACAAGGATCAATGATCAATGAAGCATAAACGATGAAGAATGGACAAGGATCAATGATCAATGTAGAATGAAAGATGAAGAATGAACAAGGATCAATGATCAATGACGAATGAATGATGAAGAATGAACAAGGATCAATGATCAATGAAGAATGAAAGATAAAGAATAAACAAGGATCAATGATCAATGAAGAATGAACGATGAAGAATGAACAAGGATCAATGGTCAATGAAGAATGAACGATGAAGAATGAACAAGGATCAATGATCAATGTAGAATGAACGATGAAGAATGAACAAGGATCAATGATCAATGACGAATGAACGATTAAGAATGAACAAGGATCAATGATCAATGTAGAATGAGCGATGAAGATTGAACAACGATCAATGATCAATGTAGAATGAACGATGAAGAATGAACAAGGATCAATGATCAATGAAGAATGAACGATTAAGAATGAAAAAGTATCAATGATCAATGTAGAATGAACGATGAAGAATGAACAACGATCAATGATCAATGAAGAATGAACGATTAAGAATGAAAAAGTATCAATGATCAATGTAGAATGAACGATGAAGAATGAACAACGATCAATGATCAATGACGAATGAACGATGAAGAATGAATAAGGATTAATGATCAATGAAGAATGAACGATGAAGAATGAACAAGGATCAATGATCAATGAAGAATAAACGATTAAGGATGAACAAGGATCAATGATCAATGAAGAATGAACAAGGATCAATGATCCATGAAGAATAAACGATGAAGAATGAACAATGATCAATGATCATTGAAGAATGAACAAGGATCAATGATCAATGACTAATGAACGAAGAAGAATGAACAAGGATCAATGATCAATGAAGAATGAACGATGAAGAATGAACAACGATCAATGAACCATGAAGAATAAACGATGAAGAATGAACAAGGATCAATGATAATTGACGAATGAACGATGAAGAATTAACAAGGATCAATGATCAATGAAGCATAAACGATGAAGAATGGACAAGGATCAATGATCAATGTAGAATGAAAGATGAAGAATGAACAAGGATCAATGATCAATGATGCATAAACGATGAAGAATGAACAAAGATCAATGATCAATGAAGAATGAACGATAAAGAATGAACAAGGATCAATGATCAATGACGAATGAACGAAGAAGAATGAACAAGGATCAATGATCAATGAAGAATGAATGATGAAGATTGAACAAGGATCAATGATCAATGAAAAATGAACGATGAAGAATGAACAAGGACCAATGATCATTGAAGAATGAACGATGAAGAATGAACAAGGATCAATGATCAATGAAGAATGAACGATGAAGAATCAATAAGGATCAATTATCAATGAAGAATAAACGATGAAGAATGAACAACGATCAATGATCCATGAAGAATGAACAAGAATCAATGATCAATGACGAATGAACGATGAAGAATTAACAAGGATCAATGATCAATGAAGCATAAACGATGAAGAATGGACAAGGATCAATGATCAATGTAGAATGAAAGATGAAGAATGAACAAGGATCAATGATCAATGACGAATGAATGATGAAGAATGAACAAGGATCAATGATCTATGAAGAATGAAAGATAAAGAATAAACAAGGATCAATGATCAATGAAGAATGAACGATGAAGAATGAACAAGGATCAATGGTCAATGAAGAATGAACGATGAAGAATGAACAAGGATCAATGATCAATGTAGAATGAACGATGAAGAATGAACAAGGATCAATGATCAATGAAGAATGAACGATGAAGAATGAACAAGGATCAATGATCAATGAAGAATGAACGATTAAGAATGAACAAGGATCAATGATCAATGTAGAATGAGCGATGAAGATTGAACAACGATCAACGATCAATGTAGAATGAACGATGAAGAATGAACAAGGATCAATGATCAATGAAGAATGAACGATTAAGAATGAAAAAGTATCAATGATCAATGTAGAATGAACGATGAAGAATGAACAAGGATCAATGATCAATGACCAATGAACGATGAAGAATGAACAAGGATCAATGATCAATGAAGAATGAAAGATAAAGAATGAACAAGGATCAATGATCAATGAAGAATGAACGATGAAGAATGAACAAGGATCAATGGTCAATGAAGAATGAACGATAAAGAATGAACAAGGATCAATGATCAATGACGAATGAACGAAGAAGAATGAACAAGGATCAATGATCAATAAAGAATGAACGATGAAGAATGAACAACGATCAATGAACCATGAAGAATAAACGATGAAGAATGAACAAGGATCAATGATAATTGACGAATGAGCGATGAAGAATTAACAAGGATCAATGATCAATGAAGCATAAACGATGAAGAATGGACAAGGATCAATGATCAATGTAGAATGAAAGATGAAGAATGAACAAGGATCAATGATCAATGATGCATAAACGATGAAGAATGAACAAAGATCAATGATCAATGAAGAATGAACGATAAAGAATAAACAAGGATCAATGATCAATGACGAATGAACGAAGAAGAAAGAACAAGGATCAATGATCAATGAAGAATGAATGATGAAGATTAAACAAGTATCAATGATCAATGACGAATGAACTATGAAGAATGAACAAGGATCAATGATCAATGAAAAATGAACGATGAAGAATGAACAAGGACCAATGATCATTGAAGAATGAACGATGAAGAATGAACAAGGATCAATGATCAATGAAGAATGAACGATGAAGAATCAATAAGGATCAATTATCAATGAAGAATAAAATATGAAGAATGAACAACGATCAATGATCCATGAAGAATGAACAAGGATCAATGATCAATGACGAATGAACGATGAAGAATGAACAAGGATCAATGATCAATGAAGCATAAACGATGAAGAATGGACAAGGATCAATGATCAATGTAGAATGAAAGATGAAGAATGAACAAGGATCAATGATCAATGACGAATGAATGATGAAGAATGAACAAGGATCAATGATCTATGAAGAATGAAAGATAAAGAATAAACAAGGATCAATGATCAATGAAGAATGAACGATGAAGAATGAACAAGGATCAATGGTCAATGAAGAATGAACGATGAAGAATGAACAAGGATCAATGATCAATGTAGAATGAACGATGAAGAATGAACAAGGATCAATGATCAATGAAAAATGAACGATGAAGAATGAACAAGGATCAATGATCAATGAAGAATGAACGATTAAGAATGAACAAGGATCAATGATCAATGTAGAATGAACGATGAAGAATGAACAAGGATCAATGATCAATGACGAATGAACGATGAAGAATGAACAAGGATCAATGATCAATGAAGAATGAAAGATAAAGAATGAACAAGGATCAATGATCAATGAAGAATGAACGATGAAGAATGAACAAGGATCAATGGTCAATGAAGAATGAACGATAAAGAATGAACAAGGATCAATGATCAATGACGAATGAACGAAGAAGAATGAACAAGGATCAATGATCAATGAAGAATGAACGATGAAGAATGAACAACGATCAATGAACCATGAAGAATAAACGATGAAGAATGAACAAGGATCAATGATAATTGACGAATGAACGATGAAGAATTAACAAGGATCAATGATCAATGAAGCATAAACGATGAAGAATGGACAAGGATCAATGATCAATGTAGAATGAAAGATGAAGAATGAACAAGGATCAATGATCAATGATGCATAAACGATGAAGAATGAACAAAGATCAATGATCAATGAAGAATGAACGATAAAGAATGAACAAGGATCAATGATCAATGACGAATGAACGAAGAAGAATGAACAAGGATCAATGATCAATGAAGAATGAATGATGAAGATTGAACAAGTATCAATGATCAATGACGAATGAACTATGAAGAATGAACAAGGATCAATGATCAATGAAAAATGAACGATGAAGAATGAACAAGGACCAATGATCATTGAAGAATGAACGATGAAGAATGAACAAGGATCAATGATCAATGAAGAATGAACGATGAAGAATCAATAAGGATCAATTATCAATGAAGAATAAACGATGAAGAATGAACAACGATCAATGATCCATGAAGAATGAACAAGAATCAATGATCAATGACGAATGAACGATGAAGAATTAACAAGGATCAATGATCAATGAAGCATAAACGATGAAGAATGGACAAGGATCAATGATCAATGTAGAATGAAAGATGAAGAATGAACAAGGATCAATGATCAATGACGAATGAATGATGAAGAATGAACAAGGATCAATGATCTATGAAGAATGAAAGATAAAGAATAAACAAGGATCAATGATCAATGAAGAATGAACGATGAAGAATGAACAAGGATCAATGGTCAATGAAGAATGAACGATGAAGAATGAACAAGGATCAATGATCAATGTAGAATGAACGATGAAGAATGAACAAGGATCAATGATCAATGAAGAATGAACGATGAAGAATGAACAAGGATCAATGATCAATGAAGAATGAACGATTAAGAATGAACAAGGATCAATGATCAATGTAGAATGAGCGATGAAGATTGAACAACGATCAACGATCAATGTAGAATGAACGATGAAGAATGAACAAGGATCAATGATCAATGAAGAATGAACGATTAAGAATGAAAAAGTATCAATGATCAATGTAGAATGAACGATGAAGAATGAACAAGGATCAATGATCAATGACGAATGAACGATGAAGAATGAACAAGGATCAATGATCAATGAAGAATGAAAGATAAAGAATGAACAAGGATCAATGATCAATGAAGAATGAACGATGAAGAATGAACAAGGATCAATGGTCAATGAAGAATGAACGATAAAGAATGAACAAGGATCAATGATCAATGACGAATGAACGAAGAAGAATGAACAAGGATCAATGATCAATAAAGAATGAACGATGAAGAATGAACAACGATCAATGAACCATGAAGAATAAACGATGAAGAATGAACAAGGATCAATGATAATTGACGAATGAACGATGAAGAATTAACAAGGATCAATGATCAATGAAGCATAAACGATGAAGAATGGACAAGGATCAATGATCAATGTAGAATGAAAGATGAAGAATGAACAAGGATCAATGATCAATGATGCATAAACGATGAAGAATGAACAAAGATCAATGATCAATGAAGAATGAACGATAAAGAATAAACAAGGATCAATGATCAATGACGAATGAACGAAGAAGAATGAACAAGGATCAATGATCAATGAAGAATGAATGATGAAGATTAAACAAGTATCAATGATCAATGACGAATGAACTATGAAGAATGAACAAGGATCAATGATCAATGAAAAATGAACGATGAAGAATGAACAAGGACCAATGATCATTGAAGAATGAACGATGAAGAATGAACAAGGATCAATGATCATTGAAGAATGAACGATGAAGAATCAATAAGGATCAATTATCAATGAAGAATAAACGATGAAGAATGAACAACGATCAATGATCCATGAAGAATGAACAAGGATCAATGATCAATGACGAATGAACGATGAAGAATGAACAAGGATCAATGATCAATGAAGCATAAACGATGAAGAATGGACAAGGATCAATGATCAATGTAGAATGAAAGATGAAGAATGAACAAGGATCAATGATCAATGACGAATGAATGATGAAGAATGAACAAGGATCAATGATCTATGAAGAATGAAAGATAAAGAATAAACAAGGATCAATGATCAATGAAGAATGAACGATGAAGAATGAACAAGGATCAATGGTCAATGAAGAATGAACGATGAAGAATGAACAAGGATCAATGATCAATGTAGAATGAACGATGAAGAATGAACAAGGATCAATGATCAATGAAGAATGAACGATGAAGAATGAACAAGGATCAATGATCAATGAAGAATGAACGATTAAGAATGAACAAGGATCAATGATCAATGTAGAATGAACGATGAAGAATGAACAAGGATCAATGATCAATGACGAATGAACGATGAAGAATGAACAAGGATCAATGATCAATGAAGAATGAAAGATAAAGAATGAACAAGGATCAATGATCAATGAAGAATGAACGATGAAGAATGAACAAGGATCAATGGTCAATGAAGAATGAACGATAAAGAATGAACAAGGATCAATGATCAATGACGAATGAACGAAGAAGAATGAACAAGGATCAATGATCAATGAAGAATGAACGATGAAGAATGAACAACGATCAATGAACCATGAAGAATAAACGATGAAGAATGAACAAGGATCAATGATAATTGACGAATGAACGATGAAGAATTAACAAGGATCAATGATCAATGAAGCATAAACGATGAAGAATGGACAAGGATCAATGATCAATGTAGAATGAAAGATGAAGAATGAACAAGGATCAATGATCAATGATGCATAAACGATGAAGAATGAACAAAGATCAATGATCAATGAAGAATGAACGATAAAGAATGAACAAGGATCAATGATCAATGACGAATGAACGAAGAAGAATGAACAAGGATCAATGATCAATGAAGAATGAATGATGAAGATTGAACAAGTATCAATGATCAATGACGAATGAACTATGAAGAATGAACAAGGATCAATGATCAATGAAAAATGAACGATGAAGAATGAACAAGGACCAATGATCATTGAAGAATGAACGATGAAGAATGAACAAGGATCAATGATCAATGAAGAATGAACGATGAAGAATCAATAAGGATCAATTATCAATGAAGAATAAACGATGAAGAATGAACAACGATCAATGATCCATGAAGAATGAACAAGAATCAATGATCAATGACGAATGAACGATGAAGAATTAACAAGGATCAATGATCAATGAAGCATAAACGATGAAGAATGGACAAGGATCAATGATCAATGTAGAATGAAAGATGAAGAATGAACAAGGATCAATGATCAATGACGAATGAATGATGAAGAATGAACAAGGATCAATGATCTATGAAGAATGAAAGATAAAGAATAAACAAGGATCAATGATCAATGAAGAATGAACGATGAAGAATGAACAAGGATCAATGGTCAATGAAGAATGAACGATGAAGAATGAACAAGGATCAATGATCAATGTAGAATGAACGATGAAGAATGAACAAGGATCAATGATCAATGAAGAATGAACGATGAAGAATGAACAAGGATCAATGATCAATGAAGAATGAACGATTAAGAATGAACAAGGATCAATGATCAATGTAGAATGAGCGATGAAGATTGAACAACGATCAACGATCAATGTAGAATGAACGATGAAGAATGAACAAGGATCAATGATCAATGAAGAATGAACGATTAAGAATGAAAAAGTATCAATGATCAATGTAGAATGAACGATGAAGAATGAACAAGGATCAATGATCAATGACCAATGAACGATGAAGAATGAACAAGGATCAATGATCAATGAAGAATGAAAGATAAAGAATGAACAAGGATCAATGATCAATGAAGAATGAACGATGAAGAATGAACAAGGATCAATGGTCAATGAAGAATGAACGATAAAGAATGAACAAGGATCAATGATCAATGACGAATGAACGAAGAAGAATGAACAAGGATCAATGATCAATAAAGAATGAACGATGAAGAATGAACAACGATCAATGAACCATGAAGAATAAACGATGAAGAATGAACAAGGATCAATGATAATTGACGAATGAACGATGAAGAATTAACAAGGATCAATGATCAATGAAGCATAAACGATGAAGAATGGACAAGGATCAATGATCAATGTAGAATGAAAGATGAAGAATGAACAAGGATCAATGATCAATGATGCATAAACGATGAAGAATGAACAAAGATCAATGATCAATGAAGAATGAACGATAAAGAATAAACAAGGATCAATGATCAATGACGAATGAACGAAGAAGAATGAACAAGGATCAATGATCAATGAAGAATGAATGATGAAGATTAAACAAGTATCAATGATCAATGACGAATGAACTATGAAGAATGAACAAGGATCAATGATCAATGAAAAATGAACGATGAAGAATGAACAAGGACCAATGATCATTGAAGAATGAACGATGAAGAATGAACAAGGATCAATGATCAATGAAGAATGAACGATGAAGAATCAATAAGGATCAATTATCAATGAAGAATAAACGATGAAGAATGAACAACGATCAATGATCCATGAAGAATGAACAAGGATCAATGATCAATGACGAATGAACGATGAAGAATGAACAAGGATCAATGATCAATGAAGCATAAACGATGAAGAATGGACAAGGATCAATGATCAATGTAGAATGAAAGATGAAGAATGAACAAGGATCAATGATCAATGACGAATGAATGATGAAGAATGAACAAGGATCAATGATCTATGAAGAATGAAAGATAAAGAATAAACAAGGATCAATGATCAATGAAGAATGAACGATGAAGAATGAACAAGGATCAATGGTCAATGAAGAATGAACGATGAAGAATGAACAAGGATCAATGATCAATGTAGAATGAACGATGAAGAATGAACAAGGATCAATGATCAATGAAGAATGAACGATGAAGAATGAACAAGGATCAATGATCAATGAAGAATGAACGATTAAGAATGAACAAGGATCAATGATCAATGTAGAATGAACGATGAAGAATGAACAAGGATCAATGATCAATGTAGAATGAAAGATGAAGAATGAACAAGGATCAATGATCAATGATGCATAAACGATGAAGAATGAACAAAGATCAATGATCAATGAAGAATGAACGATAAAGAATGAACAAGGATCAATGATCAATGACGAATGAACGAAGAAGAATGAACAAGGATCAATGATCAATGAAGAATGAATGATGAAGATTGAACAAGTATCAATGATCAATGACGAATGAACTATGAAGAATGAACAAGGATCAATGATCAATGAAAAATGAACGATGAAGAATGAACAAGGACCAATGATCATTGAAGAATGAACGATGAAGAATGAACAAGGATCAATGATCAATGAAGAATGAACGATGAAGAATCAATAAGGATCAATTATCAATGAAGAATAAACGATGAAGAATGAACAACGATCAATGATCCATGAAGAATGAACAAGAATCAATGATCAATGACGAATGAACGATGAAGAATTAACAAGGATCAATGATCAATGAAGCATAAACGATGAAGAATGGACAAGGATCAATGATCAATGTAGAATGAAAGATGAAGAATGAACAAGGATCAATGATCAATGATGCATAAACGATGAAGAATGAACAAAGATCAATGATCAATGAAGAATGAACGATAAAGAATAAACAAGGATCAATGATCAATGACGAATGAACGAAGAAGAATGAACAAGGATCAATGATCAATGAAGAATGAATGATGAAGATTAAACAAGTATCAATGATCAATGACGAATGAACTATGAAGAATGACCAAGGATCAATGATCAATGAAAAATGAACGATGAAGAATGAACAAGGACCAATGATCATTGAAGAATGAACGATGAAGAATGAACAAGGATCAATGATCAATGAAGAATGAACGATGAAGAATCAATAAGGATCAATTATCAATGAAGAATAAACGATGAAGAATGAACAACGATCAATGATCCATGAAGAATGAACAAGGATCAATGATCAATGACGAATGAACGATGAAGAATGAACAAGGATCAATGATCAATGAAGCATAAACGATGAAGAATGGACAAGGATCAATGATCAATGTAGAATGAAAGATGAAGAATGAACAAGGATCAATGATCAATGACGAATGAATGATGAAGAATGAACAAGGATCAATGATCTATGAAGAATGAAAGATAAAGAATAAACAAGGATCAATGATCAATGAAGAATGAACGATGAAGAATGAACAAGGATCAATGGTCAATGAAGAATGAACGATGAAGAATGAACAAGGATCAATGATCAATGTAGAATGAACGATGAAGAATGAACAAGGATCAACGATCAATGAAGAATGAACGATGAAGAATGAACAAGGATCAATGATCAATGAAGAATGAACGATTAAGAATGAACAAGGATCAATGATCAATGTAGAATGAACGATGAAGAATGAACAAGGATCAATGATCAATGACGAATGAACGATGAAGAATGAACAAGGATCAATGATCAATGAAGAATGAAAGATAAAGAATGAACAAGGATCAATGATCAATGAAGAATGAACGATGAAGAATGAACAAGGATCAATGGTCAATGAAGAATGAACGATAAAGAATGAACAAGGATCAATGATCAATGACGAATGAACGAAGAAGAATGAACAAGGATCAATGATCAATGAAGAATGAACGATGAAGAATGAACAACGATCAATGAACCATGAAGAATAAACGATGAAGAATGAACAAGGATCAATGATAATTGACGAATGAACGATGAAGAATTAACAAGGATCAATGATCAATGAAGCATAAACGATGAAGAATGGACAAGGATCAATGATCAATGTAGAATGAAAGATGAAGAATGAACAAGGATCAATGATCAATGATGCATAAACGATGAAGAATGAACAAAGATCAATGATCAATGAAGAATGAACGATAAAGAATGAACAAGGATCAATGATCAATGACGAATGAACGAAGAAGAATGAACAAGGATCAATGATCAATGAAGAATGAATGATGAAGATTGAACAAGTATCAATGATCAATGACGAATGAACTATGAAGAATGAACAAGGATCAATGATCAATGAAAAATGAACGATGAAGAATGAACAAGGACCAATGATCATTGAAGAATGAACGATGAAGAATGAACAAGGATCAATGATCAATGAAGAATGAACGATGAAGAATCAATAAGGATCAATTATCAATGAAGAATAAACGATGAAGAATGAACAACGATCAATGATCCATGAAGAATGAACAAGGATCAATGATCAATGACGAATGAACGATGAAGAATGAACAAGGATCAATGATCAATGAAGCATAAACGATGAAGAATGGACAAGGATCAATGATCAATGTAGAATGAATGATGAAGATTAAACAAGTATCAATGATCAATGACGAATGAACTATGAAGAATGAACAAGGATCAATGATCAATGAAAAATGAACGATGAAGAATGAACAAGGACCAATGATCATTGAAGAATGAACGATGAAGAATGAACAAGGATCAATGATCAATGAAGAATGAACGATGAAGAATCAATAAGGATCAATTATCAATGAAGAATAAACGATGAAGAATGAACAACGATCAATGATCCATGAAGAATGAACAAGGATCAATGATCAATGACGAATGAACGATGAAGAATGAACAAGGATCAATGATCAATGAAGCATAAACGATGAAGAATGGACAAGGATCAATGATCAATGTAGAATGAAAGATGAAGAATGAACAAGGATCAATGATCAATGACGAATGAATGATGAAGAATGAACAAGGATCAATGATCTATGAAGAATGAAAGATAAAGAATAAACAAGGATCAATGATCAATGAAGAATGAACGATGAAGAATGAACAAGGATCAATGGTCAATGAAGAATGAACGATGAAGAATGAACAAGGATCAATGATCAATGTAGAATGAACGATGAAGAATGAACAAGGATCAATGATCAATGAAGAATGAACGATGAAGAATGAACAAGGATCAATGATCAATGAAGAATGAACGATTAAGAATGAACAAGGATCAATGATCAATGTAGAATGAACGATGAAGAATGAACAAGGATCAATGATCAATGTAGAATGAAAGATGAAGAATGAACAAGGATCAATGATCAATGATGCATAAACGATGAAGAATGAACAAAGATCAATGATCAATGAAGAATGAACGATAAAGAATGAACAAGGATCAATGATCAATGACGAATGAACGAAGAAGAATGAACAAGGATCAATGATCAATGAAGAATGAATGATGAAGATTGAACAAGTATCAATGATCAATGACGAATGAACTATGAAGAATGAACAAGGATCAATGATCAATGAAAAATGAACGATGAAGAATGAACAAGGACCAATGATCATTGAAGAATGAACGATGAAGAATGAACAAGGATCAATGATCAATGAAGAATGAACGATGAAGAATCAATAAGGATCAATTATCAATGAAGAATAAACGATGAAGAATGAACAACGATCAATGATCCATGAAGAATGAACAAGAATCAATGATCAATGACGAATGAACGATGAAGAATTAACAAGGATCAATGATCAATGAAGCATAAACGATGAAGAATGGACAAGGATCAATGATCAATGTAGAATGAAAGATGAAGAATGAACAAGGATCAATGATCAATGATGCATAAACGATGAAGAATGAACAAAGATCAATGATCAATGAAGAATGAACGATAAAGAATAAACAAGGATCAATGATCAATGACGAATGAACGAAGAAGAATGAACAAGGATCAATGATCAATGAAGAATGAATGATGAAGATTAAACAAGTATCAATGATCAATGACGAATGAACTATGAAGAATGACCAAGGATCAATGATCAATGAAAAATGAACGATGAAGAATGAACAAGGACCAATGATCATTGAAGAATGAACGATGAAGAATGAACAAGGATCAATGATCAATGAAGAATGAACGATGAAGAATCAATAAGGATCAATTATCAATGAAGAATAAACGATGAAGAATGAACAACGATCAATGATCCATGAAGAATGAACAAGGATCAATGATCAATGACGAATGAACGATGAAGAATGAACAAGGATCAATGATCAATGAAGCATAAACGATGAAGAATGGACAAGGATCAATGATCAATGTAGAATGAAAGATGAAGAATGAACAAGGATCAATGATCAATGACGAATGAATGATGAAGAATGAACAAGGATCAATGATCTATGAAGAATGAAAGATAAAGAATAAACAAGGATCAATGATCAATGAAGAATGAACGATGAAGAATGAACAAGGATCAATGGTCAATGAAGAATGAACGATGAAGAATGAACAAGGATCAATGATCAATGTAGAATGAACGATGAAGAATGAACAAGGATCAACGATCAATGAAGAATGAACGATGAAGAATGAACAAGGATCAATGATCAATGAAGAATGAACGATTAAGAATGAACAAGGATCAATGATCAATGTAGAATGAACGATGAAGAATGAACAAGGATCAATGATCAATGACGAATGAACGATGAAGAATGAACAAGGATCAATGATCAATGAAGAATGAAAGATAAAGAATGAACAAGGATCAATGATCAATGAAGAATGAACGATGAAGAATGAACAAGGATCAATGGTCAATGAAGAATGAACGATAAAGAATGAACAAGGATCAATGATCAATGACGAATGAACGAAGAAGAATGAACAAGGATCAATGATCAATGAAGAATGAACGATGAAGAATGAACAACGATCAATGAACCATGAAGAATAAACGATGAAGAATGAACAAGGATCAATGATAATTGACGAATGAACGATGAAGAATTAACAAGGATCAATGATCAATGAAGCATAAACGATGAAGAATGGACAAGGATCAATGATCAATGTAGAATGAAAGATGAAGAATGAACAAGGATCAATGATCAATGATGCATAAACGATGAAGAATGAACAAAGATCAATGATCAATGAAGAATGAACGATAAAGAATGAACAAGGATCAATGATCAATGACGAATGAACGAAGAAGAATGAACAAGGATCAATGATCAATGAAGAATGAATGATGAAGATTGAACAAGTATCAATGATCAATGACGAATGAACTATGAAGAATGAACAAGGATCAATGATCAATGAAAAATGAACGATGAAGAATGAACAAGGACCAATGATCATTGAAGAATGAACGATGAAGAATGAACAAGGATCAATGATCAATGAAGAATGAACGATGAAGAATCAATAAGGATCAATTATCAATGAAGAATAAACGATGAAGAATGAACAACGATCAATGATCCATGAAGAATGAACAAGAATCAATGATCAATGACGAATGAACGATGAAGAATTAACAAGGATCAATGATCAATGAAGCATAAACGATGAAGAATGGACAAGGATCAATGATCAATGTAGAATGAAAGATGAAGAATGAACAAGGATCAATGATCAATGACGAATGAATGATGAAGAATGAACAAGGATCAATGATCTATGAAGAATGAAAGATAAAGAATAAACAAGGATCAATGATCAATGAAGAATGAACGATGAAGAATGAACAAGGATCAATGGTCAATGAAGAATGAACGATGAAGAATGAACAAGGATCAATGATCAATGTAGAATGAACGATGAAGAATGAACAAGGATCAATGATCAATGAAGAATGAACGATGAAGAATGAACAAGGATCAATGATCAATGAAGAATGAACGATTAAGAATGAACAAGGATCAATGATCAATGTAGAATGAGCGATGAAGATTGAACAACGATCAACGATCAATGTAGAATGAACGATGAAGAATGAACAAGGATCAATGATCAATGAAGAATGAACGATTAAGAATGAAAAAGTATCAATGATCAATGTAGAATGAACGATGAAGAATGAACAAGGATCAATGATCAATGACCAATGAACGATGAAGAATGAACAAGGATCAATGATCAATGAAGAATGAAAGATAAAGAATGAACAAGGATCAATGATCAATGAAGAATGAACGATGAAGAATGAACAAGGATCAATGGTCAATGAAGAATGAACGATAAAGAATGAACAAGGATCAATGATCAATGACGAATGAACGAAGAAGAATGAACAAGGATCAATGATCAATAAAGAATGAACGATGAAGAATGAACAACGATCAATGAACCATGAAGAATAAACGATGAAGAATGAACAAGGATCAATGATAATTGACGAATGAACGATGAAGAATTAACAAGGATCAATGATCAATGAAGCATAAACGATGAAGAATGGACAAGGATCAATGATCAATGTAGAATGAAAGATGAAGAATGAACAAGGATCAATGATCAATGATGCATAAACGATGAAGAATGAACAAAGATCAATGATCAATGAAGAATGAACGATAAAGAATAAACAAGGATCAATGATCAATGACGAATGAACGAAGAAGAATGAACAAGGATCAATGATCAATGAAGAATGAATGATGAAGATTAAACAAGTATCAATGATCAATGACGAATGAACTATGAAGAATGAACAAGGATCAATGATCAATGAAAAATGAACGATGAAGAATGAACAAGGACCAATGATCATTGAAGAATGAACGATGAAGAATGAACAAGGATCAATGATCAATGAAGAATGAACGATGAAGAATCAATAAGGATCAATTATCAATGAAGAATAAACGATGAAGAATGAACAACGATCAATGATCCATGAAGAATGAACAAGGATCAATGATCAATGACGAATGAACGATGAAGAATGAACAAGGATCAATGATCAATGAAGCATAAACGATGAAGAATGGACAAGGATCAATGATCAATGTAGAATGAAAGATGAAGAATGAACAAGGATCAATGATCAATGACGAATGAATGATGAAGAATGAACAAGGATCAATGATCTATGAAGAATGAAAGATAAAGAATAAACAAGGATCAATGATCAATGAAGAATGAACGATGAAGAATGAACAAGGATCAATGGTCAATGAAGAATGAACGATGAAGAATGAACAAGGATCAATGATCAATGTAGAATGAACGATGAAGAATGAACAAGGATCAATGATCAATGAAGAATGAACGATGAAGAATGAACAAGGATCAATGATCAATGAAGAATGAACGATTAAGAATGAACAAGGATCAATGATCAATGTAGAATGAACGATGAAGAATGAACAAGGATCAATGATCAATGTAGAATGAAAGATGAAGAATGAACAAGGATCAATGATCAATGATGCATAAACGATGAAGAATGAACAAAGATCAATGATCAATGAAGAATGAACGATAAAGAATGAACAAGGATCAATGATCAATGACGAATGAACGAAGAAGAATGAACAAGGATCAATGATCAATGAAGAATGAATGATGAAGATTGAACAAGTATCAATGATCAATGACGAATGAACTATGAAGAATGAACAAGGATCAATGATCAATGAAAAATGAACGATGAAGAATGAACAAGGACCAATGATCATTGAAGAATGAACGATGAAGAATGAACAAGGATCAATGATCAATGAAGAATGAACGATGAAGAATCAATAAGGATCAATTATCAATGAAGAATAAACGATGAAGAATGAACAACGATCAATGATCCATGAAGAATGAACAAGAATCAATGATCAATGACGAATGAACGATGAAGAATTAACAAGGATCAATGATCAATGAAGCATAAACGATGAAGAATGGACAAGGATCAATGATCAATGTAGAATGAAAGATGAAGAATGAACAAGGATCAATGATCAATGATGCATAAACGATGAAGAATGAACAAAGATCAATGATCAATGAAGAATGAACGATAAAGAATAAACAAGGATCAATGATCAATGACGAATGAACGAAGAAGAATGAACAAGGATCAATGATCAATGAAGAATGAATGATGAAGATTAAACAAGTATCAATGATCAATGACGAATGAACTATGAAGAATGACCAAGGATCAATGATCAATGAAAAATGAACGATGAAGAATGAACAAGGACCAATGATCATTGAAGAATGAACGATGAAGAATGAACAAGGATCAATGATCAATGAAGAATGAACGATGAAGAATCAATAAGGATCAATTATCAATGAAGAATAAACGATGAAGAATGAACAACGATCAATGATCCATGAAGAATGAACAAGGATCAATGATCAATGACGAATGAACGATGAAGAATGAACAAGGATCAATGATCAATGAAGCATAAACGATGAAGAATGGACAAGGATCAATGATCAATGTAGAATGAAAGATGAAGAATGAACAAGGATCAATGATCAATGACGAATGAATGATGAAGAATGAACAAGGATCAATGATCTATGAAGAATGAAAGATAAAGAATAAACAAGGATCAATGATCAATGAAGAATGAACGATGAAGAATGAACAAGGATCAATGGTCAATGAAGAATGAACGATGAAGAATGAACAAGGATCAATGATCAATGTAGAATGAACGATGAAGAATGAACAAGGATCAACGATCAATGAAGAATGAACGATGAAGAATGAACAAGGATCAATGATCAATGAAGAATGAACGATTAAGAATGAACAAGGATCAATGATCAATGTAGAATGAACGATGAAGAATGAACAAGGATCAATGATCAATGACGAATGAACGATGAAGAATGAACAAGGATCAATGATCAATGAAGAATGAAAGATAAAGAATGAACAAGGATCAATGATCAATGAAGAATGAACGATGAAGAATGAACAAGGATCAATGGTCAATGAAGAATGAACGATAAAGAATGAACAAGGATCAATGATCAATGACGAATGAACGAAGAAGAATGAACAAGGATCAATGATCAATGAAGAATGAACGATGAAGAATGAACAACGATCAATGAACCATGAAGAATAAACGATGAAGAATGAACAAGGATCAATGATAATTGACGAATGAACGATGAAGAATTAACAAGGATCAATGATCAATGAAGCATAAACGATGAAGAATGGACAAGGATCAATGATCAATGTAGAATGAAAGATGAAGAATGAACAAGGATCAATGATCAATGATGCATAAACGATGAAGAATGAACAAAGATCAATGATCAATGAAGAATGAACGATAAAGAATGAACAAGGATCAATGATCAATGACGAATGAACGAAGAAGAATGAACAAGGATCAATGATCAATGAAGAATGAATGATGAAGATTGAACAAGTATCAATGATCAATGACGAATGAACTATGAAGAATGAACAAGGATCAATGATCAATGAAAAATGAACGATGAAGAATGAACAAGGACCAATGATCATTGAAGAATGAACGATGAAGAATGAACAAGGATCAATGATCAATGAAGAATGAACGATGAAGAATCAATAAGGATCAATTATCAATGAAGAATAAACGATGAAGAATGAACAACGATCAATGATCCATGAAGAATGAACAAGGATCAATGATCAATGACGAATGAACGATGAAGAATGAACAAGGATCAATGATCAATGAAGCATAAACGATGAAGAATGGACAAGGATCAATGATCAATGTAGAATGAATGATGAAGATTAAACAAGTATCAATGATCAATGACGAATGAACTATGAAGAATGAACAAGGATCAATGATCAATGAAAAATGAACGATGAAGAATGAACAAGGACCAATGATCATTGAAGAATGAACGATGAAGAATGAACAAGGATCAATGATCAATGAAGAATGAACGATGAAGAATCAATAAGGATCAATTATCAATGAAGAATAAACGATGAAGAATGAACAACGATCAATGATCCATGAAGAATGAACAAGGATCAATGATCAATGACGAATGAACGATGAAGAATGAACAAGGATCAATGATCAATGAAGCATAAACGATGAAGAATGGACAAGGATCAATGATCAATGTAGAATGAAAGATGAAGAATGAACAAGGATCAATGATCAATGACGAATGAATGATGAAGAATGAACAAGGATCAATGATCTATGAAGAATGAAAGATAAAGAATAAACAAGGATCAATGATCAATGAAGAATGAACGATGAAGAATGAACAAGGATCAATGGTCAATGAAGAATGAACGATGAAGAATGAACAAGGATCAATGATCAATGTAGAATGAACGATGAAGAATGAACAAGGATCAATGATCAATGAAGAATGAACGATGAAGAATGAACAAGGATCAATGATCAATGAAGAATGAACGATTAAGAATGAACAAGGATCAATGATCAATGTAGAATGAACGATGAAGAATGAACAAGGATCAATGATCAATGTAGAATGAAAGATGAAGAATGAACAAGGATCAATGATCAATGATGCATAAACGATGAAGAATGAACAAAGATCAATGATCAATGAAGAATGAACGATAAAGAATGAACAAGGATCAATGATCAATGACGAATGAACGAAGAAGAATGAACAAGGATCAATGATCAATGAAGAATGAATGATGAAGATTGAACAAGTATCAATGATCAATGACGAATGAACTATGAAGAATGAACAAGGATCAATGATCAATGAAAAATGAACGATGAAGAATGAACAAGGACCAATGATCATTGAAGAATGAACGATGAAGAATGAACAAGGATCAATGATCAATGAAGAATGAACGATGAAGAATCAATAAGGATCAATTATCAATGAAGAATAAACGATGAAGAATGAACAACGATCAATGATCCATGAAGAATGAACAAGAATCAATGATCAATGACGAATGAACGATGAAGAATTAACAAGGATCAATGATCAATGAAGCATAAACGATGAAGAATGGACAAGGATCAATGATCAATGTAGAATGAAAGATGAAGAATGAACAAGGATCAATGATCAATGATGCATAAACGATGAAGAATGAACAAAGATCAATGATCAATGAAGAATGAACGATAAAGAATAAACAAGGATCAATGATCAATGACGAATGAACGAAGAAGAATGAACAAGGATCAATGATCAATGAAGAATGAATGATGAAGATTAAACAAGTATCAATGATCAATGACGAATGAACTATGAAGAATGACCAAGGATCAATGATCAATGAAAAATGAACGATGAAGAATGAACAAGGACCAATGATCATTGAAGAATGAACGATGAAGAATGAACAAGGATCAATGATCAATGAAGAATGAACGATGAAGAATCAATAAGGATCAATTATCAATGAAGAATAAACGATGAAGAATGAACAACGATCAATGATCCATGAAGAATGAACAAGGATCAATGATCAATGACGAATGAACGATGAAGAATGAACAAGGATCAATGATCAATGAAGCATAAACGATGAAGAATGGACAAGGATCAATGATCAATGTAGAATGAAAGATGAAGAATGAACAAGGATCAATGATCAATGACGAATGAATGATGAAGAATGAACAAGGATCAATGATCTATGAAGAATGAAAGATAAAGAATAAACAAGGATCAATGATCAATGAAGAATGAACGATGAAGAATGAACAAGGATCAATGGTCAATGAAGAATGAACGATGAAGAATGAACAAGGATCAATGATCAATGTAGAATGAACGATGAAGAATGAACAAGGATCAACGATCAATGAAGAATGAACGATGAAGAATGAACAAGGATCAATGATCAATGAAGAATGAACGATTAAGAATGAACAAGGATCAATGATCAATGTAGAATGAACGATGAAGAATGAACAAGGATCAATGATCAATGACGAATGAACGATGAAGAATGAACAAGGATCAATGATCAATGAAGAATGAAAGATAAAGAATGAACAAGGATCAATGATCAATGAAGAATGAACGATGAAGAATGAACAAGGATCAATGGTCAATGAAGAATGAACGATAAAGAATGAACAAGGATCAATGATCAATGACGAATGAACGAAGAAGAATGAACAAGGATCAATGATCAATGAAGAATGAACGATGAAGAATGAACAACGATCAATGAACCATGAAGAATAAACGATGAAGAATGAACAAGGATCAATGATAATTGACGAATGAACGATGAAGAATTAACAAGGATCAATGATCAATGAAGCATAAACGATGAAGAATGGACAAGGATCAATGATCAATGTAGAATGAAAGATGAAGAATGAACAAGGATCAATGATCAATGATGCATAAACGATGAAGAATGAACAAAGATCAATGATCAATGAAGAATGAACGATAAAGAATGAACAAGGATCAATGATCAATGACGAATGAACGAAGAAGAATGAACAAGGATCAATGATCAATGAAGAATGAATGATGAAGATTGAACAAGTATCAATGATCAATGACGAATGAACTATGAAGAATGAACAAGGATCAATGATCAATGAAAAATGAACGATGAAGAATGAACAAGGACCAATGATCATTGAAGAATGAACGATGAAGAATGAACAAGGATCAATGATCAATGAAGAATGAACGATGAAGAATCAATAAGGATCAATTATCAATGAAGAATAAACGATGAAGAATGAACAACGATCAATGATCCATGAAGAATGAACAAGGATCAATGATCAATGACGAATGAACGATGAAGAATGAACAAGGATCAATGATCAATGAAGCATAAACGATGAAGAATGGACAAGGATCAATGATCAATGTAGAATGAAAGATGAAGAATGAACAAGGATCAATGATCAATGACGAATGAATGATGAAGAATGAACAAGGATCAATGATCTATGAAGAATGAAAGATAAAGAATAAACAAGGATCAATGATCAATGAAGAATGAACGATGAAGAATGAACAAGGATCAATGGTCAATGAAGAATGAACGATGAAGAATGAACAAGGATCAATGATCAATGTAGAATGAACGATGAAGAATGAACAAGGATCAATGATCAATGAAGAATGAACGATGAAGAATGAACAAGGATCAATGATCAATGAAGAATGAACGATTAAGAATGAACAAGGATCAATGATCAATGTAGAATGAACGATGAAGAATGAACAAGGATCAATGATCAATGACGAATGAACGATGAAGAATGAACAAGGATCAATGATCAATGAAGAATGAAAGATAAAGAATGAACAAGGATCAATGATCAATGAAGAATGAACGATGAAGAATGAACAAGGATCAATGGTCAATGAAGAATGAACAAGGATCAATGATCAATGAAGAATGAAAGATAAAGAATGAACAAGGATCAATGATCAATGAAGAATGAACGATGAAGAATGAACAAGGATCAATGGTCAATGAAGAATGAACGATAAAGAATGAACAAGGATCAATGATCAATGACGAATGAACGAAGAAGAATGAACAAGGATCAATGATCAATGAAGAATGAACGATGAAGAATGAACAACGATCAATGAACCATGAAGAATAAACGATGAAGAATGAACAAGGATCAATGATAATTGACGAATGAACGATGAAGAATTAACAAGGATCAATGATCAATGAAGCATAAACGATGAAGAATGGACAAGGATCAATGATCAATGTAGAATGAAAGATGAAGAATGAACAAGGATCAATGATCAATGATGCATAAACGATGAAGAATGAACAAAGATCAATGATCAATGAAGAATGAACGATAAAGAATGAACAAGGATCAATGATCAATGACGAATGAACGAAGAAGAATGAACAAGGATCAATGATCAATGAAGAATGAATGATGAAGATTGAACAAGTATCAATGATCAATGACGAATGAACTATGAAGAATGAACAAGGATCAATGATCAATGAAAAATGAACGATGAAGAATGAACAAGGACCAATGATCATTGAAGAATGAACGATGAAGAATGAACAAGGATCAATGATCAATGAAGAATGAACGATGAAGAATCAATAAGGATCAATTATCAATGAAGAATAAACGATGAAGAATGAACAACGATCAATGATCCATGAAGAATGAACAAGAATCAATGATCAATGACGAATGAACGATGAAGAATTAACAAGGATCAATGATCAATGAAGCATAAACGATGAAGAATGGACAAGGATCAATGATCAATGTAGAATGAAAGATGAAGAATGAACAAGGATCAATGATCAATGACGAATGAATGATGAAGAATGAACAAGGATCAATGATCTATGAAGAATGAAAGATAAAGAATAAACAAGGATCAATGATCAATGAAGAATGAACGATGAAGAATGAACAAGGATCAATGGTCAATGAAGAATGAACGATGAAGAATGAACAAGGATCAATGATCAATGTAGAATGAACGATGAAGAATGAACAAGGATCAATGATCAATGAAGAATGAACGATGAAGAATGAACAAGGATCAATGATCAATGAAGAATGAACGATTAAGAATGAACAAGGATCAATGATCAATGTAGAATGAGCGATGAAGATTGAACAACGATCAACGATCAATGTAGAATGAACGATGAAGAATGAACAAGGATCAATGATCAATGAAGAATGAACGATTAAGAATGAAAAAGTATCAATGATCAATGTAGAATGAACGATGAAGAATGAACAAGGATCAATGATCAATGACCAATGAACGATGAAGAATGAACAAGGATCAATGATCAATGAAGAATGAAAGATAAAGAATGAACAAGGATCAATGATCAATGAAGAATGAACGATGAAGAATGAACAAGGATCAATGGTCAATGAAGAATGAACGATAAAGAATGAACAAGGATCAATGATCAATGACGAATGAACGAAGAAGAATGAACAAGGATCAATGATCAATAAAGAATGAACGATGAAGAATGAACAACGATCAATGAACCATGAAGAATAAACGATGAAGAATGAACAAGGATCAATGATAATTGACGAATGAACGATGAAGAATTAACAAGGATCAATGATCAATGAAGCATAAACGATGAAGAATGGACAAGGATCAATGATCAATGTAGAATGAAAGATGAAGAATGAACAAGGATCAATGATCAATGATGCATAAACGATGAAGAATGAACAAAGATCAATGATCAATGAAGAATGAACGATAAAGAATAAACAAGGATCAATGATCAATGACGAATGAACGAAGAAGAATGAACAAGGATCAATGATCAATGAAGAATGAATGATGAAGATTAAACAAGTATCAATGATCAATGACGAATGAACTATGAAGAATGAACAAGGATCAATGATCAATGAAAAATGAACGATGAAGAATGAACAAGGACCAATGATCATTGAAGAATGAACGATGAAGAATGAACAAGGATCAATGATCAATGAAGAATGAACGATGAAGAATCAATAAGGATCAATTATCAATGAAGAATAAACGATGAAGAATGAACAACGATCAATGATCCATGAAGAATGAACAAGGATCAATGATCAATGACGAATGAACGATGAAGAATGAACAAGGATCAATGATCAATGAAGCATAAACGATGAAGAATGGACAAGGATCAATGATCAATGTAGAATGAAAGATGAAGAATGAACAAGGATCAATGATCAATGACGAATGAACGATGAAGAATGAACAAGGATCAATGATCAATGAAGAATGAAAGATAAAGAATGAACAAGGATCAATGATCAATGAAGAATGAACGATGAAGAATGAACAAGGATCAATGGTCAATGAAGAATGAACGATGAAGAATGAACAAGGATCAATGATCAATGTAGAATGAACGATGAAGAATGAACAAGGATCAATGATCAATGAAGAATGAACGATGAAGAATGAACAAGGATCAATGATCAATGAAGAATGAACGATTAAGAATGAACAAGGATCAATGATCAATGTAGAATGAACGATGAAGAATGAACAAGGATCAATGATCAATGTAGAATGAAAGATGAAGAATGAACAAGGATCAATGATCAATGATGCATAAACGATGAAGAATGAACAAAGATCAATGATCAATGAAGAATGAACGATAAAGAATGAACAAGGATCAATGATCAATGACGAATGAACGAAGAAGAATGAACAAGGATCAATGATCAATGAAGAATGAACGAAGAAGATTGAACAAGTATCAATGATCAATGACGAATGAACTATGAAGAATGAACAAGGATCAATGATCAATGAAAAATGAACGATGAAGAATGAACAAGGACCAATGATCATTGAAGAATGAACGATGAAGAATGAACAAGGATCAATGATCAATGAAGAATGAACGATGAAGAATCAATAAGGATCAATTATCAATGAAGAATAAACGATGAAGAATGAACAACGATCAATGATCCATGAAGAATGAACAAGAATCAATGATCAATGACGAATGAACGATGAAGAATTAACAAGGATCAATGATCAATGAAGCATAAACGATGAAGAATGGACAAGGATCAATGATCAATGTAGAATGAAAGATGAAGAATGAACAAGGATCAATGATCAATGACGAATGAATGATGAAGAATGAACAAGGATCAATGATCTATGAAGAATGAAAGATAAAGAATAAACAAGGATCAATGATCAATGAAGAATGAACGATGAAGAATGAACAAGGATCAATGGTCAATGAAGAATGAACGATGAAGAATGAACAAGGATCAATGATCAATGTAGAATGAACGATGAAGAATGAACAAGGATCAATGATCAATGAAGAATGAACGATGAAGAATGAACAAGGATCAATGATCAATGAAGAATGAACGATTAAGAATGAACAAGGATCAATGATCAATGTAGAATGAGCGATGAAGATTGAACAACGATCAACGATCAATGTAGAATGAACGATGAAGAATGAACAAGGATCAATGATCAATGAAGAATGAACGATTAAGAATGAAAAAGTATCAATGATCAATGTAGAATGAACGATGAAGAATGAACAAGGATCAATGATCAATGACCAATGAACGATGAAGAATGAACAAGGATCAATGATCAATGAAGAATGAAAGATAAAGAATGAACAAGGATCAATGATCAATGAAGAATGAACGATGAAGAATGAACAAGGATCAATGGTCAATGAAGAATGAACGATAAAGAATGAACAAGGATCAATGATCAATGACGAATGAACGAAGAAGAATGAACAAGGATCAATGATCAATAAAGAATGAACGATGAAGAATGAACAACGATCAATGAACCATGAAGAATAAACGATGAAGAATGAACAAGGATCAATGATAATTGACGAATGAACGATGAAGAATTAACAAGGATCAATGATCAATGAAGCATAAACGATGAAGAATGGACAAGGATCAATGATCAATGTAGAATGAAAGATGAAGAATGAACAAGGATCAATGATCAATGATGCATAAACGATGAAGAATGAACAAAGATCAATGATCAATGAAGAATGAACGATAAAGAATAAACAAGGATCAATGATCAATGACGAATGAACGAAGAAGAATGAACAAGGATCAATGATCAATGAAGAATGAATGATGAAGATTAAACAAGTATCAATGATCAATGACGAATGAACTATGAAGAATGACCAAGGATCAATGATCAATGAAAAATGAACGATGAAGAATGAACAAGGACCAATGATCATTGAAGAATGAACGATGAAGAATGAACAAGGATCAATGATCAATGAAGAATGAACGATGAAGAATCAATAAGGATCAATTATCAATGAAGAATAAACGATGAAGAATGAACAACGATCAATGATCCATGAAGAATGAACAAGGATCAATGATCAATGACGAATGAACGATGAAGAATGAACAAGGATCAATGATCAATGAAGCATAAACGATGAAGAATGGACAAGGATCAATGATCAATGTAGAATGAAAGATGAAGAATGAACAAGGATCAATGATCAATGACGAATGAATGATGAAGAATGAACAAGGATCAATGATCTATGAAGAATGAAAGATAAAGAATAAACAAGGATCAATGATCAATGAAGAATGAACGATGAAGAATGAACAAGGATCAATGGTCAATGAAGAATGAACGATGAAGAATGAACAAGGATCAATGATCAATGTAGAATGAACGATGAAGAATGAACAAGGATCAACGATCAATGAAGAATGAACGATGAAGAATGAACAAGGATCAATGATCAATGAAGAATGAACGATTAAGAATGAACAAGGATCAATGATCAATGTAGAATGAACGATGAAGAATGAACAAGGATCAATGATCAATGACGAATGAACGATGAAGAATGAACAAGGATCAATGATCAATGAAGAATGAAAGATAAAGAATGAACAAGGATCAATGATCAATGAAGAATGAACGATGAAGAATGAACAAGGATCAATGGTCAATGAAGAATGAACGATAAAGAATGAACAAGGATCAATGATCAATGACGAATGAACGAAGAAGAATGAACAAGGATCAATGATCAATGAAGAATGAACGATGAAGAATGAACAACGATCAATGAACCATGAAGAATAAACGATGAAGAATGAACAAGGATCAATGATAATTGACGAATGAACGATGAAGAATTAACAAGGATCAATGATCAATGAAGCATAAACGATGAAGAATGGACAAGGATCAATGATCAATGTAGAATGAAAGATGAAGAATGAACAAGGATCAATGATCAATGATGCATAAACGATGAAGAATGAACAAAGATCAATGATCAATGAAGAATGAACGATAAAGAATGAACAAGGATCAATGATCAATGACGAATGAACGAAGAAGAATGAACAAGGATCAATGATCAATGAAGAATGAATGATGAAGATTGAACAAGTATCAATGATCAATGACGAATGAACTATGAAGAATGAACAAGGATCAATGATCAATGAAAAATGAACGATGAAGAATGAACAAGGACCAATGATCATTGAAGAATGAACGATGAAGAATGAACAAGGATCAATGATCAATGAAGAATGAACGATGAAGAATCAATAAGGATCAATTATCAATGAAGAATAAACGATGAAGAATGAACAACGATCAATGATCCATGAAGAATGAACAAGGATCAATGATCAATGACGAATGAACGATGAAGAATGAACAAGGATCAATGATCAATGAAGCATAAACGATGAAGAATGGACAAGGATCAATGATCAATGTAGAATGAAAGATGAAGAATGAACAAGGATCAATGATCAATGACGAATGAATGATGAAGAATGAACAAGGATCAATGATCTATGAAGAATGAAAGATAAAGAATAAACAAGGATCAATGATCAATGAAGAATGAACGATGAAGAATGAACAAGGATCAATGGTCAATGAAGAATGAACGATGAAGAATGAACAAGGATCAATGATCAATGTAGAATGAACGATGAAGAATGAACAAGGATCAATGATCAATGAAGAATGAACGATGAAGAATGAACAAGGATCAATGATCAATGAAGAATGAACGATTAAGAATGAACAAGGATCAATGATCAATGTAGAATGAACGATGAAGAATGAACAAGGATCAATGATCAATGACGAATGAACGATGAAGAATGAACAAGGATCAATGATCAATGAAGAATGAAAGATAAAGAATGAACAAGGATCAATGATCAATGAAGAATGAACGATGAAGAATGAACAAGGATCAATGGTCAATGAAGAATGAACGATAAAGAATGAACAAGGATCAATGATCAATGACGAATGAACGAAGAAGAATGAACAAGGATCAATGATCAATGAAGAATGAACGATGAAGAATGAACAACGATCAATGAACCATGAAGAATAAACGATGAAGAATGAACAAGGATCAATGATAATTGACGAATGAACGATGAAGAATTAACAAGGATCAATGATCAATGAAGCATAAACGATGAAGAATGGACAAGGATCAATGATCAATGTAGAATGAAAGATGAAGAATGAACAAGGATCAATGATCAATGACGAATGAATGATGAAGAATGAACAAGGATCAATGATCAATGAAGAATGAAAGATAAAGAATAAACAAGGATCAATGATCAATGAAGAATGAACGATGAAGAATGAACAAGGATCAATGGTCAATGAAGAATGAACGATGAAGAATGAACAAGGATCAATGATCAATGTAGAATGAACGATGAAGAATGAACAAGGATCAATGATCAATGACGAATGAACGATGAAGAATGAACAAGGATCAATGATCAATGAAGCATAAACGATGAAGAATGAACAAGGATCAATGATCAATGAAGAATGAACGATTAAGAATGAACAAGAATCAATGGTCAATGACGAATGAACGATGAAGAATGAACAAGTTTCAATGATCAATGACGAATGAACGATGAAGAATGAACAAGGATCAATGATCAATGACGAATGAATGATGAAAAATGAACAAGGATCAATTATTAATGAAGAATGAACGATGAAGAATGAACAAGGATCAATGATCAATGAAGAACGAAAGATAAAGAATGAACAAGGATCAATGATCAATGACGAATGAATGAAGAAGAATGAACAAGGATCAATGATCAATGAAGAATGAACGATGATGAATGAACAAGGATCAATGATCAATGACGAATGAACGATGAAGAATGAATAAGGATCAATGATCAATGAAGAATGAACGATGAAGAATGAACAAGGATCAATGGTCAATGACGAATGAACGATTAAGAATGAACAAGGATCAATGATCAATGAAGAATGAACGATGAAGAATGAACAAGGATCAATGATCAATGTAGAATGAACGATGAAGAATGAACAAGGATCAATGATCAATGAAGAATGAACGATTAAGAATGAACAAGGATCAATGATCAATGAAGAATGAACGATGAAGAATGAACAAGGATCAATGATCAATGTAGAATGAACGATGAAGAATGAACAAGTATCAATGATCAATGACGAATGAACGATGAAGAATGAACAAGGATCAATGATCAATGAAGCATAAACAATGAAGAATGAACAAGGATCAATGATCAATGAAGAATGAACGATGAAGAATGAAAAAGGATAAGTGATCAATAACGAATGAACGATGAAGAATGAACAAGGATCAATGATCAATGAAGAATGAACGATAAAGAATGAAATAGGATCAATGATCAATGACGAATGAACGATGAAGAATGAACAAGGATCAATAATCAATGAAGAATGAACGATGAAGAATGAACAAGGATAATTGATCAATGACGAATGAACGATGAAGAATGAACAAGGATCAATGATCAATGAAGAATGAATGACGAAGAATGAACAAGGATCAATGATCAATGAAGAATAAACAATGAAGAATGAACAAGGATCAATGATCAATGACTAATGAACGATGAAGAATGAACAAGGATCAATGATCAATGAAGAATGAACGATAATGAATGAACAAGTATCAATGATCAATGACGAATGAACGATGAAGAATGAACAAGGATCAATGATCAATGAAAAATGAACGATGAAGAATGAACAAGGATCAATGATCAATGTAGAATGAACGATGAAGAATGAACAAGGATCAATGATCAATGACGAATGAACGATGAAGAATGAACAAGGATCAATGGTCAATGACGAATGAACGATGAAGAATGAACAAGGATCAATGATCAATGAAGAATGAATGACGAAGAATGAACAAGGATCAATGATCAATGAAGAATAAACAATGAAGAATGAACAAGGATCAATGATCAATGACTAATGAACGATGAAGAATGAACAAGGATCAATGATCAATGAAGAATGAACGATAATGAATGAACAAGTATCAATGATCAATGACGAATGAACGATGAAGAATGAACAAGGATCAATGATCAATGAAAAATGAACGATGAAGAATGAACAAGGACCAATGATCATTGAAGAATGAATGATGAAGAATGAACAAGGATCAATGATCAATGAAGAATGAAAGATAAAGAATAAACAAGGATCAATGATCAATGAAGAATGAACGATGAAGAATGAACAAGGATCAATGGTCAATGAAGAATGAACGATTAAGAATGAACAAGGATCAATGATCAATGACGAATGAACGATGAAGAATGAACAAGGATCAATGATCAATGAAGCATAAACGATGAAGAATGAACAAGGATCAATGATCAATGAAGAATGAACGATTAAGAATGAACAAGAATCAATGGTCAATGACGAATGAACGATGAAAAATGAACAAGTTTCAATGATCAATGACGAATGAACGATGAAGAATGAACAAGGATCAATGATCAATGACGAATGAAAGATAAAGAATAAACAAGGATCAATGATCAATGAAGAATGAACGATGAAGAATGAACAAGGATCAATGGTCAATGAAGAATGAACGATTAAGAATGAACAAGGATCAATGATCAATGAAGCATAAACGATGAAGAATGAACAAGGATCAATGATCAATGAAGAATGAACAAGAATCAATGGTCAATGACGAATGAACGATGAAGAATGAACAAGGATCAATGATCAATGAAGAATGAATGATGAAGAATGAACAAGTATCAATGATCAATGACGAATGAACGATGAAGAATGAAAAAGGATCAATGATCAATGAAAAA
This sequence comes from Amaranthus tricolor, assembly GCF_026212465.1. Lineage (NCBI taxonomy): Eukaryota > Viridiplantae > Streptophyta > Magnoliopsida > Caryophyllales > Amaranthaceae > Amaranthus > Amaranthus tricolor. The sequence goes on from NC_080047.1 coordinate 29,045,649, forward strand.
TGAACGATGAAGAATGAACAAGGACCAATGATCATTGAAGAATGAATGATGAAGAATGAACAAGGATCAATGATCAATGAAGAATGAAAGATAAAGAATAAACAAGGATCAATGATCAATGAAGAATGAACGATGAAGAACGAACAAGGATCAATGGTCAATGAAGAATGAACGATTAAGAATGAACAAGGATCAATGATCAATGACGAATGAACGATGAAGAATGAACAAGGATCAATGATCAATGAAGCATAAACGATGAAGAATGAACAAGGATCAATGATCAATGAAGAATGAACGATTAAGAATGAACAAGAATCAATGGTCAATGACGAATGAACGATGAAGAATGAACAAGTTTCAATGATCAATGACGAATGAACGATGAAGAATGAACAAGGATCAATGATCAATGACGAATGAAAGATAAAGAATAAACAAGGATCAATGATCAATGAAGAATGAACGATGAAGAATGAACAAGGATCAATGGTCAATGAAGAATGAACGATTAAGAATGAACAAGGATCAATGATCAATGTAGAATGAACGATGAAGAATGAACAAGGATCAATGATCAATGACGAATGAACGATGAAGAATGAACAAGGATTAATGATCAATGAAGAATGAACGATGAAGAATGAACAAGGATCAATGATCAATGACGAATGAACGATGAAGAATGAACAAGGATCAATGATCAATGAAGCATAAACGATGAAGAATGAACAAGGATCAATGATCAATGAAGAATGAACGATTAAGAATGAACAAGAATCAATGGTCAATGACGAATGAACGATGAAGAATGAACAAGTTTCAATGATCAATGACGAATGAACGATGAAGAATGAACAAGGATCAATGATCAATGACGAATGAATGATGAAAAATGAACAAGGATCAATTATTAATGAAGAATGAACGATGAAGAATGAACAAGGATCAATGATCATAGAAGAATGAACGATGAAGAATGAACAAGGATCAATGATCAATGAAGAATAAACGATGAAGAATGAACAAGGATCAATGATCAATGACGAATGAACGATGAAGAATGAACAAGGATCAATGATCAACGACGAATGAACGAAGAAGAATGAACAAGGATCAATGATCAATGAAGAATGAACGATGATGAATGAACAAGGATCAATGATCAATGACGAATGAACGATGAAGAATGAATAAGGATCAATGATCAATGAAGAATGAACGATGAAGAATGAACAAGGATCAATGGTCAATGACGAATGAACAATGAAGAATGAACAAGGATCAATGATCAATGAAGAATGAACGATGAAGAATGAACAAGGATCAATGGTCAATGTAGAATGAACGATGAAGAATGAACAAGGATCAATGATCAATGAAGAATGAACGATAAAGAATGAACAAGGATCAATGATCAATGAAGAATGAACGATGAAGAATGAACAAGGATCAATGATCAATGTAGAATGAACGATGAAGAATGAACAAGGATCAATGATCAATGACGAATGAACGATGAAGAATGAACAAGGATCAATGATCAATGAAGCATAAACGATGAAAAATGAACAAGGATCAATGATCAATGAAGAATGAACGATTAAGAATGAACAAGAATCAATGGTCAATGACGAATGAACGATGAAGAATGAACAAGTTTCAATGATCAATGACGAATGAACGATGAAGAATGAACAAGGATCAATGATCAATGACGAATGAATGATGAAAAATGAACAAGGATCAATTATTAATGAAGAATGAACGATGAAGAATGAACAAGGATCAATGATCATTGAAGAATGAACGATGAAGAATGAACAAGGATGAATGATCAATGAAGAATTAACGATGACGAATCAATAAGGATCAATTATCAATGAAGAATAAACGATGAAGAATGAACAACAATCAATGATCCATGAAGAATAAACGATGAAGAATGAACAAGGATCAATGATCAATGACGAATGAACGATGAAGAATTAACAAGGATCAATGATCAATGAAGCATAAACGATGAAGAATGGACAAGGATCAATGATCAATGTAGAATGAAAGATGAAGAATGAACAAGGATCAATGATCAATGACGAATGAATGATGAAGAATGAACAAGGATCAATGATCAATGAAGAATGAAAGATAAAGAATAAACAAGGATCAATGATCAATGAAGAATGAACGATGAAGAATGAACAAGGATCAATGGTCAATGAAGAATGAACGATGAAGAATGAACAAGGATCAATGATCAATGTAGAATGAACGATGAAGAATGAACAAGGATCAATGATCAATGACGAATGAACGATTAAGAATGAACAAGGATCAATGATCAATGTAGAATGAGCGATGAAGATTGAACAACGATCAATGATCAATGTAGAATGAACGATGAAGAATGAACAAGGATCAATGATCAATGAAGAATGAACGATTAAGAATGAAAAAGTATCAATGATCAATGTAGAATGAACGATGAAGAATGAACAACGATCAATGATCAATGAAGAATGAACGATTAAGAATGAAAAAGTATCAATGATCAATGTAGAATGAACGATGAAGAATGAACAACGATCAATGATCAATGACGAATGAACGATGAAGAATGAATAAGGATTAATGATCAATGAAGAATGAACGATGAAGAATGAACAAGGATCAATGATCAATGAAGAATAAACGATTAAGGATGAACAAGGATCAATGATCAATGAAGAATGAACAAGGATCAATGATCCATGAAGAATAAACGATGAAGAATGAACAATGATCAATGATCATTAAAGAATGAACAAGGATCAATGATCAATGACTAATGAACGAAGAAGAATGAACAAGGATCAATGATCAATGAAGAATGAACGATGAAGAATGAACAACGATCAATGAACCATGAAGAATAAACGATGAAGAATGAACAAGGATCAATGATAATTGACGAATGAACGATGAAGAATTAACAAGGATCAATGATCAATGAAGCATAAACGATGAAGAATGGACAAGGATCAATGATCAATGTAGAATGAAAGATGAAGAATGAACAAGGATCAATGATCAATGATGCATAAACGATGAAGAATGAACAAAGATCAATGATCAATGAAGAATGAACGATAAAGAATGAACAAGGATCAATGATCAATGACGAATGAACGAAGAAGAATGAACAAGGATCAATGATCAATGAAGAATGAATGATGAAGATTGAACAAGGATCAATGATCAATGAAAAATGAACGATGAAGAATGAACAAGGACCAATGATCATTGAAGAATGAACGATGAAGAATGAACAAGGATCAATGATCAATGAAGAATGAACGATGAAGAATCAATAAGGATCAATTATCAATGAAGAATAAACGATGAAGAATGAACAACGATCAATGATCCATGAAGAATGAACAAGAATCAATGATCAATGACGAATGAACGATGAAGAATTAACAAGGATCAATGATCAATGAAGCATAAACGATGAAGAATGGACAAGGATCAATGATCAATGTAGAATGAAAGATGAAGAATGAACAAGGATCAATGATCAATGACGAATGAATGATGAAGAATGAACAAGGATCAATGATCTATGAAGAATGAAAGATAAAGAATAAACAAGGATCAATGATCAATGAAGAATGAACGATGAAGAATGAACAAGGATCAATGGTCAATGAAGAATGAACGATGAAGAATGAACAAGGATCAATGATCAATGTAGAATGAACGATGAAGAATGAACAAGGATCAATGATCAATGAAGAATGAACGATGAAGAATGAACAAGGATCAATGATCAATGAAGAATGAACGATTAAGAATGAACAAGGATCAATGATCAATGTAGAATGAGCGATGAAGATTGAACAACGATCAACGATCAATGTAGAATGAACGATGAAGAATGAACAAGGATCAATGATCAATGAAGAATGAACGATTAAGAATGAAAAAGTATCAATGATCAATGTAGAATGAACGATGAAGAATGAACAAGGATCAATGATCAATGACCAATGAACGATGAAGAATGAACAAGGATCAATGATCAATGAAGAATGAAAGATAAAGAATGAACAAGGATCAATGATCAATGAAGAATGAACGATGAAGAATGAACAAGGATCAATGGTCAATGAAGAATGAACGATGAAGAATGAACAAGGATCAATGATCAATGTAGAATGAACGATGAAGAATGAACAAGGATCAATGATCAATGAAGAATGAACGATGAAGAATGAACAAGGATCAATGATCAATGAAGAATGAACGATTAAGAATGAACAAGGATCAATGATCAATGTAGAATGAACGATGAAGAATGAACAAGGATCAATGATCAATGTAGAATGAAAGATGAAGAATGAACAAGGATCAATGATCAATGATGCATAAACGATGAAGAATGAACAAAGATCAATGATCAATGAAGAATGAACGATAAAGAATGAACAAGGATCAATGATCAATGACGAATGAACGAAGAAGAATGAACAAGGATCAATGATCAATGAAGAATGAATGATGAAGATTGAACAAGTATCAATGATCAATGACGAATGAACTATGAAGAATGAACAAGGATCAATGATCAATGAAAAATGAACGATGAAGAATGAACAAGGACCAATGATCATTGAAGAATGAACGATGAAGAATGAACAAGGATCAATGATCAATGAAGAATGAACGATGAAGAATCAATAAGGATCAATTATCAATGAAGAATAAACGATGAAGAATGAACAACGATCAATGATCCATGAAGAATGAACAAGAATCAATGATCAATGACGAATGAACAATGAAGAATTAACAAGGATCAATGATCAATGAAGCATAAACGATGAAGAATGGACAAGGATCAATGATCAATGTAGAATGAAAGATGAAGAATGAACAAGGATCAATGATCAATGACGAATGAATGATGAAGAATGAACAAGGATCAATGATCTATGAAGAATGAAAGATAAAGAATAAACAAGGATCAATGATCAATGAAGAATGAACGATGAAGAATGAACAAGGATCAATGGTCAATGAAGAATGAACGATGAAGAATGAACAAGGATCAATGATCAATGTAGAATGAACGATGAAGAATGAACAAGGATCAATGATCAATGAAGAATGAACGATGAAGAATGAACAAGGATCAATGATCAATGAAGAATGAACGATTAAGAATGAACAAGGATCAATGATCAATGTAGAATGAGCGATGAAGATTGAACAACGATCAACGATCAATGTAGAATGAACGATGAAGTATGAACAAGGATCAATGATCAATGAAGAATGAACGATTAAGAATGAAAAAGTATCAATGATCAATGTAGAATGAACGATGAAGAATGAACAAGGATCAATGATCAATGACCAATGAACGATGAAGAATGAACAAGGATCAATGATCAATGAAGAATGAAAGATAAAGAATGAACAAGGATCAATGATCAATGAAGAATGAACGATGAAGAATGAACAAGGATCAATGGTCAATGAAGAATGAACGATGAAGAATGAACAAGGATCAATGATCAATGTAGAATGAACGATGAAGAATGAACAAGGATCAATGATCAATGAAGAATGAACGATGAAGAATGAACAAGGATCAATGATCAATGAAGAATGAACGATTAAGAATGAACAAGGATCAATGATCAATGTAGAATGAACGATGAAGAATGAACAAGGATCAATGATCAATGTAGAATGAAAGATGAAGAATGAACAAGGATCAATGATCAATGATGCATAAACGATGAAGAATGAACAAAGATCAATGATCAATGAAGAATGAACGATAAAGAATGAACAAGGATCAATGATCAATGACGAATGAACGAAGAAGAATGAACAAGGATCAATGATCAATGAAGAATGAATGATGAAGATTGAACAAGTATCAATGATCAATGACGAATGAACTATGAAGATTGAACAAGGATCAATGATCAATGAAAAATGAACGATGAAGAATGAACAAGGACCAATGATCATTGAAGAATGAACGATGAAGAATGAACAAGGATCAATGATCAATGAAGAATGAACGATGAAGAATCAATAAGGATCAATTATCAATGAAGAATAAACGATGAAGAATGAACAACGATCAATGATCCATGAAGAATGAACAAGAATCAATGATCAATGACGAATGAACGATGAAGAATTAACAAGGATCAATGATCAATGAAGCATAAACGATGAAGAATGGACAAGGATCAATGATCAATGTAGAATGAAAGATGAAGAATGAACAAGGATCAATGATCAATGACGAATGAATGATGAAGAATGAACAAGGATCAATGATCTATGAAGAATGAAAGATAAAGAATAAACAAGGATCAATGATCAATGAAGAATGAACGATGAAGAATGAACAAGGATCAATGGTCAATGAAGAATGAACGATGAAGAATGAACAAGGATCAATGATCAATGTAGAATGAACGATGAAGAATGAACAAGGATCAATGATCAATGAAGAATGAACGATGAAGAATGAACAAGGATCAATGATCAATGAAGAATGAACGATTAAGAATGAACAAGGATCAATGATCAATGTAGAATGAGCGATGAAGATTGAACAACGATCAACGATCAATGTAGAATGAACGATGAAGAATGAACAAGGATCAATGATCAATGAAGAATGAACGATTAAGAATGAAAAAGTATCAATGATCAATGTAGAATGAACGATGAAGAATGAACAAGGATCAATGATCAATGACCAATGAACGATGAAGAATGAACAAGGATCAATGATCAATGAAGAATGAAAGATAAAGAATGAACAAGGATCAATGATCAATGAAGAATGAACGATGAAGAATGAACAAGGATCAATGGTCAATGAAGAATGAACGATGAAGAATGAACAAGGATCAATGATCAATGTAGAATGAACGATGAAGAATGAACAAGGATCAATGATCAATGAAGAATGAACGATGAAGAATGAACAAGGATCAATGATCAATGAAGAATGAACGATTAAGAATGAACAAGGATCAATGATCAATGTAGAATGAACGATGAAGAATGAACAAGGATCAATGATCAATGTAGAATGAAAGATGAAGAATGAACAAGGATCAATGATCAATGATGCATAAACGATGAAGAATGAACAAAGATCAATGATCAATGAAGAATGAACGATGAAGAATGAACAAGGATCAATGATCAATGACCAATGAACGATGAAGAATGAACAAGGATCAATGATCAATGAAGAATGAAAGATAAAGAATGAACAAGGATCAATGATCAATGAAGAATGAACGATGAAGAATGAACAAGGATCAATGGTCAATGAAGAATGAACGATTAAGAATGAACAAGGATCAATGATCAATGTAGAATGAACGATGAAGAATGAACAAGGATCAATGATCAATGTAGAATGAAAGATGAAGAATGAACAAGGATCAATGATCAATGAAGAATGAAAGATAAAGAATGAACAAGGATCAATGATCAATGAAGAATGAACGATGAAGAATGAACAAGGATCAATGGTCAATGAAGAATGAACGATAAAGAATGAACAAGGATCAATGATCAATGACGAATGAACGAAGAAGAATGAACAAGGATCAATGATCAATGAAGAATGAACGATGAAGAATGAACAACGATCAATGAACCATGAAGAATAAACGATGAAGAATGAACAAGGATCAATGATAATTGACGAATGAACGATGAAGAATTAACAAGGATCAATGATCAATGAAGCATAAACGATGAAGAATGGACAAGGATCAATGATCAATGTAGAATGAAAGATGAAGAATGAACAAGGATCAATGATCAATGATGCATAAACGATGAAGAATGAACAAAGATCAATGATCAATGAAGAATGAACGATAAAGAATGAACAAGGATCAATGATCAATGACGAATGAACGAAGAAGAATGAACAAGGATCAATGATCAATGAAGAATGAATGATGAAGATTGAACAAGTATCAATGATCAATGACGAATGAACTATGAAGAATGAACAAGGATCAATGATCAATGAAAAATGAACGATGAAGAATGAACAAGGACCAATGATCATTGAAGAATGAACGATGAAGAATGAACAAGGATCAATGATCAATGAAGAATGAACGATGAAGAATCAATAAGGATCAATTATCAATGAAGAATAAACGATGAAGAATGAACAACGATCAATGATCCATGAAGAATGAACAAGAATCAATGATCAATGACGAATGAACGATGAAGAATTAACAAGGATCAATGATCAATGAAGCATAAACGATGAAGAATGGACAAGGATCAATGATCAATGTAGAATGAAAGATGAAGAATGAACAAGGATCAATGATCAATGACGAATGAATGATGAAGAATGAACAAGGATCAATGATCTATGAAGAATGAAAGATAAAGAATAAACAAGGATCAATGATCAATGAAGAATGAACGATGAAGAATGAACAAGGATCAATGGTCAATGAAGAATGAACGATGAAGAATGAACAAGGATCAATGATCAATGTAGAATGAACGATGAAGAATGAACAAGGATCAATGATCAATGAAGAATGAACGATGAAGAATGAACAAGGATCAATGATCAATGAAGAATGAACGATTAAGAATGAACAAGGATCAATGATCAATGTAGAATGAGCGATGAAGATTGAACAACGATCAACGATCAATGTAGAATGAACGATGAAGAATGAACAAGGATCAATGATCAATGAAGAATGAACGATTAAGAATGAAAAAGTATCAATGATCAATGTAGAATGAACGATGAAGAATGAACAAGGATCAATGATCAATGACCAATGAACGATGAAGAATGAACAAGGATCAATGATCAATGAAGAATGAAAGATAAAGAATGAACAAGGATCAATGATCAATGAAGAATGAACGATGAAGAATGAACAAGGATCAATGGTCAATGAAGAATGAACGATAAAGAATGAACAAGGATCAATGATCAATGACGAATGAACGAAGAAGAATGAACAAGGATCAATGATCAATAAAGAATGAACGATGAAGAATGAACAACGATCAATGAACCATGAAGAATAAACGATGAAGAATGAACAAGGATCAATGATAATTGACGAATGAACGATGAAGAATTAACAAGGATCAATGATCAATGAAGCATAAACGATGAAGAATGGACAAGGATCAATGATCAATGTAGAATGAAAGATGAAGAATGAACAAGGATCAATGATCAATGATGCATAAACGATGAAGAATGAACAAAGATCAATGATCAATGAAGAATGAACGATAAAGAATAAACAAGGATCAATGATCAATGACGAATGAACGAAGAAGAATGAACAAGGATCAATGATCAATGAAGAATGAATGATGAAGATTAAACAAGTATCAATGATCAATGACGAATGAACTATGAAGAATGAACAAGGATCAATGATCAATGAAAAATGAACGATGAAGAATGAACAAGGACCAATGATCATTGAAGAATGAACGATGAAGAATGAACAAGGATCAATGATCAATGAAGAATGAACGATGAAGAATCAATAAGGATCAATTATCAATGAAGAATAAAATATGAAGAATGAACAACGATCAATGATCCATGAAGAATGAACAAGGATCAATGATCAATGACGAATGAACGATGAAGAATGAACAAGGATCAATGATCAATGAAGCATAAACGATGAAGAATGGACAAGGATCAATGATCAATGTAGAATGAAAGATGAAGAATGAACAAGGATCAATGATCAATGACGAATGAATGATGAAGAATGAACAAGGATCAATGATCTATGAAGAATGAAAGATAAAGAATAAACAAGGATCAATGATCAATGAAGAATGAACGATGAAGAATGAACAAGGATCAATGGTCAATGAAGAATGAACGATGAAGAATGAACAAGGATCAATGATCAATGTAGAATGAACGATGAAGAATGAACAAGGATCAATGATCAATGAAGAATGAACGATGAAGAATGAACAAGGATCAATGATCAATGAAGAATGAACGATTAAGAATGAACAAGGATCAATGATCAATGTAGAATGAACGATGAAGAATGAACAAGGATCAATGATCAATGACGAATGAACGATGAAGAATGAACAAGGATCAATGATCAATGAAGAATGAAAGATAAAGAATGAACAAGGATCAATGATCAATGAAGAATGAACGATGAAGAATGAACAAGGATCAATGGTCAATGAAGAATGAACGATAAAGAATGAACAAGGATCAATGATCAATGACGAATGAACGAAGAAGAATGAACAAGGATCAATGATCAATGAAGAATGAACGATGAAGAATGAACAACGATCAATGAACCATGAAGAATAAACGATGAAGAATGAACAAGGATCAATGATAATTGACGAATGAACGATGAAGAATTAACAAGGATCAATGATCAATGAAGCATAAACGATGAAGAATGGACAAGGATCAATGATCAATGTAGAATGAAAGATGAAGAATGAACAAGGATCAATGATCAATGATGCATAAACGATGAAGAATGAACAAAGATCAATGATCAATGAAGAATGAACGATAAAGAATGAACAAGGATCAATGATCAATGACGAATGAACGAAGAAGAATGAACAAGGATCAATGATCAATGAAGAATGAATGATGAAGATTGAACAAGTATCAATGATCAATGACGAATGAACTATGAAGAATGAACAAGGATCAATGATCAATGAAAAATGAACGATGAAGAATGAACAAGGACCAATGATCATTGAAGAATGAACGATGAAGAATGAACAAGGATCAATGATCAATGAAGAATGAACGATGAAGAATCAATAAGGATCAATTATCAATGAAGAATAAACGATGAAGAATGAACAACGATCAATGATCCATGAAGAATGAACAAGAATCAATGATCAATGACGAATGAACGATGAAGAATTAACAAGGATCAATGATCAATGAAGCATAAACGATGAAGAATGGACAAGGATCAATGATCAATGTAGAATGAAAGATGAAGAATGAACAAGGATCAATGATCAATGACGAATGAATGATGAAGAATGAACAAGGATCAATGATCTATGAAGAATGAAAGATAAAGAATAAACAAGGATCAATGATCAATGAAGAATGAACGATGAAGAATGAACAAGGATCAATGGTCAATGAAGAATGAACGATGAAGAATGAACAAGGATCAATGATCAATGTAGAATGAACGATGAAGAATGAACAAGGATCAATGATCAATGAAGAATGAACGATGAAGAATGAACAAGGATCAATGATCAATGAAGAATGAACGATTAAGAATGAACAAGGATCAATGATCAATGTAGAATGAGCGATGAAGATTGAACAACGATCAACGATCAATGTAGAATGAACGATGAAGAATGAACAAGGATCAATGATCAATGAAGAATGAACGATTAAGAATGAAAAAGTATCAATGATCAATGTAGAATGAACGATGAAGAATGAACAAGGATCAATGATCAATGACCAATGAACGATGAAGAATGAACAAGGATCAATGATCAATGAAGAATGAAAGATAAAGAATGAACAAGGATCAATGATCAATGAAGAATGAACGATGAAGAATGAACAAGGATCAATGGTCAATGAAGAATGAACGATAAAGAATGAACAAGGATCAATGATCAATGACGAATGAACGAAGAAGAATGAACAAGGATCAATGATCAATAAAGAATGAACGATGAAGAATGAACAACGATCAATGAACCATGAAGAATAAACGATGAAGAATGAACAAGGATCAATGATAATTGACGAATGAACGATGAAGAATTAACAAGGATCAATGATCAATGAAGCATAAACGATGAAGAATGGACAAGGATCAATGATCAATGTAGAATGAAAGATGAAGAATGAACAAGGATCAATGATCAATGATGCATAAACGATGAAGAATGAACAAAGATCAATGATCAATGAAGAATGAACGATAAAGAATAAACAAGGATCAATGATCAATGACGAATGAACGAAGAAGAATGAACAAGGATCAATGATCAATGAAGAATGAATGATGAAGATTAAACAAGTATCAATGATCAATGACGAATGAACTATGAAGAATGAACAAGGATCAATGATCAATGAAAAATGAACGATGAAGAATGAACAAGGACCAATGATCATTGAAGAATGAACGATGAAGAATGAACAAGGATCAATGATCAATGAAGAATGAACGATGAAGAATCAATAAGGATCAATTATCAATGAAGAATAAAATATGAAGAATGAACAACGATCAATGATCCATGAAGAATGAACAAGGATCAATGATCAATGACGAATGAACGATGAAGAATGAACAAGGATCAATGATCAATGAAGCATAAACGATGAAGAATGGACAAGGATCAATGATCAATGTAGAATGAAAGATGAAGAATGAACAAGGATCAATGATCAATGACGAATGAATGATGAAGAATGAACAAGGATCAATGATCTATGAAGAATGAAAGATAAAGAATAAACAAGGATCAATGATCAATGAAGAATGAACGATGAAGAATGAACAAGGATCAATGGTCAATGAAGAATGAACGATGAAGAATGAACAAGGATCAATGATCAATGTAGAATGAACGATGAAGAATGAACAAGGATCAATGATCAATGAAGAATGAACGATGAAGAATGAACAAGGATCAATGATCAATGAAGAATGAACGATTAAGAATGAACAAGGATCAATGATCAATGTAGAATGAACGATGAAGAATGAACAAGGATCAATGATCAATGACGAATGAACGATGAAGAATGAACAAGGATCAATGATCAATGAAGAATGAAAGATAAAGAATGAACAAGGATCAATGATCAATGAAGAATGAACGATGAAGAATGAACAAGGATCAATGGTCAATGAAGAATGAACGATAAAGAATGAACAAGGATCAATGATCAATGACGAATGAACGAAGAAGAATGAACAAGGATCAATGATCAATGAAGAATGAACGATGAAGAATGAACAACGATCAATGAACCATGAAGAATAAACGATGAAGAATGAACAAGGATCAATGATAATTGACGAATGAACGATGAAGAATTAACAAGGATCAATGATCAATGAAGCATAAACGATGAAGAATGGACAAGGATCAATGATCAATGTAGAATGAAAGATGAAGAATGAACAAGGATCAATGATCAATGATGCATAAACGATGAAGAATGAACAAAGATCAATGATCAATGAAGAATGAACGATAAAGAATGAACAAGGATCAATGATCAATGACGAATGAACGAAGAAGAATGAACAAGGATCAATGATCAATGAAGAATGAATGATGAAGATTGAACAAGTATCAATGATCAATGACGAATGAACTATGAAGAATGAACAAGGATCAATGATCAATGAAAAATGAACGATGAAGAATGAACAAGGACCAATGATCATTGAAGAATGAACGATGAAGAATGAACAAGGATCAATGATCAATGAAGAATGAACGATGAAGAATCAATAAGGATCAATTATCAATGAAGAATAAACGATGAAGAATGAACAACGATCAATGATCCATGAAGAATGAACAAGAATCAATGATCAATGACGAATGAACGATGAAGAATTAACAAGGATCAATGATCAATGAAGCATAAACGATGAAGAATGGACAAGGATCAATGATCAATGTAGAATGAAAGATGAAGAATGAACAAGGATCAATGATCAATGACGAATGAATGATGAAGAATGAACAAGGATCAATGATCTATGAAGAATGAAAGATAAAGAATAAACAAGGATCAATGATCAATGAAGAATGAACGATGAAGAATGAACAAGGATCAATGGTCAATGAAGAATGAACGATGAAGAATGAACAAGGATCAATGATCAATGTAGAATGAACGATGAAGAATGAACAAGGATCAATGATCAATGAAGAATGAACGATGAAGAATGAACAAGGATCAATGATCAATGAAGAATGAACGATTAAGAATGAACAAGGATCAATGATCAATGTAGAATGAGCGATGAAGATTGAACAACGATCAACGATCAATGTAGAATGAACGATGAAGAATGAACAAGGATCAATGATCAATGAAGAATGAACGATTAAGAATGAAAAAGTATCAATGATCAATGTAGAATGAACGATGAAGAATGAACAAGGATCAATGATCAATGACCAATGAACGATGAAGAATGAACAAGGATCAATGATCAATGAAGAATGAAAGATAAAGAATGAACAAGGATCAATGATCAATGAAGAATGAACGATGAAGAATGAACAAGGATCAATGGTCAATGAAGAATGAACGATAAAGAATGAACAAGGATCAATGATCAATGACGAATGAACGAAGAAGAATGAACAAGGATCAATGATCAATAAAGAATGAACGATGAAGAATGAACAACGATCAATGAACCATGAAGAATAAACGATGAAGAATGAACAAGGATCAATGATAATTGACGAATGAACGATGAAGAATTAACAAGGATCAATGATCAATGAAGCATAAACGATGAAGAATGGACAAGGATCAATGATCAATGTAGAATGAAAGATGAAGAATGAACAAGGATCAATGATCAATGATGCATAAACGATGAAGAATGAACAAAGATCAATGATCAATGAAGAATGAACGATAAAGAATAAACAAGGATCAATGATCAATGACGAATGAACGAAGAAGAATGAACAAGGATCAATGATCAATGAAGAATGAATGATGAAGATTAAACAAGTATCAATGATCAATGACGAATGAACTATGAAGAATGAACAAGGATCAATGATCAATGAAAAATGAACGATGAAGAATGAACAAGGACCAATGATCATTGAAGAATGAACGATGAAGAATGAACAAGGATCAATGATCAATGAAGAATGAACGATGAAGAATCAATAAGGATCAATTATCAATGAAGAATAAAATATGAAGAATGAACAACGATCAATGATCCATGAAGAATGAACAAGGATCAATGATCAATGACGAATGAACGATGAAGAATGAACAAGGATCAATGATCAATGAAGCATAAACGATGAAGAATGGACAAGGATCAATGATCAATGTAGAATGAAAGATGAAGAATGAACAAGGATCAATGATCAATGACGAATGAATGATGAAGAATGAACAAGGATCAATGATCTATGAAGAATGAAAGATAAAGAATAAACAAGGATCAATGATCAATGAAGAATGAACGATGAAGAATGAACAAGGATCAATGGTCAATGAAGAATGAACGATGAAGAATGAACAAGGATCAATGATCAATGTAGAATGAACGATGAAGAATGAACAAGGATCAATGATCAATGAAGAATGAACGATGAAGAATGAACAAGGATCAATGATCAATGAAGAATGAACGATTAAGAATGAACAAGGATCAATGATCAATGTAGAATGAACGATGAAGAATGAACAAGGATCAATGATCAATGACGAATGAACGATGAAGAATGAACAAGGATCAATGATCAATGAAGAATGAAAGATAAAGAATGAACAAGGATCAATGATCAATGAAGAATGAACGATGAAGAATGAACAAGGATCAATGGTCAATGAAGAATGAACGATAAAGAATGAACAAGGATCAATGATCAATGACGAATGAACGAAGAAGAATGAACAAGGATCAATGATCAATGAAGAATGAACGATGAAGAATGAACAACGATCAATGAACCATGAAGAATAAACGATG
Organism: Amaranthus tricolor; assembly: GCF_026212465.1. Taxonomy (NCBI): domain Eukaryota; kingdom Viridiplantae; phylum Streptophyta; class Magnoliopsida; order Caryophyllales; family Amaranthaceae; genus Amaranthus; species Amaranthus tricolor. Next base: position 29,061,464 of record NC_080047.1, read on the forward strand.
AAGAATGAACAAGGATCAATGATAATTGACGAATGAACGATGAAGAATTAACAAGGATCAATGATCAATGAAGCATAAACGATGAAGAATGGACAAGGATCAATGATCAATGTAGAATGAAAGATGAAGAATGAACAAGGATCAATGATCAATGATGCATAAACGATGAAGAATGAACAAAGATCAATGATCAATGAAGAATGAACGATAAAGAATAAACAAGGATCAATGATCAATGACGAATGAACGAAGAAGAATGAACAAGGATCAATGATCAATGAAGAATGAATGATGAAGATTAAACAAGTATCAATGATCAATGACGAATGAACTATGAAGAATGAACAAGGATCAATGATCAATGAAAAATGAACGATGAAGAATGAACAAGGACCAATGATCATTGAAGAATGAACGATGAAGAATGAACAAGGATCAATGATCAATGAAGAATGAACGATGAAGAATCAATAAGGATCAATTATCAATGAAGAATAAACGATGAAGAATGAACAACGATCAATGATCCATGAAGAATGAACAAGGATCAATGATCAATGACGAATGAACGATGAAGAATGAACAAGGATCAATGATCAATGAAGCATAAACGATGAAGAATGGACAAGGATCAATGATCAATGTAGAATGAAAGATGAAGAATGAACAAGGATCAATGATCAATGACGAATGAATGATGAAGAATGAACAAGGATCAATGATCTATGAAGAATGAAAGATAAAGAATAAACAAGGATCAATGATCAATGAAGAATGAACGATGAAGAATGAACAAGGATCAATGGTCAATGAAGAATGAACGATGAAGAATGAACAAGGATCAATGATCAATGTAGAATGAACGATGAAGAATGAACAAGGATCAATGATCAATGAAGAATGAACGATGAAGAATGAACAAGGATCAATGATCAATGAAGAATGAACGATTAAGAATGAACAAGGATCAATGATCAATGTAGAATGAACGATGAAGAATGAACAAGGATCAATGATCAATGTAGAATGAAAGATGAAGAATGAACAAGGATCAATGATCAATGATGCATAAACGATGAAGAATGAACAAAGATCAATGATCAATGAAGAATGAACGATAAAGAATGAACAAGGATCAATGATCAATGACGAATGAACGAAGAAGAATGAACAAGGATCAATGATCAATGAAGAATGAATGATGAAGATTGAACAAGTATCAATGATCAATGACGAATGAACTATGAAGAATGAACAAGGATCAATGATCAATGAAAAATGAACGATGAAGAATGAACAAGGACCAATGATCATTGAAGAATGAACGATGAAGAATGAACAAGGATCAATGATCAATGAAGAATGAACGATGAAGAATCAATAAGGATCAATTATCAATGAAGAATAAACGATGAAGAATGAACAACGATCAATGATCCATGAAGAATGAACAAGAATCAATGATCAATGACGAATGAACGATGAAGAATTAACAAGGATCAATGATCAATGAAGCATAAACGATGAAGAATGGACAAGGATCAATGATCAATGTAGAATGAAAGATGAAGAATGAACAAGGATCAATGATCAATGACGAATGAATGATGAAGAATGAACAAGGATCAATGATCTATGAAGAATGAAAGATAAAGAATAAACAAGGATCAATGATCAATGAAGAATGAACGATGAAGAATGAACAAGGATCAATGGTCAATGAAGAATGAACGATGAAGAATGAACAAGGATCAATGATCAATGTAGAATGAACGATGAAGAATGAACAAGGATCAATGATCAATGAAGAATGAACGATGAAGAATGAACAAGGATCAATGATCAATGAAGAATGAACGATTAAGAATGAACAAGGATCAATGATCAATGTAGAATGAGCGATGAAGATTGAACAACGATCAACGATCAATGTAGAATGAACGATGAAGAATGAACAAGGATCAATGATCAATGAAGAATGAACGATTAAGAATGAAAAAGTATCAATGATCAATGTAGAATGAACGATGAAGAATGAACAAGGATCAATGATCAATGACCAATGAACGATGAAGAATGAACAAGGATCAATGATCAATGAAGAATGAAAGATAAAGAATGAACAAGGATCAATGATCAATGAAGAATGAACGATGAAGAATGAACAAGGATCAATGGTCAATGAAGAATGAACGATAAAGAATGAACAAGGATCAATGATCAATGACGAATGAACGAAGAAGAATGAACAAGGATCAATGATCAATAAAGAATGAACGATGAAGAATGAACAACGATCAATGAACCATGAAGAATAAACGATGAAGAATGAACAAGGATCAATGATAATTGACGAATGAACGATGAAGAATTAACAAGGATCAATGATCAATGAAGCATAAACGATGAAGAATGGACAAGGATCAATGATCAATGTAGAATGAAAGATGAAGAATGAACAAGGATCAATGATCAATGATGCATAAACGATGAAGAATGAACAAAGATCAATGATCAATGAAGAATGAACGATAAAGAATAAACAAGGATCAATGATCAATGACGAATGAACGAAGAAGAATGAACAAGGATCAATGATCAATGAAGAATGAATGATGAAGATTAAACAAGTATCAATGATCAATGACGAATGAACTATGAAGAATGAACAAGGATCAATGATCAATGAAAAATGAACGATGAAGAATGAACAAGGACCAATGATCATTGAAGAATGAACGATGAAGAATGAACAAGGATCAATGATCAATGAAGAATGAACGATGAAGAATCAATAAGGATCAATTATCAATGAAGAATAAACGATGAAGAATGAACAACGATCAATGATCCATGAAGAATGAACAAGGATCAATGATCAATGACGAATGAACGATGAAGAATGAACAAGGATCAATGATCAATGAAGCATAAACGATGAAGAATGGACAAGGATCAATGATCAATGTAGAATGAAAGATGAAGAATGAACAAGGATCAATGATCAATGACGAATGAATGATGAAGAATGAACAAGGATCAATGATCTATGAAGAATGAAAGATAAAGAATAAACAAGGATCAATGATCAATGAAGAATGAACGATGAAGAATGAACAAGGATCAATGGTCAATGAAGAATGAACGATGAAGAATGAACAAGGATCAATGATCAATGTAGAATGAACGATGAAGAATGAACAAGGATCAACGATCAATGAAGAATGAACGATGAAGAATGAACAAGGATCAATGATCAATGAAGAATGAACGATTAAGAATGAACAAGGATCAATGATCAATGTAGAATGAACGATGAAGAATGAACAAGGATCAATGATCAATGACGAATGAACGATGAAGAATGAACAAGGATCAATGATCAATGAAGAATGAAAGATAAAGAATGAACAAGGATCAATGATCAATGAAGAATGAACGATGAAGAATGAACAAGGATCAATGGTCAATGAAGAATGAACGATAAAGAATGAACAAGGATCAATGATCAATGACGAATGAACGAAGAAGAATGAACAAGGATCAATGATCAATGAAGAATGAACGATGAAGAATGAACAACGATCAATGAACCATGAAGAATAAACGATGAAGAATGAACAAGGATCAATGATAATTGACGAATGAACGATGAAGAATTAACAAGGATCAATGATCAATGAAGCATAAACGATGAAGAATGGACAAGGATCAATGATCAATGTAGAATGAAAGATGAAGAATGAACAAGGATCAATGATCAATGATGCATAAACGATGAAGAATGAACAAAGATCAATGATCAATGAAGAATGAACGATAAAGAATGAACAAGGATCAATGATCAATGACGAATGAACGAAGAAGAATGAACAAGGATCAATGATCAATGAAGAATGAATGATGAAGATTGAACAAGTATCAATGATCAATGACGAATGAACTATGAAGAATGAACAAGGATCAATGATCAATGAAAAATGAACGATGAAGAATGAACAAGGACCAATGATCATTGAAGAATGAACGATGAAGAATGAACAAGGATCAATGATCAATGAAGAATGAACGATGAAGAATCAATAAGGATCAATTATCAATGAAGAATAAACGATGAAGAATGAACAACGATCAATGATCCATGAAGAATGAACAAGGATCAATGATCAATGACGAATGAACGATGAAGAATGAACAAGGATCAATGATCAATGAAGCATAAACGATGAAGAATGGACAAGGATCAATGATCAATGTAGAATGAAAGATGAAGAATGAACAAGGATCAATGATCAATGACGAATGAATGATGAAGAATGAACAAGGATCAATGATCTATGAAGAATGAAAGATAAAGAATAAACAAGGATCAATGATCAATGAAGAATGAACGATGAAGAATGAACAAGGATCAATGGTCAATGAAGAATGAACGATGAAGAATGAACAAGGATCAATGATCAATGTAGAATGAACGATGAAGAATGAACAAGGATCAATGATCAATGAAGAATGAACGATGAAGAATGAACAAGGATCAATGATCAATGAAGAATGAACGATTAAGAATGAACAAGGATCAATGATCAATGTAGAATGAACGATGAAGAATGAACAAGGATCAATGATCAATGACGAATGAACGATGAAGAATGAACAAGGATCAATGATCAATGAAGAATGAAAGATAAAGAATGAACAAGGATCAATGATCAATGAAGAATGAACGATGAAGAATGAACAAGGATCAATGGTCAATGAAGAATGAACGATAAAGAATGAACAAGGATCAATGATCAATGACGAATGAACGAAGAAGAATGAACAAGGATCAATGATCAATGAAGAATGAACGATGAAGAATGAACAACGATCAATGAACCATGAAGAATAAACGATGAAGAATGAACAAGGATCAATGATAATTGACGAATGAACGATGAAGAATTAACAAGGATCAATGATCAATGAAGCATAAACGATGAAGAATGGACAAGGATCAATGATCAATGTAGAATGAAAGATGAAGAATGAACAAGGATCAATGATCAATGACGAATGAATGATGAAGAATGAACAAGGATCAATGATCAATGAAGAATGAAAGATAAAGAATAAACAAGGATCAATGATCAATGAAGAATGAACGATGAAGAATGAACAAGGATCAATGGTCAATGAAGAATGAACGATGAAGAATGAACAAGGATCAATGATCAATGTAGAATGAACGATGAAGAATGAACAAGGATCAATGATCAATGACGAATGAACGATGAAGAATGAACAAGGATCAATGATCAATGAAGCATAAACGATGAAGAATGAACAAGGATCAATGATCAATGAAGAATGAACGATTAAGAATGAACAAGAATCAATGGTCAATGACGAATGAACGATGAAGAATGAACAAGTTTCAATGATCAATGACGAATGAACGATGAAGAATGAACAAGGATCAATGATCAATGACGAATGAATGATGAAAAATGAACAAGGATCAATTATTAATGAAGAATGAACGATGAAGAATGAACAAGGATCAATGATCAATGAAGAACGAAAGATAAAGAATGAACAAGGATCAATGATCAATGACGAATGAATGAAGAAGAATGAACAAGGATCAATGATCAATGAAGAATGAACGATGATGAATGAACAAGGATCAATGATCAATGACGAATGAACGATGAAGAATGAATAAGGATCAATGATCAATGAAGAATGAACGATGAAGAATGAACAAGGATCAATGGTCAATGACGAATGAACGATTAAGAATGAACAAGGATCAATGATCAATGAAGAATGAACGATGAAGAATGAACAAGGATCAATGATCAATGTAGAATGAACGATGAAGAATGAACAAGGATCAATGATCAATGAAGAATGAACGATTAAGAATGAACAAGGATCAATGATCAATGAAGAATGAACGATGAAGAATGAACAAGGATCAATGATCAATGTAGAATGAACGATGAAGAATGAACAAGTATCAATGATCAATGACGAATGAACGATGAAGAATGAACAAGGATCAATGATCAATGAAGCATAAACAATGAAGAATGAACAAGGATCAATGATCAATGAAGAATGAACGATGAAGAATGAAAAAGGATAAGTGATCAATAACGAATGAACGATGAAGAATGAACAAGGATCAATGATCAATGAAGAATGAACGATAAAGAATGAAATAGGATCAATGATCAATGACGAATGAACGATGAAGAATGAACAAGGATCAATAATCAATGAAGAATGAACGATGAAGAATGAACAAGGATAATTGATCAATGACGAATGAACGATGAAGAATGAACAAGGATCAATGATCAATGAAGCATAAACGATGAAGAATGAACAAGGATCAATGATCAATGAAGAATGAACGATTAAGAATGAACAAGAATCAATGGTCAATGACGAATGAACGATGAAGAATGAACAAGGATCAATGATCAATGAAGAATGAATGACGAAGAATGAACAAGGATCAATGATCAATGAAGAATAAACAATGAAGAATGAACAAGGATCAATGATCAATGACTAATGAACGATGAAGAATGAACAAGGATCAATGATCAATGAAGAATGAACGATAATGAATGAACAAGTATCAATGATCAATGACGAATGAACGATGAAGAATGAACAAGGATCAATGATCAATGAAAAATGAACGATGAAGAATGAACAAGGATCAATGATCAATGTAGAATGAACGATGAAGAATGAACAAGGATCAATGATCAATGACGAATGAACGATGAAGAATGAACAAGGATCAATGGTCAATGACGAATGAACGATGAAGAATGAACAAGGATCAATGATCAATGAAGAATGAATGACGAAGAATGAACAAGGATCAATGATCAATGAAGAATAAACAATGAAGAATGAACAAGGATCAATGATCAATGACTAATGAACGATGAAGAATGAACAAGGATCAATGATCAATGAAGAATGAACGATAATGAATGAACAAGTATCAATGATCAATGACGAATGAACGATGAAGAATGAACAAGGATCAATGATCAATGAAAAATGAACGATGAAGAATGAACAAGGACCAATGATCATTGAAGAATGAATGATGAAGAATGAACAAGGATCAATGATCAATGAAGAATGAAAGATAAAGAATAAACAAGGATCAATGATCAATGAAGAATGAACGATGAAGAATGAACAAGGATCAATGGTCAATGAAGAATGAACGATTAAGAATGAACAAGGATCAATGATCAATGACGAATGAACGATGAAGAATGAACAAGGATCAATGATCAATGAAGCATAAACGATGAAGAATGAACAAGGATCAATGATCAATGAAGAATGAACGATTAAGAATGAACAAGAATCAATGGTCAATGACGAATGAACGATGAAGAATGAACAAGTTTCAATGATCAATGACGAATGAACGATGAAGAATGAACAAGGATCAATGATCAATGACGAATGAATGATGAAAAATGAACAAGGATCAATTATTAATGAAGAATGAACGATGAAGAATGAACAAGGATCAATGATCAATGAAGAACGAAAGATAAAGAATGAACAAGGATCAATGATCAATGACGAATGAATGAAGAAGAATGAACAAGGATCAATGATCAATGAAGAATGAACGATGATGAATGAACAAGGATCAATGATCAATGACGAATGAACGATGAAGAATGAATAAGGATCAATGATCAATGAAGAATGAACGATGAAGAATGAACAAGGATCAATGGTCAATGACGAATGAACGATTAAGAATGAACAAGGATCAATGATCAATGAAGAATGAACGATGAAGAATGAACAAGGATCAATGATCAATGTAGAATGAACGATGAAGAATGAACAAGGATCAATGATCAATGAAGAATGAACGATTAAGAATGAACAAGGATCAATGATCAATGAAGAATGAACGATGAAGAATGAACAAGGATCAATGATCAATGTAGAATGAACGATGAAGAATGAACAAGTATCAATGATCAATGACGAATGAACGATGAAGAATGAACAAGGATCAATGATCAATGAAGCATAAACAATGAAGAATGAACAAGGATCAATGATCAATGAAGAATGAACGATGAAGAATGAAAAAGGATAAGTGATCAATAACGAATGAACGATGAAGAATGAACAAGGATCAATGATCAATGAAGAATGAACGATAAAGAATGAAATAGGATCAATGATCAATGACGAATGAACGATGAAGAATGAACAAGGATCAATAATCAATGAAGAATGAACGATGAAGAATGAACAAGGATAATTGATCAATGACGAATGAACGATGAAGAATGAACAAGGATCAATGATCAATGAAGCATAAACGATGAAGAATGAACAAGGATCAATGATCAATGAAGAATGAACGATTAAGAATGAACAAGAATCAATGGTCAATGACGAATGAACGATGAAGAATGAACAAGGATCAATGATCAATGAAGAATGAATGACGAAGAATGAACAAGGATCAATGATCAATGAAGAATAAACAATGAAGAATGAACAAGGATCAATGATCAATGACTAATGAACGATGAAGAATGAACAAGGATCAATGATCAATGAAGAATGAACGATAATGAATGAACAAGTATCAATGATCAATGACGAATGAACGATGAAGAATGAACAAGGATCAATGATCAATGAAAAATGAACGATGAAGAATGAACAAGGATCAATGATCAATGTAGAATGAACGATGAAGAATGAACAAGGATCAATGATCAATGACGAATGAACGATGAAGAATGAACAAGGATCAATGGTCAATGACGAATGAACGATGAAGAATGAACAAGGATCAATGATCAATGAAGAATGAATGACGAAGAATGAACAAGGATCAATGATCAATGAAGAATAAACAATGAAGAATGAACAAGGATCAATGATCAATGACTAATGAACGATGAAGAATGAACAAGGATCAATGATCAATGAAGAATGAACGATAATGAATGAACAAGTATCAATGATCAATGACGAATGAACGATGAAGAATGAACAAGGATCAATGATCAATGAAAAATGAACGATGAAGAATGAACAAGGACCAATGATCATTGAAGAATGAATGATGAAGAATGAACAAGGATCAATGATCAATGAAGAATGAAAGATAAAGAATAAACAAGGATCAATGATCAATGAAGAATGAACGATGAAGAATGAACAAGGATCAATGGTCAATGAAGAATGAACGATTAAGAATGAACAAGGATCAATGATCAATGACGAATGAACGATGAAGAATGAACAAGGATCAATGATCAATGAAGCATAAACGATGAAGAATGAACAAGGATCAATGATCAATGAAGAATGAACGATTAAGAATGAACAAGAATCAATGGTCAATGACGAATGAACGATGAAGAATGAACAAGTTTCAATGATCAATGACGAATGAACGATGAAGAATGAACAAGGATCAATGATCAATGACGAATGAAAGATAAAGAATAAACAAGGATCAATGATCAATGAAGAATGAACGATGAAGAATGAACAAGGATCAATGGTCAATGAAGAATGAACGATTAAGAATGAACAAGGATCAATGATCAATGAAGCATAAACGATGAAGAATGAACAAGGATCAATGATCAATGAAGAATGAACAAGAATCAATGGTCAATGACGAATGAACGATGAAGAATGAACAAGGATCAATGATCAATGAAGAATGAATGATGAAGAATGAACAAGGATCAATGATCAATGAAGAATGAAAGATAAAGAATAAACAAGGATCAATGATCAATGAAGAATGAACGATGAAGAACGAACAAGGATCAATGGTCAATGAAGAATGAACGATTAAGAATGAACAAGGATCAATGATCAATGACGAATGAACGATGAAGAATGAACAAGGATCAATGATCAATGAAGCATAAACGATGAAGAATGAACAAGGATCAATGATCAATGAAGAATGAACGATTAAGAATGAACAAGAATCAATGGTCAATGACGAATGAACGATGAAGAATGAACAAGTTTCAATGATCAATGACGAATGAACGATGAAGAATGAACAAGGATCAATGATCAATGACGAATGAAAGATAAAGAATAAACAAGGATCAATGATCAATGAAGAATGAACGATGAAGAATGAACAAGGATCAATGGTCAATGAAGAATGAACGATTAAGAATGAACAAGGATCAATGATCAATGTAGAATGAACGATGAAGAATGAACAAGGATCAATGATCAATGACGAATGAACGATGAAGAATGAACAAGGATTAATGATCAATGAAGAATGAACGATGAAGAATGAACAAGGATCAATGATCAATGACGAATGAACGATGAAGAATGAACAAGGATCAATGATCAATGAAGCATAAACGATGAAGAATGAACAAGGATCAATGATCAATGAAGAATGAACGATTAAGAATGAACAAGAATCAATGGTCAATGACGAATGAACGATGAAGAATGAACAAGTTTCAATGATCAATGACGAATGAACGATGAAGAATGAACAAGGATCAATGATCAATGACGAATGAATGATGAAAAATGAAGAAGGATCAATTATTAATGAAGAATGAACGATGAAGAATGAACAAGGATCAATGATCATAGAAGAATGAACGATGAAGAATGAACAAGGATCAATGATCAATGAAGAATAAACGATGAAGAATGAACAAGGATCAATGATCAATGACGAATGAACGATGAAGAATGAACAAGGATCAATGATCAACGACGAATGAACGAAGAAGAATGAACAAGGATCAATGATCAATGAAGAATGAACGATGATGAATGAACAAGGATCAATGATCAATGACGAATGAACGATGAAGAATGAATAAGGATCAATGATCAATGAAGAATGAACGATGAAGAATGAACAAGGATCAATGGTCAATGACGAATGAACAATGAAGAATGAACAAGGATCAATGATCAATGAAGAATGAACGATGAAGAATGAACAAGGATCAATGGTCAATGTAGAATGAACGATGAAGAATGAACAAGGATCAATGATCAATGAAGAATGAACGATAAAGAATGAACAAGGATCAATGATCAATGAAGAATGAACGATGAAGAATGAACAAGGATCAATGATCAATGTAGAATGAACGATGAAGAATGAACAAGGATCAATGATCAATGACGAATGAACGATGAAGAATGAACAAGGATCAATGATCAATGAAGCATAAACGATGAAAAATGAACAAGGATCAATGATCAATGAAGAATGAACGATTAAGAATGAACAAGAATCAATGGTCAATGACGAATGAACGATGAAGAATGAACAAGTTTCAATGATCAATGACGAATGAACGATGAAGAATGAACAAGGATCAATGATCAATGACGAATGAATGATGAAAAATGAACAAGGATCAATTATTAATGAAGAATGAACGATGAAGAATGAACAAGGATCAATGATCATTGAAGAATGAACGATGAAGAATGAACAAGGATGAATGATCAATGAAGAATTAACGATGACGAATCAATAAGGATCAATTATCAATGAAGAATAAACGATGAAGAATGAACAACAATCAATGATCCATGAAGAATAAACGATGAAGAATGAACAAGGATCAATGATCAATGACGAATGAACGATGAAGAATTAACAAGGATCAATGATCAATGAAGCATAAACGATGAAGAATGGACAAGGATCAATGATCAATGTAGAATGAAAGATGAAGAATGAACAAGGATCAATGATCAATGACGAATGAATGATGAAGAATGAACAAGGATCAATGATCAATGAAGAATGAAAGATAAAGAATAAACAAGGATCAATGATCAATGAAGAATGAACGATGAAGAATGAACAAGGATCAATGGTCAATGAAGAATGAACGATGAAGAATGAACAAGGATCAATGATCAATGTAGAATGAACGATGAAGAATGAACAAGGATCAATGATCAATGACGAATGAACGATTAAGAATGAACAAGGATCAATGATCAATGTAGAATGAGCGATGAAGATTGAACAACGATCAATGATCAATGTAGAATGAACGATGAAGAATGAACAAGGATCAATGATCAATGAAGAATGAACGATTAAGAATGAAAAAGTATCAATGATCAATGTAGAATGAACGATGAAGAATGAACAACGATCAATGATCAATGAAGAATGAACGATTAAGAATGAAAAAGTATCAATGATCAATGTAGAATGAACGATGAAGAATGAACAACGATCAATGATCAATGACGAATGAACGATGAAGAATGAATAAGGATTAATGATCAATGAAGAATGAACGATGAAGAATGAACAAGGATCAATGATCAATGAAGAATAAACGATTAAGGATGAACAAGGATCAATGATCAATGAAGAATGAACAAGGATCAATGATCAATGACTAATGAACGAAGAAGAATGAACAAGGATCAATGATCAATGAAGAATGAACGATGAAGAATGAACAACGATCAATGAACCATGAAGAATAAACGATGAAGAATGAACAAGGATCAATGATAATTGACGAATGAACGATGAAGAATTAACAAGGATCAATGATCAATGAAGCATAAACGATGAAGAATGGACAAGGATCAATGATCAATGTAGAATGAAAGATGAAGAATGAACAAGGATCAATGATCAATGATGCATAAACGATGAAGAATGAACAAAGATCAATGATCAATGAAGAATGAACGATAAAGAATGAACAAGGATCAATGATCAATGAAGAATGAATGATGAAGATTGAACAAGGATCAATGATCAATGAAAAATGAACGATGAAGAATGAACAAGGACCAATGATCATTGAAGAATGAACGATGAAGAATGAACAAGGATCAATGATCAATGAAGAATGAACGATGAAGAATCAATAAGGATCAATTATCAATGAAGAATAAACGATGAAGAATGAACAACGATCAATGATCCATGAAGAATGAACAAGAATCAATGATCAATGACGAATGAACGATGAAGAATTAACAAGGATCAATGATCAATGAAGCATAAACGATGAAGAATGGACAAGGATCAATGATCAATGTAGAATGAAAGATGAAGAATGAACAAGGATCAATGATCAATGACGAATGAATGATGAAGAATGAACAAGGATCAATGATCTATGAAGAATGAAAGATAAAGAATAAACAAGGATCAATGATCAATGAAGAATGAACGATGAAGAATGAACAAGGATCAATGGTCAATGAAGAATGAACGATGAAGAATGAACAAGGATCAATGATCAATGTAGAATGAACGATGAAGAATGAACAAGGATCAATGATCAATGAAGAATGAACGATGAAGAATGAACAAGGATCAATGATCAATGAAGAATGAACGATTAAGAATGAACAAGGATCAATGATCAATGTAGAATGAGCGATGAAGATTGAACAACGATCAACGATCAATGTAGAATGAACGATGAAGAATGAACAAGGATCAATGATCAATGAAGAATGAACGATTAAGAATGAAAAAGTATCAATGATCAATGTAGAATGAACGATGAAGAATGAACAAGGATCAATGATCAATGACCAATGAACGATGAAGAATGAACAAGGATCAATGATCAATGAAGAAAGAAAGATAAAGAATGAACAAGGATCAATGATCAATGAAGAATGAACGATGAAGAATGAACAAGGATCAATGGTCAATGAAGAATGAACGATAAAGAATGAACAAGGATCAATGATCAATGACGAATGAACGAAGAAGAATGAACAAGGATCAATGATCAATAAAGAATGAACGATGAAGAATGAACAACGATCAATGAACCATGAAGAATAAACGATGAAGAATGAACAAGGATCAATGATAATTGACGAATGAACGATGAAGAATTAACAAGGATCAATGATCAATGAAGCATAAACGATGAAGAATGGACAAGGATCAATGATCAATGTAGAATGAAAGATGAAGAATGAACAAGGATCAATGATCAATGATGCATAAACGATGAAGAATGAACAAAGATCAATGATCAATGAAGAATGAACGATAAAGAATAAACAAGGATCAATGATCAATGACGAATGAACGAAGAAGAATGAACAAGGATCAATGATCAATGAAGAATGAATGATGAAGATTAAACAAGTATCAATGATCAATGACGAATGAACTATGAAGAATGAACAAGGATCAATGATCAATGAAAAATGAACGATGAAGAATGAACAAGGACCAATGATCATTGAAGAATGAACGATGAAGAATGAACAAGGATCAATGATCAATGAAGAATGAACGATGAAGAATCAATAAGGATCAATTATCAATGAAGAATAAAATATGAAGAATGAACAACGATCAATGATCCATGAAGAATGAACAAGGATCAATGATCAATGACGAATGAACGATGAAGAATGAACAAGGATCAATGATCAATGAAGCATAAACGATGAAGAATGGACAAGGATCAATGATCAATGTAGAATGAAAGATGAAGAATGAACAAGGATCAATGATCAATGACGAATGAATGATGAAGAATGAACAAGGATCAATGATCTATGAAGAATGAAAGATAAAGAATAAACAAGGATCAATGATCAATGAAGAATGAACGATGAAGAATGAACAAGGATCAATGGTCAATGAAGAATGAACGATGAAGAATGAACAAGGATCAATGATCAATGTAGAATGAACGATGAAGAATGAACAAGGATCAATGATCAATGAAGAATGAACGATGAAGAATGAACAAGGATCAATGATCAATGAAGAATGAACGATTAAGAATGAACAAGGATCAATGATCAATGTAGAATGAACGATGAAGAATGAACAAGGATCAATGATCAATGACGAATGAACGATGAAGAATGAACAAGGATCAATGATCAATGAAGAATGAAAGATAAAGAATGAACAAGGATCAATGATCAATGAAGAATGAACGATGAAGAATGAACAAGGATCAATGGTCAATGAAGAATGAACGATAAAGAATGAACAAGGATCAATGATCAATGACGAATGAACGAAGAAGAATGAACAAGGATCAATGATCAATGAAGAATGAACGATGAAGAATGAACAACGATCAATGAACCATGAAGAATAAACGATGAAGAATGAACAAGGATCAATGATAATTGACGAATGAACGATGAAGAATTAACAAGGATCAATGATCAATGAAGCATAAACGATGAAGAATGGACAAGGATCAATGATCAATGTAGAATGAAAGATGAAGAATGAACAAGGATCAATGATCAATGATGCATAAACGATGAAGAATGAACAAAGATCAATGATCAATGAAGAATGAACGATAAAGAATGAACAAGGATCAATGATCAATGACGAATGAACGAAGAAGAATGAACAAGGATCAATGATCAATGAAGAATGAATGATGAAGATTGAACAAGTATCAATGATCAATGACGAATGAACTATGAAGAATGAACAAGGATCAATGATCAATGAAAAATGAACGATGAAGAATGAACAAGGACCAATGATCATTGAAGAATGAACGATGAAGAATGAACAAGGATCAATGATCAATGAAGAATGAACGATGAAGAATCAATAAGGATCAATTATCAATGAAGAATAAACGATGAAGAATGAACAACGATCAATGATCCATGAAGAATGAACAAGAATCAATGATCAATGACGAATGAACGATGAAGAATTAACAAGGATCAATGATCAATGAAGCATAAACGATGAAGAATGGACAAGGATCAATGATCAATGTAGAATGAAAGATGAAGAATGAACAAGGATCAATGATCAATGACGAATGAATGATGAAGAATGAACAAGGATCAATGATCTATGAAGAATGAAAGATAAAGAATAAACAAGGATCAATGATCAATGAAGAATGAACGATGAAGAATGAACAAGGATCAATGGTCAATGAAGAATGAACGATGAAGAATGAACAAGGATCAATGATCAATGTAGAATGAACGATGAAGAATGAACAAGGATCAATGATCAATGAAGAATGAACGATGAAGAATGAACAAGGATCAATGATCAATGAAGAATGAACGATTAAGAATGAACAAGGATCAATGATCAATGTAGAATGAGCGATGAAGATTGAACAACGATCAACGATCAATGTAGAATGAACGATGAAGAATGAACAAGGATCAATGATCAATGAAGAATGAACGATTAAGAATGAAAAAGTATCAATGATCAATGTAGAATGAACGATGAAGAATGAACAAGGATCAATGATCAATGACCAATGAACGATGAAGAATGAACAAGGATCAATGATCAATGAAGAATGAAAGATAAAGAATGAACAAGGATCAATGATCAATGAAGAATGAACGATGAAGAATGAACAAGGATCAATGGTCAATGAAGAATGAACGATAAAGAATGAACAAGGATCAATGATCAATGACGAATGAACGAAGAAGAATGAACAAGGATCAATGATCAATAAAGAATGAACGATGAAGAATGAACAACGATCAATGAACCATGAAGAATAAACGATGAAGAATGAACAAGGATCAATGATAATTGACGAATGAACGATGAAGAATTAACAAGGATCAATGATCAATGAAGCATAAACGATGAAGAATGGACAAGGATCAATGATCAATGTAGAATGAAAGATGAAGAATGAACAAGGATCAATGATCAATGATGCATAAACGATGAAGAATGAACAAAGATCAATGATCAATGAAGAATGAACGATAAAGAATAAACAAGGATCAATGATCAATGACGAATGAACGAAGAAGAATGAACAAGGATCAATGATCAATGAAGAATGAATGATGAAGATTAAACAAGTATCAATGATCAATGACGAATGAACTATGAAGAATGAACAAGGATCAATGATCAATGAAAAATGAACGATGAAGAATGAACAAGGACCAATGATCATTGAAGAATGAACGATGAAGAATGAACAAGGATCAATGATCAATGAAGAATGAACGATGAAGAATCAATAAGGATCAATTATCAATGAAGAATAAACGATGAAGAATGAACAACGATCAATGATCCATGAAGAATGAACAAGGATCAATGATCAATGACGAATGAACGATGAAGAATGAACAAGGATCAATGATCAATGAAGCATAAACGATGAAGAATGGACAAGGATCAATGATCAATGTAGAATGAAAGATGAAGAATGAACAAGGATCAATGATCAATGACGAATGAATGATGAAGAATGAACAAGGATCAATGATCTATGAAGAATGAAAGATAAAGAATAAACAAGGATCAATGATCAATGAAGAATGAACGATGAAGAATGAACAAGGATCAATGGTCAATGAAGAATGAACGATGAAGAATGAACAAGGATCAATGATCAATGTAGAATGAACGATGAAGAATGAACAAGGATCAATGATCAATGAAGAATGAACGATGAAGAATGAACAAGGATCAATGATCAATGAAGAATGAACGATTAAGAATGAACAAGGATCAATGATCAATGTAGAATGAACGATGAAGAATGAACAAGGATCAATGATCAATGACGAATGAACGATGAAGAATGAACAAGGATCAATGATCAATGAAGAATGAAAGATAAAGAATGAACAAGGATCAATGATCAATGAAGAATGAACGATGAAGAATGAACAAGGATCAATGGTCAATGAAGAATGAACGATAAAGAATGAACAAGGATCAATGATCAATGACGAATGAACGAAGAAGAATGAACAAGGATCAATGATCAATGAAGAATGAACGATGAAGAATGAACAACGATCAATGAACCATGAAGAATAAACGATGAAGAATGAACAAGGATCAATGATAATTGACGAATGAACGATGAAGAATTAACAAGGATCAATGATCAATGAAGCATAAACGATGAAGAATGGACAAGGATCAATGATCAATGTAGAATGAAAGATGAAGAATGAACAAGGATCAATGATCAATGATGCATAAACGATGAAGAATGAACAAAGATCAATGATCAATGAAGAATGAACGATAAAGAATGAACAAGGATCAATGATCAATGACGAATGAACGAAGAAGAATGAACAAGGATCAATGATCAATGAAGAATGAATGATGAAGATTGAACAAGTATCAATGATCAATGACGAATGAACTATGAAGAATGAACAAGGATCAATGATCAATGAAAAATGAACGATGAAGAATGAACAAGGACCAATGATCATTGAAGAATGAACGATGAAGAATGAACAAGGATCAATGATCAATGAAGAATGAACGATGAAGAATCAATAAGGATCAATTATCAATGAAGAATAAACGATGAAGAATGAACAACGATCAATGATCCATGAAGAATGAACAAGAATCAATGATCAATGACGAATGAACGATGAAGAATTAACAAGGATCAATGATCAATGAAGCATAAACGATGAAGAATGGACAAGGATCAATGATCAATGTAGAATGAAAGATGAAGAATGAACAAGGATCAATGATCAATGACGAATGAATGATGAAGAATGAACAAGGATCAATGATCTATGAAGAATGAAAGATAAAGAATAAACAAGGATCAATGATCAATGAAGAATGAACGATGAAGAATGAACAAGGATCAATGGTCAATGAAGAATGAACGATGAAGAATGAACAAGGATCAATGATCAATGTAGAATGAACGATGAAGAATGAACAAGGATCAATGATCAATGAAGAATGAACGATGAAGAATGAACAAGGATCAATGATCAATGAAGAATGAACGATTAAGAATGAACAAGGATCAATGATCAATGTAGAATGAGCGATGAAGATTGAACAACGATCAACGATCAATGTAGAATGAACGATGAAGAATGAACAAGGATCAATGATCAATGAAGAATGAACGATTAAGAATGAAAAAGTATCAATGATCAATGTAGAATGAACGATGAAGAATGAACAAGGATCAATGATCAATGACCAATGAACGATGAAGAATGAACAAGGATCAATGATCAATGAAGAAAGAAAGATAAAGAATGAACAAGGATCAATGATCAATGAAGAATGAACGATGAAGAATGAACAAGGATCAATGGTCAATGAAGAATGAACGATAAAGAATGAACAAGGATCAATGATCAATGACGAATGAACGAAGAAGAATGAACAAGGATCAATGATCAATAAAGAATGAACGATGAAGAATGAACAACGATCAATGAACCATGAAGAATAAACGATGAAGAATGAACAAGGATCAATGATAATTGACGAATGAACGATGAAGAATTAACAAGGATCAATGATCAATGAAGCATAAACGATGAAGAATGGACAAGGATCAATGATCAATGTAGAATGAAAGATGAAGAATGAACAAGGATCAATGATCAATGATGCATAAACGATGAAGAATGAACAAAGATCAATGATCAATGAAGAATGAACGATAAAGAATAAACAAGGATCAATGATCAATGACGAATGAACGAAGAAGAATGAACAAGGATCAATGATCAATGAAGAATGAATGATGAAGATTAAACAAGTATCAATGATCAATGACGAATGAACTATGAAGAATGAACAAGGATCAATGATCAATGAAAAATGAACGATGAAGAATGAACAAGGACCAATGATCATTGAAGAATGAACGATGAAGAATGAACAAGGATCAATGATCAATGAAGAATGAACGATGAAGAATCAATAAGGATCAATTATCAATGAAGAATAAACGATGAAGAATGAACAACGATCAATGATCCATGAAGAATGAACAAGGATCAATGATCAATGACGAATGAACGATGAAGAATGAACAAGGATCAATGATCAATGAAGCATAAACGATGAAGAATGGACAAGGATCAATGATCAATGTAGAATGAAAGATGAAGAATGAACAAGGATCAATGATCAATGACGAATGAATGATGAAGAATGAACAAGGATCAATGATCTATGAAGAATGAAAGATAAAGAATAAACAAGGATCAATGATCAATGAAGAATGAACGATGAAGAATGAACAAGGATCAATGGTCAATGAAGAATGAACGATGAAGAATGAACAAGGATCAATGATCAATGTAGAATGAACGATGAAGAATGAACAAGGATCAATGATCAATGAAGAATGAACGATGAAGAATGAACAAGGATCAATGATCAATGAAGAATGAACGATTAAGAATGAACAAGGATCAATGATCAATGTAGAATGAACGATGAAGAATGAACAAGGATCAATGATCAATGACGAATGAACGATGAAGAATGAACAAGGATCAATGATCAATGAAGAATGAAAGATAAAGAATGAACAAGGATCAATGATCAATGAAGAATGAACGATGAAGAATGAACAAGGATCAATGGTCAATGAAGAATGAACGATAAAGAATGAACAAGGATCAATGATCAATGACGAATGAACGAAGAAGAATGAACAAGGATCAATGATCAATGAAGAATGAACGATGAAGAATGAACAACGATCAATGAACCATGAAGAATAAACGATGAAGAATGAACAAGGATCAATGATAATTGACGAATGAACGATGAAGAATTAACAAGGATCAATGATCAATGAAGCATAAACGATGAAGAATGGACAAGGATCAATGATCAATGTAGAATGAAAGATGAAGAATGAACAAGGATCAATGATCAATGATGCATAAACGATGAAGAATGAACAAAGATCAATGATCAATGAAGAATGAACGATAAAGAATGAACAAGGATCAATGATCAATGACGAATGAACGAAGAAGAATGAACAAGGATCAATGATCAATGAAGAATGAATGATGAAGATTGAACAAGTATCAATGATCAATGACGAATGAACGATGAAGAATGAACAAGGATCAATGATCAATGAAAAATGAACGATGAAGAATGAACAAGGACCAATGATCATTGAAGAATGAACGATGAAGAATGAACAAGCATCAATGATCAATGAAGAATGAACGATGAAGAATGAACAAGGATCAATGATCAATGAAGAATGAACGATGAAGAATGAACAAGGATCAATGATCAATGAAGAATGAACGATTAAGAATGAAATAGGATCAATGATCAATGACGAATGAACGATGAAGAATGAACAAGGATCAATGATCAATGAAGAATGAACGATGACGAATCAATAAGGATCAATTATCAATGAAGAATAAACGATGAAGAATGAACAACAATCAATGATCCATGAAGAATAAACGATGAAGAATGAACAAGGATCAATGATCAATGACGAATGAACGATGAAGAATTAACAAGGATCAATGATCAATGAAGCATAAACGATGAAGAATGGACAAGGATCAATGATCAATGTAGAATGAAAGATGAAGAATGAACAAGGATCAATGATCAATGACGAATGAATGATGAAGAATGAACAAGGATCAATGATCAATGAAGAATGAAAGATAAAGAATAAACAAGGATCAATGATCAATGAAGAATGAACGATGAAGAATGAACAAGGATCAATGGTCAATGAAGAATGAACGATGAAGAATGAACAAGGATCAATGATCAATGACGAATGAACGATGAAGAATGAACAAGGATCAATGATCAATGACGAATGAACGATTAAGAATGAACAAGGATCAATGATCAATGAAGAATAAAAGATTAAGGATGAACAAGGATCAATGATCAATGAAGAATGAACAAGGATCAATGATCCATGAAGAATAAACGATGAAGAATGAAGAATGATCAATGATCAATGAAGAATGAACGATGAAGAATGAACAAGGGTCAATGGTCAATGAAGAATGAACGATAAAGAATGAACAAGGATCAATGATCAATGACGAATGAACGATAAAGAATGAACAAGGATCAATGATCAATGACGAATGAACGAAGAAGAATGAACAAGGATCAATGATCAATGAAGAATGAACGATGAAGAATGAACAACGATCAATGAACCATGAAGAATAAACGATGAAGAATGAACAAGGATCAATGATAATTGACGAATGAACGATGAAGAATTAACAAGGATCAAAGATCAATGAATCATAAACGATGAAGAATGGACAAGGATCAATGATCAATGTAGAATGAAAGATGAAGAATGAACAAGGATCAATGATCAATGACGAATGAATGATGAAGAATGAACAAGGATCAATGATCAATGAAGAATGAAAGATAAAGAATGAACAAGGATCAATGATCAATGAAGAATGAACGATGAAGAATGAACAAGGATCAATGGTCAATGACGAATGAACGATGAAGAATGAACAAGGATCAATGATCAATGAAGAATGAACGATAAAGAATGAACAAGGATCAATGATCAATGACGAATGAACGACGAAGAATGAACAAGGATCAATGATCAATGAAGAATGAACGATTAAGAATGAACAAGGATCAATGATCAATGTAGAATGAACGATGAAGAATGAACAAGGATCAATGATCAATGACGAATGAACGATGAAGAATGAACAAGGATCAATGATCAATGAAGAATGAAAGATAAAGAATGAACAAGGATCAATGATCAATGAAGAATGAACGATGAAGAATGAACAAGGATCAATGGTCAATGAAGAATGAACGATAAAGAATGAACAAGGATCAATGATCAATGACGAATGAACGAAGAAGAATGAACAAGGATCAATGATCAATGAAGAATGAACAAGGATCAATGATCAATGAAGAATGAACGATGAAAAATGAACAAGGATCAATGATCCATGAAGAATAAACGATGAAGAATGAACAAGGATCAATGATTAATGACGAATGAACGATGAAGAATGAACAAGGATCAATGATCAATGAAGAATGAATGATAAAGAATGAACAAGGATCAATGATCAATGACGAATGAACGACGAAGAATGAACAAGGATCAATGATCAATGAAGAATGAATGATGAAGAATGAACGAGGATCAATGATCAATGAAGAATAAACAATGAAGAATGAACAAGGATCAATGATCAATGACGAATGAACGATGAAGAATGAACAAGGATCAATGATCAATCAAGAATGAACGATAATGAATGAACAAGTATCAATGATCAATGACGAATGAACGATGAAGAATGAACAAGGATCAATGATCAATGACGAATAAACGATGAAGAATGAACAAGGATCAATGATCAGTGAAGAATAAACAATGAAGAATGAACAAGGATCAATGATCAATGACGAATGAACGATGAAGAATGAACAAGGATCAATGATCAATGACGAATGAATGATGAAGAATGAACAAGGATCAATGATCTATGAAGAATGAAAGATAAAGAATTAACAAGGATCAATGATCAATGAAGAATGAACGATGAAGAATGAACAAGGATCAATGGTCAATGAAGAATGAACGATGAAGAATGAACAAGGATCAATGATCAATGAAGAATGAACGATTAAGAATGAACAAGGATCAATGATCAATGTAGAATGAACGATGAAGAATGAACAAGGATCAATGATCAATGACGAATGAACGATGAAGAATGAACAAGGATCAATGATCAATGAAGAATGAACGATTAAGAATGAACAAGGATCAATGATCAATGCAGAATGAACGATGAAGAATGAACAAGGATCAATGATCAATGACGAATGAACGATGAAGAATGAACAAGGATCAATGATCAATGAAGAATGAACGATTAAGAATGAACAAGGATCAATGATCAATGAAGAATGAACAAGGATCAATGATCCATGAAGAATAAACGATGAAGAATGAACAAGGATCAATGATTAATGACGAATGAACGATGAAGAATGAACAAGGATCAATGATCAATGAAGAATGAACGATAAAGAATGAACAAGGATCAATGATCAATGACGAATGAACGACGAAGAACGAACAAGGATCAATGATCAATGAAGAATGAACGATGAAGAATGAACGAGGATCAATGATCAATGAAGAATAAACAATGAAGAATGAACAAGGATCAATGATCAATGACGAATGAACGATGAAGGATGAACAAGGATCAATGATCAATCAAGAATGAACGATAATGAATGAACAAGTATCAATGATCAATGACGAATGAACGATGAAGAATGAACAAGGTTCAATGATCAATGACGAATAAACGATGAAGAATGAACAAGGATCAATGATCAATGAAGAATAAACAATGAAGAATGAACAAGGATCAATGATCAATGACGAATGAACGATGAAGAATGAACAAGGATCAATGATCCATGAAGAATAAACGATGAAGAATGAACAAGGATCAATGATCAATGACGAATGAACGATGAAGAATGAACAAGGATCAATGATCAATGAAGAATGAACGATGAAGAATGAACAAGGATCAATGATCCATGAAGAATAAACGATGAAGAATGAACAAGGATCAATGATCAATGAAGAATAAACGATGAAGAATGAACAACAATCAATGATCCATGAAGAATAAACGATGAAGAATGAACAAGGATCAATGATCAATGACGAATGAACGATGAAGAATTAACAAGGATCAATGATCAATGAAGCATAAACGATGAAGAATGGACAAGGATCAATGATCAATGTAGAATGAAAGATGAAGAATGAACAACGATCAATGATCAATGACGAATGAACGATGAAGAATGAATAAGGATCAATGATCAATGAAGAATGAACGATGAAGAATGAACAAGGATCAATGATCAATGAAGAATAAACGATTAAGGATGAACAAGGATCAATGATCAATGAAGAATGAACAAGGATCAATGATCCATGAAGAATAAACGATGAAGAATGAACAATGATCAATGATCAATGAAGAATGAACGATGAAGAATGAACAAGGATCAATGGTCAATGAAGAATGAACGATAAAGAATGAACAAGGATCAATGATCAATGACGAATGAACGAAGAAGAATGAACAAGGATCAATGATCAATGAAGAATGAACGATGAAGAATGAACAACGATCAATGAACCATGAAGAATAAACGATGAAGAATGAACAAGGATCAATGATAATTGACGAATGAACGATGAAGAATTAACAAGGATCAATGATCAATGAAGCATAAACGATGAAGAATGGACAAAGCATCAATGATCAATGTAGAATGAAAGATGAAGAATGAACAAGGATCAATGATCAATGATGCATAAACGATGAAGAATGCACAAAGATCAATGATCAATGAAGAATGAACGATAAAGAATGAACAAGGATCAATGATCAATGACGAATGAACGAAGAAGAATGAACAAGGATCAATGATCAATGAAGAATGAATGATGAAGATTGAACAAGTATCAATGATCAATGACGAATGAACTATGAAGAATGAACAAGGATCAATGATCAATGAAAAATGAACGATGAAGAATGAACAAGGACCAATGATCATTGAAGAATGAACGATGAAGAATGAACAAGCATCAATGATCAATGAAGAATGAACGATGAAGAATCAATAAGGATCAATTATCAATGAAGAATAAACGATGAAGAATGAACAACGATCAATGATCCATGAAGAATGAACAAGGATCAATGATCAATGACGAATGAACGATGAAGAATGAACAAGGATCAATGATCAATGAAGCATAAACGATGAAGAATGGACAAGGATCAATGATCAATGTAGAATGAAAGATGAAGAATGAACAAGGATCAATGATCAATGACGAATGAATGATGAAGAATGAACAAGGATCAATGATCTATGAAGAATGAAAGATAAAGAATAAACAAGGATCAATGATCAATGAAGAATGAACGATGAAGAATGAACAAGGATCAATGGTCAATGAAGAATGAACGATGAAGAATGAACAAGGATCAATGATCAATGTAGAATGAACGATGAAGAATGAACAAGGATCAATGATCAATGAAGAATGAACGATGAAGAATGAACAAGGATCAATGATCAATGAAGAATGAACGATTAAGAATGAACAAGGATCAATGATCAATGTAGAATGAACGATGAAGAATGAACAAGGATCAATGATCAATGACGAATGAACGATGAAGAATGAACAAGGATCAATGATCAATGAAGAATGAAAGATAAAGAATGAACAAGGATCAATGATCAATGAAGAATGAACGATGAAGAATGAACAAGGATCAATGGTCAATGAAGAATGAACGATAAAGAATGAACAAGGATCAATGATCAATGACGAATGAACGAAGAAGAATGAACAAGGATCAATGATCAATGAAGAATGAACGATGAAGAATGAACAACGATCAATGAACCATGAAGAATAAACGATGAAGAATGAACAAGGATCAATGATAATTGACGAATGAACGATGAAGAATTAACAAGGATCAATGATCAATGAAGCATAAACGATGAAGAATGGACAAGGATCAATGATCAATGTAGAATGAAAGATGAAGAATGAACAAGGATCAATGATCAATGATGCATAAACGATGAAGAATGAACAAAGATCAATGATCAATGAAGAATGAACGATAAAGAATGAACAAGGATCAATGATCAATGACGAATGAACGAAGAAGAATGAACAAGGATCAATGATCAATGAAGAATGAATGATGAAGATTGAACAAGTATCAATGATCAATGACGAATGAACGATGAAGAATGAACAAGGATCAATGATCAATGAAAAATGAACGATGAAGAATGAACAAGGACCAATGATCATTGAAGAATGAACGATGAAGAATGAACAAGCATCAATGATCAATGAAGAATGAACGATGAAGAATGAACAAGGATCAATGATCAATGAAGAATGAACGATGAAGAATGAACAAGGATCAATGATCAATGAAGAATGAACGATTAAGAATGAAATAGGATCAATGATCAATGACGAATGAACGATGAAGAATGAACAAGGATCAATGATCAATGAAGAATGAACGATGACGAATCAATAAGGATCAATTATCAATGAAGAATAAACGATGAAGAATGAACAACAATCAATGATCCATGAAGAATAAACGATGAAGAATGAACAAGGATCAATGATCAATGACGAATGAACGATGAAGAATTAACAAGGATCAATGATCAATGAAGCATAAACGATGAAGAATGGACAAGGATCAATGATCAATGTAGAATGAAAGATGAAGAATGAACAAGGATCAATGATCAATGACGAATGAATGATGAAGAATGAACAAGGATCAATGATCAATGAAGAATGAAAGATAAAGAATAAACAAGGATCAATGATCAATGAAGAATGAACGATGAAGAATGAACAAGGATCAATGGTCAATGAAGAATGAACGATGAAGAATGAACAAGGATCAATGATCAATGACGAATGAACGATGAAGAATGAACAAGGATCAATGATCAATGACGAATGAACGATTAAGAATGAACAAGGATCAATGATCAATGAAGAATAAACGATTAAGGATGAACAAGGATCAATGATCAATGAAGAATGAACAAGGATCAATGATCCATGAAGAATAAACGATGAAGAATGAAGAATGATCAATGATCAATGAAGAATGAACGATGAAGAATGAACAAGGATCAATGGTCAATGAAGAATGAACGATAAAGAATGAACAAGGATCAATGATCAATGACGAATGAACGATAAAGAATGAACAAGGATCAATGATCAATGACGAATGAACGAAGAAGAATGAACAAGGATCAATGATCAATGAAGAATGAACGATGAAGAATGAACAACGATCAATGAACCATGAAGAATAAACGATGAAGAATGAACAAGGATCAATGATAATTGACGAATGAACGATGAAGAATTAACAAGGATCAAAGATCAATGAATCATAAACGATGAAGAATGGACAAGGATCAATGATCAATGTAGAATGAAAGATGAAGAATGAACAAGGATCAATGATCAATGACGAATGAATGATGAAGAATGAACAAGGATCAATGATCAATGAAGAATGAAAGATAAAGAATGAACAAGGATCAATGATCAATGAAGAATGAACGATGAAGAATGAACAAGGATCAATGGTCAATGACGAATGAACGATGAAGAATGAACAAGGATCAATGATCAATGAAGAATGAACGATAAAGAATGAACAAGGATCAATGATCAATGACGAATGAACGACGAAGAATGAACAAGGATCAATGATCAATGAAGAATGAACGATTAAGAATGAACAAGGATCAATGATCAATGTAGAATGAACGATGAAGAATGAACAAGGATCAATGATCAATGACGAATGAATGATGAAGATTGAACAAGGATCAATGATCAATGAAGAATGAAAGATAAAGAATGAACAAGGATCAATGATCAATGAAGAATGAACGATGAAGAATGAACAAGGATCAATGGTCAATGAAGAATGAACGATAAAGAATGAACAAGGATCAATGATCAATGACGAATGAACGAAGAAGAATGAACAAGGATCAATGATCAATGAAGAATGAACAAGGATCAATGATCAATGAAGAATGAACGATGAAAAATGAACAAGGATCAATGATCCATGAAGAATAAACGATGAAGAATGAACAAGGATCAATGATTAATGACGAATGAACGATGAAGAATGAACAAGGATCAATGATCAATGAAGAATGAATGATAAAGAATGAACAAGGATCAATGATCAATGACGAATGAACGACGAAGAATGAACAAGGATCAATGATCAATGAAGAATGAATGATGAAGAATGAACGAGGATCAATGATCAATGAAGAATAAACAATGAAGAATGAACAAGGATCAATGATCAATGACGAATGAACGATGAAGAATGAACAAGGATCAATGATCAATCAAGAATGAACGATAATGAATGAACAAGTATCAATGATCAATGACGAATGAACGATGAAGAATGAACAAGGATCAATGATCAATGACGAATAAACGATGAAGAATGAACAAGGATCAATGATCAGTGAAGAATAAACAATGAAGAATGAACAAGGATCAATGATCAATGACGAATGAACGATGAAGAATGAACAAGGATCAATGATCAATGACGAATGAATGATGAAGAATGAACAAGGATCAATGATCTATGAAGAATGAAAGATAAAGAATTAACAAGGATCAATGATCAATGAAGAATGAACGATGAAGAATGAACAAGGATCAATGGTCAATGAAGAATGAACGATGAAGAATGAACAAGGATCAATGATCAATGAAGAATGAACGATTAAGAATGAACAAGGATCAATGATCAATGTAGAATGAACGATGAAGAATGAACAAGGATCAATGATCAATGACGAATGAACGATGAAGAATGAACAAGGATCAATGATCAATGAAGAATGAAAGATAAAGAATGAACAAGGATCAATGATCAATGAAGAATGAACGATGAAGAATGAACAAGGATCAATGGTCAATGAAGAATGAACGATAAAGAATGAACAAGGATCAATGATCAATGACGAATGAACGAAGAAGAATGAACAAGGATCAATGATCAATGAAGAATGAACGATGAAGAATGAACAACGATCAATGAACCATGAAGAATAAACGATGAAGAATGAACAAGGATCAATGATAATTGACGAATGAACGATGAAGAATTAACAAGGATCAATGATCAATGAAGCATAAACGATGAAGAATGGACAAGGATCAATGATCAATGTAGAATGAAAGATGAAGAATGAACAAGGATCAATGATCAATGATGCATAAACGATGAAGAATGAACAAAGATCAATGATCAATGAAGAATGAACGATAAAGAATGAACAAGGATCAATGATCAATGACGAATGAACGAAGAAGAATGAACAAGGATCAATGATCAATGAAGAATGAATGATGAAGATTGAACAAGTATCAATGATCAATGACGAATGAACGATGAAGAATGAACAAGGATCAATGATCAATGAAAAATGAACGATGAAGAATGAACAAGGACCAATGATCATTGAAGAATGAACGATGAAGAATGAACAAGCATCAATGATCAATAAAGAATGAACGATGAAGAATGAACAAGGATCAATGATCAATGAAGAATGAACGATGAAGAATGAACAAGGATCAATGATCAATGAAGAATGAACGATTAAGAATGAAATAGGATCAATGATCAATGACGAATGAACGATGAAGAATGAACAAGGATCAATGATCAATGAAGAATGAACGATGACGAATCAATAAGGATCAATTATCAATGAAGAATAAACGATGAAGAATGAACAACAATCAATGATCCATGAAGAATAAACGATGAAGAATGAACAAGGATCAATGATCAATGACGAATGAACGATGAAGAATTAACAAGGATCAATGATCAATGAAGCATAAACGATGAAGAATGGACAAGGATCAATGATCAATGTAGAATGAAAGATGAAGAATGAACAAGGATCAATGATCAATGACGAATGAATGATGAAGAATGAACAAGGATCAATGATCAATGAAGAATGAAAGATAAAGAATAAACAAGGATCAATGATCAATGAAGAATGAACGATGAAGAATGAACAAGGATCAATGGTCAATGAAGAATGAACGATGAAGAATGAACAAGGATCAATGATCAATGACGAATGAACGATGAAGAATGAACAAGGATCAATGATCAATGACGAATGAACGATTAAGAATGAACAAGGATCAATGATCAATGAAGAATAAACGATTAAGGATGAACAAGGATCAATGATCAATGAAGAATGAACAAGGATCAATGATCCATGAAGAATAAACGATGAAGAATGAAGAATGATCAATGATCAATGAAGAATGAACGATGAAGAATGAACAAGGATCAATGGTCAATGAAGAATGAACGATAAAGAATGAACAAGGATCAATGATCAATGACGAATGAACGATAAAGAATGAACAAGGATCAATGATCAATGACGAATGAACGAAGAAGAATGAACAAGGATCAATGATCAATGAAGAATGAACGATGAAGAATGAACAACGATCAATGAACCATGAAGAATAAACGATGAAGAATGAACAAGGATCAATGATAATTGACGAATGAACGATGAAGAATTAACAAGGATCAAAGATCAATGAATCATAAACGATGAAGAATGGACAAGGATCAATGATCAATGTAGAATGAAAGATGAAGAATGAACAAGGATCAATGATCAATGACGAATGAATGATGAAGAATGAACAAGGATCAATGATCAATGAAGAATGAAAGATAAAGAATGAACAAGGATCAATGATCAATGAAGAATGAACGATGAAGAATGAACAAGGATCAATGGTCAATGACGAATGAACGATGAAGAATGAACAAGGATCAATGATCAATGAAGAATGAACGATAAAGAATGAACAAGGATCAATGATCAATGACGAATGAACGACGAAGAATGAACAAGGATCAATGATCAATGAAGAATGAACGATTAAGAATGAACAAGGATCAATGATCAATGTAGAATGAGCGATGAAGAATGAACAAGGATCAATGATCAATGACGAATGAACGATGAAGAATGAACAAGGATCAATGATCAATGAAGAATGAAAGATAAAGAATGAACAAGGATCAATGATCAATGAAGAATGAACGATGAAGAATGAACAAGGATCAATGGTCAATGAAGAATGAACGATAAAGAATGAACAAGGATCAATGATCAATGACGAATGAACGAAGAAGAATGAACAAGGATCAATGATCAATGAAGAATGAACAAGGATCAATGATCAATGAAGAATGAACGATGAAAAATGAACAAGGATCAATGATCCATGAAGAATAAACGATGAAGAATGAACAAGGATCAATGATTAATGACGAATGAACGATGAAGAATGAACAAGGATCAATGATCAATGAAGAATGAATGATAAAGAATGAACAAGGATCAATGATCAATGACGAATGAACGACGAAGAATGAACAAGGATCAATGATCAATGAAGAATGAATGATGAAGAATGAACGAGGATCAATGATCAATGAAGAATAAACAATGAAGAATGAACAAGGATCAATGATCAATGACGAATGAACGATGAAGAATGAACAAGGATCAATGATCAATCAAGAATGAACGATAATGAATGAACAAGTATCAATGATCAATGACGAATGAACGATGAAGAATGAACAAGGATCAATGATCAATGACGAATAAACGATGAAGAATGAACAAGGATCAATGATCAGTGAAGAATAAACAATGAAGAATGAACAAGGATCAATGATCAATGACGAATGAACGATGAAGAATGAACAAGGATCAATGATCAATGACGAATGAATGATGAAGAATGAACAAGGATCAATGATCTATGAAGAATGAAAGATAAAGAATTAACAAGGATCAATGATCAATGAAGAATGAACGATGAAGAATGAACAAGGATCAATGGTCAATGAAGAATGAACGATGAAGAATGAACAAGGATCAATGATCAATGAAGAATGAACGATTAAGAATGAACAAGGATCAATGATCAATGTAGAATGAACGATGAAGAATGAACAAGGATCAATGATCAATGACGAATGAACGATGAAGAATGAACAAGGATCAATGATCAATGAAGAATGAACGATTAAGAATGAACAAGGATCAATGATCAATGCAGAATGAACGATGAAGAATGAACAAGGATCAATGATCAATGACGAATGAACGATGAAGAATGAACAAGGATCAATGATCAATGAAGAATGAACGATTAAGAATGAACAAGGATCAATGATCAATGAAGAATGAACAAGGATCAATGATCCATGAAGAATAAACGATGAAGAATGAACAAGGATCAATGATTAATGACGAATGAACGATGAAGAATGAACAAGGATCAATGATCAATGAAGAATGAACGATAAAGAATGAACAAGGATCAATGATCAATGACGAATGAACGACGAAGAACGAACAAGGATCAATGATCAATGAAGAATGAACGATGAAGAATGAACGAGGATCAATGATCAATGAAGAATAAACAATGAAGAATGAACAAGGATCAATGATCAATGACGAATGAACGATGAAGGATGAACAAGGATCAATGATCAATCAAGAATGAACGATAATGAATGAACAAGTATCAATGATCAATGACGAATGAACGATGAAGAATGAACAAGGTTCAATGATCAATGACGAATAAACGATGAAGAATGAACAAGGATCAATGATCAATGAAGAATAAACAATGAAGAATGAACAAGGATCAATGATCAATGACGAATGAACGATGAAGAATGAACAAGGATCAATGATCCATGAAGAATAAACGATGAAGAATGAACAAGGATCAATGATCAATGACGAATGAACGATGAAGAATGAACAAGGATCAATGATCAATGAAGAATGAACGATGAAGAATGAACAAGGATCAATGATCCATGAAGAATAAACGATGAAGAATGAACAAGGATCAATGATCAATGAAGAATAAACGATGAAGAATGAACAACAATCAATGATCCATGAAGAATAAACGATGAAGAATGAACAAGGATCAATGATCAATGACGAATGAACGATGAAGAATTAACAAGGATCAATGATCAATGAAGCATAAACGATGAAGAATGGACAAGGATCAATGATCAATGTAGAATGAAAGATGAAGAATGAACAACGATCAATGATCAATGACGAATGAACGATGAAGAATGAATAAGGATCAATGATCAATGAAGAATGAACGATGAAGAATGAACAAGGATCAATGATCAATGAAGAATAAACGATTAAGGATGAACAAGGATCAATGATCAATGAAGAATGAACAAGGATCAATGATCCATGAAGAATAAACGATGAAGAATGAACAATGATCAATGATCAATGAAGAATGAACGATGAAGAATGAACAAGGATCAATGGTCAATGAAGAATGAACGATAAAGAATGAACAAGGATCAATGATCAATGACGAATGAACGAAGAAGAATGAACAAGGATCAATGATCAATGAAGAATGAACGATGAAGAATGAACAACGATCAATGAACCATGAAGAATAAACGATGAAGAATAAACAAGGATCAATGATAATTGACGAATGAACGATGAAGAATTAACAAGGATCAATGATCAATGAAGCATAAACGATGAAGAATGGACAAAGGATCAATGATCAATGTAGAATGAAAGATGAAGAATGAACAAGGATCAATGATCAATGATGCATAAACGATGAAGAATGAACAAAGATCAATGATCAATGAAGAATGAACGATAAAGAATGAACAAGGATCAATGATCAATGACGAATGAACGAAGAAGAATGAACAAGGATCAATGATCAATGAAGAATGAATGATGAAGATTGAACAAGTATCAATGATCAATGACGAATGAACTATGAAGAATGAACAAGGATCAATGATCAATGAAAAATGAACGATGAAGAATGAACAAGGACCAATGATCATTGAAGAATGAACGATGAAGAATGAACAAGCATCAATGATCAATGAAGAATGAACGATGAAGAATGAACAAGGATCAATGATCAATGAAGAATGAACGATGATGAATGAACAAGGATCAATGATCAATGAAGAATGAACGATTAAGAATGAACAAGGATCAATGATTAATGTAGAATGAACGATGAAGAATGAACAAGGATCAATGATCAATGACGAATGAACGATGAAGAATGAACAAGGATCAATGATCAATGAAGAATAAACGATGAAGAATGAACAACAATCAATGATCCATGAAGAATAAACGATGAAGAATGAACAAGGATCAATGATCAATGACGAATGAACGATGAAGAATTAACAAGGATCAATGATCAATGAAGCATAAACGATGAAGAATGGACAAGGATCAATGATCAATGTAGAATGAAAGATGAAGAATGAACAACGATCAATGATCAATGACGAATGAACGATGAAGAATGAATAAGGATCAATGATCAATGAAGAATGAACGATGAAGAATGAACAAGGATCAATGATCAATGAAGAATAAACGATTAAGGATGAACAAGGATCAATGATCAATGAAGAATGAACAAGGATCAATGATCCATGAAGAATAAACGACGAAGAATGAAGAATGATCAATGATCAATGAAGAATGAACGATGAAGAATGAACAAGGATCAATGGTCAATGAAGAATGAACGATAAAGAATGAACAAGGATCAATGATCAATGACGAATGAACGATAAAGAATGAACAAGGATCAATGATCAATGACGAATGAACGAAGAAGAATGAACAAGGATCAATGATCAATGAAGAATGAACGATGAAGAATGAACAACGATCAATGAACCATGAAGAATAAACGATGAAGAATGAACAAGGATCAATGATAATTGACGAATGAACGATGAAGAATTAACAAGGATCAATGATCAATGAATCATAAACGATGAAGAATGGACAAGGATCAATGATCAATGTAGAATGAAAGATGAAGAATGAACAAGGATCAATGATCAATGACGAATGAATGATGAAGAATGAACAAGGATCAATGATCAATGAAGAATGAAAGATAAAGAATGAACAAGGATCAATGATCAATGAAGAATGAACGATGAAGAATGAACAAGGATCAATGGTCAATGACGAATGAACGATGAAGAATGAACAAGGATCAATGATCAATGAAGAATGAACGATAAAGAATGAACAAGGATCAATGATCAATGACGAATGAACGACGAAGAATGAACAAGGATCAATGATCAATGAAGAATGAACGATTAAGAATGAACAAGGATCAATGATCAATGTAGAATGAACGATGAAGAATGAACAAGGATCAATGATCAATGACGAATGAACGATGAAGAATGAACAAGGATCAATGATCAATGAAGAATGAACGATGAAGAATGAACAAGGATCAATGATCAATGAAGAATGAACGATTAAGAATGAACAAGGATCAATGATCAATGTAGAATGAACGATGAAGAATGAACAAGGATCAATGATCAATGACGAATGAACGATGAAGAATGAACAAGGATCAATGATCAATGACGAATGAACGATGAAGAATGAACAAGGATCAATGATCAATGAAGAATGAACGATTAAGAATGAACAAGGATCAATGATCAATGAAGAATGAACGATGAAGAATGAACAAGGATCAATGATCAATGAAGAATAAACGATTAAGGATGAACAAGGATCAATGATCAATGAAGAATGAACAAGGATCAATGATCCATGAAGAATAAACGATGAAGAATGAACAATGATCAATGATCAATGAAGAATGAACGATGAAGAATGAACAAGGATCAATGGTCAATGAAGAATGAACGATAAAGAATGAACAAGGATCAATGATCAATGACGAATGAACGAAGAAGAATGAACAAGGATCAATGATCAATGAAGAATGAACGATGAAGAATGAACAACGATCAATGAACCATGAAGAATAAACGATGAAGAATGAACAAGGATCAATGATAATTGACGAATGAACGATGAAGAATTAACAAGGATCAATGATCAATGAAGCATAAACGATGAAGAATGGACAAGGATCAATGATCAATGTAGAATGAAAGATGAAGAATGAACAAGGATCAATGATCAATGATGCATAAACGATGAAGAATGAACAAAGATCAATGATCAATGAAGAATGAACGATAAAGAATGAACAAGGATCAATGATCAATGTAGAATGAACGATGAAGAATGAACAAGGATCAATGATCAATGACGAATGAACGATGAAGAATGAACAAGGATCAATGATCAATGAAGAATGAACGATTAAGAATGAACAAGGATCAATGATCAATGAAGAATGAACAAGGATCAATGATCCATGAAGAATAAACGATGAAGAATGAACAAGGATCAATGATTAATGACGAATGAACGATGAAGGATGAACAAGGATCAATGATCAATCAAGAATGAACGATAATGAATGAACAAGTATCAATGATCAATGACGAATGAACGATGAAGAATGAACAAGGTTCAATGATCAATGACGAATAAACGATGAAGAATGAACAAGGATCAATGATCAATGAAGAATAAACAATGAAGAATGAACAAGGATCAATGATCAATGACGAATGAACGATGAAGAATGAACAAGGATCAATGATTAATGACAAATGAATGATGAAGAATGAACAAGGATCAATGATCAATGACGAATGAATGATGAAGAATGAACAAGGATCAATGATCTATGAAGAATGAAAGATAAAGAATAAACAAGGATCAATGATCAATGAAGAATGAACGATGAAGAATGAACAAGGATCAATGGTCAATGAAGAATGAACGATGAAGAATGAACAAGGATCAATGATCAATGAAGAATGAACGATGAAGAATGAACAAGGATCAATGATCAATGAAGAATGAACGATTAAGAATGAACAAGGATCAATGATCAATGTAGAATGAACGATGAAGAATGAACAAGGATCAATGATCAATGACGAATGAACGATGAAGAATGAACAAGGATCAATGATCAATGACGAATGAACGATGAAGAATGAACAAGGATCAATGATCAATGAAGAATGAACGATTAAGAATGAACAAGGATCAATGATCAATGAAGAATGAACGATGAAGAATGAACAAGGATCAATGATCCATGAAGAATAAACGATGAAGAATGAACAAGGATCAATGATCAATGACGAATGAACGATGAAGAATGAACAAGGATCAATGGTCAATGAAGAATGAACGATGAAGAATGAACAAGGATCAATGATCAATGAAGAATGAACGATGAAGAATGAACAAGGATCAATGATCAATGAAGAATGAACGATTAAGAATGAACAAGGATCAATGATCAATGTAGAATGAACGATGAAGAATGAACAAGGATCAATGATCAATGACGAATGAACGATGAAGAATGAACAAGGATCAATGATCAATGACGAATGAACGATGAAGAATGAACAAGGATCAATGATCAATGAAGAATGAACGATTAAGAATGAACAAGGATCAATGATCAATGAAGAATGAACGATGAAGAATGAACAAGGATCAATGATCCATGAAGAATAAACGATGAAGAATGAACAAGGATCAATGATCAATGACGAATGAACGATGAAGAATGAACAAGGATCAATGATCAATGAAGAATGAACGATGAAGAATGAACAAGGATCAATGATCCATGAAGAATAAACGATGAAGAATGAACAAGGATCAATGATCAATGAAGAATAAACGATGAAGAATGAACAACAATCAATGATCCATGAAGAATAAACGATGAAGAATGAACAAGGATCAATGATCAATGACGAATGAACGATGAAGAATTAACAAGGATCAATGATCAATGAAGCATAAACGATGAAGAATGGACAAGGATCAATGATCAATGTAGAATGAAAGATGAAGAATGAACAACGATCAATGATCAATGACGAATGAACGATGAAGAATGAATAAGGATCAATGATCAATGAAGAATGAACGATGAAGAATGAACAAGGATCAATGATCAATGAAGAATAAACGATTAAGGATGAACAAGGATCAATGATCAATGAAGAATGAACAAGGATCAATGATCCATGAAGAATAATCGATGAAGAATGAACAATGATCAATGATCAATGAAGAATGAACGATGAAGAATGAACAAGGATCAATGGTCAATGAAGAATGAACGATAAAGAATGAACAAGGATCAATGATCAATGACGAATGAACGAAGAAGAATGAACAAGGATCAATGATCAATGAAGAATGAACGATGAAGAATGAACAACGATCAATGAACCATGAAGAATAAACGATGAAGAATGAACAAGGATCAATGATAATTGACGAATGAACGATGAAGAATTAACAAGGATCAATGATCAATGAAGCATAAACGATGAAGAATGGACAAGGATCAATGATCAATGTAGAATGAAAGATGAAGAATGAACAAGGATCAATGATCAATGATGCATAAACGATGAAGAATGAACAAAGATCAATGATCAATGAAGAATGAACGATAAAGAATGAACAAGGATCAATGATCAATGACGAATGAACGAAGAAGAATGAACAAGGATCAATGATCAATGAAGAATGAATGATGAAGATTGAACAACTATCAATGATCAATGACGAATGAACGATGAAGAATGAACAAGGATCAATGGTCAATGAAGAATGAACGATAAAGAATGAACAAGGATCAATGATCAATGACGAATGAACGATAAAGAATGAACAAGGATCAATGATCAATGACGAATGAACGAAGAAGAATGAACAAGGATCAATGATCAATGAAGAATGAACGATGATGAATGAACAAGGATCAATGATCAATGAAGAATGAACGATTAAGAATGAACAAGGATCAATGATCAATGTAGAATGAACGATGAAGAATGAACAAGGATCAATGATCAATGACGAATGAACGATGAAGAATGAACAAGGATCAATGATCAATGAAGAATAAACGATGAAGAATGAACAACAATCAATGATCCATGAAGAATAAACGATGAAGAATGAACAAGGATCAATGATCAATGACGAATGAACGATGAAGAATTAACAAGGATCAATGATCAATGAAGCATAAACGATGAAGAATGGACAAGGATCAATGATCAATGTAGAATGAAAGATGAAGAATGAACAACGATCAATGATCAATGACGAATGAACGATGAAGAATGAATAAGGATCAATGATCAATGAAGAATGAACGATGAAGAATGAACAAGGATCAATGATCAATGAAGAATAAACGATTAAGGATGAACAAGGATCAATGATCAATGAAGAATGAACAAGGATCAATGATCCATGAAGAATAAACGATGAAGAATGAAGAATGATCAATGATCAATGAAGAATGAACGATGAAGAATGAACAAGGATCAATGGTCAATGAAGAATGAACGATAAAGAATGAACAAGGATCAATGATCAATGACGAATGAACGATAAAGAATGAACAAGGATCAATGATCAATGACGAATGAACGAAGAAGAATGAACAAGGATCAATGATCAATGAAGAATGAACGATGAAGAATGAACAACGATCAATGAACCATGAAGAATAAACGATGAAGAATGAACAAAGATCAATGATAATTGACGAATGAACGATGAAGAATTAACAAGGATCACTGATCAATGAAGCATAAACGATCAAGAATGGACAAGGATCAATGATCAATGTAGAATGAAAGATGAAGAATGAACAAGGATCAATGATCAATGATGCATAAACAATGAAGAATGAACAAAGATCAATGATCAATGAAGAATGAACGATAAAGAATGAACAAGGATCAATGATCAATGACGAATGAACGAAGAAGAATGAACAAGGATCAATGATCAATGAAGAATGAATGATGAAGATTGAACAATTATCAATGATCAATGACGAATGAACGATGAAGAATGAACAAGGATCAATGGTCAATGAAGAATGAACGATAAAGAATGAACAAGGATCAATGATCAATGACGAATGAACGATAAAGAATGAACAAGGATCAATGATCAATGACGAATGAACGAAGAAGAATGAACAAGGATCAATGATCAATGAAGAATGAACGATGAAGAATGAACAACGATCAATGAACCATGAAGAATAAACGATGAAGAATGAACAAGGATCAATGATAATTGACGAATGAACGATGAAGAATTAACAAGGATCAATGATCAATGAAGCATAAACGATGAAGAATGGACAAGGATCAATGATCAATGTAGAATGAAAGATGAAGAATGAACAAGGATCAATGATCAATGATGCATAAACGATGAAGAATGAACAAAGATCAATGATCAATGAAGAATGAACGATAAAAAATGAACAAGGATCAATGATCAATGACGAATGAACGAAGAAGAATGAACAAGGATCAATGATCAATGAAGAATGAATGATGAAGATTGAACAAGTATCAATGATCAATGACGAATGAACTATGAAGAATGAACAAGGATCAATGATCAATGAAAAATGAACGATGAAGAATGAACAAGGACCAATGATCATTGAAGAATGAACGATGAAGAATGAACAAGCATCAATGATCAATGAAGAATGAACGATGAAGAATGAACAAGGATCAATGATCAATGAAGAATGAACGATGAAAAATGAACAAGGATCAATGATCCATGAAGAATAAACGATGAAGAATGAACAATGATCAATGATCAATGAAGAATGAACGATGAAGAATGAACAAGGATCAATGGTCAATGAAGAATGAACGATAAAGAATGAACAAGGATCAATGATCAATGACGAATGAACGAAGAAGAATGAACAAGGATCAAAGATCAATGAGGAATGAACGATGAAGAATGAACAACGATCAATGAACCATGAAGAATAAACGATGAAGAATGAACAAGGATCAATGATAATTGACGAATGAACGATGAAGAATTAACAAGGATCAATGATCAATGAAGCATAAACGATGAAGAATGGACAAGGATCAATGATCAATGTAGAATGAAAGATGAAGAATGAACAAGGATCAATGATCAATGATGCATAAACGATGAAGAATGAACAAAGATCAATGATCAATGAAGAATGAACGATAAAGAATGAACAAGGATCAATGATCAATGACGAATGAACGAAGAAGAATGAACAAGGATCAATGATCAATGAAGAATGAATGATGAAGATTGAACAACTATCAATGATCAATGACGAATGAACTATGAAGAATGAACAAGGATCAATGATCAATGAAAAATGAACGATGAAGAATGAACAAGGACCAATGATCATTGAAGAATGAACGATGAAGAATGAACAAGCATCAATGATCAATGAAGAATGAACGATGAAGAATGAACAAGGATCAATGATCAATGAAGAATGAACGATGAAAAATGAACAAGGATCAATGATCCATGAAGAATAAACGATGAAGAATGAACAATGATCAATGATCAATGAAGAATGAACGATGAAGAATGAACAAGGATCAATGGTCAATGAAGAATGAACGATAAAGAATGAACAAGGATCAATGATCAATGACGAATGAACGAAGAAGAATGAACAAGGATCAATGATCAATGAAGAATGAACG
Source organism: Amaranthus tricolor (assembly GCF_026212465.1). Lineage (NCBI taxonomy): Eukaryota > Viridiplantae > Streptophyta > Magnoliopsida > Caryophyllales > Amaranthaceae > Amaranthus > Amaranthus tricolor. Next base: position 29,103,617 of record NC_080047.1, read on the forward strand.
ATGAAGAATGAACAACGATCAATGAACCATGAAGAATAAACGATGAAGAATGAACAAGGATCAATGATAATTGACGAATGAATGATGAAGAATTAACAAGGATCAATGATCAATGAAGCATAAACGATCAAGAATGGACAAGGATCAATGATCAATGTAGAATGAAAGATGAAGAATGAACAAGGATCAATGATCAATGATGCATAAACGATGAAGAATGAACAAAGATCAATGATCAATGAAGAATGAACGATAAAGAATGAACAAGGATCAATGATCAATGACGAATGAACGAAGAAGAATGAACAAGGATCAATGATCAATGAAGAATGAATGATGAAGATTGAACAAGTATCAATGATCAATGACGAATGAACTATGAAGAATGAACAAGGATCAATGATCAATGAAGAATGAACGATTAAGAATGAACAAGGATCAATGATCAATGAAGAATGAACGATGAAGAATGAACAAGGATCAATGATCCATGAAGAATAAACGATGAAGAATGAACAAGGATCAATGATCAATGACGAATGAACGATGAAGAATGAACAAGGATCAATGATCAATGAAGAATGAACGATGAAGAATGAACAAGGATCAATGATCCATGAAGAATAAACGATGAAGAATGAACAAGGATCAATGATCAATGAAGAATAAACGATGAAGAATGAACAACAATCAATGATCCATGAAGAATAAACGATGAAGAATGAACAAGGATCAATGATCAATGACGAATGAACGATGAAGAATTAACAAGGATCAATGATCAATGAAGCATAAACGATGAAGAATGGACAAGGATCAATGATCAATGTAGAATGAAAGATGAAGAATGAACAACGATCAATGACGAATGAACGATGAAGAATGAATAAGGATCAATGATCAATGAAGAATGAACGATGAAGAATGAACAAGGATCAATGATCAATGAAGAATAAACGATTAAGGATGAACAAGGATCAATGATCAATGAAGAATGAACAAGGATCAATGATCCATGAAGAATAAACGATGAAGAATGAAGAATGATCAATGATCAATGAAGAATGAACGATGAAGAATGAACAAGGATCAATGGTCAATGAAGAATGAACGATAAAGAATGAACAAGGATCAATGATCAATGACGAATGAACGATAAAGAATGAACAAGGATCAATGATCAATGACGAATGAACGAAGAAGAATGAACAAGGATCAATGATCAATGAAGAATGAACGATGAAGAATGAACAACGATCAATGAACCATGAAGAATAAACGATGAAGAATGAACAAAGATCAATGATAATTGACGAATGAACGATGAAGAATTAACAAGGATCACTGATCAATGAAGCATAAACGATCAAGAATGGACAAGGATCAATGATCAATGTAGAATGAAAGATGAAGAATGAACAAGGATCAATGATCAATGATGCATAAACAATGAAGAATGAACAAAGATCAATGATCAATGAAGAATGAACGATAAAGAATGAACAAGGATCAATGATCAATGACGAATGAACGAAGAAGAATGAACAAGGATCAATGATCAATGAAGAATGAATGATGAAGATTGAACAAGTATCAATGATCAATGACGAATGAACGATGAAGAATGAACAAGGATCAATGGTCAATGAAGAATGAACGATAAAGAATGAACAAGGATCAATGATCAATGACGAATGAACGATAAAGAATGAACAAGGATCAATGATCAATGACGAATGAACGAAGAAGAATGAACAAGGATCAATGATCAATGAAGAATGAACGATGAAGAATGAACAACGATCAATGAACCATGAAGAATAAACGATGAAGAATGAACAAGGATCAATGATAATTGACGAATGAACGATGAAGAATTAACAAGGATCAATGATCAATGAAGCATAAACGATGAAGAATGGACAAGGATCAATGATCAATGTAGAATGAAAGATGAAGAATGAACAAGGATCAATGATCAATGATGCATAAACGATGAAGAATGAACAAAGATCAATGATCAATGAAGAATGAACGATAAAGAATGAACAAGGATCAATGATCAATGACGAATGAACGAAGAAGAATGAACAAGGATCAATGATCAATGAAGAATGAATGATGAAGATTGAACAAGTATCAATGATCAATGACGAATGAACTATGAAGAATGAACAAGGATCAATGATCAATGAAAAATGAACGATGAAGAATGAACAAGGACCAATGATCATTGAAGAATGAACGATGAAGAATGAACAAGCATCAATGATCAATGAAGAATGAACGATGAAGAATGAACAAGGATCAATGATCAATGAAGAATGAACGATGAAGAATGAACAAGGATCAATGATCAATGAAGAATGAACGATTAAGAATGAACAAGGATCAATGATCAATGTAGAATGAACGATGAAGAATGAACAAGGATCAATGATCAATGACGAATGAACGATGAAGAATGAACAAGGATCAATGATCAATGAAGAATAAACGATGAAGAATGAACAACAATCAAAGATCCATGAAGAATAAACGATGAAGAATGAACAAGGATCAATGATCAATGACGAATGAACGATGAAGAATTAACAAGGATCAATGATCAATGAAGCATAAACGATGAAGAATGGACAAGGATCAATGATCAATGTAGAATGAAAGATGAAGAATGAACAACGATCAATGACGAATGAACGATGAAGAATGAATAAGGATCAATGATCAATGAAGAATGAACGATGAAGAATGAACAAGGATCAATGATCAATGAAGAATAAACGATTAAGGATGAACAAGGATCAATGATCAATGAAGAATGAACAAGGATCAATGATCCATGAAGAATAAACGATGAAGAATGAAGAATGATCAATGATCAATGAAGAATGAACGATGAAGAATGAACAAGGATCAATGGTCAATGAAGAATGAACGATAAAGAATGAACAAGGATCAATGATCAATGACGAATGAACGATAAAGAATGAACAAGGATCAATGATCAATGACGAATGAACGAAGAAGAATGAACAAGGATCAATGATCAATGAAGAATGAACGATGAAGAATGAACAACGATCAATGAACCATGAAGAATAAACGATGAAGAATGAACAAAGATCAATGATAATTGACGAATGAACGATGAAGAATTAACAAGGATCACTGATCAATGAAGCATAAACGATCAAGAATGGACAAGGATCAATGATCAATGTAGAATGAAAGATGAAGAATGAACAAGGATCAATGATCAATGATGCATAAACAATGAAGAATGAACAAAGATCAATGATCAATGAAGAATGAACGATAAAGAATGAACAAGGATCAATGATCAATGACGAATGAACGAAGAAGAATGAACAAGGATCAATGATCAATGAAGAATGAATGATGAAGATTGAACAAGTATCAATGATCAATGACGAATGAACGATGAAGAATGAACAAGGATCAATGGTCAATGAAGAATGAACGATAAAGAATGAACAAGGATCAATGATCAATGACGAATGAACGATAAAGAATGAACAAGGATCAATGATCAATGACGAATGAACGAAGAAGAATGAACAAGGATCAATGATCAATGAAGAATGAACGATGAAGAATGAACAACGATCAATGAACCATGAAGAATAAACGATGAAGAATGAACAAGGATCAATGATAATTGACGAATGAACGATGAAGAATTAACAAGGATCAATGATCAATGAAGCATAAACGATGAAGAATGGACAAGGATCAATGATCAATGTAGAATGAAAGATGAAGAATGAACAAGGATCAATGATCAATGATGCATAAACGATGAAGAATGAACAAAGATCAATGATCAATGAAGAATGAACGATAAAGAATGAACAAGGATCAATGATCAATGACGAATGAACGAAGAAGAATGAACAAGGATCAATGATCAATGAAGAATGAATGATGAAGATTGAACAACTATCAATGATCAATGACGAATGAACTATGAAGAATGAACAAGGATCAATGATCAATGAAAAATGAACGATGAAGAATGAACAAGGACCAATGATCATTGAAGAATGAACGATGAAGAATGAACAAGCATCAATGATCAATGAAGAATGAACGATGAAGAATGAACAAGGATCAATGATCAATGAAGAATGAACGATGATGAATGAACAAGGATCAATGATCAATGAAGAATGAACGATTAAGAATGAACAAGGATCAATGATCAATGTAGAATGAACGATGAAGAATGAACAAGGATCAATGATCAATGAAGAATGAACGATGAAGAATGAACAAGGATCAATGATCAATGAAGAATGAACGATGATGAATGAACAAGGATCAATGATCAATGACGAATGAACGATAAAGAATGAACAAGGATCAATGATCAATGACGAATGAACGAAGAAGAATGAACAAGGATCAATGATCAATGAAGAATGAACGATGAAGAATGAACAACGATCAATGAACCATGAAGAATAAACGATGAAGAATGAACAAGGATCAATGATAATTGACGAATGAACGATGAAGAATTAACAAGGATCAATGATCAATGAAGCATAAACGATGAAGAATGGACAAGGATCAATGATCAATGTAGAATGAAAGATGAAGAATGAACAAGGATCAATGATCAATGATGCATAAACGATGAAGAATGAACAAAGATCAATGATCAATGAAGAATGAACGATAAAGAATGAACAAGGATCAATGATCAATGACGAATGAACGAAGAAGAATGAACAAGGATCAATGATCAATGAAGAATGAATGATGAAGATTGAACAAGTATCAATGATCAATGACGAATGAACTATGAAGAATGAACAAGGATCAATGATCAATGAAAAATGAACGATGAAGAATGAACAAGGACCAATGATCATTGAAGAATGAACGATGAAGAATGAACAAGCATCAATGATCAATGAAGAATGAACGATGAAGAATGAACAAGGATCAATGATCAATGAAGAATGAACGATGAAAAATGAACAAGGATCAATGATCCATGAAGAATAAACGATGAAGAATGAACAAGGATCAATGATTAATGACGAATGAACGATGAAGAATGAACAAGGATCAATGATCAATGAAGAATGAATGATAAAGAATGAACAAGGATCAATGATCAATGACGAATGAACGATGAAGAATGAACAAGGATCAATGATCAATCAAGAATGAACGATAATGAATGAACAAGTATCAATGATCAATGACGAATGAACGATGAAGAATGAACAAGGATCAATGATCAATGACGAATAAACGATGAAGAATGAACAAGGATCAATGATCAATGAAGAATAAACAATGAAGAATGAACAAGGATCAATGATCAATGACGAATGAACGATGAAGAATGAACAAGGATCAATGATCAATGACGAATGAATGATGAAGAATGAACAAGGATCAATGATCTATGAAGAATGAAAGATAAAGAATTAACAAGGATCAATGATCAATGAAGAATGAACGATGAAGAATGAACAAGGATCACTGGTCAATGAAGAATGAACGATGAAGAATGAACAAGGATCAATGATCAATGAAGAATGAACGATTAAGAATGAACAAGGATCAATGATCAATGTAGAATGAACGATGAAGAATGAACAAGGATCAATGATCAATGACGAATGAACGATGAAGAATGAACAAGGATCAATGATCAATGAAGAATGAACGATTAAGAATGAACAAGGATCAATGATCAATGTAGAATGAACGATGAAGAATGAACAAGGATCAATGATCAATGACGAATGAACGATGAAGAATGAACAAGGATCAATGATCAATGAAGAATGAACGATTAAGAATGAACAAGGATCAATGATCAATGAAGAATGAACAAGGATCAATGATCCATGAAGAATAAACGATGAAGAATGAACAAGGATCAATGATTAATGACGAATGAACGATGAAGAATGAACAAGGATCAATGATCAATGAAGAATGAACGATAAAGAATGAACAAGGATCAATGATCAATGACGAATGAACGACGAAGAACGAACAAGGATCAATGATCAATGAAGAATGAACGATGAAGAATGAACGAGGATCAATGATCAATGAAGAATAAACAATGAAGAATGAACAAGGATCAATGATCAATGACGAATGAACGATGAAGGATGAACAAGGATCAATGATCAATCAAGAATGAACGATAATGAATGAACAAGTATCAATGATCAATGACGAATGAACGATGAAGAATGAACAAGGTTCAATGATCAATGACGAATAAACGATGAAGAATGAACAAGGATCAATGATCAATGAAGAATAAACAATGAAGAATGAACAAGGATCAATGATCAATGACGAATGAACGATGAAGAATGAACAAGGATCAATGATTAATGACAAATGAATGATGAAGAATGAACAAGGATCAATGATCAATGACGAATGAATGATGAAGAATGAACAAGGATCAATGATCTATGAAGAATGAAAGATAAAGAATAAACAAGGATCAATGATCAATGAAGAATGAACGATGAAGAATGAACAAGGATCAATGGTCAATGAAGAATGAACGATGAAGAATGAACAAGGATCAATGATCAATGAAGAATGAACGATGAAGAATGAACAAGGATCAATGATCAATGAAGAATGAACGATTAAGAATGAACAAGGATCAATGATCAATGTAGAATGAACGATGAAGAATGAACAAGGATCAATGATCAATGACGAATGAACGATGAAGAATGAACAAGGATCAATGATCAATGACGAATGAACGATGAAGAATGAACAAGGTTCAATGATCAATGAAGAATGAACGATTAAGAATGAACAAGGATCAATGATCAATGAAGAATGAACGATGAAGAATGAACAAGGATCAATGATCCATGAAGAATAAACGATGAAGAATGAACAAGGATCAATGATCAATGACGAATGAACGATGAAGAATGAACAAGGATCAATGGTCAATGAAGAATGAACAAGGATCAATGATCAATGAAGAATGAACGATGAAGAATGAACAAGGATCAATGATCAATGAAGAATGAACGATTAAGAATGAACAAGGATCAATGATCAATGTAGAATGAACGATGAAGAATGAACAAGGATCAATGATCAATGAAGAATGAACGATGAAGAATGAACAAGGATCAATGATCAATGAAGAATGAACGATTAAGAATGAACAAGGATCAATGATCAATGTAGAATGAACGATGAAGAATGAACAAGGATCAATGATCAATGAAGAATGAACGATGAAGAATGAACAAGGATCAATGATCAATGAAGAATGAACGATTAAGAATGAACAAGGATCAATGATCAATGTAGAATGAACGATGAAGAATGAACAAGGATCAATGATCAATGACGAATGAACGATGAAGAATGAACAAGGATCAATGATCAATGACGAATGAACGATGAAGAATGAACAAGGATCAATGATCAATGACGAATGAACGATGAAGAATGAACAAGGATCAATGATCAATGAAGAATGAACGATTAAGAATGAACAAGGATCAATGATCAATGAAGAATGAACGATGAAGAATGAACAAGGATCAATGATCCATGAAGAATAAACGATGAAGAATGAACAAGGATCAATGATCAATGACGAATGAACGATGAAGAATGAACAAGGATCAATGATCAATGAAGAATGAACGATGAAGAATGAACAAGGATCAATGATCCATGAAGAATAAACGATGAAGAATGAACAAGGATCAATGATCAATGAAGAATAAACGATGAAGAATGAACAACAATCAATGATCCATGAAGAATAAACGATGAAGAATGAACAAGGATCAATGATCAATGACGAATGAACGATGAAGAATTAACAAGGATCAATGATCAATGAAGCATAAACGATGAAGAATGGACAAGGATCAATGATCAATGTAGAATGAAAGATGAAGAATGAACAACGATCAATGATCAATGACGAATGAACGATGAAGAATGAATAAGGATCAATGATCAATGAAGAATGAACGATGAAGAATGAACAAGGATCAATGATCAATGAAGAATAAACGATTAAGGATGAACAAGGATCAATGATCAATGAAGAATGAACAAGGATCAATGATCCATGAAGAATAAACGATGAAGAATGAACAATGATCAATGATCAATGAAGAATGAACGATGAAGAATGAACAAGGATCAATGGTCAATGAAGAATGAACGATAAAGAATGAACAAGGATCAATGATCAATGACGAATGAACGAAGAAGAATGAACAAGGATCAATGATCAATGAAGAATGAACGATGAAGAATGAACAACGATCAATGAACCATGAAGAATAAACGATGAAGAATGAACAAGGATCAATGATAATTGACGAATGAACGATGAAGAATTAACAAGGATCAATGATCAATGAAGCATAAACGATGAAGAATGGACAAGGATCAATGATCAATGTAGAATGAAAGATGAAGAATGAACAAGGATCAATGATCAATGATGCATAAACGATGAAGAATGAACAAAGATCAATGATCAATGAAGAATGAACGATAAAGAATGAACAAGGATCAATGATCAATGACGAATGAACGAAGAAGAATGAACAAGGATCAATGATCAATGAAGAATGAATGATGAAGATTGAACAACTATCAATGATCAATGACGAATGAACTATGAAGAATGAACAAGGATCAATGATCAATGAAAAATGAACGATGAAGAATGAACAAGGACCAATGATCATTGAAGAATGAACGATGAAGAATGAACAAGCATCAATGATCAATGAAGAATGAACGATGAAGAATGAACAAGGATCAATGATCAATGAAGAATGAACGATGAAGAATGAACAAGGATCAATGATCAATGAAGAATGAACGATTAAGAATGAACAAGGATCAATGATCAATGAAGAATAAACGATTAAGGATGAACAAGGATCAATGATCAATGAAGAATGAACAAGGATCAATGATCCATGAAGAATAAACGATGAAGAATGAAGAATGATCAATGATCAATGAAGAATGAACGATGAAGAATGAACAAGGATCAATGGTCAATGAAGAATGAACGATAAAGAATGAACAAGGATCAATGATCAATGACGAATGAACGATAAAGAATGAACAAGGATCAATGATCAATGACGAATGAACGAAGAAGAATGAACAAGGATCAATGATCAATGAAGAATGAACGATGAAGAATGAACAACGATCAATGAACCATGAAGAATAAACGATGAAGAATGAACAAGGATCAATGATAATTGACGAATGAACGATGAAGAATTAACAAGGATCAATGATCAATGAAGCATAAACGATGAAGAATGGACAAGGATCAATGATCAATGTAGAATGAAAGATGAAGAATGAACAAGGATCAATGATCAATGATGCATAAACGATGAAGAATGAACAAAGATCAATGATCAATGAAGAATGAACGATAAAGAATGAACAAGGATCAATGATCAATGACGAATGAACGAAGAAGAATGAACAAGGATCAATGATCAATGAAGAATGAATGATGAAGATTGAACAAGTATCAATGATCAATGACGAATGAACTATAAAGAATGAACAAGGATCAATGATCAATGAAAAATGAACGATGAAGAATGAACAAGGACCAATGATCATTGAAGAATGAACGATGAAGAATGAACAAGCATCAATGATCAATGAAGAATGAACGATGAAGAATGAACAAGGATCAATGATCAATGAAGAATGAACGATGAAGAATGAACAAGGATCAATGATCAATGAAGAATGAACGATTAAGAATGAACAAGGATCAATGATCAATGTAGAATGAACGATGAAGAATGAACAAGGATCAATGATCAATGACGAATGAACGATGAAGAATGAACAAGGATCAATGATCAATGAAGAATAAACGATGAAGAATGAACAACAATCAAAGATCCATGAAGAATAAACGATGAAGAATGAACAAGGATCAATGATCAATGACGAATGAACGATGAAGAATTAACAAGGATCAATGATCAATGAAGCATAAACGATGAAGAATGGACAAGGATCAATGATCAATGTAGAATGAAAGATGAAGAATGAACAACGATCAATGACGAATGAACGATGAAGAATGAATAAGGATCAATGATCAATGAAGAATGAACGATGAAGAATGAACAAGGATCAATGATCAATGAAGAATAAACGATTAAGGATGAACAAGGATCAATGATCAATGAAGAATGAACAAGGATCAATGATCCATGAAGAATAAACGATGAAGAATGAAGAATGATCAATGATCAATGAAGAATGAACGATGAAGAATGAACAAGGATCAATGGTCAATGAAGAATGAACGATAAAGAATGAACAAGGATCAATGATCAATGACGAATGAACGATAAAGAATGAACAAGGATCAATGATCAATGACGAATGAACGAAGAAGAATGAACAAGGATCAATGATCAATGAAGAATGAACGATGAAGAATGAACAACGATCAATGAACCATGAAGAATAAACGATGAAGAATGAACAAAGATCAATGATAATTGACGAATGAACGATGAAGAATTAACAAGGATCACTGATCAATGAAGCATAAACGATCAAGAATGGACAAGGATCAATGATCAATGTAGAATGAAAGATGAAGAATGAACAAGGATCAATGATCAATGATGCATAAACAATGAAGAATGAACAAAGATCAATGATCAATGAAGAATGAACGATAAAGAATGAACAAGGATCAATGATCAATGACGAATGAACGAAGAAGAATGAACAAGGATCAATGATCAATGAAGAATGAATGATGAAGATTGAACAAGTATCAATGATCAATGACGAATGAACGATGAAGAATGAACAAGGATCAATGGTCAATGAAGAATGAACGATAAAGAATGAACAAGGATCAATGATCAATGACGAATGAACGATAAAGAATGAACAAGGATCAATGATCAATGACGAATGAACGAAGAAGAATGAACAAGGATCAATGATCAATGAAGAATGAACGATGAAGAATGAACAACGATCAATGAACCATGAAGAATAAACGATGAAGAATGAACAAGGATCAATGATAATTGACGAATGAACGATGAAGAATTAACAAGGATCAATGATCAATGAAGCATAAACGATGAAGAATGGACAAGGATCAATGATCAATGTAGAATGAAAGATGAAGAATGAACAAGGATCAATGATCAATGATGCATAAACGATGAAGAATGAACAAAGATCAATGATCAATGAAGAATGAACGATAAAGAATGAACAAGGATCAATGATCAATGACGAATGAACGAAGAAGAATGAACAAGGATCAATGATCAATGAAGAATGAATGATGAAGATTGAACAAGTATCAATGATCAATGACGAATGAACTATGAAGAATGAACAAGGATCAATGATCAATGAAAAATGAACGATGAAGAATGAACAAGGACCAATGATCATTGAAGAATGAACGATGAAGAATGAACAAGCATCAATGATCAATGAAGAATGAACGATGAAGAATGAACAAGGATCAATGATCAATGAAGAATGAACGATGAAGAATGAACAAGGATCAATGATCAATGAAGAATGAACGATTAAGAATGAACAAGGATCAATGATCAATGTAGAATGAACGATGAAGAATGAACAAGGATCAATGATCAATGACGAATGAACGATGAAGAATGAACAAGGATCAATGATCAATGAAGAATAAACGATGAAGAATGAACAACAATCAAAGATCCATGAAGAATAAACGATGAAGAATGAACAAGGATCAATGATCAATGACGAATGAACGATGAAGAATTAACAAGGATCAATGATCAATGAAGCATAAACGATGAAGAATGGACAAGGATCAATGATCAATGTAGAATGAAAGATGAAGAATGAACAACGATCAATGACGAATGAACGATGAAGAATGAATAAGGATCAATGATCAATGAAGAATGAACGATGAAGAATGAACAAGGATCAATGATCAATGAAGAATAAACGATTAAGGATGAACAAGGATCAATGATCAATGAAGAATGAACAAGGATCAATGATCCATGAAGAATAAACGATGAAGAATGAAGAATGATCAATGATCAATGAAGAATGAACGATGAAGAATGAACAAGGATCAATGGTCAATGAAGAATGAACGATAAAGAATGAACAAGGATCAATGATCAATGACGAATGAACGATAAAGAATGAACAAGGATCAATGATCAATGACGAATGAACGAAGAAGAATGAACAAGGATCAATGATCAATGAAGAATGAACGATGAAGAATGAACAACGATCAATGAACCATGAAGAATAAACGATGAAGAATGAACAAAGATCAATGATAATTGACGAATGAACGATGAAGAATTAACAAGGATCACTGATCAATGAAGCATAAACGATCAAGAATGGACAAGGATCAATGATCAATGTAGAATGAAAGATGAAGAATGAACAAGGATCAATGATCAATGATGCATAAACAATGAAGAATGAACAAAGATCAATGATCAATGAAGAATGAACGATAAAGAATGAACAAGGATCAATGATCAATGACGAATGAACGAAGAAGAATGAACAAGGATCAATGATCAATGAAGAATGAATGATGAAGATTGAACAAGTATCAATGATCAATGACGAATGAACGATGAAGAATGAACAAGGATCAATGGTCAATGAAGAATGAACGATAAAGAATGAACAAGGATCAATGATCAATGACGAATGAACGATAAAGAATGAACAAGGATCAATGATCAATGACGAATGAACGAAGAAGAATGAACAAGGATCAATGATCAATGAAGAATGAACGATGAAGAATGAACAACGATCAATGAACCATGAAGAATAAACGATGAAGAATGAACAAGGATCAATGATAATTGACGAATGAACGATGAAGAATTAACAAGGATCAATGATCAATGAAGCATAAACGATGAAGAATGGACAAGGATCAATGATCAATGTAGAATGAAAGATGAAGAATGAACAAGGATCAATGATCAATGATGCATAAACGATGAAGAATGAACAAAGATCAATGATCAATGAAGAATGAACGATAAAGAATGAACAAGGATCAATGATCAATGACGAATGAACGAAGAAGAATGAACAAGGATCAATGATCAATGAAGAATGAATGATGAAGATTGAACAAGTATCAATGATCAATGACGAATGAACTATGAAGAATGAACAAGGATCAATGATCAATGAAAAATGAACGATGAAGAATGAACAAGGACCAATGATCATTGAAGAATGAACGATGAAGAATGAACAAGCATCAATGATCAATGAAGAATGAACGATGAAGAATGAACAAGGATCAATGATCAATGAAGAATGAACGATGAAGAATGAACAAGGATCAATGATCAATGAAGAATGAACGATTAAGAATGAACAAGGATCAATGATCAATGTAGAATGAACGATGAAGAATGAACAAGGATCAATGATCAATGACGAATGAACGATGAAGAATGAACAAGGATCAATGATCAATGAAGAATAAACGATGAAGAATGAACAACAATCAAAGATCCATGAAGAATAAACGATGAAGAATGAACAAGGATCAATGATCAATGACGAATGAACGATGAAGAATTAACAAGGATCAATGATCAATGAAGCATAAACGATGAAGAATGGACAAGGATCAATGATCAATGTAGAATGAAAGATGAAGAATGAACAACGATCAATGACGAATGAACGATGAAGAATGAATAAGGATCAATGATCAATGAAGAATGAACGATGAAGAATGAACAAGGATCAATGATCAATGAAGAATAAACGATTAAGGATGAACAAGGATCAATGATCAATGAAGAATGAACAAGGATCAATGATCCATGAAGAATAAACGATGAAGAATGAAGAATGATCAATGATCAATGAAGAATGAACGATGAAGAATGAACAAGGATCAATGGTCAATGAAGAATGAACGATAAAGAATGAACAAGGATCAATGATCAATGACGAATGAACGATAAAGAATGAACAAGGATCAATGATCAATGACGAATGAACGAAGAAGAATGAACAAGGATCAATGATCAATGAAGAATGAACGATGAAGAATGAACAACGATCAATGAACCATGAAGAATAAACGATGAAGAATGAACAAAGATCAATGATAATTGACGAATGAACGATGAAGAATTAACAAGGATCACTGATCAATGAAGCATAAACGATCAAGAATGGACAAGGATCAATGATCAATGTAGAATGAAAGATGAAGAATGAACAAGGATCAATGATCAATGATGCATAAACAATGAAGAATGAACAAAGATCAATGATCAATGAAGAATGAACGATAAAGAATGAACAAGGATCAATGATCAATGACGAATGAACGAAGAAGAATGAACAAGGATCAATGATCAATGAAGAATGAATGATGAAGATTGAACAAGTATCAATGATCAATGACGAATGAACGATGAAGAATGAACAAGGATCAATGGTCAATGAAGAATGAACGATAAAGAATGAACAAGGATCAATGATCAATGACGAATGAACGATAAAGAATGAACAAGGATCAATGATCAATGACGAATGAACGAAGAAGAATGAACAAGGATCAATGATCAATGAAGAATGAACGATGAAGAATGAACAACGATCAATGAACCATGAAGAATAAACGATGAAGAATGAACAAGGATCAATGATAATTGACGAATGAACGATGAAGAATTAACAAGGATCAATGATCAATGAAGCATAAACGATGAAGAATGGACAAGGATCAATGATCAATGTAGAATGAAAGATGAAGAATGAACAAGGATCAATGATCAATGATGCATAAACGATGAAGAATGAACAAAGATCAATGATCAATGAAGAATGAACGATAAAGAATGAACAAGGATCAATGATCAATGACGAATGAACGAAGAAGAATGAACAAGGATCAATGATCAATGAAGAATGAATGATGAAGATTGAACAAGTATCAATGATCAATGACGAATGAACTATGAAGAATGAACAAGGATCAATGATCAATGAAAAATGAACGATGAAGAATGAACAAGGACCAATGATCATTGAAGAATGAACGATGAAGAATGAACAAGCATCAATGATCAATGAAGAATGAACGATGAAGAATGAACAAGGATCAATGATCAATGAAGAATGAACGATGAAGAATGAACAAGGATCAATGATCAATGAAGAATGAACGATTAAGAATGAACAAGGATCAATGATCAATGTAGAATGAACGATGAAGAATGAACAAGGATCAATGATCAATGACGAATGAACGATGAAGAATGAACAAGGATCAATGATCAATGAAGAATAAACGATGAAGAATGAACAACAATCAAAGATCCATGAAGAATAAACGATGAAGAATGAACAAGGATCAATGATCAATGACGAATGAACGATGAAGAATTAACAAGGATCAATGATCAATGAAGCATAAACGATGAAGAATGGACAAGGATCAATGATCAATGTAGAATGAAAGATGAAGAATGAACAACGATCAATGACGAATGAACGATGAAGAATGAATAAGGATCAATGATCAATGAAGAATGAACGATGAAGAATGAACAAGGATCAATGATCAATGAAGAATAAACGATTAAGGATGAACAAGGATCAATGATCAATGAAGAATGAACAAGGATCAATGATCCATGAAGAATAAACGATGAAGAATGAAGAATGATCAATGATCAATGAAGAATGAACGATGAAGAATGAACAAGGATCAATGGTCAATGAAGAATGAACGATAAAGAATGAACAAGGATCAATGATCAATGACGAATGAACGATAAAGAATGAACAAGGATCAATGATCAATGACGAATGAACGAAGAAGAATGAACAAGGATCAATGATCAATGAAGAATGAACGATGAAGAATGAACAACGATCAATGAACCATGAAGAATAAATGATGAAGAATGAACAAAGATCAATGATAATTGACGAATGAACGATGAAGAATTAACAAGGATCACTGATCAATGAAGCATAAACGATCAAGAATGGACAAGGATCAATGATCAATGTAGAATGAAAGATGAAGAATGAACAAGGATCAATGATCAATGATGCATAAACAATGAAGAATGAACAAAGATCAATGATCAATGAAGAATGAACGATAAAGAATGAACAAGGATCAATGATCAATGACGAATGAACGAAGAAGAATGAACAAGGATCAATGATCAATGAAGAATGAATGATGAAGATTGAACAAGTATCAATGATCAATGACGAATGAACGATGAAGAATGAACAAGGATCAATGGTCAATGAAGAATGAACGATAAAGAATGAACAAGGATCAATGATCAATGACGAATGAACGATAAAGAATGAACAAGGATCAATGATCAATGACGAATGAACGAAGAAGAATGAACAAGGATCAATGATCAATGAAGAATGAACGATGAAGAATGAACAACGATCAATGAACCATGAAGAATAAACGATGAAGAATGAACAAGGATCAATGATAATTGACGAATGAACGATGAAGAATTAACAAGGATCAATGATCAATGAAGCATAAACGATGAAGAATGGACAAGGATCAATGATCAATGTAGAATGAAAGATGAAGAATGAACAAGGATCAATGATCAATGATGCATAAACGATGAAGAATGAACAAAGATCAATGATCAATGAAGAATGAACGATAAAGAATGAACAAGGATCAATGATCAATGACGAATGAACGAAGAAGAATGAACAAGGATCAATGATCAATGAAGAATGAATGATGAAGATTGAACAACTATCAATGATCAATGACGAATGAACTATGAAGAATGAACAAGGATCAATGATCAATGAAAAATGAACGATGAAGAATGAACAAGGACCAATGATCATTGAAGAATGAACGATGAAGAATGAACAAGCATCAATGATCAATGAAGAATGAACGATGAAGAATGAACAAGGATCAATGATCAATGAAGAATGAACGATGATGAATGAACAAGGATCAATGATCAATGAAGAATGAACGATTAAGAATGAACAAGGATCAATGATCAATGTAGAATGAACGATGAAGAATGAACAAGGATCAATGATCAATGAAGAATGAACGATGAAGAATGAACAAGGATCAATGATCAATGAAGAATGAACGATGATGAATGAACAAGGATCAATGATCAATGACGAATGAACGATAAAGAATGAACAAGGATCAATGATCAATGACGAATGAACGAAGAAGAATGAACAAGGATCAATGATCAATGAAGAATGAACGATGAAGAATGAACAACGATCAATGAACCATGAAGAATAAACGATGAAGAATGAACAAGGATCAATGATAATTGACGAATGAACGATGAAGAATTAACAAGGATCAATGATCAATGAAGCATAAACGATGAAGAATGGACAAGGATCAATGATCAATGTAGAATGAAAGATGAAGAATGAACAAGGATCAATGATCAATGATGCATAAACGATGAAGAATGAACAAAGATCAATGATCAATGAAGAATGAACGATAAAGAATGAACAAGGATCAATGATCAATGACGAATGAACGAAGAAGAATGAACAAGGATCAATGATCAATGAAGAATGAATGATGAAGATTGAACAAGTATCAATGATCAATGACGAATGAACTATGAAGAATGAACAAGGATCAATGATCAATGAAAAATGAACGATGAAGAATGAACAAGGACCAATGATCATTGAAGAATGAACGATGAAGAATGAACAAGCATCAATGATCAATGAAGAATGAACGATGAAGAATGAACAAGGATCAATGATCAATGAAGAATGAACGATGAAAAATGAACAAGGATCAATGATCCATGAAGAATAAACGATGAAGAATGAACAAGGATCAATGATTAATGACGAATGAACGATGAAGAATGAACAAGGATCAATGATCAATGAAGAATGAATGATAAAGAATGAACAAGGATCAATGATCAATGACGAATGAACGATGAAGAATGAACAAGGATCAATGATCAATCAAGAATGAACGATAATGAATGAACAAGTATCAATGATCAATGACGAATGAACGATGAAGAATGAACAAGGATCAATGATCAATGACGAATAAACGATGAAGAATGAACAAGGATCAATGATCAATGAAGAATAAACAATGAAGAATGAACAAGGATCAATGATCAATGACGAATGAACGATGAAGAATGAACAAGGATCAATGATCAATGACGAATGAATGATGAAGAATGAACAAGGATCAATGATCTATGAAGAATGAAAGATAAAGAATTAACAAGGATCAATGATCAATGAAGAATGAACGATGAAGAATGAACAAGGATCACTGGTCAATGAAGAATGAACGATGAAGAATGAACAAGGATCAATGATCAATGAAGAATGAACGATTAAGAATGAACAAGGATCAATGATCAATGTAGAATGAACGATGAAGAATGAACAAGGATCAATGATCAATGACGAATGAACGATGAAGAATGAACAAGGATCAATGATCAATGAAGAATGAACGATTAAGAATGAACAAGGATCAATGATCAATGTAGAATGAACGATGAAGAATGAACAAGGATCAATGATCAATGACGAATGAACGATGAAGAATGAACAAGGATCAATGATCAATGAAGAATGAACGATTAAGAATGAACAAGGATCAATGATCAATGAAGAATGAACAAGGATCAATGATCCATGAAGAATAAACGATGAAGAATGAACAAGGATCAATGATTAATGACGAATGAACGATGAAGAATGAACAAGGATCAATGATCAATGAAGAATGAACGATAAAGAATGAACAAGGATCAATGATCAATGACGAATGAACGACGAAGAACGAACAAGGATCAATGATCAATGAAGAATGAACGATGAAGAATGAACGAGGATCAATGATCAATGAAGAATAAACAATGAAGAATGAACAAGGATCAATGATCAATGACGAATGAACGATGAAGGATGAACAAGGATCAATGATCAATCAAGAATGAACGATAATGAATGAACAAGTATCAATGATCAATGACGAATGAACGATGAAGAATGAACAAGGATCAATGATCAATGACGAATGAACGATGAAGAATGAACAAGGATCAATGATCAATGACGAATGAACGATTAAGAATGAACAAGGATCAATGATCAATGAAGAATGAACGATTAAGAATGAACAAGGATCAATGATCAATGAAGAATGAACGATGAAGAATGAACAAGGATCAATGATCCATGAAGAATAAACGATGAAGAATGAACAAGGATCAATGATCAATGACGAATGAACGATGAAGAATGAACAAGGATCAATGATCAATGAAGAATGAACGATGAAGAATGAACAAGGATCAATGATCCATGAAGAATAAACGATGAAGAATGAACAAGGATCAATGATCAATGAAGAATAAACGATGAAGAATGAACAACAATCAATGATCCATGAAGAATAAACGATGAAGAATGAACAAGGATCAATGATCAATGACGAATGAACGATGAAGAATTAACAAGGATCAATGATCAATGAAGCATAAACGATGAAGAATGGACAAGGATCAATGATCAATGTAGAATGAAAGATGAAGAATGAACAACGATCAATGATCAATGACGAATGAACGATGAAGAATGAATAAGGATCAATGATCAATGAAGAATGAACGATGAAGAATGAACAAGGATCAATGATCAATGAAGAATAAACGATTAAGGATGAACAAGGATCAATGATCAATGAAGAATGAACAAGGATCAATGATCCATGAAGAATAAACGATGAAGAATGAACAATGATCAATGATCAATGAAGAATGAACGATGAAGAATGAACAAGGATCAATGGTCAATGAAGAATGAACGATAAAGAATGAACAAGGATCAATGATCAATGACGAATGAACGAAGAAGAATGAACAAGGATCAATGATCAATGAAGAATGAACGATGAAGAATGAACAACGATCAATGAACCATGAAGAATAAACGATGAAGAATGAACAAGGATCAATGATAATTGACGAATGAACGATGAAGAATTAACAAGGATCAATGATCAATGAAGCATAAACGATGAAGAATGGACAAGGATCAATGATCAATGTAGAATGAAAGATGAAGAATGAACAAGGATCAATGATCAATGATGCATAAACGATGAAGAATGAACAAAGATCAATGATCAATGAAGAATGAACGATAAAGAATGAACAAGGATCAATGATCAATGACGAATGAACGAAGAAGAATGAACAAGGATCAATGATCAATGAAGAATGAATGATGAAGATTGAACAACTATCAATGATCAATGACGAATGAACTATGAAGAATGAACAAGGATCAATGATCAATGAAAAATGAACGATGAAGAATGAACAAGGACCAATGATCATTGAAGAATGAACGATGAAGAATGAACAAGCATCAATGATCAATGAAGAATGAACGATGAAGAATGAACAAGGATCAATGATCAATGAAGAATGAACGATGATGAATGAACAAGGATCAATGATCAATGAAGAATGAACGATTAAGAATGAACAAGGATCAATGATCAATGTAGAATGAACGATGAAGAATGAACAAGGATCAATGATCAATGACGAATGAACGATGAAGAATGAACAAGGATCAATGATCAATGAAGAATAAACGATGAAGAATGAACAACAATCAATGATCCATGAAGAATAAACGATGAAGAATGAACAAGGATCAATGATCAATGACGAATGAACGATGAAGAATTAACAAGGATCAATGATCAATGAAGCATAAACGATGAAGAATGGACAAGGATCAATGATCAATGTAGAATGAAAGATGAAGAATGAACAACGATCAATGATCAATGACGAATGAACGATGAAGAATGAATAAGGATCAATGATCAATGAAGAATGAACGATGAAGAATGAACAAGGATCAATGATCAATGAAGAATAAACGATTAAGGATGAACAAGGATCAATGATCAATGAAGAATGAACAAGGATCAATGATCCATGAAGAATAAACGATGAAGAATGAAGAATGATCAATGATCAATGAAGAATGAACGATGAAGAATGAACAAGGATCAATGGTCAATGAAGAATGAACGATAAAGAATGAACAAGGATCAATGATCAATGACGAATGAACGATAAAGAATGAACAAGGATCAATGATCAATGACGAATGAACGAAGAAGAATGAACAAGGATCAATGATCAATGAAGAATGAACGATGAAGAATGAACAACGATCAATGAACCATGAAGAATAAACGATGAAGAATGAACAAGGATCAATGATAATTGACGAATGAACGATGAAGAATTAACAAGGATCAATGATCAATGAAGCATAAACGATGAAGAATGGACAAGGATCAATGATCAATGTAGAATGAAAGATGAAGAATGAACAAGGATCAATGATCAATGATGCATAAACGATGAAGAATGAACAAAGATCAATGATCAATGAAGAATGAACGATAAAGAATGAACAAGGATCAATGATCAATGACGAATGAACGAAGAAGAATGAACAAGGATCAATGATCAATGAAGAATGAATGATGAAGATTGAACAAGTATCAATGATCAATGACGAATGAACTATGAAGAATGAACAAGGATCAATGATCAATGAAAAATGAACGATGAAGAATGAACAAGGACCAATGATCATTGAAGAATGAACGATGAAGAATGAACAAGCATCAATGATCAATGAAGAATGAACGATGAAGAATGAACAAGGATCAATGATCAATGAAGAATGAACGATGAAGAATGAACAAGGATCAATGATCAATGAAGAATGAACGATTAAGAATGAACAAGGATCAATGATCAATGTAGAATGAACGATGAAGAATGAACAAGGATCAATGATCAATGACGAATGAACGATGAAGAATGAACAAGGATCAATGATCAATGAAGAATAAACGATGAAGAATGAACAACAATCAAAGATCCATGAAGAATAAACGATGAAGAATGAACAAGGATCAATGATCAATGACGAATGAACGATGAAGAATTAACAAGGATCAATGATCAATGAAGCATAAACGATGAAGAATGGACAAGGATCAATGATCAATGTAGAATGAAAGATGAAGAATGAACAACGATCAATGACGAATGAACGATGAAGAATGAATAAGGATCAATGATCAATGAAGAATGAACGATGAAGAATGAACAAGGATCAATGATCAATGAAGAATAAACGATTAAGGATGAACAAGGATCAATGATCAATGAAGAATGAACAAGGATCAATGATCCATGAAGAATAAACGATGAAGAATGAAGAATGATCAATGATCAATGAAGAATGAACGATGAAGAATGAACAAGGATCAATGGTCAATGAAGAATGAACGATAAAGAATGAACAAGGATCAATGATCAATGACGAATGAACGATAAAGAATGAACAAGGATCAATGATCAATGACGAATGAACGAAGAAGAATGAACAAGGATCAATGATCAATGAAGAATGAACGATGAAGAATGAACAACGATCAATGAACCATGAAGAATAAACGATGAAGAATGAACAAAGATCAATGATAATTGACGAATGAACGATGAAGAATTAACAAGGATCACTGATCAATGAAGCATAAACGATCAAGAATGGACAAGGATCAATGATCAATGTAGAATGAAAGATGAAGAATGAACAAGGATCAATGATCAATGATGCATAAACAATGAAGAATGAACAAAGATCAATGATCAATGAAGAATGAACGATAAAGAATGAACAAGGATCAATGATCAATGACGAATGAACGAAGAAGAATGAACAAGGATCAATGATCAATGAAGAATGAATGATGAAGATTGAACAAGTATCAATGATCAATGACGAATGAACGATGAAGAATGAACAAGGATCAATGGTCAATGAAGAATGAACGATAAAGAATGAACAAGGATCAATGATCAATGACGAATGAACGATAAAGAATGAACAAGGATCAATGATCAATGACGAATGAACGAAGAAGAATGAACAAGGATCAATGATCAATGAAGAATGAACGATGAAGAATGAACAACGATCAATGAACCATGAAGAATAAACGATGAAGAATGAACAAGGATCAATGATAATTGACGAATGAACGATGAAGAATTAACAAGGATCAATGATCAATGAAGCATAAACGATGAAGAATGGACAAGGATCAATGATCAATGTAGAATGAAAGATGAAGAATGAACAAGGATCAATGATCAATGATGCATAAACGATGAAGAATGAACAAAGATCAATGATCAATGAAGAATGAACGATAAAGAATGAACAAGGATCAATGATCAATGACGAATGAACGAAGAAGAATGAACAAGGATCAATGATCAATGAAGAATGAATGATGAAGATTGAACAAGTATCAATGATCAATGACGAATGAACTATGAAGAATGAACAAGGATCAATGATCAATGAAAAATGAACGATGAAGAATGAACAAGGACCAATGATCATTGAAGAATGAACGATGAAGAATGAACAAGCATCAATGATCAATGAAGAATGAACGATGAAGAATGAACAAGGATCAATGATCAATGAAGAATGAACGATGAAGAATGAACAAGGATCAATGATCAATGAAGAATGAACGATTAAGAATGAACAAGGATCAATGATCAATGTAGAATGAACGATGAAGAATGAACAAGGATCAATGATCAATGACGAATGAACGATGAAGAATGAACAAGGATCAATGATCAATGAAGAATAAACGATGAAGAATGAACAACAATCAAAGATCCATGAAGAATAAACGATGAAGAATGAACAAGGATCAATGATCAATGACGAATGAACGATGAAGAATTAACAAGGATCAATGATCAATGAAGCATAAACGATGAAGAATGGACAAGGATCAATGATCAATGTAGAATGAAAGATGAAGAATGAACAACGATCAATGACGAATGAACGATGAAGAATGAATAAGGATCAATGATCAATGAAGAATGAACGATGAAGAATGAACAAGGATCAATGATCAATGAAGAATAAACGATTAAGGATGAACAAGGATCAATGATCAATGAAGAATGAACAAGGATCAATGATCCATGAAGAATAAACGATGAAGAATGAACAAGGATCAATGATTAATGACGAATGAACGATGAAGAATGAACAAGGATCAATGATCAATGAAGAATGAACGATAAAGAATGAACAAGGATCAATGATCAATGACGAATGAACGACGAAGAACGAACAAGGATCAATGATCAATGAAGAATGAACGATGAAGAATGAACGAGGATCAATGATCAATGAAGAATAAACAATGAAGAATGAACAAGGATCAATGATCAATGACGAATGAACGATGAAGGATGAACAAGGATCAATGATCAATCAAGAATGAACGATAATGAATGAACAAGTATCAATGATCAATGACGAATGAACGATGAAGAATGAACAAGGTTCAATGATCAATGACGAATAAACGATGAAGAATGAACAAGGATCAATGATCAATGAAGAATAAACAATGAAGAATGAACAAGGATCAATGATCAATGACGAATGAACGATGAAGAATGAACAAGGATCAATGATTAATGACAAATGAATGATGAAGAATGAACAAGGATCAATGATCAATGACGAATGAATGATGAAGAATGAACAAGGATCAATGATCTATGAAGAATGAAAGATAAAGAATAAACAAGGATCAATGATCAATGAAGAATGAACGATGAAGAATGAACAAGGATCAATGGTCAATGAAGAATGAACGATGAAGAATGAACAAGGATCAATGATCAATGAAGAATGAACGATGAAGAATGAACAAGGATCAATGATCAATGAAGAATGAACGATTAAGAATGAACAAGGATCAATGATCAATGTAGAATGAACGATGAAGAATGAACAAGGATCAATGATCAATGACGAATGAACGATGAAGAATGAACAAGGATCAATGATCAATGAAGAATAAACGATGAAGAATGAACAACAATCAATGATCCATGAAGAATAAACGATGAAGAATGAACAAGGATCAATGATCAATGACGAATGAACGATGAAGAATTAACAAGGATCAATGATCAATGAAGCATAAACGATGAAGAATGGACAAGGATCAATGATCAATGTAGAATGAAAGATGAAGAATGAACAACGATCAATGATCAATGACGAATGAACGATGAAGAATGAATAAGGATCAATGATCAATGAAGAATGAACGATGAAGAATGAATAAGGATCAATGATCAATGAAGAATAAACGATTAAGGATGAACAAGGATCAATGATCAATGAAGAATGAACAAGGATCAATGATCCATGAAGAATAAACGATGAAGAATGAAGAATGATCAATGATCAATGAAGAATGAACGATGAAGAATGAACAAGGATCAATGGTCAATGAAGAATGAACGATAAAGAATGAACAAGGATCAATGATCAATGACGAATGAACGATAAAGAATGAACAAGGATCAATGATCAATGACGAATGAACGAAGAAGAATGAACAAGGATCAATGATCAATGAAGAATGAACGATGAAGAATGAACAACGATCAATGAACCATGAAGAATAAACGATGAAGAATGAACAAAGATCAATGATAATTGACGAATGAACGATGAAGAATTAACAAGGATCACTGATCAATGAAGCATAAACGATCAAGAATGGACAAGGATCAATGATCAATGTAGAATGAAAGATGAAGAATGAACAAGGATCAATGATCAATGATGCATAAACAATGAAGAATGAACAAAGATCAATGATCAATGAAGAATGAACGATAAAGAATGAACAAGGATCAATGATCAATGACGAATGAACGAAGAAGAATGAACAAGGATCAATGATCAATGAAGAATGAATGATGAAGATTGAACAAGTATCAATGATCAATGACGAATGAACGATGAAGAATGAACAAGGATCAATGGTCAATGAAGAATGAACGATAAAGAATGAACAAGGATCAATGATCAATGACGAATGAACGATAAAGAATGAACAAGGATCAATGATCAATGACGAATGAACGAAGAAGAATGAACAAGGATCAATGATCAATGAAGAATGAACGATGAAGAATGAACAACGATCAATGAACCATGAAGAATAAACGATGAAGAATGAACAAGGATCAATGATAATTGACGAATGAACGATGAAGAATTAACAAGGATCAATGATCAATGAAGCATAAACGATGAAGAATGGACAAGGATCAATGATCAATGTAGAATGAAAGATGAAGAATGAACAAGGATCAATGATCAATGATGCATAAACGATGAAGAATGAACAAAGATCAATGATCAATGAAGAATGAACGATAAAGAATGAACAAGGATCAATGATCAATGACGAATGAACGAAGAAGAATGAACAAGGATCAATGATCAATGAAGAATGAATGATGAAGATTGAACAAGTATCAATGATCAATGACGAATGAACTATGAAGAATGAACAAGGATCAATGATCAATGAAAAATGAACGATGAAGAATGAACAAGGACCAATGATCATTGAAGAATGAACGATGAAGAATGAACAAGCATCAATGATCAATGAAGAATGAACGATGAAGAATGAACAAGGATCAATGATCAATGAAGAATGAACGATGAAGAATGAACAAGGATCAATGATCAATGAAGAATGAACGATTAAGAATGAACAAGGATCAATGATCAATGTAGAATGAACGATGAAGAATGAACAAGGATCAATGATCAATGACGAATGAACGATGAAGAATGAACAAGGATCAATGATCAATGAAGAATAAACGATGAAGAATGAACAACAATCAAAGATCCATGAAGAATAAACGATGAAGAATGAACAAGGATCAATGATCAATGACGAATGAACGATGAAGAATTAACAAGGATCAATGATCAATGAAGCATAAACGATGAAGAATGGACAAGGATCAATGATCAATGTAGAATGAAAGATGAAGAATGAACAACGATCAATGACGAATGAACGATGAAGAATGAATAAGGATCAATGATCAATGAAGAATGAACGATGAAGAATGAACAAGGATCAATGATCAATGAAGAATAAACGATTAAGGATGAACAAGGATCAATGATCAATGAAGAATGAACAAGGATCAATGATCCATGAAGAATAAACGATGAAGAATGAAGAATGATCAATGATCAATGAAGAATGAACGATGAAGAATGAACAAGGATCAATGGTCAATGAAGAATGAACGATAAAGAATGAACAAGGATCAATGATCAATGACGAATGAACGATAAAGAATGAACAAGGATCAATGATCAATGACGAATGAACGAAGAAGAATGAACAAGGATCAATGATCAATGAAGAATGAACGATGAAGAATGAACAACGATCAATGAACCATGAAGAATAAACGATGAAGAATGAACAAAGATCAATGATAATTGACGAATGAACGATGAAGAATTAACAAGGATCACTGATCAATGAAGCATAAACGATCAAGAATGGACAAGGATCAATGATCAATGTAGAATGAAAGATGAAGAATGAACAAGGATCAATGATCAATGATGCATAAACAATGAAGAATGAACAAAGATCAATGATCAATGAAGAATGAACGATAAAGAATGAACAAGGATCAATGATCAATGACGAATGAACGAAGAAGAATGAACAAGGATCAATGATCAATGAAGAATGAATGATGAAGATTGAACAAGTATCAATGATCAATGACGAATGAACGATGAAGAATGAACAAGGATCAATGGTCAATGAAGAATGAACGATAAAGAATGAACAAGGATCAATGATCAATGACGAATGAACGATAAAGAATGAACAAGGATCAATTATCAATGACGAATGAACGAAGAAGAATGAACAAGGATCAATGATCAATGAAGAATGAACGATGAAGAATGAACAACGATCAATGAACCATGAAGAATAAACGATGAAGAATGAACAAGGATCAATGATAATTGACGAATGAACGATGAAGAATTAACAAGGATCAATGATCAATGAAGCATAAACGATGAAGAATGGACAAGGATCAATGATCAATGTAGAATGAAAGATGAAGAATGAACAAGGATCAATGATCAATGATGCATAAACGATGAAGAATGAACAAAGATCAATGATCAATGAAGAATGAACGATAAAGAATGAACAAGGATCAATGATCAATGACGAATGAACGAAGAAGAATGAACAAGGATCAATGATCAATGAAGAATGAATGATGAAGATTGAACAAGTATCAATGATCAATGACGAATGAACTATGAAGAATGAACAAGGATCAATGATCAATGAAAAATGAACGATGAAGAATGAACAAGGACCAATGATCATTGAAGAATGAACGATGAAGAATGAACAAGCATCAATGATCAATGAAGAATGAACGATGAAGAATGAACAAGGATCAATGATCAATGAAGAATGAACGATGAAGAATGAACAAGGATCAATGATCAATGAAGAATGAACGATTAAGAATGAACAAGGATCAATGATCAATGTAGAATGAACGATGAAGAATGAACAAGGATCAATGATCAATGACGAATGAACGATGAAGAATGAACAAGGATCAATGATCAATGAAGAATAAACGATGAAGAATGAACAACAATCAAAGATCCATGAAGAATAAACGATGAAGAATGAACAAGGATCAATGATCAATGACGAATAAACGATGAAGAATTAACAAGGATCAATGATCAATGAAGCATAAACGATGAAGAATGGACAAGGATCAATGATCAATGTAGAATGAAAGATGAAGAATGAACAACGATCAATGACGAATGAACGATGAAGAATGAATAAGGATCAATGATCAATGAAGAATGAACGATGAAGAATGAACAAGGATCAATGATCAATGAAGAATAAACGATTAAGGATGAACAAGGATCAATGATCAATGAAGAATGAACAAGGATCAATGATCCATGAAGAATAAACGATGAAGAATGAACAATGATCAATGATCAATGAAGAATGAACGATGAAGAATGAACAAGGATCAATGGTCAATGAAGAATGAACGATAAAGAATGAACAAGGATCAATGATCAATGACGAATGAACGAAGAAGAATGAACAAGGATCAATGATCAATGAAGAATGAACGATGAAGAATGAACAACGATCAATGATCAATGACGAATGAACGATGAAGAATTAACAAGGATCAATGATCAATGAATCATAAACGATGAAGAATGGACAAGGATCAATGATCAATGTAGAATGAAAGATGAAGAATGAACAAGGATCAATGATCAATGACGAATGAATGATGAAGAATGAACAAGGATCAATGATCAATGAAGAATGAAAGATAAAGAATGAACAAGGATCAATGATCAATGAAGAATGAACGATGAAGAATGAACAAGGATCAATGGTCAATGACGAATGAACGATGAAGAATGAACAAGGATCAATGATCAATGAAGAATGAACGATTAAGAATGAACAAGGATCAATGGTCAATGAAGAATGAAAGATAAAGAATGAACAAGGATCAATGATCAATGACGAATGAACGAAGAAGAATGAACAAGGATCAATGATCAATGAAGAATGAACGATGAAGAATGAACAACGATCAATGAACCATGAAGAATAAACGATGAAGAATGAACAAAGATCAATGATAATTGACGAATGAACGATGAAGAATTAACAAGGATCACTGATCAATGAAGCATAAACGATCAAGAATGGACAAGGATCAATGATCAATGTAGAATGAAAGATGAAGAATGAACAAGGATCAATGATCAATGATGCATAAACGATGAAGAATGAACAAAGATCAATGATCAATGAAGAATGAACGATAAAGAATGAACAAGGATCAATGATCAATGACGAATGAACGAAGAAGAATGAACAAGGATCAATGATCAATGAAGAATGAATGATGAAGATTGAACAAGTATCAATGATCAATGACGAATGAACGATGAAGAATGAACAAGGATCAATGATCAATGAAAAATGAACGATGAAGAATGAACAAGGACCAATGATCATTGAAGAATGAACGATGAAGAATGAACAAGCATCAATGATCAATGAAGAATGAACGATGCAGAATGAACAAGGATCAATGATCAATGAAGAATGAACGATGAAGAATGAACAAGGATCAATGATCAATGAAGAATGAACGATTAAGAATGAACAAGGATCAATGATCAATGTAGAATGAACGATGAAGAATGAACAAGGATCAATGATCAATGACGAATGAACGATGAAGAATGAACAAGGATCAATGATCAATGAAGAATGAACGATTAAGAATGAACAAGGATCAATGATCAATGAAGAATGAACGATGAAGAATGAACAAGGATCAATGATCCATGAAGAATAAACAATGAAGAATGAACAAGGATCAATGATTAATGACGAATGAACGATGAAGAATGAACAAGGATCAATGATCAATGAAGAATGAACGATAAAGAATGAACAAGGATCAATGATCAATGACGAATGAACGACGAAGAATGAACAAGGATCAATGATCAATGAAGAATGAACGATGAAGAATGAACGAGGATCAATGATCAATGAAGAATAAACAATGAAGAATGAACACGGATCAATGATCAATGACGAATGAACGATGAAGAATGAACAAGGATCAATGATCAATCAAGAATGAACGATAATGAATGAACAAGTATCAATGATCAATGACGAATGAACGATGAAGAATGAACAAGGATCAATGATCAATGACGAATAAACGATGAAGAATGAACAAGGATCAATGATCAATGAAGAATAAACAATGAAGAATGAACAAGGATCAATGATCAATGACGAATGAACGATGAAGAATGAACAAGGATCAATGATCAATGACGAATGAATGATGAAGAATGAACAAGGATCAATGATCTATGAAGAATGAAAGATAAAGAATAAACAAGGATCAATGATCAATGAAGAATGAACGATGAAGAATGAACAAGGATCAATGGTCAATGAAGAATGAACGATGAAGAATGAACAAGGATCAATGATCAATGAAGAATGAACGATGAAGAATGAACAAGGATCAATGATCAATGAAGAATGAACGATTAAGAATGAACAAGGATCAATGATCAATGTAGAATGAACGATGAAGAATGAACAAGGATCAATGATCAATGACGAATGAACGATGAAGAATGAACAAGGATCAATGATCAATGAAGAATGAACGATTAAGAATGAACAAGGATCAATGATCAATGTAGAATGAACGATGAAGAATGAACAACGATCAATGATCCATGAAGAATAAACGATGAAGAATGAACAACGATCAATGATCAATGACGAATGAACGATGAAGAATTAACAAGGATCAATGATCAATGAAGCATAAACGATGAAGAATGGACAAGGATCAATGATCAATGTAGAATGAAAGATGAAGAATGAACAAGGATCAATGATCAATGACGAATGAATGATGAAGAATGAACAAGGATCAATGATCAATGAAGAATGAAAGATAAAGAATGAACAAGGATCAATGATCAATGAAGAATGAACGATGAAGAATGAACAAGGATCAATGGTCAATGACGAATGAACGATGAAGAATGAACAAGGATCAATGATCAATGAAGAATGAACGATAAAGAATGAACAAGGATCAATGATCAATGACGAATGAACGACGAAGAATGAACAAGGATCAATGATCAATGAAGAATGAACGATGAAGAATGAACGAGGATCAATGATCAATGAAGAATAAACAATGAAGAATGAACAAGGATCAATGATCAATGACGAATGAACGATGAAGAATGAACAAGGATCAATGATCAATCAAGAATGAACGATAATGAATGAACAAGTATCAATGATCAATGACGAATGAACGATGAAGAATGAACAAGGATCAATGATCAATGACGAATAAACGATGAAGAATTGATGTATGTGTGCGTGGTGAATGCAATGGAATGGATTGGACACGAAGATATATGGAGGATATTCCAAGACTGAACACAGTGCTTTGTCAAGGGTTGGACTGCCAAGCCCCTTTTCAACGCAACAATGACAAATTCCTTTGATTAATCAAGGGAATGTTCAATGTTCTTGGATAGGTTGAAGTGCAATCTTGAAGACTGATCAAGAGGATGCACAATCAACGGAGGGCAAACTGGCCCAAGTAACCCAATTGCAAGCAATTGAAGAAAAACTCAAACACTTGAAGTTTTCTGAAATTTGGAAATTTATTCAATGATCAACGTCCCTTTACAATGCATGAATCATCTATATATAAGCCTAGACACTAAGAATAATTGAAGTTACATGAAGGAGCAACGGTCATAACGGTAATATACATCACGTGCACATACATGTGTTTATTAAAGCCAAAACAGAAACATCAGCAGCTGTGTGAAAGTCCTCCTGCTGGTCGTTGACTAAGCAACCTTGTGCTCTGATTTCAATGCCTTTCCGTTGACTTTCAAGAGGGTTCTTGGGTCATGGTGGCTAGGTCCTAGTGCAGAGATTCCAACCCTATGCTCCACGTCATCCAATGGATTCGGGTCACGCCTGGGTGAGCTTGCCAAGGTGGCCTGCTCAATGGTCAGAAACTGATGCATGTTTGAGCTTGCTGTCCAGGTTGACTGTGCGACCTTTGCCTCAAGTTTCCATGAGTTTCCAATGATCATGCGTGGAACCCTTGGACTATGATGGCTAGTTCCTAGTGTGGAGATTCCAATTATGCCCTCCACGTCATCACTTGGGCTCGGGTTACATCTGGGCGGGCTTGTCAAGGTAGCCTGGTCGCTGGTCGGTGTCAGACCTTGCTGTTGGTCAGACTTAGCTTGTTTTGTCCTTGTTGTTGGCTTTGCTTGTGTGTTCCTTGTTGCTTGGTTTGCCATAATTAAGTCATTGTCTTGGTCTGAATCCTGATCATCATTATTCAATGATGATGTCCTTAAAACAGGGCCAAGTGCAGCTTGATCCAAATTTTCAACAGAAACATTCATGTGTTCTTTGTTGTTTTTGATTGTATTGTTCCTTAGGTTGTTATTGCTTGCTGGTTCCCTTGGATCTTTATTTGAGCCTAGCTGATATGGCTCAATCCCCCCTTCTTGAAAAAGAATTGTCCTCAATTCTAAGCTCGTGTGGTAGGGTGAAACATGGCTGCTGGCTGCATCAGCAGTGTGTGCATCCGCTGCTGTCTGAATCTGAGCTGTGTCTAATTGCTTCCTTGTGTTCCATGTACTTTTGTCCTGCACAAGTAAATAAACTAAGGTAGTAGTATTCCAATGATTAAGGCCATACATGCATGCAAATGGAAAGTATTTAGAATGCAGATTAGGATATCTACTATGTGCAAATCCTCCATGAATATCAACACAGAATACATGTATGAAGGTTAGCTTGGAGTCCATGCCTTGAGGTATTTCATGTAATGTAATGGTCTCATAGAAGGGTAGCTTGGTTATGTGTCTATCACTATCATCTTTATCATCATACTCCTTCCTTCCTAATAAATGCGTAGGTGTTTGCGTGGTCGTTGTAGGAGGTATGACATCCTTAGGGTTCACTTCCTTTTCCTTTGCTGTGAGTTGTCTCGCTATGTAAGGACTAATTGATGCAAGGTGGGGTTGTGCACTCCTATTGTTAGAAAGTTGTGTAATCTCATCTTCTATGAAATAAAACCCATTCATCTCAACATTATCAACACATGTAGATGAAACTTGCAAGGGCGGGCTGTTTATTTCAACATGTATAGTCTTAACAATGGGTGCATGCTGCTGTGTTTCCCCAACTTTAGAGGAGTGTTGTGCAGTTTGCCTAAGGTCTTTGCTCTTATTACATGTGTGTGCAGGTCTTTGCTCTAATTTCAGAGGTGTAGCTTTCCTCTTTGCTGACTTCTCAGATGTTAGGGCACTAATGCATGCTCCTTCATAGGTAAGGTTCTGCATCACCTCAATTTTGTCTTTCAAATCCTCCCTTAACCCACTTAGAAACCTCCCAACCTTCATTTCTGCTGGCTCATCTATCCCACATAAGGCTATCAACCTTTCACCTTTTTGGCTATAGCTTGAAACTGACCTAGATCCTTGTTTTAAGTGGCTCCAGCTGGTGTATAACTGAGGTCTATAGTTGTGGGGAATGTACTTCCTCCTAAGGTGCTTCCTTAGTTTCTCCCAAGTGTTGATTTTTGAGCTATTCTCTCGTTGCCTTTGCCTTTGTAAACCTTCCAGCCATGTTGCAGCTAACATGGTCAGTTTTACCTTGGCTACTTTATATTGTTGGCCTGGGGGTGTATCCTTAAATTTAAAGTAACGTTCTACCCCTTTCTCCCATTTAATGTACACCTCCGGATCATGAGATGTGCCATCAAATTCATGTATATCAATTCTCATGGTTTTATCCTCTTTTGCATGTTCATGGTTAGGGTTAGGTTGTGGAGTTGATGGGTACTGTGGTGTGGTGTTCTTCAACTCATTAACAGTTAAACTCAACTGAGTGACCATATTTACTAATGCATCAAATTTTTCTTCTAAATTCATGATGATCTATATGAATGCAAACACACAAGGCTATGCAATATGCAAATATGCAATGATGAACTGAATGCAGCAAGCTGGTTCTGTGCACAACAAGCAACTGTTGTGATCTGGCTTCTGAATTTTTTACACGAATTTTCTTTAAATGAAATAGCAGTAAGTATCTTGTAATTATGATGAATTTTTGACTTAAACCCAAATATGCAAAGGAAAGAAATAGTGCAGCAACTGATGTATGTAAATGGGGTGAAAATGAATGCAGTAGCTTGTTCTGTTTTGTAACAGAACTCAGATTGAACAATTGTGTCTGTGCACAGTTTTGCTTTGAAATGAACAATAATAGTCACCTTGTACTTTAAATGAATTTTGCTAATTTTCAATTTGGTTATTTTACTATGTATTACAACAAAATATGCAAGAATTAGAAATGAATGCACAATGGTTCTGTTTTACAACAGAAAATCAGATTTTAACAATTGTGTTCTGTGCAGCCTTCCTTGCAATGAATTAACAGCAATTACTTAGTTCTTTATATGGTTTGTTAAATGCAAACTGTTTAGTTATTGTTAACTAAAGCCAATTATGCACGAGATGGTGTGAAAATCAAAGATGACTATCAATATCACACAAATCAGAACAACAATGTGATTTCTGTAATGGTATGCAATGTGCAGTCACAATCACAAACAATTTAAAATCAAAGATGCAATGATAATGTAAATGCAAATCTATTTTAACTAATTCAGAATGAAATTTAGACAAATATGCAAAATAAAATCACAAATTGCAATGTTACACAAATCAGAATTGCAGAAGTGTTCTTCTGTGATGGTTTGCAGTATACAGCCACAATTACAATCAAATTGCACGCAAAATACAATGAAACGTGAATGCAATCTTTTATTTACCAAATGAAATTTAATCAATTGAATTTTTATACAGAAATCACGAATGAAATCACCAAAATGCAGAAACTCCTTCAAGAACTGGGTTCTTTAGGGTTTCAGAACATTTTTCGTGAATGTCAGACTATGTATGCACGAATCACCAATCAAATTCAATTCAAATGCTTCGAATTACATCTAGGAACATTAATTCATGAAGTAATTAAACAAAAAGAAGAAAAACAACCGAAATTTGTAGAGATTCGCCACTGAAATCGAACACGAACAAAAATCGCCCTAGTTCTCTGAATTCTTGATTCCTCTGATTGTTCAAGCAAAGAATTCGTCTTCACCAATGAATGAGGATGAAATTCAAGCCCTACACGTCCTTGCTCTGATACCAATTGATGTATGTGTGCGTGGTGAATGCAATGGAATGGATTGGACACGAAGATATATGGAGGATATTCCAAGACTGAACACAGTGCTTTGTCAAGGGTTGGACTGCCAAGCCCCTTTTCAACGCAACAATGACAAATTCCTTTGATTAATCAAGGGAATGTTCAATGTTCTTGGATAGGTTGAAGTGCAATCTTGAAGACTGATCAAGAGGATGCACAATCAACGGAGGGCAAACTGGCCCAAGTAACCCAATTGCAAGCAATTGAAGAAAAACTCAAACACTTGAAGTTTTCTGAAATTTGGAAATTTATTCAATGATCAACGTCCCTTTACAATGCATGAATCATCTATATATAAGCCTAGACACTAAGAATAATTGAAGTTACATGAAGGAGCAACGGTCATAACGGTAATATACATCACGTGCACATACATGTGTTTATTAAAGCCAAAACAGAAACATCAGCAGCTGTGTGAAAGTCCTCCTGCTGGTCGTTGACTAAGCAACCTTGTGCTCTGATTTCAATGCCTTTCCGTTGACTTTCAAGAGGGTTCTTGGGTCATGGTGGCTAGGTCCTAGTGCAGAGATTCCAACCCTATGCTCCACGTCATCCAATGGATTCGGGTCACGCCTGGGTGAGCTTGCCAAGGTGGCCTGCTCAATGGTCAGAAACTGATGCATGTTTGAGCTTGCTGTCCAGGTTGACTGTGCGACCTTTGCCTCAAGTTTCCATGAGTTTCCAATGATCATGCGTGGAACCCTTGGACTATGATGGCTAGTTCCTAGTGTGGAGATTCCAATTATGCCCTCCACGTCATCACTTGGGCTCGGGTTACATCTGGGCGGGCTTGTCAAGGTAGCCTGGTCGCTGGTCGGTGTCAGACCTTGCTGTTGGTCAGACTTAGCTTGTTTTGTCCTTGTTGTTGGCTTTGCTTGTGTGTTCCTTGTTGCTTGGTTTGCCATAATTAAGTCATTGTCTTGGTCTGAATCCTGATCATCATTATTCAATGATGATGTCCTTAAAACAGGGCCAAGTGCAGCTTGATCCAAATTTTCAACAGAAACATTCATGTGTTCTTTGTTGTTTTTGATTGTATTGTTCCTTAGGTTGTTATTGCTTGCTGGTTCCCTTGGATCTTTATTTGAGCCTAGCTGATATGGCTCAAGAATGAACAAGGATCAATGATCAATGAAGAATAAACAATGAAGAATGAACAAGGATCAATGATCAATGACGAATGAACGATGAAGAATGAACAAGGATCAATGATCAATGACGAATGAATGATGAAGAATGAACAAGGATCAATGATCTATGAAGAATGAAAGATAAAGAATTAACAAGGATCAATGATCAATGAAGAATGAACGATGAAGAATGAACAAGGATCAATGGTCAATGAAGAATGAACGATGAAGAATGAACAAGGATCAATGATCAATGAAGAATGAACGATTAAGAATGAACAAGGATCAATGATCAATGTAGAATGAACGATGAAGAATGAACAAGGATCAATGATCAATGACGAATGAACGATGAAGAATGAACAAGGATCAATGATCAATGAAGAATGAACGATTAAGAATGAACAAGGATCAATGATCAATGTAGAATGAACGATGAAGAATGAACAAGGATCAATGATCAATGACGAATGAACGATGAAGAATGAACAAGGATCAATGATCAATGAAGAATGAACGATTAAGAATGAACAAGGATCAATGATCAATGAAGAATGAACAAGGATCAATGATCCATGAAGAATAAACGATGAAGAATGAACAAGGATCAATGATTAATGACGAATGAACGATGAAGAATGAACAAGGATCAATGATCAATGAAGAATGAACGATAAAGAATGAACAAGGATCAATGATCAATGACGAATGAACGACGAAGAACGAACAAGGATCAATGATCAATGAAGAATGAACGATGAAGAATTAACGAGGATCAATGATCAATGAAGAATAAACAATGAAGAATGAACAAGGATCAATGATCAATGACGAATGAACGATGAAGGATGAACAAGGATCAATGATCAATCAAGAATGAACGATAATGAATGAACAAGTATCAATGATCAATGACGAATGAACGATGAAGAATGAACAAGGTTCAATGATCAATGACGAATAAACGATGAAGAATGAACAAGGATCAATGATCAATGAAGAATAAACAATGAAGAATGAACAAGGATCAATGATCAATGACGAATGAACGATGAAGAATGAACAAGGATCAATGATCAATGACGAATGAATGATGAAGAATGAACAAGGATCAATGATCAATGACGAATGAATGATGAAGAATGAACAAGGATCAATGATCTATGAAGAATGAATGATGAAGATTGAACAAGTATCAATGATCAATGACGAATGAACGATGAAGAATGAACAAGGATCAATGGTCAATGAAGAATGAACGATAAAGAATGAACAAGGATCAATGATCAATGACGAATGAACGATAAAGAATGAACAAGGATCAATGATCAATGACGAATGAACGAAGAAGAATGAACAAGGATCAATGATCAATGAAGAATGAACGATGAAGAATGAACAACGATCAATGAACCATGAAGAATAAACGATGAAGAATGAACAAGGATCAATGATAATTGACGAATGAACGATGAAGAATTAACAAGGATCAATGATCAATGAAGCATAAACGATGAAGAATGGACAAGGATCAATGATCAATGTAGAATGAAAGATGAAGAATGAACAAGGATCAATGATCAATGATGCATAAACGATGAAGAATGAACAAAGATCAATGATCAATGAAGAATGAACGATAAAGAATGAACAAGGATCAATGATCAATGACGAATGAACGAAGAAGAATGAACAAGGATCAATGATCAATGAAGAATGAATGATGAAGATTGAACAAGTATCAATGATCAATGACGAATGAACTATGAAGAATGAACAAGGATCAATGATCAATGAAAAATGAACGATGAAGAATGAACAAGGACCAATGATCATTGAAGAATGAACGATGAAGAATGAACAAGCATCAATGATCAATGAAGAATGAACGATGAAGAATGAACAAGGATCAATGATCAATGAAGAATGAACGATGAAGAATGAACAAGGATCAATGATCAATGAAGAATGAACGATTAAGAATGAACAAGGATCAATGATCAATGTAGAATGAACGATGAAGAATGAACAAGGATCAATGATCAATGACGAATGAACGATGAAGAATGAACAAGGATCAATGATCAATGAAGAATAAACGATGAAGAATGAACAACAATCAAAGATCCATGAAGAATAAACGATGAAGAATGAACAAGGATCAATGATCAATGACGAATGAACGATGAAGAATTAACAAGGATCAATGATCAATGAAGCATAAACGATGAAGAATGGACAAGGATCAATGATCAATGTAGAATGAAAGATGAAGAATGAACAACGATCAATGACGAATGAACGATGAAGAATGAATAAGGATCAATGATCAATGAAGAATGAACGATGAAGAATGAACAAGGATCAATGATCAATGTAGAATGAAAGATGAAGAATGAACAAGGATCAATGATCAATGACGAATGAATGATGAAGAATGAACAAGGATCAATGATCAATGAAGAATGAAAGATAAAGAATGAACAAGGATCAATGATCAATGAAGAATGAACGATGAAGAATGAACAAGGATCAATGGTCAATGACGAATGAACGATGAAGAATGAACAAGGATCAATGATCAATGAAGAATGAACGATAAAGAATGAACAAGGATCAATGATCAATGACGAATGAACGACGAAGAATGAACAAGGATCAATGATCAATGAAGAATGAACGATTAAGAATGAACAAGGATCAATGATCAATGTAGAATGAACGATGAAGAATGAACAAGGATCAATGATCAATGACGAATGAACGATGAAGAATGAACAAGGATCAATGATCAATGAAGAATGAAAGATAAAGAATGAACAAGGATCAATGATCAATGAAGAATGAACGATGAAGAATGAACAAGGATCAATGGTCAATGAAGAATGAACGATAAAGAATGAACAAGGATCAATGATCAATGACGAATGAACGAAGAAGAATGAACAAGGATCAATGATCAATGAAGAATGAACGATGAAGAATGAACAACGATCAATGAACCATGAAGAATAAACGATGAAGAATGAACAAAGATCAATGATAATTGACGAATGAACGATGAAGAATTAACAAGGATCACTGATCAATGAAGCATAAACGATCAAGAATGGACAAGGATCAATGATCAATGTAGAATGAAAGATGAAGAATGAACAAGGATCAATGATCAATGATGCATAAACGATGAAGAATGAACAAAGATCAATGATCAATGAAGAATGAACGATAAAGAATGAACAAGGATCAATGATCAATGACGAATGAACGAAGAAGAATGAACAAGGATCAATGATCAATGAAGAATGAATGATGAAGATTGAACAAGTATCAATGATCAATGAAGAATGAACGATGAAGAATGAACAAGGATCAATGATCAATGAAAAATGAACGATGAAGAATGAACAAGGACCAATGATCATTGAAGAATGAACGATGAAGAATGAACAAGCATCAATGATCAATGAAGAATGAACGATGAAGAATGAACAAGGATCAATGATCAATGAAGAATGAACGATGAAGAATGAACAAGGATCAATGATCAATGAAGAATGAACGATTAAGAATGAACAAGGATCAATGATCAATGTAGAATGAACGATGAAGAATGAACAAGGATCAATGATCAATGACGAATGAACGATGAAGAATGAACAAGGATCAATGATCAATGAAGAATGAACGATTAAGAATGAACATGGATCAATGATCAATGAAGAATGAACGATGAAGAATGAACAAGGATCAATGATCCATGAAGAATAAACAATGAAGAATGAACAAGGATCAATGATTAATGACGAATGAACGATGAAGAATGAACAAGGATCAATGATCAATGAAG
The DNA here is from genome assembly GCF_026212465.1 of Amaranthus tricolor. Lineage (NCBI taxonomy): Eukaryota > Viridiplantae > Streptophyta > Magnoliopsida > Caryophyllales > Amaranthaceae > Amaranthus > Amaranthus tricolor. Next base: position 29,144,697 of record NC_080047.1, read on the forward strand.
AATGAACGATAAAGAATGAACAAGGATCAATGATCAATGACGAATGAACGACGAAGAATGAACAAGGATCAATGATCAATGAAGAATGAACGATGAAGAATGAACGAGGATCAATGATCAATGAAGAATAAACAATGAAGAATGAACACGGATCAATGATCAATGACGAATGAACGATGAAGAATGAACAAGGATCAATGATCAATCAAGAATGAACGATAATGAATGAACAAGTATCAATGATCAATGACGAATGAACGATGAAGAATGAACAAGGATCAATGATCAATGACGAATAAACGATGAAGAATGAACAAGGATCAATGATCAATGAAGAATAAACAATGAAGAATGAACAAGGATCAATGATCAATGACGAATGAACGATGAAGAATGAACAAGGATCAATGATCAATGACGAATGAATGATGAAGAATGAACAAGGATCAATGATCTATGAAGAATGAAAGATAAAGAATAAACAAGGATCAATGATCAATGAAGAATGAACGATGAAGAATGAACAAGGATCAATGGTCAATGAAGAATGAACGATGAAGAATGAACAAGGATCAATGATCAATGAAGAATGAACGATGAAGAATGAACAAGGATCAATGATCAATGAAGAATGAACGATTAAGAATGAACAAGGATCAATGATCAATGTAGAATGAACGATGAAGAATGAACAAGGATCAATGATCAATGACGAATGAACGATGAAGAATGAACAAGGATCAATGATCAATGAAGAATGAACGAATAAGAATGAACAAGGATCAATGATCAATGTAGAATGAACGATGAAGAATGAACAACGATCAATGATCCATGAAGAATAAACGATGAAGAATGAACAAGGATCAATGATCAATGAAGAATGAACGATGAAGAATTAACAACGATCAATGATCAATGACGAATGAACGATGAAGAATTAACAAGGATCAATGATCAATGAATCATAAACGATGAAGAATGGACAAGGATCAATGATCAATGTAGAATGAAAGATGAAGAATGAACAAGGATCAATGATCAATGACGAATGAATGATGAAGAATGAACAAGGATCAATGATCAATGAAGAATGAAAGATAAAGAATGAACAAGGATCAATGATCAATGAAGAATGAACGATGAAGAATGAACAAGGATCAATGGTCAATGACGAATGAACAATGAAGAATGAACAAGGATCAATGATCAATGAAGAATGAACGATTAAGAATGAACAAGGATCAATGGTCAATGAAGAATGAACGATAAAGAATGAACAAGGATCAATGATCAATGACGAATGAACGAAGAAGAATGAACAAGGATCAATGATCAATGAAGAATGAACGATGAAGAATGAACAACGATCAATGAACCATGAAGAATAAACGATGAAGAATGAACAAAGATCAATGATAATTGACGAATGAACGATGAAGAATTAACAAGGATCACTGATCAATGAAGCATAAACGATCAAGAATGGACAAGGATCAATGATCAATGTAGAATGAAAGATGAAGAATGAACAAGGATCAATGATCAATGATGCATAAACGATGAAGAATGAACAAAGATCAATGATCAATGAAGAATGAACGATAAAGAATGAACAAGGATCAATGATCAATGACGAATGAACGAAGAAGAATGAACAAGGATCAATGATCAATGAAGAATGAATGATGAAGATTGAACAAGTATCAATGATCAATGACGAATGAACGATGAAGAATGAACAAGGATCAATGATCAATGAAAAATGAACGATGAAGAATGAACAAGGACCAATGATCATTGAAGAATGAACGATGAAGAATGAACAAGCATCAATGATCAATGAAGAATGAACGATGCAGAATGAACAAGGATCAATGATCAATGAAGAATGAACGATGAAGAATGAACAAGGATCAATGATCAATGAAGAATGAACGATTAAGAATGAACAAGGATCAATGATCAATGTAGAATGAACGATGAAGAATGAACAAGGATCAATGATCAATGACGAATGAACGATGAAGAATGAACAAGGATCAATGATCAATGAAGAATGAACGATTAAGAATGAACAAGGATCAATGATCAATGAAGAATGAACGATGAAGAATGAACAAGGATCAATGATCCATGAAGAATAAACAATGAAGAATGAACAAGGATCAATGATTAATGACGAATGAACGATGAAGAATGAACAAGGATCAATGATCAATGAAGAATGAACGATAAAGAATGAACAAGGATCAATGATCAATGACGAATGAACGACGAAGAATGAACAAGGATCAATGATCAATGAAGAATGAACGATGAAGAATGAACGAGGATCAATGATCAATGAAGAATAAACAATGAAGAATGAACACGGATCAATGATCAATGACGAATGAACGATGAAGAATGAACAAGGATCAATGATCAATCAAGAATGAACGATAATGAATGAACAAGTATCAATGATCAATGACGAATGAACGATGAAGAATGAACAAGGATCAATGATCAATGACGAATAAACGATGAAGAATGAACAAGGATCAATGATCAATGAAGAATAAACAATGAAGAATGAACAAGGATCAATGATCAATGACGAATGAACGATGAAGAATGAACAAGGATCAATGATCAATGACGAATGAATGATGAAGAATGAACAAGGATCAATGATCTATGAAGAATGAAAGATAAAGAATAAACAAGGATCAATGATCAATGAAGAATGAACGATGAAGAATGAACAAGGATCAATGGTCAATGAAGAATGAACGATGAAGAATGAACAAGGATCAATGATCAATGAAGAATGAACGATGAAGAATGAACAAGGATCAATGATCAATGAAGAATGAACGATTAAGAATGAACAAGGATCAATGATCAATGTAGAATGAACGATGAAGAATGAACAAGGATCAATGATCAATGACGAATGAACGATGAAGAATGAACAAGGATCAATGATCAATGAAGAATGAACGATTAAGAATGAACAAGGATCAATGATCAATGTAGAATGAACGATGAAGAATGAACAACGATCAATGATCCATGAAGAATAAACGATGAAGAATGAACAACGATCAATGATCAATGACGAATGAACGATGAAGAATTAACAAGGATCAATGATCAATGAAGCATAAACGATGAAGAATGGACAAGGATCAATGATCAATGTAGAATGAAAGATGAAGAATGAACAAGGATCAATGATCAATGACGAATGAATGATGAAGAATGAACAAGGATCAATGATCAATGAAGAATGAAAGATAAAGAATGAACAAGGATCAATGATCAATGAAGAATGAACGATGAAGAATGAACAAGGATCAATGGTCAATGACGAATGAACGATGAAGAATGAACAAGGATCAATGATCAATGAAGAATGAACGATAAAGAATGAACAAGGATCAATGATCAATGACGAATGAACGACGAAGAATGAACAAGGATCAATGATCAATGAAGAATGAACGATGAAGAATGAACGAGGATCAATGATCAATGAAGAATAAACAATGAAGAATGAACAAGGATCAATGATCAATGACGAATGAACGATGAAGAATGAACAAGGATCAATGATCAATCAAGAATGAACGATAATGAATGAACAAGTATCAATGATCAATGACGAATGAACGATGAAGAATGAACAAGGATCAATGATCAATGACGAATGAATGATGAAGAATGAACAAGGATCAATGATCTATGAAGAATGAAAGATAAAGAATTAACAAGGATCAATGATCAATGAAGAATGAACGATGAAGAATGAACAAGGATCAATGGTCAATGAAGAATGAACGATGAAGAATGAACAAGGATCAATGATCAATGAAGAATGAACGATTAAGAATGAACAAGGATCAATGATCAATGTAGAATGAACGATGAAGAATGAACAAGGATCAATGATCAATGACGAATGAACGATGAAGAATGAACAAGGATCAATGATCAATGAAGAATGAACGATTAAGAATGAACAAGGATCAATGATCAATGTAGAATGAACGATGAAGAATGAACAAGGATCAATGATCAATGACGAATGAACGATGAAGAATGAACAAGGATCAATGATCAATGAAGAATGAACGATTAAGAATGAAAAAGGATCAATGATCAATGAAGAATGAACAAGGATGAACCATGAAGAATAAACGATGAAGAATGAACAAGGATCAATGATAATTGACGAATGAACGATGAAGAATTAACAAGGATCAATGATCAATGAAGCATAAACGATGAAGAATGGACAAGGATCAATGATCAATGTAGAATGAAAGATGAAGAATGAACAAGGATCAATGATCAATGATGCATAAACGATGAAGAATGAACAAAGATCAATGATCAATGAAGAATGAACGATAAAGAATGAACAAGGATCAATGATCAATGACGAATGAACGAAGAAGAATGAACAAGGATCAATGATCAATGAAGAATGAATGATGAAGATTGAACAAGTATCAATGATCAATGACGAATGAACTATGAAGAATGAACAAGGATCAATGATCAATGAAAAATGAACGATGAAGAATGAACAAGGACCAATGATCATTGAAGAATGAACGATGAAGAATGAACAAGCATCAATGATCAATGAAGAATGAACGATGAAGAATGAACAAGGATCAATGATCAATGAAGAATGAACGATGAAGAATGAACAAGGATCAATGATCAATGAAGAATGAACGATTAAGAATGAACAAGGATCAATGATCAATGTAGAATGAACGATGAAGAATGAACAAGGATCAATGATCAATGACGAATGAACGATGAAGAATGAACAAGGATCAATGATCAATGAAGAATAAACGATGAAGAATGAACAACAATCAAAGATCCATGAAGAATAAACGATGAAGAATGAACAAGGATCAATGATCAATGACGAATGAACGATGAAGAATTAACAAGGATCAATGATCAATGAAGCATAAACGATGAAGAATGGACAAGGATCAATGATCAATGTAGAATGAAAGATGAAGAATGAACAACGATCAATGACGAATGAACGATGAAGAATGAATAAGGATCAATGATCAATGAAGAATGAACGATGAAGAATGAACAAGGATCAATGATCAATGTAGAATGAAAGATGAAGAATGAACAAGGATCAATGATCAATGACGAATGAACGACGAAGAATGAACAAGGATCAATGATCAATGAAGAATGAACGATTAAGAATGAACAAGGATCAATGATCAATGTAGAATGAACGATGAAGAATGAACAAGGATCAATGATCAATGACGAATGAACGATGAAGAATGAACAACGATCAATGAACCATGAAGAATAAACGATGAAGAATGAACAAAGATCAATGATAATTGACGAATGAACGATGAAGAATTAACAAGGATCACTGATCAATGAAGCATAAACGATCAAGAATGGACAAGGATCAATGATCAATGTAGAATGAAAGATGAAGAATGAACAAGGATCAATGATCAATGATGCATAAACGATGAAGAATGAACAAAGATCAATGATCAATGAAGAATGAACGATAAAGAATGAACAAGGATCAATGATCAATGACGAATGAACGAAGAAGAATGAACAAGGATCAATGATCAATGAAGAATGAATGATGAAGATTGAACAAGTATCAATGATCAATGAAGAATGAACGATGAAGAATGAACAAGGATCAATGATCAATGAAAAATGAACGATGAAGAATGAACAAGGACCAATGATCATTGAAGAATGAACGATGAAGAATGAACAAGCATCAATGATCAATGAAGAATGAACGATGAAGAATGAACAAGGATCAATGATCAATGAAGAATGAACGATGAAGAATGAACAAGGATCAATGATCAATGAAGAATGAACGATTAAGAATGAACAAGGATCAATGATCAATGTAGAATGAACGATGAAGAATGAACAAGGATCAATGATCAATGACGAATGAACGATGAAGAATGAACAAGGATCAATGATCAATGAAGAATGAACGATTAAGAATGAACAAGGATCAATGATCAATGAAGAATGAACGATGAAGAATGAACAAGGATCAATGATCCATGAAGAATAAACAATGAAGAATGAACAAGGATCAATGATTAATGACGAATGAACGATGAAGAATGAACAAGGATCAATGATCAATGAAGAATGAACGATAAAGAATGAACAAGGATCAATGATCAATGACGAATGAACCACGAAGAATGAACAAGGATCAATGATCAATGAAGAATGAACGATGAAGAATGAACGAGGATCAATGATCAATGAAGAATAAACAATGAAGAATGAACACGGATCAATGATCAATGACGAATGAACGATGAAGAATGAACAAGGATCAATGATCAATCAAGAATGAACGATAATGAATGAACAAGTATCAATGATCAATGACGAATGAACGATGAAGAATGAACAAGGATCAATGATCAATGACGAATAAACGATGAAGAATGAACAAGGATCAATGATCAATGAAGAATAAACAATGAAGAATGAACAAGGATCAATGATCAATGACGAATGAACGATGAAGAATGAACAAGGATCAATGATCAATGACGAATGAATGATGAAGAATGAACAAGGATCAATGATCTATGAAGAATGAAAGATAAAGAATAAACAAGGATCAATGATCAATGAAGAATGAACGATGAAGAATGAACAAGGATCAATGGTCAATGAAGAATGAACGATGAAGAATGAACAAGGATCAATGATCAATGAAGAATGAACGATGAAGAATGAACAAGGATCAATGATCAATGAAGAATGAACGATTAAGAATGAACAAGGATCAATGATCAATGTAGAATGAACGATGAAGAATGAACAAGGATCAATGATCAATGACGAATGAACGATGAAGAATGAACAAGGATCAATGATCAATGAAGAATGAACGATTAAGAATGAACAAGGATCAATGATCAATGTAGAATGAACGATGAAGAATGAACAACGATCAATGATCCATGAAGAATAAACGATGAAGAATGAACAACGATCAATGATCAATGACGAATGAACGATGAAGAATTAACAAGGATCAATGATCAATGAAGCATAAACGATGAAGAATGGACAAGGATCAATGATCAATGTAGAATGAAAGATGAAGAATGAACAAGGATCAATGATCAATGACGAATGAATGATGAAGAATGAACAAGGATCAATGATCTATGAAGAATGAAAGATAAAGAATTAACAAGGATCAATGATCAATGAAGAATGAACGATGAAGAATGAACAAGGATCAATGGTCAATGAAGAATGAACGATGAAGAATGAACAAGGATCAATGATCAATGAAGAATGAACGATTAAGAATGAACAAGGATCAATGATCAATGTAGAATGAACGATGAAGAATGAACAAGGATCAATGATCAATGACGAATGAACGATGAAGAATGAACAAGGATCAATGATCAATGAAGAATGAACGATTAAGAATGAACAAGGATCAATGATCAATGTAGAATGAACGATGAAGAATGAACAAGGATCAATGATCAATGACGAATGAACGATGAAGAATGAACAAGGATCAATGATCAATGAAGAATGAACGATTAAGAATGAACAAGGATCAATGATCAATGAAGAATGAACAAGGATCAATGATCCATGAAGAATAAACGATGAAGAATGAACAAGGATCAATGATTAATGACGAATGAACGATGAAGAATGAACAAGGATCAATGATCAATGAAGAATGAACGATAAAGAATGAACAAGGATCAATGATCAATGACGAATGAACGACGAAGAACGAACAAGGATCAATGATCAATGAAGAATGAACGATGAAGAATGAACGAGGATCAATGATCAATGAAGAATAAACAATGAAGAATGAACAAGGATCAATGATCAATGACGAATGAACGATGAAGGATGAACAAGGATCAATGATCAATCAAGAATGAACGATAATGAATGAACAAGTATCAATGATCAATGACGAATGAACGATGAAGAATGAACAAGGTTCAATGATCAATGACGAATAAACGATGAAGAATGAACAAGGATCAATGATCAATGAAGAATAAACAATGAAGAATGAACAAGGATCAATGATCAATGACGAATGAACGATGAAGAATGAACAAGGATCAATGATCAATGACGAATGAATGATGAAGAATGAACAAGGATCAATGATCAATGACGAATGAATGATGAAGAATGAACAAGGATCAATGATCTATGAAGAATGAAAGATAAAGAATAAACAAGGATCAATGATCAATGAAGAATGAACGATGAAGAATGAACAAGGATCAATGGTCAATGAAGAATGAACGATGAAGAATGAACAAGGATCAATGATCAATGAAGAATGAACGATGAAGAATGAACAAGGATCAATGATCAATGAAGAATGAACGATTAAGAATGAACAAGGATCAATGATCAATGTAGAATGAACGATGAAGAATGAACAAGGATCAATGATCAATGACGAATGAACGATGAAGAATGAACAAGGATCAATGATCAATGAAGAATGAACGATTAAGAATGAACAAGGATCAATGATCAATGTAGAATGAACGATGAAGAATGAACAACGATCAATGATCCATGAAGAATAAACGATGAAGAATGAACAACGATCAATGATCAATGACGAATGAACGATGAAGAATTAACAAGGATCAATGATCAATGAAGCATAAACGATGAAGAATGGACAAGGATCAATGATCAATGTAGAATGAAAGATGAAGAATGAACAAGGATCAATGATCAATGACGAATGAATGATGAAGAATGAACAAGGATCAATGATCAATGAAGAATGAAAGATAAAGAATGAACAAGGATCAATGATCAATGAAGAATGAACGATGAAGAATGAACAAGGATCAATGGTCAATGACGAATGAACGATGAAGAATGAACAAGGATCAATGATCAATGAAGAATGAACGATAAAGAATGAACAAGGATCAATGATCAATGACGAATGAACGACGAAGAATGAACAAGGATCAATGATCAATGAAGAATGAACGATGAAGAATGAACGAGGATCAATGATCAATGAAGAATAAACAATGAAGAATGAACAAGGATCAATGATCAATGACGAATGAACGATGAAGAATGAACAAGGATCAATGATCAATCAAGAATGAACGATAATGAATGAACAAGTATCAATGATCAATGACGAATGAACGATGAAGAATGAACAAGGATCAATGATCAATGACGAATAAACGATGAAGAATGAACAAGGATCAATGATCAATGAAGAATAAACAATGAAGAATGAACAAGGATCAATGATCAATGACGAATGAACGATGAAGAATGAACAAGGATCAATGATCAATGACGAATGAATGATGAAGAATGAACAAGGATCAATGATCTATGAAGAATGAAAGATAAAGAATTAACAAGGATCAATGATCAATGAAGAATGAACGATGAAGAATGAACAAGGATCAATGGTCAATGAAGAATGAACGATGAAGAATGAACAAGGATCAATGATCAATGAAGAATGAACGATTAAGAATGAACAAGGATCAATGATCAATGTAGAATGAACGATGAAGAATGAACAAGGATCAATGATCAATGACGAATGAACGATGAAGAATGAACAAGGATCAATGATCAATGAAGAATGAACGATTAAGAATGAACAAGGATCAATGATCAATGTAGAATGAACGATGAAGAATGAACAAGGATCAATGATCAATGACGAATGAACGATGAAGAATGAACAAGGATCAATGATCAATGAAGAATGAACGATTAAGAATGAACAAGGATCAATGATCAATGAAGAATGAACAAGGATCAATGATCCATGAAGAATAAACGATGAAGAATGAACAAGGATCAATGATTAATGACGAATGAACGATGAAGAATGAACAAGGATCAATGATCAATGAAGAATGAACGATAAAGAATGAACAAGGATCAATGATCAATGACGAATGAACGACGAAGAACGAACAAGGATCAATGATCAATGAAGAATGAACGATGAAGAATGAACGAGGATCAATGATCAATGAAGAATAAACAATGAAGAATGAACAAGGATCAATGATCAATGACGAATGAACGATGAAGGATGAACAAGGATCAATGATCAATCAAGAATGAACGATAATGAATGAACAAGTATCAATGATCAATGACGAATGAACGATGAAGAATGAACAAGGTTCAATGATCAATGACGAATAAACGATGAAGAATGAACAAGGATCAATGATCAATGAAGAATAAACAATGAAGAATGAACAAGGATCAATGATCAATGACGAATGAACGATGAAGAATGAACAAGGATCAATGATCAATGACGAATGAATGATGAAGAATGAACAAGGATCAATGATCAATGACGAATGAATGATGAAGAATGAACAAGGATCAATGATCTATGAAGAATGAAAGATAAAGAATAAACAAGGATCAATGATCAATGAAGAATGAACGATGAAGAATGAACAAGGATCAATGGTCAATGAAGAATGAACGATGAAGAATGAACAAGGATCAATGATCAATGAAGAATGAACGATGAAGAATGAACAAGGATCAATGATCAATGAAGAATGAACGATTAAGAATGAACAAGGATCAATGATCAATGTAGAATGAACGATGAAGAATGAACAAGGATCAATGATCAATGACGAATGAACGATGAAGAATGAACAAGGATCAATGATCAATGAAGAATGAACGATTAAGAATGAACAAGGATCAATGATCAATGTAGAATGAACGATGAAGAATGAACAACGATCAATGATCCATGAAGAATAAACGATGAAGAATGAACAACGATCAATGATCAATGACGAATGAACGATGAAGAATTAACAAGGATCAATGATCAATGAAGCATAAACGATGAAGAATGGACAAGGATCAATGATCAATGTAGAATGAAAGATGAAGAATGAACAAGGATCAATGATCAATGACGAATGAATGATGAAGAATGAACAAGGATCAATGATCAATGAAGAATGAACGATGAAGAATGAACGAGGATCAATGATCAATGAAGAATAAACAATGAAGAATGAACAAGGATCAATGATCAATGACGAATGAACGATGAAGAATGAACAAGGATCAATGATCAATCAAGAATGAACGATAATGAATGAACAAGTATCAATGATCAATGACGAATGAACGATGAAGAATGAACAAGGATCAATGATCAATGACGAATAAACGATTAAGAATGAACAAGGATCAATGATCAATGAAGAATAAACAATGAAGAATGAACAAGGATCAATGATCAATGACGAATGAACGATGAAGAATGAACAAGGATCAATGATCAATGACGAATGAATGATGAAGAATGAACAAGGATCAATGATCTATGAAGAATGAAAGATAAAGAATTAACAAGGATCAATGATCAATGAAGAATGAACGATGAAGAATGAACAAGGATCAATGGTCAATGAAGAATGAACGATGAAGAATGAACAAGGATCAATGATCAATGAAGAATGAACGATTAAGAATGAACAAGGATCAATGATCAATGTAGAATGAACGATGAAGAATGAACAAGGATCAATGATCAATGACGAATGAACGATGAAGAATGAACAAGGATCAATGATCAATGAAGAATGAACGATTAAGAATGAACAAGGATCAATGATCAATGTAGAATGAACGATGAAGAATGAACAAGGATCAATGATCAATGACGAATGAACGATGAAGAATGAACAAGGATCAATGATCAATGAAGAATGAACGATTAAGAATGAACAAGGATCAATGATCAATGAAGAATGAACAAGGATCAATGATCCATGAAGAATAAACGATGAAGAATGAACAAGGATCAATGATTAATGACGAATGAAGAATGAACAAGGATCAATGATCAATGATGCATAAACGATGAAGAATGAACAAAGATCAATGATCAATGAAGAATGAACGATAAAGAATGAACAAGGATCAATGATCAATGACGAATGAACGAAGAAGAATGAACAAGGATCAATGATCAATGAAGAATGAATGATGAAGATTGAACAAGTATCAATGATCAATGACGAATGAACGATGAAGAATGAACAAGGATCAATGATCAATGAAAAATGAACGATGAAGAATGAACAAGGACCAATGATCATTGAAGAATGAACGATGAAGAATGAACAAGCATCAATGATCAATGAAGAATGAACGATGCAGAATGAACAAGGATCAATGATCAATGAAGAATGAACGATGAAGAATGAACAAGGATCAATGATCAATGAAGAATGAACGATTAAGAATGAACAAGGATCAATGATCAATGTAGAATGAACGATGAAGAATGAACAAGGATCAATGATCAATGACGAATGAACGATGAAGAATGAACAAGGATCAATGATCAATGAAGAATGAACGATTAAGAAAGAACAAGGATCAATGATCAATGAAGAATGAACGATGAAGAATGAACAAGGATCAATGATCCATGAAGAATAAACAATGAAGAATGAACAAGGATCAATGATTAATGACGAATGAACGATGAAGAATGAACAAGGATCAATGATCAATGAAGAATGAACGATAAAGAATGAACAAGGATCAATGATCAATGACGAATGAACGACGAAGAATGAACAAGGATCAATGATCAATGAAGAATGAACGATGAAGAATGAACGAGGATCAATGATCAATGAAGAATAAACAATGAAGAATGAACACGGATCAATGATCAATGACGAATGAACGATGAAGAATGAACAAGGATCAATGATCAATCAAGAATGAACGATAATGAATGAACAAGTATCAATGATCAATGACGAATGAACGATGAAGAATGAACAAGGATCAATGATCAATGACGAATAAACGATGAAGAATGAACAAGGATCAATGATCAATGAAGAATAAACAATGAAGAATGAACAAGGATCAATGATCAATGACGAATGAACGATGAAGAATGAACAAGGATCAATGATCAATGACGAATGAATGATGAAGAATGAACAAGGATCAATGATCTATGAAGAATGAAAGATAAAGAATAAACAAGGATCAATGATCAATGAAGAATGAACGATGAAGAATGAACAAGGATCAATGGTCAATGAAGAATGAACGATGAAGAATGAACAAGGATCAATGATCAATGAAGAATGAACGATGAAGAATGAACAAGGATCAATGATCAATGAAGAATGAACGATTAAGAATGAACAAGGATCAATGATCAATGTAGAATGAACGATGAAGAATGAACAAGGATCAATGATCAATGACGAATGAACGATGAAGAATGAAGAATGAACGATTAAGAATGAACAAGGATCAATGATCAATGAAGAATGAACAAGGATCAATGATCCATGAAGAATAAACGATGAAGAATGAACAAGGATCAATGATTAATGACGAATGAACGATGAAGAATGAACAAGGATCAATGATCAATGAAGAATGAACGATAAAGAATGAACAAGGATCAATGATCAATGACGAATGAACGACGAAGAACGAACAAGGATCAATGATCAATGAAGAATGAACGATGAAGAATGAACGAGGATCAATGATCAATGAAGAATAAACAATGAAGAATGAACAAGGATCAATGATCAATGACGAATGAACGATGAAGGATGAACAAGGATCAATGATCAATCAAGAATGAACGATAATGAATGAACAAGTATCAATGATCAATGACGAATGAACGATGAAGAATGAACAAGGTTCAATGATCAATGACGAATAAACGATGAAGAATGAACAAGGATCAATGATCAATGAAGAATAAACAATGAAGAATGAACAAGGATCAATGATCAATGACGAATGAACGATGAAGAATGAACAAGGATCAATGATCAATGACGAATGAATGATGAAGAATGAACAAGGATCAATGATCAATGACGAATGAATGATGAAGAATGAACAAGGATCAATGATCTATGAAGAATGAAAGATAAAGAATAAACAAGGATCAATGATCAATGAAGAATGAACGATGAAGAATGAACAAGGATCAATGGTCAATGAAGAATGAACGATGAAGAATGAACAAGGATCAATGATCAATGAAGAATGAACGATGAAGAATGAACAAGGATCAATGATCAATGAAGAATGAACGATTAAGAATGAACAAGGATCAATGATCAATGTAGAATGAACGATGAAGAATGAACAAGGATCAATGATCAATGACGAATGAACGATGAAGAATGAACAAGGATCAATGATCAATGAAGAATGAACGATTAAGAATGAACAAGGATCAATGATCAATGTAGAATGAACGATGAAGAATGAACAACGATCAATGATCCATGAAGAATAAACGATGAAGAATGAACAACGATCAATGATCAATGACGAATGAACGATGAAGAATTAACAAGGATCAATGATCAATGAAGCATAAACGATGAAGAATGGACAAGGATCAATGATCAATGTAGAATGAAAGATGAAGAATGAACAAGGATCAATGATCAATGACGAATGAATGATGAAGAATGAACAAGGATCAATGATCAATGAAGAATGAAAGATAAAGAATGAACAAGGATCAATGATCAATGAAGAATGAACGATGAAGAATGAACAAGGATCAATGGTCAATGACGAATGAACGATGAAGAATGAACAAGGATCAATGATCAATGAAGAATGAACGATAAAGAATGAACAAGGATCAATGATCAATGACGAATGAACGACGAAGAATGAACAAGGATCAATGATCAATGAAGAATGAACGATGAAGAATGAACGAGGATCAATGATCAATGAAGAATAAACAATGAAGAATGAACAAGGATCAATGATCAATGACGAATGAACGATGAAGAATGAACAAGGATCAATGATCAATCAAGAATGAACGATAATGAATGAACAAGTATCAATGATCAATGACGAATGAACGATGAAGAATGAACAAGGATCAATGATCAATGACGAATAAACGATTAAGAATGAACAAGGATCAATGATCAATGAAGAATAAACAATGAAGAATGAACAAGGATCAATGATCAATGACGAATGAACGATGAAGAATGAACAAGGATCAATGATCAATGACGAATGAATGATGAAGAATGAACAAGGATCAATGATCTATGAAGAATGAAAGATAAAGAATTAACAAGGATCAATGATCAATGAAGAATGAACGATGAAGAATGAACAAGGATCAATGGTCAATCAAGAATGAACGATGAAGAATGAACAAGGATCAATGATCAATGAAGAATGAACGATTAAGAATGAACAAGGATCAATGATCAATGTAGAATGAACGATGAAGAATGAACAAGGATCAATGATCAATGACGAATGAACGATGAAGAATGAACAAGGATCAATGATCAATGAAGAATGAACGATTAAGAATGAACAAGGATCAATGATCAATGTAGAATGAACGATGAAGAATGAACAAGGATCAATGATCAATGACGAATGAACGATGAAGAATGAACAAGGATCAATGATCAATGAAGAATGAACGATTAAGAATGAACAAGGATCAATGATCAATGAAGAATGAACAAGGATCAATGATCCATGAAGAATAAACGATGAAGAATGAACAAGGATCAATGATTAATGACGAATGAAGAATGAACAAGGATCAATGATCAATGATGCATAAACGATGAAGAATGAACAAAGATCAATGATCAATGAAGAATGAACGATAAAGAATGAACAAGGATCAATGATCAATGACGAATGAACGAAGAAGAATGAACAAGGATCAATGATCAATGAAGAATGAATGATGAAGATTGAACAAGTATCAATGATCAATGACGAATGAACGATGAAGAATGAACAAGGATCAATGATCAATGAAAAATGAACGATGAAGAATGAACAAGGACCAATGATCATTGAAGAATGAACGATGAAGAATGAACAAGCATCAATGATCAATGAAGAATGAACGATGCAGAATGAACAAGGATCAATGATCAATGAAGAATGAACGATGAAGAATGAACAAGGATCAATGATCAATGAAGAATGAACGATTAAGAATGAACAAGGATCAATGATCAATGTAGAATGAACGATGAAGAATGAACAAGGATCAATGATCAATGACGAATGAACGATGAAGAATGAACAAGGATCAATGATCAATGAAGAATGAACGATTAAGAATGAACAAGGATCAATGATCAATGAAGAATGAACGATGAAGAATGAACAAGGATCAATGATCCATGAAGAATAAACAATGAAGAATGAACAAGGATCAATGATTAATGACGAATGAACGATGAAGAATGAACAAGGATCAATGATCAATGAAGAATGAACGATAAAGAATGAACAAGGATCAATGATCAATGACGAATGAACGACGAAGAATGAACAAGGATCAATGATCAATGAAGAATGAACGATGAAGAATGAACGAGGATCAATGATCAATGAAGAATAAACAATGAAGAATGAACACGGATCAATGATCAATGACGAATGAACGATGAAGAATGAACAAGGATCAATGATCAATCAAGAATGAACGATAATGAATGAACAAGTATCAATGATCAATGACGAATGAACGATGAAGAATGAACAAGGATCAATGATCAATGACGAATAAACGATGAAGAATGAACAAGGATCAATGATCAATGAAGAATAAACAATGAAGAATGAACAAGGATCAATGATCAATGACGAATGAACGATGAAGAATGAACAAGGATCAATGATCAATGACGAATGAATGATGAAGAATGAACAAGGATCAATGATCTATGAAGAATGAAAGATAAAGAATAAACAAGGATCAATGATCAATGAAGAATGAACGATGAAGAATGAACAAGGATCAATGGTCAATGAAGAATGAACGATGAAGAATGAACAAGGATCAATGATCAATGAAGAATGAACGATGAAGAATGAACAAGGATCAATGATCAATGAAGAATGAACGATTAAGAATGAACAAGGATCAATGATCAATGTAGAATGAACGATGAAGAATGAACAAGGATCAATGATCAATGACGAATGAACGATGAAGAATGAACAAGGATCAATGATCAATGAAGAATGAACGATTAAGAATGAACAAGGATCAATGATCAATGTAGAATGAACGATGAAGAATGAACAACGATCAATGATCCATGAAGAATAAACGATGAAGAATGAACAACGATCAATGATCAATGACGAATGAACGATGAAGAATTAACAAGGATCAATGATCAATGAAGCATAAACGATGAAGAATGGACAAGGATCAATAATCAATGTAGAATGAAAGATGAAGAATGAACAAGGATCAATGATCAATGACGAATGAATGATGAAGAATGAACAAGGATCAATGATCAATGAAGAATGAAAGATAAAGAATGAACAAGGATCAATGATCAATGAAGAATGAACGATGAAGAATGAACAAGGATCAATGGTCAATGACGAATGAACGATGAAGAATGAACAAGGATCAATGATCAATGACGAATGAACGACGAAGAATGAACAAGGATCAATGATCAATGAAGAATGAACGATGAAGAATGAACGAGGATCAATGATCAATGAAGAATAAACAATGAAGAATGAACAAGGATCAATGATCAATGACGAATGAACGATGAAGAATGAACAAGGATCAATGATCAATCAAGAATGAACGATAATGAATGAACAAGTATCAATGATCAATGACGAATGAACGATGAAGAATGAACAAGGATCAATGATCAATGACGAATAAACGATGAAGAATGAACAAGGATCAATGATCAATGAAGAATAAACAATGAAGAATGAACAAGGATCAATGATCAATGACGAATGAACGATGAAGAATGAACAAGGATCAATGATCAATGACGAATGAATGATGAAGAATGAACAAGGATCAATGATCTATGAAGAATGAAAGATAAAGAATTAACAAGGATCAATGATCAATGAAGAATGAACGATGAAGAACGAACAAGGATCAATGGTCAATGAAGAATGAACGATGAAGAATGAACAAGGATCAATGATCAATGAAGAATGAACGATTAAGAATGAACAAGGATCAATGATCAATGTAGAATGAACGATGAAGAATGAACAAGGATCAATGATCAATGACGAATGAACGATGAAGAATGAACAAGGATCAATGATCAATGAAGAATGAACGATTAAGAATGAACAAGGATCAATGATCAATGTAGAATGAACGATGAAGAATGAACAAGGATCAATGATCAATGACGAATGAACGATGAAGAATGAACAAGGATCAATGATCAATGAAGAATGAACGATTAAGAATGAACAAGGATCAATGATCAATGAAGAATGAACAAGGATCAATGATCCATGAAGAATAAACGATGAAGAATGAACAAGGATCAATGATTAATGACGAATGAACGATGAAGAATGAACAAGGATCAATGATCAATGAAGAATGAACGATAAAGAATGAACAAGGATCAATGATCAATGACGAATGAACGACGAAGAACGAACAAGGATCAATGATCAATGAAGAATGAACGATGAAGAATGAACGAGGATCAATGATCAATGAAGAATGAACGATAAAGAATGAACAAGGATCAATGATCAATGACGAATGAACGACGAAGAATGAACAAGGATCAATGATCAATGAAGAATGAACGATGAAGAATGAACGAGGATCAATGATCAATGAAGAATAAACAATGAAGAATGAACAAGGATCAATGATCAATGACGAATGAACGATGAAGAATGAACAAGGATCAATGATCAATCAAGAATGAACGATAATGAATGAACAAGTATCAATGATCAATGACGAATGAACGACGAAGAACGAACAAGGATCAATGATCAATGAAGAATGAACGATGAAGAATTAACGAGGATCAATGATCAATGAAGAATAAACAATGAAGAATGAACAAGGATCAATGATCAATGACGAATGAACGATGAAGGATGAACAAGGATCAATGATCAATCAAGAATGAACGATAATGAATGAACAAGTATCAATGATCAATGACGAATGAACGATGAAGAATGAACAAGGTTCAATGATCAATGACGAATAAACGATGAAGAATGAACAAGGATCAATGATCAATGAAGAATAAACAATGAAGAATGAACAAGGATCAATGATCAATGACGAATGAACGATGAAGAATGAACAAGGATCAATGATCAATGACGAATGAATGATGAAGAATGAACAAGGATCAATGATCAATGACGAATGAATGATGAAGAATGAACAAGGATCAATGATCTATGAAGAATGAATGATGAAGATTGAACAAGTATCAATGATCAATGACGAATGAACGATGAAGAATGAACAAGGATCAATGGTCAATGAAGAATGAACGATAAAGAATGAACAAGGATCAATGATCAATGACGAATGAACGATAAAGAATGAACAAGGATCAATGATCAATGACGAATTGATCCAAGTACGCGTGGTCAACGCATGACCTTGGATTTGATACGAAATGGGGGGGATATTCCAAGGCTGACATGCAGCATATTGACAAGAGCTGGACTGCCAGACCTCCTCTCAATACAACCCCGATGCATTCCTTTGATCAATCAATGGAATGATCAACGTTCTTGGATAGGGTGTAGTGTGGCCTTGAAGGCTGATCAAGGATTCACACCAACACGAAGGGCAAACTGGCCCTAGTAACCCAATTGCAAAGGCAATTGAAAAAAAATTCAAACACTGAATTTTTTCTGAAATGTTTTCATTAAAATCAACTAACTTGTTTACAATGAATGAGCCATCTATATATAGACATATGGGAAGTGGGAAATACAATGACAAGGCTTATGACACGCCCCCAAACAAGAATAACGGCTAAAAAGTATCACGTGACTAACATGTGCACATTTTAAGGATCAAAAATCAGAAAACAGAATTCTTATTTTGCTGCACTATCCGCTGAACACTCGACCTTCAGCTCCATTTCTTTGGGTCTTCCCGTGATGGATAAGAGGCAATTAAGGTCTTGATGGAAAGATCCAAGTATAGAGATTCCATTTTTATCCTTCATGTCTCCCAAAGTGTGTGGGTTAGCTCGGGACATCCCTTGCAAGGTCACCTGGTCACCAAGTCAGAACACCAGTTCTGATCTCAGCATCGACCTGCTGACTGGAGGACCTTGTGCACGGATTTCAGAGAGCTGTGTGCACTATTAGCATGAATCTTGGACCTTTATGGCTAGGCCTATGTATAGAGATCACGTCCCCATGATTGGTTAGGTCTAAAGCTTCATGGTCAAGGCTTGGTTTGCGGCTGGTTTGCGGCTGTGCTGTTCTGCTACTGTTTTTAGTGTTCTGTGTATGTTGTTGGCTTTCCTTGTTCTTGCCTTTGTATCTATTCTTCCATGATCAATTCACCCCCCTTCCTAGCTGTCTTGGCTCTCATTACATTCAAGATCCATGGGTGAATTACTAAGTGCAGAATCAGAATAACTTGGGAGATGCATGTGCATATGGTTGAACAACACACGTCCATTCTTCCACTTATTGCCAAGCTACCAAGATCTGAACCAATATGGTTCAATCTCCCCTTCTTGGAAAAAGAATTGTCCTCAATTCTTGACCCTCTCCTTGCATGCTTTCTACACATAACCCCAAAAACACCGCAACAACTACTAGTAATATTGATGTGTGCACAAGACAGGAGGCAAATCAGAACCAAACAGCCAAATTCAGAAATCAGTATGAAATGTTTGCTATTGAAAACCCGACCAAACCAACTCCAAGTATGATGAAACTTGGTGACAACACACCTCAAGATGTCTACAAACACCCCAAATTGGAAATACTCAAATACGTGGTCTAGTTTGATCACAATTAAAAAAAATTCCTCCAAACATCCAATCTGAACTGTTTTGTGACCTTTGGTCTAAAACACTTGCGCATCTTTTTTTCCACAACTCCAATGACTACACCACAAGACTGAATAAAAAAATAGACTCAAAAATACCCAAAATGAAAAAAAGAAACAATGAAAAAGACTCAAAAATGAAAGAGACACAATGAAAATACAGAAGAAAAGTACAAATGAGACTCTACTGTACTTTGAGAAACAACAATGAAATGGGTCAATCAAGAAACCTATGAAACGTAAGAAAAAGTGCACAAATGATGTGGTTTAATGAATATAGGATAGTTATTGATAATTTGGTGAAAGATGAGAGCCAAATAAAAGAATCTTGATAGGTTTTCGAAGACAACTTACCAAGGTACCCGGATTTCATCAGTTTTGGGCAGTCAGTAAAGAAAAATTCATATCTCCTTAACCACAACACCAAATCCAAAGATTCCAAAGCCAAAAGTTTCCCAACTCAACCACAAATACCGTGTAAAAACATTTTTGAAAACAAATCACAATACGATCCCCAAAACACCACTACTTTCGACCCCAAATGCAGTCAGTTTCTGACAGCTTCTATTCTTCTTGTTTTTTTTCGACTTTTATCTGTTGTTTCTCATAAAAACCGATTGAAATATGAACCCCAAGGACTTTGAGGCTCTGATACCAATTGATCCAAGTACGCGTGGTCAACGCATGACCTTGGATTTGATACGAAATGGGGGGGATATTCCAAGGCTGACATGCAGCATATTGACAAGAGCTGGACTGCCAGACCTCCTCTCAATACAACCCCGATGCATTCCTTTGATCAATCAATGGAATGATCAACGTTCTTGGATAGGGTGTAGTGTGGCCTTGAAGGCTGATCAAGGATTCACACCAACACGAAGGGCAAACTGGCCCTAGTAACCCAATTGCAAAGGCAATTGAAAAAAAATTCAAACACTGAATTTTTTCTGAAATGTTTTCATTAAAATCAACTAACTTGTTTACAATGAATGAGCCATCTATATATAGACATATGGGAAGTGGGAAATACAATGACAAGGCTTATGACACGCCCCCAAACAAGAATAACGGCTAAAAAGTATCACGTGACTAACATGTGCACATTTTAAGGATCAAAAATCAGAAAACAGAATTCTTATTTTGCTGCACTATCCGCTGAACACTCGACCTTCAGCTCCATTTCTTTGGGTCTTCCCGTGATGGATAAGAGGCAATTAAGGTCTTGATGGAAAGATCCAAGTATAGAGATTCCATTTTTATCCTTCATGTCTCCCAAAGTGTGTGGGTTAGCTCGGGACATCCCTTGCAAGGTCACCTGGTCACCAAGTCAGAACACCAGTTCTGATCTCAGCATCGACCTGCTGACTGGAGGACCTTGTGCACGGATTTCAGAGAGCTGTGTGCACTATTAGCATGAATCTTGGACCTTTATGGCTAGGCCTATGTATAGAGATCACGTCCCCATGATTGGTTAGGTCTAAAGCTTCATGGTCAAGGCTTGGTTTGCGGCTGGTTTGCGGCTGTGCTGTTCTGCTACTGTTTTTAGTGTTCTGTGTATGTTGTTGGCTTTCCTTGTTCTTGCCTTTGTATCTATTCTTCCATGATCAATTCACCCCCCTTCCTAGCTGTCT
The DNA here is from genome assembly GCF_026212465.1 of Amaranthus tricolor. NCBI lineage: Eukaryota > Viridiplantae > Streptophyta > Magnoliopsida > Caryophyllales > Amaranthaceae > Amaranthus > Amaranthus tricolor. The sequence continues at coordinate 29,167,332 of NC_080047.1, forward strand.
TGGCTCTCATTACATTCAAGATCCATGGGTGAATTACTAAGTGCAGAATCAGAATAACTTGGGAGATGCATGTGCATATGGTTGAACAACACACGTCCATTCTTCCACTTATTGCCAAGCTACCAAGATCTGAACCAATATGGTTCACGAATGAACGAAGAAGAATGAACAAGGATCAATGATCAATGAAGAATGAACGATGAAGAATGAACAACGATCAATGAACCATGAAGAATAAACGATGAAGAATGAACAAGGATCAATGATAATTGACGAATGAACGATGAAGAATTAACAAGGATCAATGATCAATGAAGCATAAACGATGAAGAATGAACAAGGATCAATGATCAATGTAGAATGAAAGATGAAGAATGAACAAGGATCAATGATCAATGATGCATAAACGATGAAGAATGAACAAAGATCAATGATCAATGAAGAATGAACGATAAAGAATGAACAAGGATCAATGATCAATGACGAATGAACGAAGAAGAATGAACAAGGATCAATGATCAATGAAGAATGAATGATGAAGATTGAACAAGTATCAATGATCAATGACGAATGAACTATGAAGAATGAACAAGGATCAATGATCAATGAAAAATGAACGATGAAGAATGAACAAGGACCAATGATCATTGAAGAATGAACGATGAAGAATGAACAAGCATCAATGATCAATGAAGAATGAACGATGAAGAATGAACAAGGATCAATGATCAATGAAGAATGAACGATGAAGAATGAACAAGGATCAATGATCAATGAAGAATGAACGATTAAGAATGAACAACGATCAATGATCAATGACGAATGAACGATGAAGAATTAACAAGGATCAATGATCAATGAATCATAAACGATGAAGAATGGACAAGGATCAATGATCAATGTAGAATGAAAGATGAAGAATGAACAAGGATCAATGATCAATGACGAATGAATGATGAAGAATGAACAAGGATCAATGATCAATGAAGAATGAAAGATAAAGAATGAACAAGGATCAATGATCAATGAAGAATGAACGATGAAGAATGAACAAGGATCAATGGTCAATGACGAATGAACGATGAAGAATGAACAAGGATCAATGATCAATGAAGAATGAACGATAAAGAATGAACAAGGATCAATGATCAATGACGAATGAACGACGAAGAATGAACAAGGATCAATGATCAATGAAGAATGAACGATTAAGAATGAACAAGGATCAATGATCAATGTAGAATGAACGATGAAGAATGAACAAGGATCAATGATCAATGACGAATGAACGATGAAGAATGAACAAGGATCAATGATCAATGAAGAATGAAAGATAAAGAATGAACAAGGATCAATGATCAATGAAGAATGAACGATGAAGAATGAACAAGGATCAATGGTCAATGAAGAATGAACGATAAAGAATGAACAAGGATCAATGATCAATGACGAATGAACGAAGAAGAATGAACAAGGATCAATGATCAATGAAGAATGAACGATGAAGAATGAACAACGATCAATGAACCATGAAGAATAAACGATGAAGAATGAACAAAGATCAATGATAATTGACGAATGAACGATGAAGAATTAACAAGGATCACTGATCAATGAAGCATAAACGATCAAGAATGGACAAGGATCAATGATCAATGTAGAATGAAAGATGAAGAATGAACAAGGATCAATGATCAATGATGCATAAACGATGAAGAATGAACAAAGATCAATGATCAATGAAGAATGAACGATAAAGAATGAACAAGGATCAATGATCAATGACGAATGAACGAAGAAGAATGAACAAGGATCAATGATCAATGAAGAATGAATGATGAAGATTGAACAAGTATCAATGATCAATGACGAATGAACGATGAAGAATGAACAAGGATCAATGATCAATGAAAAATGAACGATGAAGAATGAACAAGGACCAATGATCATTGAAGAATGAACGATGAAGAATGAACAAGCATCAATGATCAATGAAGAATGAACGATGAAGAATGAACAAGGATCAATGATCAATGAAGAATGAACGATGAAGAATGAACAAGGATCAATGATCAATGAAGAATGAACGATTAAGAATGAACAAGGATCAATGATCAATGTAGAATGAACGATGAAGAATGAACAAGGATCAATGATCAATGACGAATGAACGATGAAGAATGAACAAGGATCAATGATCAATGAAGAATGAACGATTAAGAATGAACAAGGATCAATGATCAATGAAGAATGAACGATGAAGAATGAACAAGGATCAATGATCCATGAAGAATAAACAATGAAGAATGAACAAGGATCAATGATTAATGACGAATGAACGATGAAGAATGAACAAGGATCAATGATCAATGAAGAATGAACGATAAAGAATGAACAAGGATCAATGATCAATGACGAATGAACGACGAAGAATGAACAAGGATCAATGATCAATGAAGAATGAACGATGAAGAATGAACGAGGATCAATGATCAATGAAGAATAAACAATGAAGAATGAACACGGATCAATGATCAATGACGAATGAACGATGAAGAATGAACAAGGATCAATGATCAATCAAGAATGAACGATAATGAATGAACAAGTATCAATGATCAATGACGAATGAACGATGAAGAATGAACAAGGATCAATGATCAATGACGAATAAACGATGAAGAATGAACAAGGATCAATGATCAATGAAGAATAAACAATGAAGAATGAACAAGGATCAATGATCAATGACGAATGAACGATGAAGAATGAACAAGGATCAATGATCAATGACGAATGAATGATGAAGAATGAACAAGGATCAATGATCTATGAAGAATGAAAGATAAAGAATAAACAAGGATCAATGATCAATGAAGAATGAACGATGAAGAATGAACAAGGATCAATGGTCAATGAAGAATGAACGATGAAGAATGAACAAGGATCAATGATCAATGAAGAATGAACGATGAAGAATGAACAAGGATCAATGATCAATGAAGAATGAACGATTAAGAATGAACAAGGATCAATGATCAATGTAGAATGAACGATGAAGAATGAACAAGGATCAATGATCAATGACGAATGAACGATGAAGAATGAACAAGGATCAATGATCAATGAAGAATGAACGATTAAGAATGAACAAGGATCAATGATCAATGTAGAATGAACGATGAAGAATGAACAACGATCAATGATCCATGAAGAATAAACGATGAAGAATGAACAACGATCAATGATCAATGACGAATGAACGATGAAGAATTAACAAGGATCAATGATCAATGAAGCATAAACGATGAAGAATGGACAAGGATCAATGATCAATGTAGAATGAAAGATGAAGAATGAACAAGGATCAATGATCAATGACGAATGAATGATGAAGAATGAACAAGGATCAATGATCTATGAAGAATGAAAGATAAAGAATTAACAAGGATCAATGATCAATGAAGAATGAACGATGAAGAATGAACAAGGATCAATGGTCAATGAAGAATGAACGATGAAGAATGAACAAGGATCAATGATCAATGAAGAATGAACGATTAAGAATGAACAAGGATCAATGATCAATGTAGAATGAACGATGAAGAATGAACAAGGATCAATGATCAATGACGAATGAACGATGAAGAATGAACAAGGATCAATGATCAATGAAGAATGAACGATTAAGAATGAACAAGGATCAATGATCAATGTAGAATGAACGATGAAGAATGAACAAGGATCAATGATCAATGACGAATGAACGATGAAGAATGAACAAGGATCAATGATCAATGAAGAATGAACGATTAAGAATGAACAAGGATCAATGATCAATGAAGAATGAACAAGGATCAATGATCCATGAAGAATAAACGATGAAGAATGAACAAGGATCAATGATTAATGACGAATGAACGATGAAGAATGAACAAGGATCAATGATCAATGAAGAATGAACGATAAAGAATGAACAAGGATCAATGATCAATGACGAATGAACGACGAAGAACGAACAAGGATCAATGATCAATGAAGAATGAACGATGAAGAATGAACGAGGATCAATGATCAATGAAGAATAAACAATGAAGAATGAACAAGGATCAATGATCAATGACGAATGAACGATGAAGGATGAACAAGGATCAATGATCAATCAAGAATGAACGATAATGAATGAACAAGTATCAATGATCAATGACGAATGAACGATGAAGAATGAACAAGGTTCAATGATCAATGACGAATAAACGATGAAGAATGAACAAGGATCAATGATCAATGAAGAATAAACAATGAAGAATGAACAAGGATCAATGATCAATGACGAATGAACGATGAAGAATGAACAAGGATCAATGATCAATGACGAATGAATGATGAAGAATGAACAAGGATCAATGATCAATGACGAATGAATGATGAAGAATGAACAAGGATCAATGATCTATGAAGAATGAAAGATAAAGAATAAACAAGGATCAATGATCAATGAAGAATGAACGATGAAGAATGAACAAGGATCAATGGTCAATGAAGAATGAATGATGAAGAATGAACAAGGATCAATGATCAATGAAGAATGAACGATGAAGAATGAACAAGGATCAATGATCAATGAAGAATGAACGATTAAGAATGAACAAGGATCAATGATCAATGTAGAATGAACGATGAAGAATGAACAAGGATCAATGATCAATGACGAATGAACGATGAAGAATGAACAAGGATCAATGATCAATGAAGAATGAACGATTAAGAATGAACAAGGATCAATGATCAATGTAGAATGAACGATGAAGAATGAACAACGATCAATGATCCATGAAGAATAAACGATGAAGAATGAACAACGATCAATGATCAATGACGAATGAACGATGAAGAATTAACAAGGATCAATGATCAATGAAGCATAAACGATGAAGAATGGACAAGGATCAATGATCAATGTAGAATGAAAGATGAAGAATGAACAAGGATCAATGATCAATGACGAATGAATGATGAAGAATGAACAAGGATCAATGATCAATGAAGAATGAAAGATAAAGAATGAACAAGGATCAATGATCAATGAAGAATGAACGATGAAGAATGAACAAGGATCAATGGTCAATGACGAATGAACGATGAAGAATGAACAAGGATCAATGATCAATGAAGAATGAACGATAAAGAATGAACAAGGATCAATGATCAATGACGAATGAACGACGAAGAATGAACAAGGATCAATGATCAATGAAGAATGAACGATGAAGAATGAACGAGGATCAATGATCAATGAAGAATAAACAATGAAGAATGAACAAGGATCAATGATCAATGACGAATGAACGATGAAGAATGAACAAGGATCAATGATCAATCAAGAATGAACGATAATGAATGAACAAGTATCAATGATCAATGACGAATGAACGATGAAGAATGAACAAGGATCAATGATCAATGACGAATAAACGATGAAGAATGAACAAGGATCAATGATCAATGAAGAATAAACAATGAAGAATGAACAAGGATCAATGATCAATGACGAATGAACGATGAAGAATGAACAAGGATCAATGATCAATGACGAATGAATGATGAAGAATGAACAAGGATCAATGATCTATGAAGAATGAAAGATAAAGAATTAACAAGGATCAATGATCAATGAAGAATGAACGATGAAGAATGAACAAGGATCAATGGTCAATGAAGAATGAACGATGAAGAATGAACAAGGATCAATGATCAATGAAGAATGAACGATTAAGAATGAACAAGGATCAATGATCAATGTAGAATGAACGATGAAGAATGAACAAGGATCAATGATCAATGACGAATGAACGATGAAGAATGAACAAGGATCAATGATCAATGAAGAATGAACGATTAAGAATGAACAAGGATCAATGATCAATGTAGAATGAACGATGAAGAATGAACAAGGATCAATGATCAATGACGAATGAACGATGAAGAATGAACAAGGATCAATGATCAATGAAGAATGAACGATTAAGAATGAACAAGGATCAATGATCAATGAAGAATGAACAAGGATCAATGATCCATGAAGAATAAACGATGAAGAATGAACAAGGATCAATGATTAATGACGAATGAACGATGAAGAATGAACAAGGATCAATGATCAATGAAGAATGAACGATAAAGAATGAACAAGGATCAATGATCAATGACGAATGAACGACGAAGAACGAACAAGGATCAATGATCAATGAAGAATGAACGATGAAGAATGAACGAGGATCAATGATCAATGAAGAATAAACAATGAAGAATGAACAAGGATCAATGATCAATGACGAATGAACGATGAAGGATGAACAAGGATCAATGATCAATCAAGAATGAACGATAATGAATGAACAAGTATCAATGATCAATGACGAATGAACGATGAAGAATGAACAAGGTTCAATGATCAATGACGAATAAACGATGAAGAATGAACAAGGATCAATGATCAATGAAGAATAAACAATGAAGAATGAACAAGGATCAATGATCAATGACGAATGAACGATGAAGAATGAACAAGGATCAATGATCAATGACGAATGAATGATGAAGAATGAACAAGGATCAATGATCAATGACGAATGAATGATGAAGAATGAACAAGGATCAATGATCTATGAAGAATGAAAGATAAAGAATAAACAAGGATCAATGATCAATGAAGAATGAACGATGAAGAATGAACAAGGATCAATGGTCAATGAAGAATGAACGATGAAGAATGAACAAGGATCAATGATCAATGAAGAATGAACGATGAAGAATGAACAAGGATCAATGATCAATGAAGAATGAACGATTAAGAATGAACAAGGATCAATGATCAATGTAGAATGAACGATGAAGAATGAACAAGGATCAATGATCAATGACGAATGAACGATGAAGAATGAACAAGGATCAATGATCAATGAAGAATGAACGATTAAGAATGAACAAGGATCAATGATCAATGTAGAATGAACGATGAAGAATGAACAACGATCAATGATCCATGAAGAATAAACGATGAAGAATGAACAACGATCAATGATCAATGACGAATGAACGATGAAGAATTAACAAGGATCAATGATCAATGAAGCATAAACGATGAAGAATGGACAAGGATCAATGATCAATGTAGAATGAAAGATGAAGAATGAACAAGGATCAATGATCAATGACGAATGAATGATGAAGAATGAACAAGGATCAATGATCAATGAAGAATGAAAGATAAAGAATGAACAAGGATCAATGATCAATGAAGAATGAACGATGAAGAATGAACAAGGATCAATGGTCAATGACGAATGAACGATGAAGAATGAACAAGGATCAATGATCAATGAAGAATGAACGATAAAGAATGAACAAGGATCAATGATCAATGACGAATGAACGACGAAGAATGAACAAGGATCAATGATCAATGAAGAATGAACGATGAAGAATGAACGAGGATCAATGATCAATGAAGAATAAACAATGAAGAATGAACAAGGATCAATGATCAATGACGAATGAACGATGAAGAATGAACAAGGATCAATGATCAATCAAGAATGAACGATAATGAATGAACAAGTATCAATGATCAATGACGAATGAACGATGAAGAATGAACAAGGATCAATGATCAATGACGAATAAACGATGAAGAATGAACAAGGATCAATGATCAATGAAGAATAAACAATGAAGAATGAACAAGGATCAATGATCAATGACGAATGAACGATGAAGAATGAACAAGGATCAATGATCAATGACGAATGAATGATGAAGAATGAACAAGGATCAATGATCTATGAAGAATGAAAGATAAAGAATTAACAAGGATCAATGATCAATGAAGAATGAACGATGAAGAATGAACAAGGATCAATGGTCAATGAAGAATGAACGATGAAGAATGAACAAGGATCAATGATCAATGAAGAATGAACGATTAAGAATGAACAAGGATCAATGATCAATGTAGAATGAACGATGAAGAATGAACAAGGATCAATGATCAATGACGAATGAACGATGAAGAATGAACAAGGATCAATGATCAATGAAGAATGAACGATTAAGAATGAACAAGGATCAATGATCAATGTAGAATGAACGATGAAGAATGAACAAGGATCAATGATCAATGACGAATGAACGATGAAGAATGAACAAGGATCAATGATCAATGAAGAATGAACGATTAAGAATGAACAAGGATCAATGATCAATGAAGAATGAACAAGGATCAATGATCCATGAAGAATAAACGATGAAGAATGAACAAGGATCAATGATTAATGACGAATGAACGATGAAGAATGAACTAGGATCAATGATCAATGAAGAATGAACGATAAAGAATGAACAAGGATCAATGATCAATGACGAATGAACGACGAAGAACGAACAAGGATCAATGATCAATGAAGAATGAACGATGAAGAATGAACGAGGATCAATGATCAATGAAGAATAAACAATGAAGAATGAACAAGGATCAATGATCAATGACGAATGAACGATGAAGGATGAACAAGGATCAATGATCAATCAAGAATGAACGATAATGAATGAACAAGTATCAATGATCAATGACGAATGAACGATGAAGAATGAACAAGGTTCAATGATCAATGACGAATAAACGATGAAGAATGAACAAGGATCAATGATCAATGAAGAATAAACAATGAAGAATGAACAAGGATCAATGATCAATGACGAATGAACGATGAAGAATGAACAAGGATCAATGATCAATGACGAATGAATGATGAAGAATGAACAAGGATCAATGATCAATGACGAATGAATGATGAAGAATGAACAAGGATCAATGATCTATGAAGAATGAAAGATAAAGAATAAACAAGGATCAATGATCAATGAAGAATGAACGATGAAGAATGAACAAGGATCAATGGTCAATGAAGAATGAACGATGAAGAATGAACAAGGATCAATGATCAATGAAGAATGAACGATGAAGAATGAACAAGGATCAATGATCAATGAAGAATGAACGATTAAGAATGAACAAGGATCAATGATCAATGTAGAATGAACGATGAAGAATGAACAAGGATCAATGATCAATGACGAATGAACGATGAAGAATGAACAAGGATCAATGATCAATGAAGAATGAACGATTAAGAATGAACAAGGATCAATGATCAATGTAGAATGAACGATGAAGAATGAACAACGATCAATGATCCATGAAGAATAAACGATGAAGAATGAACAACGATCAATGATCAATGACGAATGAACGATGAAGAATTAACAAGGATCAATGATCAATGAAGCATAAACGATGAAGAATGGACAAGGATCAATGATCAATGTAGAATGAAAGATGAAGAATGAACAAGGATCAATGATCAATGACGAATGAATGATGAAGAATGAACAAGGATCAATGATCAATGAAGAATGAAAGATAAAGAATGAACAAGGATCAATGATCAATGAAGAATGAACGATGAAGAATGAACAAGGATCAATGGTCAATGACGAATGAACGATGAAGAATGAACAAGGATCAATGATCAATGAAGAATGAACGATAAAGAATGAACAAGGATCAATGATCAATGACGAATGAACGACGAAGAACGAACAAGGATCAATGATCAATGAAGAATGAACGATGAAGAATGAACGAGGATCAATGATCAATGAAGAATAAACAATGAAGAATGAACAAGGATCAATGATCAATGACGAATGAATGATGAAGGATGAACAAGGATCAATGATCAATCAAGAATGAACGATAATGAATGAACAAGTATCAATGATCAATGACGAATGAACGATGAAGAATGAACAAGGTTCAATGATCAATGACGAATAAACGATGAAGAATGAACAAGGATCAATGATCAATGAAGAATAAACAATGAAGAATGAACAAGGATCAATGATCAATGACGAATGAACGATGAAGAATGAACAAGGATCAATGATCAATGACGAATGAATGATGAAGAATGAACAAGGATCAATGATCAATGACGAATGAATGATGAAGAATGAACAAGGATCAATGATCTATGAAGAATGAAAGATAAAGAATAAACAAGGATCAATGATCAATGAAGAATGAACGATGAAGAATGAACAAGGATCAATGGTCAATGAAGAATGAACGATGAAGAATGAACAAGGATCAATGATCAATGAAGAATGAACGATGAAGAATGAACAAGGATCAATGATCAATGAAGAATGAACGATTAAGAATGAACAAGGATCAATGATCAATGTAGAATGAACGATGAAGAATGAACAAGGATCAATGATCAATGACGAATGAACGATGAAGAATGAACAAGGATCAATGATCAATGAAGAATGAACGATTAAGAATGAACAAGGATCAATGATCAATGTAGAATGAACGATGAAGAATGAACAAGGATCAATGATCAATGACGAATGAACGATGAAGAATGAACAAGGATCAATGATCAATGAAGAATGAACGATTAAGAATGAACAAGGATCAATGATCAATGTAGAATGAACGATGAAGAATGAACAACGATCAATGATCCATGAAGAATAAACAATGAAGAATGAACAACGATCAATGATCAATGACGAATGAACGATGAAGAATTAACAAGGATCAATGATCAATGAATCATAAACGATGAAGAATGGACAAGGATCAATGATCAATGTAGAATGAAAGATGAAGAATGAACAAGGATCAATGATCAATGACGAATAAACGATGAAGAATGAACAAGGATCAATGATCAATGAAGAATAAACAATGAAGAATGAACAAGGATCAATGATCAATGACGAATGAACGATGAAGAATGAACAAGGATCAATGATCAATGACGAATGAATGATGAAGAATGAACAAGGATCAATGATCTATGAAGAATGAAAGATAAAGAATTAACAAGGATCAATGATCAATGAAGAATGAACGATGAAGAATGAACAAGGATCAATGGTCAATGAAGAATGAACGATGAAGAATGAACAAGGATCAATGATCAATGAAGAATGAACGATTAAGAATGAACAAGGATCAATGATCAATGTAGAATGAACAAGGATCAATGATCAATGACGAATGAACGATGAAGAATGAACAAGGATCAATGATCAATGAAGAATGAACGATTAAGAATGAACAAGGATCAATGATCAATGTAGAATGAACGATGAAGAATGAACAAGGATCAATGATCAATGACGAATGAACGATGAAGAATGAACAAGGATCAATGATCAATGAAGAATGAACGATTAAGAATGAACAAGGATCAATGATCAATGAAGAATGAACAAGGATCAATGATCCATGAAGAATAAACGATGAAGAATGAACAAGGATCAATGATTAATGACGAATGAACGATGAAGAATGAACAAGGATCAATGATCAATGAAGAATGAACGATAAAGAATGAACAAGGATCAATGATCAATGACGAATGAACGACGAAGAACGAACAAGGATCAATGATCAATGAAGAATGAACGATGAAGAATGAACGAGGATCAATGATCAATGAAGAATAAACAATGAAGAATGAACAAGGATCAATGATCAATGACGAATGAACGATGAAGGATGAACAAGGATCAATGATCAATCAAGAATGAACGATAATGAATGAACAAGTATCAATGATCAATGACGAATGAACGATGAAGAATGAACAAGGTTCAATGATCAATGACGAATAAACGATGAAGAATGAACAAGGATCAATGATCAATGAAGAATAAACAATGAAGAATGAACAAGGATCAATGATCAATGACGAATGAACGATGAAGAATGAACAAGGATCAATGATCAATGACGAATGAATGATGAAGAATGAACAAGGATCAATGATCAATGACGAATGAATGATGAAGAATGAACAAGGATCAATGATCTATGAAGAATGAAAGATAAAGAATAAACAAGGATCAATGATCAATGAAGAATGAACGATGAAGAATGAACAAGGATCAATGGTCAATGAAGAATGAACGATGAAGAATGAACAAGGATCAATGATCAAAGAAGAATGAACGATGAAGAATGAACAAGGATCAATGATCAATGAAGAATGAACGATTAAGAATGAACAAGGATCAATGATCAATGTAGAATGAACGATGAAGAATGAACAAGGATCAATGATCAATGACGAATGAACGATGAAGAATGAACAAGGATCAATGATCAATGAAGAATGAACGATTAAGAATGAACAAGGATCAATGATCAATGTAGAATGAACGATGAAGAATGAACAAGGATCAATGATCAATGACGAATGAACGATGAAGAATGAACAAGGATCAATGATCAATGAAGAATGAACGATTAAGAATGAACAAGGATCAATGATCAATGTAGAATGAACGATGAAGAATGAACAACGATCAATGATCCATGAAGAATAAACGATGAAGAATGAACAACGATCAATGATCAATGACGAATGAACGATGAAGAATTAACAAGGATCAATGATCAATGAATCATAAACGATGAAGAATGGACAAGGATCAATGATCAATGTAGAATGAAAGATGAAGAATGAACAAGGATCAATGATCAATGACGAATGAATGATGAAGAATGAACAAGGATCAATGATCAATGAAGAATGAAAGATAAAGAATGAACAAGGATCAATGATCAATGAAGAATGAACGATGAAGAATGAACAAGGATCAATGGTCAATGACGAATGAACGATGAAGAATGAACAAGGATCAATGATCAATGAAGAATGAACGATAAAGAATGAACAAGGATCAATGATCAATGACGAATGAACGACGAAGAATGAACAAGGATCAATGATCAATGAAGAATGAACGATTAAGAATGAACAAGGATCAATGATCAATGTAGAATGAACGATGAAGAATGAACAAGGATCAATGATCAATGACGAATGAACGATGAAGAATGAACAAGGATCAATGATCAATGAAGAATGAAAGATAAAGAATGAACAAGGATCAATGATCAATGAAGAATGAACGATGAAGAATGAACAAGGATCAATGGTCAATGAAGAATGAACGATAAAGAATGAACAAGGATCAATGATCAATGACGAATGAACGAAGAAGAATGAACAAGGATCAATGATCAATGAAGAATGAACGATGAAGAATGAACAACGATCAATGAACCATGAAGAATAAACGATGAAGAATGAACAAGGATCAATGATAATTGACGAATGAACGATGAAGAATTAACAAGGATCACTGATCAATGAAGCATAAACGATCAAGAATGGACAAGGATCAATGATCAATGTAGAATGAAAGATGAAGAATGAACAAGGATCAATGATCAATGATGCATAAACGATGAAGAATGAACAAAGATCAATGATCAATGAAGAATGAACGATAAAGAATGAACAAGGATCAATGATCAATGACGAATGAACGAAGAAGAATGAACAAGGATCAATGATCAATGAAGAATGAATGATGAAGATTGAACAAGTATCAATGATCAATGACGAATGAACGATGAAGAATGAACAAGGATCAATGATCAATGAAAAATGAACGATGAAGAATGAACAAGGACCAATGATCATTGAAGAATGAACGATGAAGAATGAACAAGCATCAATGATCAATGAAGAATGAACGATGAAGAATGAACAAGGATCAATGATCAATGAAGAATGAACGATGAAGAATGAACAAGGATCAATGATCAATGAAGAATGAACGATTAAGAATGAACAAGGATCAATGATCAATGTAGAACGAACGATGAAGAATGAACAAGGATCAATGATCAATGACGAATGAACGATGAAGAATGAACAAGGATCAATGATCAATGAAGAATGAACGATTAAGAATGAACAAGGATCAATGATCAATGAAGAATGAACGATGAAGAATGAACAAGGATCAATGATCCATGAAGAATAAACGATGAAGAATGAACAAGGATCAATGATTAATGACGAATGAACGATGAAGAATGAACAAGGATCAATGATCAATGAAGAATGAACGATAAAGAATGAACAAGGATCAATGATCAATGACGAATGAACGACGAAGAATGAAGAAGGATCAATGATCAATGAAGAATGAACGATGAAGAATGAACGAGGATCAATGATCAATGAAGAATAAACAATGAAGAATGAACAAGGATCAATGATCAATGACGAATAAACGATGAAGAATGAACAAGGATCAATGATCAATGAAGAATAAACAATGAAGAATGAACAAGGATCAATGATCAATGACGAATGAACGATGAAGAATGAACAAGGATCAATGATCAATGACGAATGAATGATGAAGAATGAACAAGGATCAATGATCTATGAAGAATGAAAGATAAAGAATAAACAAGGATCAATGATCAATGAAGAATGAACGATGAAGAATGAACAAGGATCAATGGTCAATGAAGAATGAACGATGAAGAATGAACAAGGATCAATGATCAATGAAGAATGAACGATGAAGAATGAACAAGGATCAATGATCAATGAAGAATGAACGATTAAGAATGAACAAGGATCAATGATCAATGTAGAATGAACGATGAAGAATGAACAAGGATCAATGATCAATGACGAATGAACGATGAAGAATGAACAAGGATCAATGATCAATGACGAATGAACGATGAAGAATGAACAAGGATCAATGATCAATGAAGAATGAACGATTAAGAATGAACAAGGATCAATGATCAATGAAGAATGAACGATGAAGAATGAACAAGGATCAATGATCCATGAAGAATAAACGATGAAGAATGAACAAGGATCAATGATCAATGACGAATGAACGATGAAGAATGAACAAGGATCAATGATCAATGAAGAATGAACGATAAAGAATGAACAAGGATCAATGATCAATGACGAATGAACGACGAAGAATGAACAAGGATCAATGATCAATGAAGAATGAACGATGAAGAATGAACGAGGATCAATGATCAATGAAGAATAAACAATGAAGAATGAACAAGGATCAATGATCAATGACGAATGAACGATGAAGAATGAACAAGGATCAATGATCAATCAAGAATGAACGATAAAGAATGAACAAGGATCAATGATCAATGACGAATGAACGACGAAGAATGAACAAGGATCAATGATCAATGAAGAATGAACGATGAAGAATGAACGAGGATCAATGATCAATGAAGAATAAACAATGAAGAATGAACAAGGATCAATGATCAATGACGAATGAACGATGAAGAATGAACAAGGATCAATGATCAATCAAGAATGAACGATAATGAATGAACAAGTATCAATGATCAATGACGAATGAACGATGAAGAATGAACAAGGATCAATGATCAATGACGAATAAACGATGAAGAATGAACAAGGATCAATGATCAATGAAGAATAAACAATGAAGAATGAACAAGGATCAATGATCAATGACGAATGAACGATGAAGAATGAACAAGGATCAATGATCAATGACGAATGAATGATGAAGAATGAACAAGGATCAATCATCTATGAAGAATGAAAGATAAAGAATAAACAAGGATCAATGATCAATGAAGAATGAACGATGAAGAATGAACAAGGATCAATGGTCAATGAAGAATGAACGATGAAGAATGAACAAGGATCAATGATCAATGAAGAATGAACGATGAAGAATGAACAAGGATCAATGATCAATGAAGAATGAACGATTAAGAATGAACAAGGATCAATGATCAATGTAGAATGAACGATGAAGAATGAACAAGGATCAATGATCAATGACGAATGAACGATGAAGAATGAACAAGGATCAATGATCAATGAAGAATGAACGATTAAGAATGAACAAGGATCAATGATCAATGTAGAATGAACGATGAAGAATGAACAACGATCAATGATCCATGAAGAATAAACGATGAAGAATGAACAACGATCAATGATCAATGACGAATGAACGATGAAGAATTAACAAGGATCAATGATCAATGAAGCATAAACGATGAAGAATGGACAAGGATCAATGATCAATGTAGAATGAAAGATGAAGAATGAACAAGGATCAATGATCAATGACGAATGAATGATGAAGAATGAACAAGGATCAATGATCAATGAAGAATGAAAGATAAAGAATGAACAAGGATCAATGATCAATGAAGAATGAACGATGAAGAATGAACAAGGATCAATGGTCAATGACGAATGAACGATGAAGAATGAACAAGGATCAATGATCAATGAAGAATGAACGATAAAGAATGAACAAGGATCAATGATCAATGACGAATGAACGACGAAGAATGAACAAGGATCAATGATCAATGAAGAATGAACGATGAAGAATGAACGAGGATCAATGATCAATGAAGAATAAACAATGAAGAATGAACAAGGATCAATGATCAATGACGAATGAACGATGAAGAATGAACAAGGATCAATGATCAATCAAGAATGAACGATAATGAATGAACAAGTATCAATGATCAATGACGAATGAACGATGAAGAATGAACAAGGATCAATGATCAATGAAAAATGAACGATGAAGAATGAACAAGGATCAATGATCAATGAAGAATGAACGATTAAGAATGAACAAGGATCAATGATCAATGTAGAATGAACGATGAAGAATGAACAAGGATCAATGATCAATGAAGAATGAACGATGAAGAATGAACAAGGATCAATGATCAATGAAGAATGAACGATGAAGAATGAACAAGGATCAATGATCAATGAAGAATGAACGATTAAGAATGAACAAGGATCAATGATCAATGTAGAATGAACGATGAAGAATGAACAAGGATCAATGATCAATGACGAATGAACGATGAAGAATGAAAAAGGATCAATGATCAATGAAGAATGAACGATTAAGAATGAACAAGGATCAATGATCAATGTAGAATGAACGATGAAGAATGAACAACAATCAATGATCCATGAAGAATAAACGATGAAGAATGAACAACGATCAATGATCAATGACGAATGAACGATGAAGAATTAACAAGGATCAATGATCAATGAAGCATAAACGATGAAGAATGGACAAGGTTCAATGATCAATGTAGAATGAAAGATGAAGAATGAACAAGGATCAATGATCAATGACGAATGAATGATGAAGAATGAACAAGGATCAATGATCAATGAAGAATGAAAGATAAAGAATGAACAAGGATCAATGAACGATGAAGAATGAACAAGGATCAATGGTCAATGACGAATGAACGATGAAGAATGAACAAGGATCAATGATCAATGAAGAATGAACGATAAAGAATGAACAAGGATCAATGATCAATGACGAATAAACAATGAAGAATGAACAAGGATCAATGATCAATGACGAATGAACGATGAAGAATGAACAAGGATCAATGATCAATCAAGAATGAACGATAATGAATGAACAAGTATCAATGATCAATGACGAATGAACGATGAAGAATGAACAAGGATCAATGATCAATGAAAAATGAACGATGAAGAATGAACAAGGACCAATGATCATTGAAGAATGAACGATGAACAATGAACAAGGATCAATGATCAATGAAGAATGAACGATGACGAATCAATAAGGATCAATTATCAATGACGAATGAACGATGAAGAATGAACAAGGACCAATGATCAATGACGAATGAACGATGAAAAATGAACAAGGATCAATTATTAATGAAGAATGAACGATGAAGAATGAACAAGGATCAATGATCATTGAAGAATGAACGATGAAGAATGAACAAGGATCAATGATCAATGAAGAATGAACGATAAAGAATGAACAAGGATCAATGATCAATGACGAATGAACGACGAAGAATGAACAAGGATCAATGATCAATGAAGAATGAACGATGAAGAATGAACGAGGATCAATGATCAATGAAGAATAAACAATGAAGAATGAACAAGGATCAATGATCAATGACGAATGAATGATGAAGAATGAACAAGGATCAATGATCAATGAAGCATAAACGATGAAGAATGAACAAGGATCAATGATCAATGACGAATGAACGATGAAAAATGAACAAGGATCAATTATTAATGAAGAATGAACGATGAAGAATGAACAAGGATCAATGATCATTGAAGAATGAACGACGAAGAATGAACAAGGATCAATGATCAATGAAGAATAAACGATGAAGAATGAACGAGGATCAATGATCAATGACGAGTGAACGATGAAGAATGAACAAGGATCAATGATCAATGACGAATGAACGAAGAAGAATGAACAAGGATCAATGATCAATGTAGAATGAAAGACGAAGAATGAACAAGGATCAATTATCAATGACGAATGAACGATGAAGAATTAACAAGGATCAATGATCAATGAATAATGTAAGATAAAGAATGAACAAGGATTAATGATCAATGACGAATGAACGAAGAAGAATAAACAAGGATCAATGATCAATGAAGAATGAACGATGAAGAATGAACAAGGATCAATGATCATTGAAGAATGAACGATGAAGAATGAACAAGGATCAATGATCAATGTAGAATGAACGATGAAGAATGAACAAGGATCAATGATCAATGAAGAATGAACGATGAAGAATGAACAAGGATCAATGATCAATGAAGAATGAACGATTAAGAATGAAAAAGGATCAATGATCAATGTACAATGAACGATGAAGAATGAACAAGGATCAATGATCAATGACGAATGAACGATGAAGAATGAACAAGGATCAATGATCAATGAAGAATGAACGATCAAGAATGAACAAGGATCAATGATCAATGAAGAATGAACGACGAAGAATGAACAAGGATCAATGATCCATGAAGAATAAACGATGAAGAATGAACAAGGATCAATGATCAATGACGAATGAACGATGAAGAATGAACAAGGATCAATGATCAATGAAGAATGAACGATAAAGAATGAACAAGGATCAATGATCAATGACGAATGAACGACGAAGAATGAACAAGGATCAATGATCAATGAAGAATGAACGATGAAGAATGAACAAGGATCAATGATCAATGAAAAATGAACGATGAAGAATGAACAAGGACCAATGATCATTGAAGAATGAACGATGAACAATGAACAAGGATCAATGATCAATGAAGAATGAACGATGACGAATCAATAAGGATCAATTATCAATGACGAATGAACGATGAAGAATGAACAAGGATCAATGATCAATGACGAATGAACGATGAAAAATGAACAAGGATCAATTATTAATGAAGAATGAACGATGAAGAATGAACAAGGATCAATGATCATTGAAGAATGAACGATGAAGAATGAACAAGGATCAATGATCAATGAAGAATGAACGATAAAGAATGAACAAGGATCAATGATCAATGACGAATGAACGACGAAGAATGAACAAGGATCAATGATCAATGAAGAATGAACGATGAAGAATGAACGAGGATCAATGATCAATGAAGAATAAACAATGAAGAATGAACAAGGATCAATGATCAATGACGAATGAACGATGAAGAATGAACAAGGATCAATGATCAATCAAGAATGAACGATAATGAATGAACAAGTATCAATGATCAATGACGAATGAACGATGAAGAATGCACAAGGATCAATGATCAATGAAGAATGAACGATGACGAATCAATAAGGATCAATTATCAATGACGAATGAACGATGAAGAATGAACAAGGATCAATGATCAATGACGAATGAACGATGAAAAATGAACAAGGATCAATTATTAATGAAGAATGAACGATGAAGAATGAACAAGGATCAATGATCATTGAAGAATGAACGATGAAGAATGAACAAGGATCAATGATCAATGAAGAATAAACGATGAAGAATGAACGAGGATCAATGATAAATGACGAATGAACGAAGAAGAATGAACAAGGATCAATGATCAATGTAGAATGAAAGATGAAGAATGAACAAGGATCAATGATCAATGACGAATGAACGATGAAGAATTAACAAGGATCAATGATCAATGAATAATGTAAGATAAAGAATGAACAAGGATTAATGATCAATGACGAATGAACGAAGAAGAATAAACAAGGATCAATGATCAATGAAGAATGAACGATGAAGAATGAACAAGGATCAATGATCAATGAAGAATGAACGATTAAGAATGAACAAGGATCAATGATCAATGTAGAATGAACGATGAAGAATGAACAAGGATCAATGATCAATGACGAATGAACGATGAAGAATGAACAAGGATCAATGATCAATGAAGAATGAACGATTAAGAATGAACAAGGATCAATGATCAATGAAGAATGAACGACGAAGAATGAACAAGGATCAATGATCCATGAAGAATAAACGATGAAGAATGAACAAGGATCAATGATCAATGACGAATGAACGATGAAGAATGAACAAGGATCAATGATCAATGAAGAATGAACGATAAAGAATGAACAAGGATCAATGATCAATGACGAATGAACGACGAAGAATGAACAAGGATCAATGATCAATGAAGAATGAACGATGAAGAATGAACGAGGATCAATGATCAATGAAGAATAAACAATGAAGAATGAACGATGAAGAATGAACAAGGATCAATGATCAATGAAGAATGAACGATTAAGAATGAACAAGGATCAATGATCAATGTAGAATGAACGATGAAGAATGAACAAGGATCAATGATCAATGACGAATGAACGATGAAGAATGAACAAGGATCAATGATCAATGAAGAATGAACGATTAAGAATGAACAAGGATCAATGATCAATGAAGAATGAACGACGAAAAATGAACAAGGATCAATGATCCATGAAGAATAAACGATGAAGAATGAACAAGGATCAATGATCAATGACGAATGAACGATGAAGAATGAACAAGGATCAATGATCAATGAAGAATGAACGATAAAGAATGAACAAGGATCAATGATCAATGACGAATGAACGACGAAGAATGAACAAGGATCAATGATCAATGAAGAATGAACGATTAAGAATGAACAAGGATCAATGATCAATGTAGAATGAACGATGAAGAATGAACAAGGATCAATGATCAATGACGAATGAACGATGAAGAATGAACAAGGATCAATTATCAATCAAGAATGAACGATGAAGAATGAACAAGGATCAATGATCAATGAAGAATGAACGATTAAGAATGAACAAGGATCAATGATCAATGTAGAATGAACGATGAAGAATGAACAAGGATCAATGATCAATGACGAATGAACGATGAAGAATGAACAACGATCAATGATCAATGACGAATGAACGATGAAGAATTAACAAGGATCAATGATCAATGAAGCATAAACGATGAAGAATGGACAAGGATCAATGATCAATGTAGAATGAAAGATGAAGAATGAACAAGGATCAATGATCAATGACGAATGAATGATGAAGAATGAACAAGGATCAATGATCAATGAAGAATGAAAGATAAAGAATGAACAAGGATCAATGATCAATGAAGAATGAACGATGAAGAATGAACAAGGATCAATGGTCAATGACGAATGAACGATGAAGAATGAACAAGGATCAATGATCAATGAAGAATGAACGATAAAAAATGAACAAGGATCAATGATCAATGACGAATGAACGACGAAGAATGAACAAGGATCAATGATCAATGAAGAATGAACGATGAAGAATGAACGAGGATCAATGATCAATGAAGAATAAACAATGAAGAATGAACAAGGATCAATGATCAATGACGAATGAATGATGAAGAATAAACAAGGATCAATGATCAATGAAGAATGAACGATTAAGAATGAACAAGGATCAATGATCAATGTATAATGAAAGATGAAGAATGAACAAGGATCAATGATCAATGACGAATGAATGATGAAGAATGAACAAGGATCAATGATCAATGAAGCATAAACGATGAAAAATGAACAAAGATCAATGATCAATGAAGAATGAACGATAAAGAATGAACAAGGATCAATGATCAATAACGAATGAACGAAGAAGAATGAACAAGGATCAATGATCAATGAAGAATGAATGATGAAGAATGAACAAGTATCAATGATCAATGACGAATGAACGATGAAGAATGAACAAGGATCAATGATCAATGAAAAATGAACGATGAAGAATGAACAAGGACCAATGATCATTGAAGAATGAACGATGAACAATGAACAAGGATCAATGATCAATGAAGAATGAACGATGACGAATCAATAAGGATCAATTATCAATGACGAAGGAACGATGAAGAATGAACAAGGATCAATGATCAATGACGAATGAACGATGAAAAATGAACAAGGATCAATTATTAATGAAGAATGAACCATGAAGAATGAACAAGGATCAATGATCATTGAAGAATGAACGATGAAGAATGAACAAGGATCAATGATCAATGAAGAATGAACGATAAAGAATGAACAAGGATCAATGATCAATGACGAATGAACGACGAAGAATGAACAAGGATCAATGATCAATGAAGAATGAACGATGAAGAATGAACGAGGATCAATGATCAATGAAGAATAAACAATGAAGAATGAACAAGGATCAATGATCAATGACGAATGAACGATGAAGAATGAACAAGGATCAATGATCAAAGACGAATGAACGATGAAAATGAACAAGGATCAATTATTAATGAAGAATGAACGATGAAGAATGAACAAGGATCAATGATCATTGAAGAATGAACGATGAAGAATGAACAAGGATCAATGATCAATGAAGAATAAACGATGAAGAATGAACGAGGATCAATGATCAATGACGAGTGAACGATGAAGAATGAACAAGGATCAATGATCAATGACGAATGAACGAAGAAGAATCAACAAGGATCAATGATCAATGTAGAATGAAAGATGAAGAATGAACAAGGATCAATGATCAATGACGAATGAACGATGAAGAATTAACAAGGATCAATGATCAATGAATAATGTAAGATAAAGAATGAACAAGGATCAATGATCAATGAAGAATGAACGATGACGAATGAACAAGGATCAATGATCAATGATGAATGAACGATGAAGAATGAAAAAGTTTCAATGATTAATGAGGAATGAACGATGACGAATCATTAAGGATCAATTATCAATGACGAATGAACGATGAAGAATGAACAAGGATCAATGATCAATGACGAATGAACGATGAAAAATGAACAAGGATCAATTATTAATGAAGAATGAACGATGAAGAATGAACAAGGACCAATGATCATTGAAGAATGAACGATGACGAATAAACAAGGATCAATGATAAATGAAGAATGAACGATGAAGAATTAACAAGGATCAATGATCAATGAAGCATAAACGATGAAGAATGAACAAGGATCAATGATCAATGACGAATGAACGATGAAAAATTAACAAGGATCAATTATTAATGAAGAATGAACGATGAAGAATGAACAATGATCAATGATCATTGAAGAATGAACGATGAAGAATGAACAAGGATCCATGATCAATGAAGAATGAACGATGAAGAATGAACAAGGATCAATGATCAATGACGAATGAACGATGAAGAATGAATAAGGTTGAATGATCAATGAACAATGAACGATGAAGAATGAACAAGGATTAATGATCAATGAAGAATGAACGATGAAGAATGAACAAGGATCAATGATCAATGAAGAATGAACGATTAAGAATGAACAAGGATCAATGATCAATGTAGAATGAACGATGAAGAATGAACAAGGATCAATGATCAATGACGAATGAACGATGAAGAATGAACAAGGATCAATGATCAATGAAGAATGAACGATTAAGAATGAACAAGGATCAATAATCAATGTAGAATGAACGATGAAGAATGAACAACGATCAATGATCCATGAAGAATAAACGATGAAGAATGAACAACGATCAATGATCAATGACGAATGAACGATGAAGAATTAACAAGGATCAATGATCAATGAAGCATAAACGATGAAGAATGGACAAGGATCAATGATCAATGTAGAATGAAAGATGAAGAATGAACAAGGATCAATGATCAATGACGAATGAATGATGAAGAATGAACAAGGATCAATGATCAATGAAGAATGAAAGATAAAGAATGAACAAGGATCAATGATCAATGAAGAATGAACGATGAAGAATGAACAAGGATCAATGGTCAATGACGAATGAACGATGAAGAATGAGCAAGGATCAATGATCAATAAAGAATGAACGATGAAGAATGAACAAGGATCAATGGTCAATGACGAATGAACGATGAAGAATGAACAAGGATCAATGATCAATGAAGAATGAACGATGAAGAATGAACAAGGATCAATGATCAATGTAGAATGAACAATGAAGAATGAACAAGGATCAATGATCAATGACGAATAAACGATGAAGAATGAATAAGGATCAATGATCAATGAAAAATGAAAGATGAAGAATGAACAAGGACCAATGATCATTGAAGAATGAACGATGACGAATCAATAAGGATCAACTATCAATGAAGAATGAACGATGAAGAATGAACAAGTTTCAATGATCAATGACGAATAAACGATGAAGAATGAACAAGGATCAATGATCAATGACGAATGAACGATGAAGAATGAACAAGGATCAATGATCAATGAAGAATGAACGATAAAGAATGAACAAGGATCAATGATCAATGACGAATGAACGAAGAAGAATGAACAAGGATCAATGATCAATGAAGAATGAACGATGATCAATGATCAATGAAGAATGAACGATGACGAATCAATAAGGATCAATTATCAATGACGAATGAACGATGAAGAATGAACAAGGATCAATGATCAATGACGAATGAACGATGAAAAATGAACAAGGATCAATTATTAATGAAGAATGAACGATGAAGAATGAACAAGGATCAATGATCATTGAAGAATGAACGATGAAGAATGAACAAGGATCAATGATCAATGAAGAATAAACGATGAAGAATGAACGAGGATCAATGATCAATGACGAATGAACGATGAAGAACGAACAAGGATCAATGATCAATGACGAATGAACGAAGAAGAATGAACAAGGATCAATGATCAATGTAGAATGAAAGATGAAGAATGAACAAGGATCAATGATCAATGACGAATGAACGATGAAGAATGAACAAGGATCAATGATCAATGACGAATGAACGAAGAAGAATGAACAAGGATCAATGATCAATGTAGAATGAAAGATGAAGAATGAACAAGGATCAATGATCAATGACGAATGAACGATTAAGAATTAACAAGGATCAATGATCAATGAAGAATGTAAGATAAAGAATGAACAAGGATTAATGATCAATGACGAATGAACGATGAAAAATGAACAAGGATCAATTATTAATGAAGAATGAACGATGAAGAATGAACAAGGACCAATGATCATTGAAGAATGAACGATGACGAATGAACAAGGATCAATGATCAATGAAGAATGAACCATGAAGAATTAACAAGGATCAATGATCAATGAAGCATAAACGATGAAGAATGAACAAGGATCAATGATCAATGACGAATGAACGATGAAAAATTAACAAGGATCAATTATTAATGAAGAATGAACGATGAAGAATGAACAATGATCAATGATCATTGAAGAATGAACGATGAAGAATGAACAAGGATCCATGATCAATGAAGAATGAACGATGAAGAATGAACAAGGATCAATGATCAATGACGAATGAACGATGAAGAATGAATAAGGATGAATGATCAATGAAGAATGAACGATGAAGAATGAACAAGGATTAATGATCAATGAAGAATGAACGATGAAGAATGAACAAGGATCAATGATCAATGAAGAATGAACGATTAAGAATGAACAAGGATCAATGATCAATGTAGAATGAACGATGAAGAATGAACAAGGATCAATGATCAATGACGAATGAACGATGAAGAATGAACAAGGATCAATGATCAATGAAGAATGAACGATTAAGAATGAACAAGGATCAATGATCAATGTAGAATGAAGGATGAAGAATGAACAACGATCAATGATCCATGAAGAATAAACGATGAAGAATGAACAACGATCAATGATCAATGACGAATGAACGATGAAGAATTAACAAGGATCAATGATCAATGAAGCATAAACGATGAAGAATGGACAAGGATCAATGATCAATGTAGAATGAAAGATGAAGAATGAACAAGGATCAATGATCAATGACGAATGAATGATGAAGAATGAACAAGGATCAATGATCAATGAAGAATGAAAGATAAAGAATGAACAAGGATCAATGATCAATGAAGAATGAACGATGAAGAATGAACAAGGATCAATGGTCAATGACGAATGAACGATGAAGAATGAGCAAGGATCAATGATCAATGAAGAATGAACGATGAAGAATGAACAAGGATCAATGGTCAATGACGAATGAACGATGAAGAATGAACAAGGATCAATGATCAATGAAGAATGAACGATGAAGAATGAACAAGGATCAATGATCAATGTAGAATGAACAATGAAGAATGAACAAGGATCAATGATCAATGACGAATAAACGATGAAGAATGAATAAGCATCAATGATCAATGAAAAATGAAAGATGAAGAATGAACAAGGACCAAAGATCATTGAAGAATGAACGATGACGAATCAATAAGGATCAACGATCAATGAAGAATGAACGATGAAGAATGAACAATGACGAATAAACGATGCAGAATGAACAAGGATCAATGATCAATGACGAATGAACGATGAAGAATGAACAAGGATCAATGATCAATGAAGAATGAACGATAAAGAATGAACAAGGATCAATGATCAATGACGAATGAACGAAGAAGAATGAACAAGGATCAATGATCAATGAAGAATGAACGATGAAGAATGAACGAGGATCAATGATCAATGAAGAATAAACAATGAAGAATGAACAAGGATCAATGATCAATGACGAATGAACGATGAAGAATGAACAAGGATCAATGATCAATCAAGAATGAACGATAATGAATGAACAAGTATCAATAATCAATGACGAATGAACGATGAAGAATGAACAAGGATCAATGATCAATGAAAAATGAACGATGAGGAATGAACAAGGACCAATGATCATTGAAGAATGAACGATGAACAATGAACAAGGATCAATGATCAATGAAGAATGAACGATGACGAATCAATAAGGATCAATTATCAATGACGAATGAACGATGAAGAATGAACAAGGATCAATGATCAATGACGAATGAACGATGAAAAATGAACAAGGATCAATTATTAATGAAGAATGAACGATGAAGAATGAACAAGGATCAATGATCATTGAAGAATGAACGATGAAGAATGAACAAGGATCAATGATCAATGAAGAATAAACGATGAAGAATGAACGAGGATCAATGATCAATGACGAATGAACGATGAAGAATGAACAAGGATCAATGATCAATGACGAATGAACGAAGAAGAATGAACAAGGATCAATGATCAATGTAGAATGAAAGATGAAGAATGAACAAGGATCAATGATCAATGACGAATGAACGATGAAGAATGAACAAGGATCAATGATCAATGACGAATGAACGAAGAAGAATGAACAAGGATCAATGATCAATGTAGAATGAAAGATGAAGAATGAACAAGGATCAATGATCAATGACGAATGAACGATTAAGAATTAACAAGGATCAATGATCAATGAAGAATGTAAGATAAAGAATGAACAAGGATTAATGATCAATGACGAATGAACGAAGAAGAATAAACAAGGATCAATGATCAATGAAGAATGAACGATGAAGGATGAACAAGGATCAACGATCATTGAAGAATGAACAATAAAGAATGAACAAGGATCAATGATCAATGAAGAATGAACGATGACGAATGAACAAGGATCAATGATCAATGAAGAATGAACGATGAAGAATGAAAAAGTTTCAATGATCAATGACGAATGAACGATGACGAATCATTAAGGATCAATTATCAATGACGAATGAACGATGAAGAATGAACAAGGATCAATGATCAATGACGAATGAACGATGAAAAATGAACAAGGATCAATTATTAATGAAGAATGAACGATGAAGAATGAACAAGGACCAATGATCATTGAAGAATGAACGATGACGAATGAACAAGGATCAATGATCAATGAAGAATGAACGATGAAGAATTAACAAGGATCAATGATCAATGAAGCATAAACGATGAAGAATGAACAAGGATCAATGATCAATGACGAATGAACGATGAAAAATTAACAAGGATCAATTATTAATGAAGAATGAACGATGAAGAATGAACAAGGATCCATGATCAATGAAGAATGAACGATGAAGAATGAACAAGGATCAATGATCAATGACGAATGAACGATGAAGATTGAATAAGGATGAATGATCAATGAAGAATGAACGATGAAGAATGAACAAGGATTAATGATCAATGAAGAATGAACGATGAAGAATGAACAAGGATCAATGATCAATGAAGAATGAACGATTAAGAATGAACAAGGATCAATGATCAATGTAGAATGAACGATGAAGAATGAACAAGGATCAATGATCAATGACGAATGAACGATGAAGAATGAACAAGCATCAATGATCAATGAAGAATGAACGATTAAGAATGAACAAGGATCAATGATCAATGTAGAATGAACGATGAAGAATGAACAACGATCAATGATCCATGAAGAATAAACGATGAAGAATGAACAACGATCAATGATCAATGACGAATGAACGATGAAGAATTAACAAGGATCAATGATCAATGAAGCATAAACGATGAAGAATGGACAAGGATCAATGATCAATGTAGAATGAAAGATGAAGAATGAACAAGGATCAATGATCAATGACGAATGAATGATGAAGAATGAACAAGGATCAATGATCAATGAAGAATGAAAGATAAAGAATGAACAAGGATCAATGATCAATGAAGAATGAACGATGAAGAATGAACAAGGATCAATGGTCAATGACGAATGAACGATGAAGAATGAGCAAGGATCAATGATCAATGAAGAATGAACGATGAAGAATGAACAAGGATCAATGGTCAATGACGAATGAACGATGAAGAATGAACAAGGATCAATGATCAATGAAGAATGAACGATGAAGAATGAACAAGGATCAATGATCAATGTAGAATGAACAATGAAGAATGAACAAGGATCAATGATCAATGACGAATAAACGATGAAGAATGAATAAGCATCAATGATCAATGAAAAATGAAAGATGAAGAATGAACAAGGACCAAAGATCATTGAAGAATGAACGATGACGAATCAATAAGGATCAACGATCAATGAAGAATGAACGATGAAGAATGAACAATGACGAATAAACGATGAAGAATGAACAAGGATCAATGATCAATGACGAATGAACGATGAAGAATGAACAAGGATCAATGATCAATGAAGAATGAACGATAAAGAATGAACAAGGATCAATGATCAATGACGAATGAACGAAGAAGAATGAACAAGGATCAATGATCAATGAAGAATGAACGATGAAGAATGAACGAGGATCAATGATCAATGAAGAATAAACAATGAAGAATGAACAAGGATCAATGATCAATGACGAATGAACGATGAAGAATGAACAAGGATCAATGATCAATCAAGAATGAACGATAATGAATGAACAAGTATCAATAATCAATGACGAATGAACGATGAAGAATGAACAAGGATCAATGATCAATGAAAAATGAACGATGAGGAATGAACAAGGACCAATGATCATTGAAGAATGAACGATGAACAATGAACAAGGATCAATGATCAATGAAGAATGAACGATGACGAATCAATAAGGATCAATTATCAATGACGAATGAACGATGAAGAATGAACAAGGATCAATGATCAATGACGAATGAACGATGAAAAATGAACAAGGATCAATTATTAATGAAGAATGAACGATGAAGAATGAACAAGGATCAATGATCATTGAAGAATGAACGATGAAGAATGAACAAGGATCAATGATCAATGAAGAATAAACGATGAAGAATGAACGAGGATCAATGATCAATGACGAATGAACGATGAAGAATGAACAAGGATCAATGATCAATGACGAATGAACGAAGAAGAATGAACAAGGATCAATGATCAATGTAGAATGAAAGATGAAGAATGAACAAGGATCAATGATCAATGACGAATGAACGATGAAGAATGAACAAGGATCAATGATCAATGACGAATGAACGAAGAAGAATGAACAAGGATCAATGATCAATGTAGAATGAAAGATGAAGAATGAACAAGGATCAATGATCAATGACGAATGAACGATTAAGAATTAACAAGGATCAATGATCAATGAAGAATGTAAGATAAAGAATGAACAAGGATTAATGATCAATGACGAATGAACGAAGAAGAATAAACAAGGATCAATGATCAATGAAGAATGAACGATGAAGGATGAACAAGGATCAACGATCATTGAAGAATGAACAATAAAGAATGAACAAGGATCAATGATCAATGAAGAATGAACGATGACGAATGAACAAGGATCAATGATCAATGAAGAATGAACGATGAAGAATGAAAAAGTTTCAATGATCAATGACGAATGAACGATGACGAATCATTAAGGATCAATTATCAATGACGAATGAACGATGAAGAATGAACAAGGATCAATGATCAATGACGAATGAACGATGAAAAATGAACAAGGATCAATTATTAATGAAGAATGAACGATGAAGAATGAACAAGGACCAATGATCATTGAAGAATGAACGATGACGAATGAACAAGGATCAATGATCAATGAAGAATGAACGATGAAGAATTAACAAGGATCAATGATCAATGAAGCATAAACGATGAAGAATGAACAAGGATCAATGATCAATGACGAATGAACGATGAAAAATTAACAAGGATCAATTATTAATGAAGAATGAACGATGAAGAATGAACAATGATCAATGATCATTGAAGAATGAACGATGAAGAATGAACAAGGATCCATGATCAATGAAGAATGAACGATGAAGAATGAACAAGGATCAATGATCAATGACGAATGAACGATGAAGAATGAACAAGGATCAATGGTCAATGACGAATGAACGATGAAGAATGAACAAGGATCAATGATCAATGAAGAATGAACGATAAAGAATGAACAAGGATCAATGATCAATGAAGAATGAACGATTAAGAATGAACAAGGATCAATGATCAATGTAGAATGAACGATGAAGAATGAACAACGATCAATGATCCATGAAGAATAAACGATGAAGAATGAACAACGATCAATGATCAATGACGAATGAACGATGAAGAATGAACAAGGATCAATGATCAATGAAGAATGAACGATTAAGAATGAACAAGGATCAATGATCAATGTAGAATGAACGATGAAGAATGAACAAGGATCAATGATCAATGAAGAATGAACGATGAAGAATGAACAAGGATCAATGGTCAATGACGAATGAACGATGAAGAATGAGCAAGGATCAATGATCAATGAAGAATGAACGATGAAGAATGAACAAGGATCAATGGTCAATGACGAATGAACGATGAAGAATGAACAAGGATCAATGATCAATGAAGAATGAACGATGAAGAATGAACAAGGATCAATGATCAATGTAGAATGAACAATGAAGAATGAACAAGGATCAATGATCAATGACGAATAAACGATGAAGAATGAATAAGCATCAATGATCAATGAAAAATGAAAGATGAAGAATGAACAAGGACCAATGATCATTGAAGAATGAACGATGACGAATCAATAAGGATCAACGATCAATGAAGAATGAACGATGAAGAATGAACAATGACGAATAAACGATGAAGAATGAACAAGGATCAATGATCAATGACGAATGAACGATGAAGAATGAACAAGGATCAATGAACAATGAAGAATGAACGATAAAGAATGAACAAGGATCAATGATCAATGACGAATGAACGAAGAAGAATGAACAAGGATCAATGATCAATGAAGAATGAACGATGAAGAATGAACGAGGATCAATGATCAATGAAGAATAAACAATGAAGAATGAACAAGGATCAATGATCAATGACGAATGAACGATGAAGAATGAACAAGGGTCAATGATCAATCAAGAATGAACGATAATGAATGAACAAGTATCAATGATCAATGACGAATGAACGATGAAGAATGAACAAGGATCAATGATCAATGAAAAATGAACGATGAGGAATGAACAAGGACCAATGATCATTGAAGAATGAACGATGAACAATGAACAAGGATCAATGATCAATGAAGAATGAACGATGACGAATCAATAAGGATCAATTATCAATGACGAATGAACGATGAAGAATGAACAAGGATCAATGATCAATGACGAATGAACGATGAAAAATGAACAAGGATCAATTATTAATGAAGAATGAACGATGAAGAATGAACAAGGATCAATGATCATTGAAGAATGAACGATGAAGAATGAACAAGGATCAATGATCAATGAAGAATAAACGATGAAGAATGAACGAGGATCAATGATCAATGACGAATGAACGATGAAGAATGAACAAGGATCAATGATCAATGACGAATGAACGAAGAAGAATGAACAAGGATCAATGATCAATGTAGAATGAAAGATGAAGAATGAACAAGGATCAATGATCAATGACGAATGAACGATGAAGAATGAATAAGGATGAATGATCAATGAAGAATGAACGATGAAGAATGAACAAGGATTAATGATCAATGAAGAATGAACGATGAAGAATGAACAAGGATCAATGATCAATGAAGAATGAACGATTAAGAATGAACAAGGATCAATGATCAATGTAGAATGAACGATGAAGAATGAACAAGGATCAATGATCAATGACGAATGAACGATGAAGAATGAACAAGGATCAATGATCAATGAAGAATGAACGATTAAGAATGAACAAGGATCAATGATCAATGTAGAATGAACGATGAAGAATGAACAACGATCAATGATCCACGAAGAATAAACGATGAAGAATGAACAACGATCAATGATCAATGACGAATGAACGATGAAGAATTAACAAGGATCAATGATCAATGAAGCATAAACGATGAAGAATGGACAAGGATCAATGATCAATGTAGAATGAAAGATGAAGAATGAACAAGGATCAATGATCAATGACGAATGAATGATGAAGAATGAACAAGGATCAATGATCAATGAAGAATGAAAGATAAAGAATGAACAAGGATCAATGAACGATGAAGAATGAACGATGAAGAATGAACAAGGATCAATGGTCAATGACGAATGAACGATGAAGAATGAGCAAGGATCAATGATCAATGAAGAATGAACGATGAAGAATGAACAAGGATCAATGGTCAATGACGAATGAACGATGAAGAATGAACAAGGATCAATGATCAATGAAGAATGAACGATGAAGAATGAACAAGGATCAATGATCAATGTAGAATGAACAATTAAGAATGAACAAGGATCAATGATTAATGACGAATAAACGATGAAGAATGAATAAGGATCAATGATCAATGAAAAATGAAAGATGAAGAATGAACAAGGACCAATGATCATTGAAGAATGAACGATGACGAATCAATAAGGATCAACGATCAATGAAGAATGAACGATGAAGAATGAACAATGACGAATAAACGATGAAGAATGAACAAGGATCAATGATCAATGACGAATGAACGATGAAGAATGAACAAGGATCAATGATCAATGAAGAATGAACGATAAAGAATGAACAAGGATCAATGATCAATGACGAATGAACGAAGAAGAATGAACAAGGATCAATGATCAATGAAGAATGAACGATGAAGAATGAACGAGGATCAATGATAAATGAAGAATAAACAATGAAGAATGAACAAGGATCAATGATCAATGACGAATGAACGATGAAGAATGAACAAGGATCAATGATCAATCAAGAACGAACGATAATGAATGAACAAGTATCAATGATCAATGACGAATGAACGATGAAGAATGAACAAGGATCAATGATCAATGAAAAATGAACGATGAAGAATGAACAAGGACCAATGATCATTGAAGAATGAACGATGAACAATGAACAAGGATCAATGATCAATGAAGAATGAACGATGACGAATCAATAAGGATCAATTATCAATGACGAATGAACGATGAAGAATGAACAAGGATCAATGATCAATGACGAATGAACGATGAAAAATGAACAAGGATCAAATATTAATGAAGAATGAACGATGAAGAATGAACAAGGATCAATGATCATTGAAGAATGAACGATGAAGAATGAACAAGGATCAATGATCAATGAAGAATAAACGATGAAGAATGAACGAGGATCAATGATCAATGACGAATGAACGATGAAGAATGAACAAGGATCAATGATGATGTGTAAACAAGACGAGAAACCTTGTTACAAAATGATAAGTTAAAGGGGTCACACGTTTTTTGGTATATTTTTTTAGTATGATCAGATTAGTTAGGGGAACTCTCACCCTAAACTTGAGGATATAACAAGGAGGAACACTCACTCACTTGTTTGGGTGTAGCTTAGATTAGGGAACTCTCACCAAATCGTCAACTACAAGCTTTAGTTTTAGGAACTCTCACTAAAACTCTAACTCTTCAAATTTGGAACACTCAAATTTGGACAATTAAAATTGACTAAACACAAGTCAAGTTCAATAAACAAAACACAAGTTTTTTGGCAAATTTCTGGATGTGTTTTTCATTCATCAAAGTATGCTATATATAGCATTCTTACATTAAATAATTACAACCTTTCACTTGCCTAAATAAATTCACAAAAGAAAATAAAAAGACAACAAAATAAAAGAGAATTAAGTGGCTAATCAATGTCCACATTAATCTCCATTACACACACTTAAGACTAATTAAACAAAGATTAAAACTAGGGAAGAAATGGCCAGCAATTAAACTCTTCACATGGCTCCTTCAAGTGTGCAAAGTAACATCCAAAACAGCCCATTCATTTGCCTGGTAACTCCCATTTACTCCTCCATTTAAGCTTCTTTATTATTGCATTTTACTCCTACAATAATGCCTAGTAACCCCCACTTAAAAAGGTTAATATTCAGCCATAAATACTCCTAAAAACATGCCCCTTTGAATTCCAAAACTGCAGCTTTAAATGAGATTAAAAACCAGCTTTAAATCTCCTTAAAACATGCCCCTTCGTATTCCAAAACTGTTTGGAATTAATTCCTTGTAACCGACACCCTTTAATTTATACTTTCAACAAAGTACTTAGTCATACTTAGCAAAGTACAACCATTTGATGACTTATTTGGACCGTGCATGCTATGATCAAAATAAGACTTGGACAAAATTAATTCCCTTGCATTGGATTGGACTTGGACATCTTGGACACTTGTACCTTGACCATCTTGGTCATCCTCCTCTTCTTCAAAGGGAATTGCCCTCAATTCTTCATCATCATAATATAGTGCAAGATCACCCACATTGAACGTACTTGAGACGCCATGCCTTCCACCCAAATCAACCTTGTATGCATTGTCATTGATCTTTTCCACTACTTCAAATGGACCTTCAGCTCGTGGCATGAGCTTGTTTTTCCTTTGACTAGGAAATCTTTCTTTCCTCATGTAAATCCACACTAAGTCACCAACTTCAAAGTTCTTCACGTTTCTAACTCTTTTGTTGGCTTGTTTCTTGTAAGTCTCATTGGCCTTTTCAATATTCTTCCTCACTTCCTTGTGAATCTTGACCATGAACTCGGCTTGCTCTTTTGCACCTCCATGCACAAACTTATCTTGAGGTAGAGCAATAAGATCAATAGGAACATAGGGATTAACCCCGTAGACTACTTCAAAAGGTGAATACCTTGTAGTAGCACTAGGAGTCCTATTGTAAGCAAACTCGGCATGAGCAAGCTTAACATCCCAATCCTTGGTGCTCTTACTAACCAATGTTCTAAGCAAAGAACCAAGAACTCTATTCACCACCTCGGTTTGACCGTCGGTTTGTGGATGATGTGATGTAGAAAACAGCAACTTAGTTCCCATGAGACGCCATAATGACTTCCAAAAATGACTTAGGAACTTTGTATCTCGATCGGACACAATGGTGCGTGGCACCCCATGAAAACGAACCACTTCCTCAAAATATAGCTTAGCCACTTTCATGGCATCTTCAGTTTTATGACATGGAATGAAGTGAGCCATTTTTGAGAACCTATCAACAACCACCATTATTGAATCTTTACCCCTTTGAGTTCTAGGTAAAGCTACAATAAAATCCATACTAACATCTTCCCAAGGTCTCTCGGGAACTGGCAAAGGCTTGTAAAGACCCTTATGAAACACCATTTTTGCCCTTTGACAAGTAGAGCAACGACTAACCACATGATGAACCGTAGCTAACATCTTTGGCCAGTAAAAGTGAGCTTGAAGAAGCTCCATTGTCTTTTGAATCCCAACGTGACCAGCTAGACCTCCTCCATGAACTTCATGAATCAACAAACTTCTAATTGGACACTTAGGAATGCATAATCTATTTCCCTTGAAAAGAAAACCATCATGTAAGGAAAATAAATCATAAACTCCATGAACACATTTCTCCATGACGCCATTAAAATCACCATCTTCCTTGTAGTACTCTTTGATCAAATCAAAACCAAGAATCTTAGCTTCCACCACTCCAAGTAGAGAAT
The DNA here is from genome assembly GCF_026212465.1 of Amaranthus tricolor. Taxonomy (NCBI): domain Eukaryota; kingdom Viridiplantae; phylum Streptophyta; class Magnoliopsida; order Caryophyllales; family Amaranthaceae; genus Amaranthus; species Amaranthus tricolor. Next base: position 29,204,163 of record NC_080047.1, read on the forward strand.
GTCTTCTAGATAAGGCATCCGCAACAACATTAGCTTTCCCACTCTTGTATTTAGAGGAAAAGTTAAATGTTTGCAAGAACTCCACCCACTTAGCATGCCTCGAATTCAGCTTCTTTTGCCCATGAATAAACCTCAAGGACTCATGATCAGAATGAAGTATGAACGGTTGTGGCCTCAAATAATGTGACCAATGATCTAAAGCTCTTACCATTGCATAGAACTCTTTATCATAGGTGGAATAATTCAGCTTGCCTTGGCTCAACTTCTCGCTAAAATAAGCGATTGGACGCCCTTCTTGGATCAACACGGCGCCAATTCCTCTCCCACTTGCATCACATTCAACCTCAAACGGCTTGGAAAAATTTGGAAGTGCAAGAATAGGAGTGTTGCACATTTTTTCCTTCACTTCTTCAAACTCCCTCTCAAATTCTTTAAAGGACAATAAAGAAATTTCTTTGTGTGGTTTTTGTGAAAGCCGTGGGGGTGGTAAAGGGTGTAATTTTTTTTGTTTCCCTTGGTGAGTTATAGTGTATGTATTATGGTATCCATCATGAAATGATTTTCTATCCGTTTGCCATGGCCTACCGAGCAGAATATGACAAGCATCCATTGACACAACATCACACAATTGACTATCATGATAGGAACCAATAGAAAAACTAACCATGCATTGCTTTCTAACTCCCGTACTAGAATTAGAATCTAACCAACTCAACTTGTAAGGGTGTGGATGATTAGTGGTGGTAAGACCAAGTCTAGACACTAAAGTCTTTGACACAGTATTAGCCTCACTACCCCCGTCAATAATTAAATCACATACCTCGTCACCAATTTTACATTTGGTGATGAAAATGTGTTGCCTTTGTGGCGCCAAAGGCTCCTCCACTCGTGCTTGCAAAGCCCTCCTAACAACCAGATTGGTTTTGTCCTCCATCTCCGGAAAGCAATGATCTTCTTCCCCATCCTCTTCATTGGGATTCTCGATCTCCTCTTCTTCTGTTTCAAAATCCTCCCAATTAATGTTTTGCGTGGCCATAAGCTTAACCTCTTGGATTGTTAAAGCTCTTGAGTTAGGACAATCCTTCTTGAAATGACCTCTACCTCCACACTTGTAACAGACAATGTCGCTAAGTTTGAAGTCTTTCTTGTCTTTCTTAAGTGCTTCATTTGACTTGCTAAAGGAAGAACCCTCCTTCAAGGTGAAGGGTGGTTTGCGCACCACTGGAGTAGTGGTAGGCGTTTTCTTCTTTTTCCTCCTAGCATCAAACTTGGTCACAAGTTTGCAAGCTTCCACAAACGTGAGGTTAGTGTAACCTTCAAGCTTGTCTTGTAATTCTTGATCCAACCCAGCTACAAAACGCCCCATTTTGAGCTCTTCATTTTCAGTTACTTCACACACAATGGCAAGCCTATCAAACTCTTTGATGTAGTCTTCCACGGAATCTCCATTTTGTTGCAAAGTACTCCACTTCACATATTGGCTTTGCTTGTAATTGTGAGGAATGAAACGGTCTCTCATCCGTTTCTTCATCTTGTTCCAAGTTGATATGGGAGCTTTACCCCTAAGGGTACGTGCCCTTTGTTCCCCTTGCAACCAACTGTCACCATAGCCCTTCAGTTTCACCTTGGCTATCTTATATTTCTGCACTTCTTCTTGAATATCCTTGTACTCAAAGTACCTTTCCAAGGATTTCTCCCATTCCAAGTACTTCTCTGGATCAAGTGACCCATCAAAGGAAGGGACGTCTACTTTGAGACTCCTATCCTCCCTCCTAGGTGGAGGTTCTTCATCTTGATCTCTCCTATCTTGCTCGTTCAAGAGTCTTGCCATTAAGGCAGCAAGATTCCCTTGTAGATTGGCATTAGTCTCGGCCAACCTTTCTTGACTAGCAATGGATCGATTGAGAGCTTCCAAAGCTACCCTCAAATCTTGATTCTCTCCCATGATATGTAGGTATTCGACCCCTTTGGAAGTGTATGGAAAAACTCCCCCTACCTGACGCGCCAAATGATGTGTAAACAAGACGAGAAACCTTGTTACAAAATGATAAGTTAAAGGGGTCACACGTTTTTTGGTATATTTTTTTAGTATGATCAGATTAGTTAGGGGAACTCTCACCCTAAACTTGAGGATATAACAAGGAGGAACACTCACTCACTTGTTTGGGTGTAGCTTAGATTAGGGAACTCTCACCAAATCGTCAACTACAAGCTTTAGTTTTAGGAACTCTCACTAAAACTCTAACTCTTCAAATTTGGAACACTCAAATTTGGACAATTAAAATTGACTAAACACAAGTCAAGTTCAATAAACAAAACACAAGTTTTTTGGCAAATTTCTGGATGTGTTTTTCATTCATCAAAGTATGCTATATATAGCATTCTTACATTAAATAATTACAACCTTTCACTTGCCTAAATAAATTCACAAAAGAAAATAAAAAGACAACAAAATAAAAGAGAATTAAGTGGCTAATCAATGTCCACATTAATCTCCATTACACACACTTAAGACTAATTAAACAAAGATTAAAACTAGGGAAGAAATGGCCAGCAATTAAACTCTTCACATGGCTCCTTCAAGTGTGCAAAGTAACATCCAAAACAGCCCATTCATTTGCCTGGTAACTCCCATTTACTCCTCCATTTAAGCTTCTTTATTATTGCATTTTACTCCTACAATAATGCCTAGTAACCCCCACTTAAAAAGGTTAATATTCAGCCATAAATACTCCTAAAAACAAGCCCCTTTGAATTCCAAAACTGCAGCTTTAAATGAGATTAAAAACCAGCTTTAAATCTCCTTAAAACATGCCCCTTCGTATTCCAAAACTGTTTGGAATTAATTCCTTGTAACCGACACCCTTTAATTTATACTTTCAACAAAGTACTTAGTCATACTTAGCAAAGTACAACCATTTGATGACTTATTTGGACCGTGCATGCTATGATCAAAATAAGACTTGGACAAAATTAATTCCCTTGCATTGGATTGGACTTGGACATCTTGGACACTTGTACCTTGACCATCTTGGTCAAATGATCAATGACGAATGAACGAAGAAGAATGAACAAGGATCAATGATCAATGTAGAATGAAAGATGAAGAATGAACAAGGATCAATGATCAAAGACGAATGAACGATGAAGAATGAACAAGGATCAATGATCAATGACGAATGAACGAAGAAGAATGAACAAGGATCAATGATCAATGTAGAATGAAAGATGAAGAATGAACAAGGATCAATGATCAATGACGAATGAACGATTAAGAATTAACAAGGATCAATGATCAATGAAGAATGTAAGATAAAGAATGAACAAGGATTAATGATCAATGACGAATGAACGAAGAAGAATAAACAAGGATCAATGATCAATGAAGAATGAACGATGAAGAATGAACAAGGATCAACGATCATTGAAGAATGAACAATAAAGAATAAACAAGGATCAATGATCAATGAAGAATGAACGATGACGAATGAACAAGGATCAATGATCAATGAAGAATGAACGATGAAGAATGAAAAAGTTTCAATGATCAATGACGAATGAACGATGACGAATCATTAAGGATCAATTATCAATGACGAATGAACGATGAAGAATGAACAAGGATCAATGATCAATGACGAATGAACGATGAAAAATGAACAAGGATCAATTATTAATGAAGAATGAACGATGAAGAATGAACAAGGACCAATGATCATTGAAGAATGAACGATGACGAATGAACAAGGATCAATGATCAATGAAGAATGAACGATGAAGAATTAACAAGGATCAATGATCAATGAAGCATAAACGATGAAGAATGAACAAGGATCAATGATCAATGACGAATGAACGATGAAAAATTAACAAGGATCAATTATTAATGAAGAATGAACGATGAAGAATGAACAATGATCAATGATCATTGAAGAATGAACGATGAAGAATGAACAAGGATCCATGATCAATGAAGAATGAACGATGAAGAATGAACAAGGATCAATGATCAATGATCAATGACGAATGAACGATGAAGAATGAATAAGGATGAATGATCAATGAAGAATGAACGATGAACAATGAACAAGGATTAATGATCAATGAAGAATGAACGATGAAGAATGAACAAGGATCAATGATCAATGAAGAATGAACGATTAAGAATGAACAAGGATCAATGATCAATGTAGAATGAACGATGAAGAATGAACAAGGATCAATGATCAATGACGAATGAACGATGAAGAATGAACAAGGATCAATGATCAATGAAGAATGAACGATTAAGAATGAACAAGGATCAATGATCAATGTAGAATGAACGATGAAGAATGAACAACGATCAATGATCCATGAAGAATAAACGATGAAGAATGAACAACGATCAATGATCAATGACGAATGAACGATGAAGAATTAACAAGGATCAATGATCAATGAAGCATAAACGATGAAGAATGGACAAGGATCAATGATCAATGTAGAATGAAAGATGAAGAATGAACAAGGATCAATGATCAATGACGAATGAATGATGAAGAATGAACAAGGATCAATGATCAATGAAGAATGAAAGATAAAGAATGAACAAGGATCAATGATCAATGAAGAATGAACGATGAAGAATGAACAAGGATCAATGGTCAATGACGAATGAACGATGAAGAATGAGCAAGGATCAATGATCAATGAAGAATGAACGATGAAGAATGAACAAGGATCAATGATCAATGATCAATGACGAATGAACGATGAAGAATGAATAAGGATGAATGATCAATGAAGAATGAACGATGAACAATGAACAAGGATTAATGATCAATGAAGAATGAACGATGAAGAATGAACAAGGATCAATGATCAATGAAGAATGAACGATTAAGAATGAACAAGGATCAATGATCAATGTAGAATGAACGATGAAGAATGAACAAGGATCAATGATCAATGACGAATGAACGATGAAGAATGAACAAGGATCAATGATCAATGAAGAATGAACGATTAAGAATGAACAAGGATCAATGATCAATGTAGAATGAACGATGAAGAATGAACAACGATCAATGATCCATGAAGAATAAACGATGAAGAATGAACAACGATCAATGATCAATGACGAATGAACGATGAAGAATTAACAAGGATCAATGATCAATGAAGCATAAACGATGAAGAATGGACAAGGATCAATGATCAATGTAGAATGAAAGATGAAGAATGAACAAGGATCAATGATCAATGACGAATGAATGATGAAGAATGAACAAGGATCAATGATCAATGAAGAATGAAAGATAAAGAATGAACAAGGATCAATGATCAATGAAGAATGAACGATGAAGAATGAACAAGGATCAATGGTCAATGACGAATGAACGATGAAGAATGAGCAAGGATCAATGATCAATGAAGAATGAACGATGAAGAATGAACAAGGATCAATGGTCAATGACGAATGAACGATGAAGAATGAACAAGGATCAATGATCAATGAAGAATGAACGATGAAGAATGAACAAGGATCAATGATCAATGATCAATGACGAATGAACGATGAAGAATGAATAAGGATGAATGATCAATGAAGAATGAACGATGAACAATGAACAAGGATTAATGATCAATGAAGAATGAACGATGAAGAATGAACAAGGATCAATGTTCAATGAAGAATGAACGATTAAGAATGAACAAGGATCAATGATCAATGTAGAATGAACGATGAAGAATGAACAAGGATCAATGATCAATGACGAATGAACGATGAAGAATGAACAAGGATCAATGATCAATGAAGAATGAACGATTAAGAATGAACAAGGATCAATGATCAATGTAGAATGAACGATGAAGAATGAACAACGATCAATGATCCATGAAGAATAAACGATGAAGAATGAACAACGATCAATGGTCAATGACGAATGAACGATGAAGAATTAACAAGGATCAATGATCAATGAAGCATAAACGATGAAGAATGGACAAGGATCAATGATCAATGTAGAATGAAAGATGAAGAATGAACAAGGATCAATGATCAATGACGAATGAATGATGAAGAATGAACAAGGATCAATGATCAATGAAGAATGAAAGATAAAGAATGAACAAGGATCAATGATCAATGAAGAATGAACGATGAAGAATGAACAAGGATCAATGGTCAATGACGAATGAACGATGAAGAATGAGCAAGGATCAATGATCAATGAAGAATGAACGATGAAGAATGAACAAGGATCAATGATCAATGATCAATGACGAATGAACGATGAAGAATGAATAAGGATGAATGATCAATGAAGAATGAACGATGAACAATGAACAAGGATTAATGATCAATGAAGAATGAACGATGAAGAATGAACAAGGATCAATGATCAATGAAGAATGAACGATTAAGAATGAACAAGGATCAATGATCAATGTAGAATGAACGATGAAGAATGAACAAGGATCAATGATCAATGACGAATGAACGATGAAGAATGAACAAGGATCAATGATCAATGAAGAATGAACGATTAAGAATGAACAAGGATCAATGATCAATGTAGAATGAACGATGAAGAATGAACAACGATCAATGATCCATGAAGAATAAACGATGAAGAATGAACAACGATCAATGATCAATGACGAATGAACGATGAAGAATTAACAAGGATCAATGATCAATGAAGCATAAACGATGAAGAATGGACAAGGATCAATGATCAATGTAGAATGAAAGATGAAGAATGAACAAGGATCAATGATCAATGACGAATGAATGATGAAGAATGAACAAGGATCAATGATCAATGAAGAATGAAAGATAAAGAATGAACAAGGATCAATGATCAATGAAGAATGAACGATGAAGAATGAACAAGGATCAATGGTCAATGACGAATGAACGATGAAGAATGAGCAAGGATCAATGATCAATGAAGAATGAACGATGAAGAATGAACAAGGATCAATGGTCAATGACGAATGAACGATGAAGAATGAACAAGGATCAATGATCAATGAAGAATGAACGATGAAGAATGAACAAGGATCAATGATCAATGTAGAATGAACAATGAAGAATGAACAAGGATCAATGATCAATGACGAATAAACGATGAAGAATGAATAAGGATCAATGATCAATGAAAAATGAAAGATGAAGAATGAACAAGGACCAATGATCATTGAAGAATGAACGATGACGAATCAATAAGGATCAACGATCAATGAAGAATGAACGATGAAGAATGAACAATGACGAATAAACGATGAAGAATGAACAAGGATCAATGATCAATGACGAATGAACGATGAAGAATGAACAAGGATCAATGATCAATGAAGAATGAACGATAAAGAATGAACAAGGATCAATGATCAATGACGAATGAACGAAGAAGAATGAACAAGGATCAATGATCAATGAAGAATGAACGATGAAGAATGAACGAGGATCAATGATCAATGAAGAATAAACAATGAAGAATGAACAAGGATCAATGATCAATGACGAATGAACGATGAAGAATGAACAAGGATCAATGATCAATCAAGAATGAACGATAATGAATGAACAAGAATCAATGATCAATGACGAATGAACGAGGAAGAATGAATAAGGATGAATGATCAATGAAGAATGAACGATGAACAATGAACAAGGATTAATGATCAATGAAGAATGAACGATGAAGAATGAACAAGGATCAATGATCAATGAAGAATGAACGATTAAGAATGAACAAGGATCAATGATCAATGTAGAATGAACGATGAAGAATGAACAAGGATCAATGATCAATGACGAATGAACGATGAAGAATGAACAAGGATCAATGATCAATGAAGAATGAACGATTAAGAATGAACAAGGATCAATGATCAATGTAGAATGAACGATGAAGAATGAACAACGATCAATGATCCATGAAGAATAAACGATGAAGAATGAACAACGATCAATGATCAATGACGAATGAACGATGAAGAATTAACAAGGATCAATGATCAATGAAGCATAAACGATGAAGAATGGACAAGGATCAATGATCAATGTAGAATGAAAGATGAAGAATGAACAAGGATCAATGATCAATGACGAATGAATGATGAAGAATGAACAAGGATCAATGATCAATGAAGAATGAAAGATAAAGAATGAACAAGGATCAATGATCAATGAAGAATGAACGATGAAGAATGAACAAGGATCAATGGTCAATGACGAATGAACGATGAAGAATGAGCAAGGATCAATGATCAATGAAGAATGAACGATGAAGAATGAACAAGGATCAATGGTCAATGACGAATGAACGATGAAGAATGAGCAAGAATCAATGATCAATGAAGAATGAACGATGAAGAATGAACAAGGATCAATGGTCAATGACGAATGAACGATGAAGAATGAACAAGGATCAATGATCAATGAAGAATGAACGATGAAGAATGAACAAGGATCAATGATCAATGTAGAATGAACAATGAAGAATGAACAAGGATCAATGATCAATGACGAATAAACGATGAAGAATGAATAAGGATCAATGATCAATGAAAAATGAAAGATGAAGAATGAACAAGGACCAATGATCATTGAAGAATGAACGATGACGAATCAATAAGGATCAACGATCAATGAAGAATGAACGATGAAGAATGAACAATGACGAATAAACGATGAAGAATGAACAAGGATCAATGATCAATGACGAATGAACGATGAAGAATGAACAAGGATCAATGATCAATGAAGAATGAACGATAAAGAATGAACAAGGATCAATGATCAATGACGAATGAACGAAGAAGAATGAACAAGGATCAATGATCAATGAAGAATGAACGATGAAGAATGAACGAGGATCAATGATCAATGAAGAATAAACAATGAAGAATGAACAAGGATCAATGATCAATGACGAATGAACGATGAAGAATGAACAAGGATCAATGATCAATCAAGAATGAACGATAATGAATGAACAAGTATCAATGATCAATGACGAATGAACGATGAAGAATGAATAAGGATGAATGATCAATGAAGAATGAACGATGAACAATGAACAAGGATTAATGATCAATGAAGAATGAACGATGAAGAATGAACAAGGATCAATGATCAATGAAGAATGAACGATTAAGAATGAACAAGGATCAATGATCAATGTAGAATGAACGATGAAGAATGAACAAGGATCAATGATCAATGACGAATGAACGATGAAGAATGAACAAGGATCAATGATCAATGAAGAATGAACGATTAAGAATGAACAAGGATCAATGATCAATGTAGAATGAACGATGAAGAATGAACAACGATCAATGATCCATGAAGAATAAACGATGAAGAATGAACAACGATCAATGATCAATGACGAATGAACGATGAAGAATTAACAAGGATCAATGATCAATGAAGCATAAACGATGAAGAATGGACAAGGATCAATGATCAATGTAGAATGAAAGATGAAGAATGAACAAGGATCAATGATCAATGACGAATGAATGATGAAGAATGAACAAGGATCAATGATCAATGAAGAATGAAAGATAAAGAATGAACAAGGATCAATGATCAATGAAGAATGAACGATGAAGAATGAACAAGGATCAATGGTCAATGACGAATGAACGATGAAGAATGAGCAAGGATCAATGATCAATGAAGAATGAACGATGAAGAATGAACAAGGATCAATGATCAATGATCAATGACGAATGAACGATGAAGAATGAATAAGGATTAATGATCAATGAAGAATGAACGATGAACAATGAACAAGGATTAATGATCAATGAAGAATGAACGATGAAGAATGAACAAGGATCAATGATCAATGAAGAATGAACGATTAAGAATGAACAAGGATCAATGATCAATGTAGAATGAACGATGAAGAATGAACAAGGATCAATGATCAATGACGAATGAACGATGAAGAATGAACAAGGATCAATGATCAATGAAGAATGAACGATTAAGAATGAACAAGGATCAATGATCAATGTAGAATGAACGATGAAGAATGAACAACGATCAATGATCCATGAAGAATAAACGATGAAGAATGAACAACGATCAATGATCAATGACGAATGAACGATGAAGAATTAACAAGGATCAATGATCAATGAAGCATAAACGATGAAGAATGGACAAGGATCAATGATCAATGTAGAATGAAAGATGAAGAATGAACAAGGATCAATGATCAATGACGAATGAATGATGAAGAATGAACAAGGATCAATGATCAATGAAGAATGAAAGATAAAGAATGAACAAGGATCAATGATCAATGAAGAATGAACGATGAAGAATGAACAAGGATCAATGGTCAATGACGAATGAACGATGAAGAATGAGCAAGGATCAATGATCAATGAAGAATGAACGATGAAGAATGAACAAGGATCAACGGTCAATGACGAATGAACGATGAAGAATGAACAAGGATCAATGATCAATGAAGAATGAACGATGAAGAATGAACAAGGATCAATGATCAATGTAGAATGAACAATGAAGAATGAACAAGGATCAATGATCAATGACGAATAAACGATGAAGAATGAATAAGGATCAATGATCAATGAAAAATGAAAGATGAAGAATGAACAAGGACCAATGATCATTGAAGAATGAACGATGACGAATCAATAAGGATCAACGATCAATGAAGAATGAACGATGAAGAATGAACAATGACGAATAAACGATGAAGAATGAACAAGGATCAATGATCAATGACGAATGAACGATGAAGAATGAACAAGGATCAATGATCAATGAAGAATGAACGATAAAGAATGAACAAGGATCAATGATCAATGACGAATGAACGAAGAAGAATGAACAAGGATCAATGATCAATGAAGAATGAACGATGAAGAATGAACGAGGATCAATGATCAATGAAGAATAAACAATGAAGAATGAACAAGGATCAATGATCAATGACGAATGAACGATGAAGAATGAACAAGGATCAATGATCAATCAAGAATGAACGATAATGAATGAACAAGTATCAATGATCAATGACGAATGAACGATGAAGAATGAATAAGGATGAATGATCAATGAAGAATGAACGATGAACAATGAACAAGGATTAATGATCAATGAAGAATGAACGATGAAGAATGAACAAGGATCAATGATCAATGATCAATGAAGAATGAACGATTAAGAATGAACAAGGATCAATGATCAATGTAGAATGAACGATGAAGAATGAACAAGGATCAATGATCAATGACGAATGAACGATGAAGAATGAACAAGGATCAATGATCAATGAAGAATGAACGATTAAGAATGAACAAGGATCAATGATCAATGTAGAATGAACGATGAAGAATGAACAACGATCAATGATCCATGAAGAATAAACGATGAAGAATGAACAACGATCAATGATCAATGACGAATGAACGATGAAGAATTAACAAGGATCAATGATCAATGAAGCATAAACGATGAAGAATGGACAAGGATCAATGATCAATGTAGAATGAAAGATGAAGAATGAACAAGGATCAATGATCAATGACGAATGAATGATGAAGAATGAACAAGGATCAATGATCAATGAAGAATGAAAGATAGAGAATGAACAAGGATCAATGATCAATGAAGAATGAACGATGAAGAATGAACAAGGATCAATGGTCAATGACGAATGAACGATGAAGAATGAGCAAGGATCAATGATCAATAAAGAATGAACGATGAAGAATGAACAAGGATCAATGGTCAATGACGAATGAACGATGAAGAATGAACAAGGATCAATGATCAATGAAGAATGAACGATGAAGAATGAACAAGGATCAATGATCAATGTAGAATGAACAATGAAGAATGAACAAGGATCAATGATCAATGACGAATAAACGATGAAGAATGAATAAGGATCAATGATCAATGAAAAATGAAAGATGAAGAATGAACAAGGACCAATGATCATTGAAGAATGAACGATGACGAATCAATAAGGATCAACTATCAATGAAGAATGAACGATGAAGAATGAACAAGTTTCAATGATCAATGACGAATAAACGATGAAGAATGAACAAGGATCAATGATCAATGACGAATGAACGATGAAGAATGAACAAGGATCAATGATCAATGAAGAATGAACGATAAAGAATGAACAAGGATCAATGATCAATGACGAATGAACGAAGAAGAATGAACAAGGATCAATGATCAATGAAGAATGAACGATGATCAATGATCAATGAAGAATGAACGATGACGAATCAATAAGGATCAATTATCAATGACGAATGAACGATGAAGAATGAACAAGGATCAATGATCAATGACGAATGAACGATGAAAAATGAACAAGGATCAATTATTAATGAAGAATGAACGATGAAGAATGAACAAGGATCAATGATCATTGAAGAATGAACGATGAAGAATGAACAAGGATCAATGATCAATGAAGAATAAACGATGAAGAATGAACGAGGATCAATGATCAATGACGAATGAACGATGAAGAACGAACAAGGATCAATGATCAATGACGAATGAACGAAGAAGAATGAACAAGGATCAATGATCAATGTAGAATGAAAGATGAAGAATGAACAAGGATCAATGATCAATGACGAATGAACGATGAAGAATGAACAAGGATCAATGATCAATGACGAATGAACGAAGAAGAATGAACAAGGATCAATGATCAATGTAGAATGAAAGATGAAGAATGAACAAGGATCAATGATCAATGACGAATGAACGATTAAGAATTAACAAGGATCAATGATCAATGAAGAATGTAAGATAAAGAATGAACAAGGATTAATGATCAATGACGAATGAACGATGAAAAATGAACAAGGATCAATTATTAATGAAGAATGAACGATGAAGAATGAACAAGGACCAATGATCATTGAAGAATGAACGATGACGAATGAACAAGGATCAATGATCAATGAAGAATGAACCATGAAGAATTAACAAGGATCAATGATCAATGAAGCATAAACGATGAAGAATGAACAAGGATCAATGATCAATGACGAATGAACGATGAAAAATTAACAAGGATCAATTATTAATGAAGAATGAACGATGAAGAATGAACAATGATCAATGATCATTGAAGAATGAACGATGAAGAATGAACAAGGATCCATGATCAATGAAGAATGAACGATGAAGAATGAACAAGGATCAATGATCAATGACGAATGAACGATGAAGAATGAATAAGGATGAATGATCAATGAAGAATGAACGATGAAGAATGAACAAGGATTAATGATCAATGAAGAATGAACGATGAAGAATGAACAAGGATCAATGATCAATGAAGAATGAACGATTAAGAATGAACAAGGATCAATGATCAATGTAGAATGAACGATGAAGAATGAACAAGGATCAATGATCAATGACGAATGAACGATGAAGAATGAACAAGGATCAATGATCAATGAAGAATGAACGATTAAGAATGAACAAGGATCAATGATCAATGTAGAATGAAGGATGAAGAATGAACAACGATCAATGATCCATGAAGAATAAACGATGAAGAATGAACAACGATCAATGATCAATGACGAATGAACGATGAAGAATTAACAAGGATCAATGATCAATGAAGCATAAACGATGAAGAATGGACAAGGATCAATGATCAATGTAGAATGAAAGATGAAGAATGAACAAGGATCAATGATCAATGACGAATGAATGATGAAGAATGAACAAGGATCAATGATCAATGAAGAATGAAAGATAAAGAATGAACAAGGATCAATGATCAATGAAGAATGAACGATGAAGAATGAACAAGGATCAATGGTCAATGACGAATGAACGATGAAGAATGAGCAAGGATCAATGATCAATGAAGAATGAACGATGAAGAATGAACAAGGATCAATGGTCAATGACGAATGAACGATGAAGAATGAACAAGGATCAATGATCAATGAAGAATGAACGATGAAGAATGAACAAGGATCAATGATCAATGTAGAATGAACAATGAAGAATGAACAAGGATCAATGATCAATGACGAATAAACGATGAAGAATGAATAAGCATCAATGATCAATGAAAAATGAAAGATGAAGAATGAACAAGGACCAAAGATCATTGAAGAATGAACGATGACGAATCAATAAGGATCAACGATCAATGAAGAATGAACGATGAAGAATGAACAATGACGAATAAACGATGAAGAATGAACAAGGATCAATGATCAATGACGAATGAACGATGAAGAATGAACAAGGATCAATGATCAATGAAGAATGAACGATAAAGAATGAACAAGGATCAATGATCAATGACGAATGAACGAAGAAGAATGAACAAGGATCAATGATCAATGAAGAATGAACGATGAAGAATGAACGAGGATCAATGATCAATGAAGAATAAACAATGAAGAATGAACAAGGATCAATGATCAATGACGAATGAACGATGAAGAATGAACAAGGATCAATGATCAATCAAGAATGAACGATAATGAATGAACAAGTATCAATAATCAATGACGAATGAACGATGAAGAATGAACAAGGATCAATGATCAATGAAAAATGAACGATGAGGAATGAACAAGGACCAATGATCATTGAAGAATGAACGATGAACAATGAACAAGGATCAATGATCAATGAAGAATGAACGATGACGAATCAATAAGGATCAATTATCAATGACGAATGAACGATGAAGAATGAACAAGGATCAATGATCAATGACGAATGAACGATGAAAAATGAACAAGGATCAATTATTAATGAAGAATGAACGATGAAGAATGAACAAGGATCAATGATCATTGAAGAATGAACGATGAAGAATGAACAAGGATCAATGATCAATGAAGAATAAACGATGAAGAATGAACGAGGATCAATGATCAATGACGAATGAACGATGAAGAATGAACAAGGATCAATGATCAATGACGAATGAACGAAGAAGAATGAACAAGGATCAATGATCAATGTAGAATGAAAGATGAAGAATGAACAAGGATCAATGATCAATGACGAATGAACGATGAAGAATGAACAAGGATCAATGATCAATGACGAATGAACGAAGAAGAATGAACAAGGATCAATGATCAATGTAGAATGAAAGATGAAGAATGAACAAGGATCAATGATCAATGACGAATGAACGATTAAGAATTAACAAGGATCAATGATCAATGAAGAATGTAAGATAAAGAATGAACAAGGATTAATGATCAATGACGAATGAACGAAGAAGAATAAACAAGGATCAATGATCAATGAAGAATGAACGATGAAGGATGAACAAGGATCAACGATCATTGAAGAATGAACAATAAAGAATGAACAAGGATCAATGATCAATGAAGAATGAACGATGACGAATGAACAAGGATCAATGATCAATGAAGAATGAACGATGAAGAATGAAAAAGTTTCAATGATCAATGACGAATGAACGATGACGAATCATTAAGGATCAATTATCAATGACGAATGAACGATGAAGAATGAACAAGGATCAATGATCAATGACGAATGAACGATGAAAAATGAACAAGGATCAATTATTAATGAAGAATGAACGATGAAGAATGAACAAGGACCAATGATCATTGAAGAATGAACGATGACGAATGAACAAGGATCAATGATCAATGAAGAATGAACGATGAAGAATTAACAAGGATCAATGATCAATGAAGCATAAACGATGAAGAATGAACAAGGATCAATGATCAATGACGAATGAACGATGAAAAATTAACAAGGATCAATTATTAATGAAGAATGAACGATGAAGAATGAACAATGATCAATGATCATTGAAGAATGAACGATGAAGAATGAACAAGGATCCATGATCAATGAAGAATGAACGATGAAGAATGAACAAGGATCAATGATCAATGACGAATGAACGATGAAGATTGAATAAGGATGAATGATCAATGAAGAATGAACGATGAAGAATGAACAAGGATTAATGATCAATGAAGAATGAACGATGAAGAATGAACAAGGATCAATGATCAATGAAGAATGAACGATTAAGAATGAACAAGGATCAATGATCAATGTAGAATGAACGATGAAGAATGAACAAGGATCAATGATCAATGACGAATGAACGATGAAGAATGAACAAGCATCAATGATCAATGAAGAATGAACGATTAAGAATGAACAAGGATCAATGATCAATGTAGAATGAACGATGAAGAATGAACAACGATCAATGATCCATGAAGAATAAACGATGAAGAATGAACAACGATCAATGATCAATGACGAATGAACGATGAAGAATTAACAAGGATCAATGATCAATGAAGCATAAACGATGAAGAATGGACAAGGATCAATGATCAATGTAGAATGAAAGATGAAGAATGAACAAGGATCAATGATCAATGACGAATGAATGATGAAGAATGAACAAGGATCAATGATCAATGAAGAATGAAAGATAAAGAATGAACAAGGATCAATGATCAATGAAGAATGAACGATGAAGAATGAACAAGGATCAATGGTCAATGACGAATGAACGATGAAGAATGAGCAAGGATCAATGATCAATGAAGAATGAACGATGAAGAATGAACAAGGATCAATGGTCAATGACGAATGAACGATGAAGAATGAACAAGGATCAATGATCAATGAAGAATGAACGATGAAGAATGAACAAGGATCAATGATCAATGTAGAATGAACAATGAAGAATGAACAAGGATCAATGATCAATGACGAATAAACGATGAAGAATGAATAAGCATCAATGATCAATGAAAAATGAAAGATGAAGAATGAACAAGGACCAAAGATCATTGAAGAATGAACGATGACGAATCAATAAGGATCAACGATCAATGAAGAATGAACGATGAAGAATGAACAATGACGAATAAACGATGAAGAATGAACAAGGATCAATGATCAATGACGAATGAACGATGAAGAATGAACAAGGATCAATGATCAATGAAGAATGAACGATAAAGAATGAACAAGGATCAATGATCAATGACGAATGAACGAAGAAGAATGAACAAGGATCAATGATCAATGAAGAATGAACGATGAAGAATGAACGAGGATCAATGATCAATGAAGAATAAACAATGAAGAATGAACAAGGATCAATGATCAATGACGAATGAACGATGAAGAATGAACAAGGATCAATGATCAATCAAGAATGAACGATAATGAATGAACAAGTATCAATAATCAATGACGAATGAACGATGAAGAATGAACAAGGATCAATGATCAATGAAAAATGAACGATGAGGAATGAACAAGGACCAATGATCATTGAAGAATGAACGATGAACAATGAACAAGGATCAATGATCAATGAAGAATGAACGATGACGAATCAATAAGGATCAATTATCAATGACGAATGAACGATGAAGAATGAACAAGGATCAATGATCAATGACGAATGAACGATGAAAAATGAACAAGGATCAATTATTAATGAAGAATGAACGATGAAGAATGAACAAGGATCAATGAT
Source organism: Amaranthus tricolor (assembly GCF_026212465.1). Lineage (NCBI taxonomy): Eukaryota > Viridiplantae > Streptophyta > Magnoliopsida > Caryophyllales > Amaranthaceae > Amaranthus > Amaranthus tricolor. Next base: position 29,221,739 of record NC_080047.1, read on the forward strand.
CATTGAAGAATGAACGATGAAGAATGAACAAGGATCAATGATCAATGAAGAATAAACGATGAAGAATGAACGAGGATCAATGATCAATGACGAATGAACGATGAAGAATGAACAAGGATCAATGATCAATGACGAATGAACGAAGAAGAATGAACAAGGATCAATGATCAATGTAGAATGAAAGATGAAGAATGAACAAGGATCAATGATCAATGACGAATGAACGATGAAGAATGAACAAGGATCAATGATCAATGACGAATGAACGAAGAAGAATGAACAAGGATCAATGATCAATGTAGAATGAAAGATGAAGAATGAACAAGGATCAATGATCAATGACGAATGAACGATTAAGAATTAACAAGGATCAATGATCAATGAAGAATGTAAGATAAAGAATGAACAAGGATTAATGATCAATGACGAATGAACGAAGAAGAATAAACAAGGATCAATGATCAATGAAGAATGAACGATGAAGGATGAACAAGGATCAACGATCATTGAAGAATGAACAATAAAGAATGAACAAGGATCAATGATCAATGAAGAATGAACGATGACGAATGAACAAGGATCAATGATCAATGAAGAATGAACGATGAAGAATGAAAAAGTTTCAATGATCAATGACGAATGAACGATGACGAATCATTAAGGATCAATTATCAATGACGAATGAACGATGAAGAATGAACAAGGATCAATGATCAATGACGAATGAACGATGAAAAATGAACAAGGATCAATTATTAATGAAGAATGAACGATGAAGAATGAACAAGGACCAATGATCATTGAAGAATGAACGATGACGAATGAACAAGGATCAATGATCAATGAAGAATGAACGATGAAGAATTAACAAGGATCAATGATCAATGAAGCATAAACGATGAAGAATGAACAAGGATCAATGATCAATGACGAATGAACGATGAAAAATTAACAAGGATCAATTATTAATGAAGAATGAACGATGAAGAATGAACAATGATCAATGATCATTGAAGAATGAACGATGAAGAATGAACAAGGATCCATGATCAATGAAGAATGAACGATGAAGAATGAACAAGGATCAATGATCAATGACGAATGAACGATGAAGAATGAACAAGGATCAATGGTCAATGACGAATGAACGATGAAGAATGAACAAGGATCAATGATCAATGAAGAATGAACGATAAAGAATGAACAAGGATCAATGATCAATGAAGAATGAACGATTAAGAATGAACAAGGATCAATGATCAATGTAGAATGAACGATGAAGAATGAACAACGATCAATGATCCATGAAGAATAAACGATGAAGAATGAACAACGATCAATGATCAATGACGAATGAACGATGAAGAATTAACAAGGATCAATGATCAATGAAGCATAAACGATGAAGAATGGACAAGGATCAATGATCAATGTAGAATGAAAGATGAAGAATGAACAAGGATCAATGATCAATGACGAATGAATGATGAAGAATGAACAAGGATCAATGATCAATGAAGAATGAAAGATAAAGAATGAACAAGGATCAATGATCAATGAAGAATGAACGATGAAGAATGAACAAGGATCAATGGTCAATGACGAATGAACGATGAAGAATGAGCAAGGATCAATGATCAATAAAGAATGAACGATGAAGAATGAACAAGGATCAATGGTCAATGACGAATGAACGATGAAGAATGAACAAGGATCAATGATCAATGAAGAATGAACGATGAAGAATGAACAAGGATCAATGATCAATGTAGAATGAACAATGAAGAATGAACAAGGATCAATGATCAATGACGAATAAACGATGAAGAATGAATAAGCATCAATGATCAATGAAAAATGAAAGATGAAGAATGAACAAGGACCAATGATCATTGAAGAATGAACGATGACGAATCAATAAGGATCAACGATCAATGAAGAATGAACGATGAAGAATGAACAATGACGAATAAACGATGAAGAATGAACAAGGATCAATGATCAATGACGAATGAACGATGAAGAATGAACAAGGATCAATGAACAATGAAGAATGAACGATAAAGAATGAACAAGGATCAATGATCAATGACGAATGAACGAAGAAGAATGAACAAGGATCAATGATCAATGAAGAATGAACGATGAAGAATGAACGAGGATCAATGATCAATGAAGAATAAACAATGAAGAATGAACAAGGATCAATGATCAATGACGAATGAACGATGAAGAATGAACAAGGGTCAATGATCAATCAAGAATGAACGATAATGAATGAACAAGTATCAATGATCAATGACGAATGAACGATGAAGAATGAACAAGGATCAATGATCAATGAAAAATGAACGATGAGGAATGAACAAGGACCAATGATCATTGAAGAATGAACGATGAACAATGAACAAGGATCAATGATCAATGAAGAATGAACGATGACGAATCAATAAGGATCAATTATCAATGACGAATGAACGATGAAGAATGAACAAGGATCAATGATCAATGACGAATGAACGATGAAAAATGAACAAGGATCAATTATTAATGAAGAATGAACGATGAAGAATGAACAAGGATCAATGATCATTGAAGAATGAACGATGAAGAATGAACAAGGATCAATGATCAATGAAGAATAAACGATGAAGAATGAACGAGGATCAATGATCAATGACGAATGAACGATGAAGAATGAACAAGGATCAATGATCAATGACGAATGAACGAAGAAGAATGAACAAGGATCAATGATCAATGTAGAATGAAAGATGAATAATGAACAAGGATCAATGATCAATGACGAATGAACGATGAAGAATGAATAAGGATGAATGATCAATGAAGAATGAACGATGAAGAATGAACAAGGATTAATGATCAATGAAGAATGAACGATGAAGAATGAACAAGGATCAATGATCAATGAAGAATGAACGATTAAGAATGAACAAGGATCAATGATCAATGTAGAATGAACGATGAAGAATGAACAAGGATCAATGATCAATGACGAATGAACGATGAAGAATGAACAAGGATCAATGATCAATGAAGAATGAACGATTAAGAATGAACAAGGATCAATGATCAATGTAGAATGAACGATGAAGAATGAACAACGATCAATGATCCACGAAGAATAAACGATGAAGAATGAACAACGATCAATGATCAATGACGAATGAACGATGAAGAATTAACAAGGATCAATGATCAATGAAGCATAAACGATGAAGAATGGACAAGGATCAATGATCAATGTAGAATGAAAGATGAAGAATGAACAAGGATCAATGATCAATGACGAATGAATGATGAAGAATGAACAAGGATCAATGATCAATGAAGAATGAAAGATAAAGAATGAACAAGGATCAATGAACGATGAAGAATGAACGATGAAGAATGAACAAGGATCAATGGTCAATGACGAATGAACGATGAAGAATGAGCAAGGATCAATGATCAATGAAGAATGAACGATGAAGAATGAACAAGGATCAATGGTCAATGACGAATGAACGATGAAGAATGAACAAGGATCAATGATCAATGAAGAATGAACGATGAAGAATGAACAAGGATCAATGATCAATGTAGAATGAACAATTAAGAATGAACAAGGATCAATGATCAATGACGAATAAACGATGAAGAATGAATAAGGATCAATGATCAATGAAAAATGAAAGATGAAGAATGAACAAGGACCAATGATCATTGAAGAATGAACGATGACGAATCAATAAGGATCAACGATCAATGAAGAATGAACGATGAAGAATGAACAATGACGAATAAACGATGAAGAATGAACAAGGATCAATGATCAATGACGAATGAACGATGAAGAATGAACAAGGATCAATGATCAATGAAGAATGAACGATAAAGAATGAACAAGGATCAATGATCAATGACGAATGAACGAAGAAGAATGAACAAGGATCAATGATCAATGAAGAATGAACGATGAAGAATGAACGAGGATCAATGATAAATGAAGAATAAACAATGAAGAATGAACAAGGATCAATGATCAATGACGAATGAACGATGAAGAATGAACAAGGATCAATGATCAATCAAGAACGAACGATAATGAATGAACAAGTATCAATGATCAATGACGAATGAACGATGAAGAATGAACAAGGATCAATGATCAATGAAAAATGAACGATGAAGAATGAACAAGGACCAATGATCATTGAAGAATGAACGATGAACAATGAACAAGGATCAATGATCAATGAAGAATGAACGATGACGAATCAATAAGGATCAATTATCAATGACGAATGAACGATGAAGAATGAACAAGGATCAATGATCAATGACGAATGAACGATGAAAAATGAACAAGGATCAAATATTAATGAAGAATGAACGATGAAGAATGAACAAGGATCAATGATCATTGAAGAATGAACGATGAAGAATGAACAAGGATCAATGATCAATGAAGAATAAACGATGAAGAATGAACGAGGATCAATGATCAATGACGAATGAACGATGAAGAATGAACAAGGATCAATGATGATGTGTAAACAAGACGAGAAACCTTGTTACAAAATGATAAGTTAAAGGGGTCACACGTTTTTTGGTATATTTTTTTAGTATGATCAGATTAGTTAGGGGAACTCTCACCCTAAACTTGAGGATATAACAAGGAGGAACACTCACTCACTTGTTTGGGTGTAGCTTAGATTAGGGAACTCTCACCAAATCGTCAACTACAAGCTTTAGTTTTAGGAACTCTCACTAAAACTCTAACTCTTCAAATTTGGAACACTCAAATTTGGACAATTAAAATTGACTAAACACAAGTCAAGTTCAATAAACAAAACACAAGTTTTTTGGCAAATTTCTGGATGTGTTTTTCATTCATCAAAGTATGCTATATATAGCATTCTTACATTAAATAATTACAACCTTTCACTTGCCTAAATAAATTCACAAAAGAAAATAAAAAGACAACAAAATAAAAGAGAATTAAGTGGCTAATCAATGTCCACATTAATCTCCATTACACACACTTAAGACTAATTAAACAAAGATTAAAACTAGGGAAGAAATGGCCAGCAATTAAACTCTTCACATGGCTCCTTCAAGTGTGCAAAGTAACATCCAAAACAGCCCATTCATTTGCCTGGTAACTCCCATTTACTCCTCCATTTAAGCTTCTTTATTATTGCATTTTACTCCTACAATAATGCCTAGTAACCCCCACTTAAAAAGGTTAATATTCAGCCATAAATACTCCTAAAAACATGCCCCTTTGAATTCCAAAACTGCAGCTTTAAATGAGATTAAAAACCAGCTTTAAATCTCCTTAAAACATGCCCCTTCGTATTCCAAAACTGTTTGGAATTAATTCCTTGTAACCGACACCCTTTAATTTATACTTTCAACAAAGTACTTAGTCATACTTAGCAAAGTACAACCATTTGATGACTTATTTGGACCGTGCATGCTATGATCAAAATAAGACTTGGACAAAATTAATTCCCTTGCATTGGATTGGACTTGGACATCTTGGACACTTGTACCTTGACCATCTTGGTCATCCTCCTCTTCTTCAAAGGGAATTGCCCTCAATTCTTCATCATCATAATATAGTGCAAGATCACCCACATTGAACGTACTTGAGACGCCATGCCTTCCACCCAAATCAACCTTGTATGCATTGTCATTGATCTTTTCCACTACTTCAAATGGACCTTCAGCTCGTGGCATGAGCTTGTTTTTCCTTTGACTAGGAAATCTTTCTTTCCTCATGTAAATCCACACTAAGTCACCAACTTCAAAGTTCTTCACGTTTCTAACTCTTTTGTTGGCTTGTTTCTTGTAAGTCTCATTGGCCTTTTCAATATTCTTCCTCACTTCCTTGTGAATCTTGACCATGAACTCGGCTTGCTCTTTTGCACCTCCATGCACAAACTTATCTTGAGGTAGAGCAATAAGATCAATAGGAACATAGGGATTAACCCCGTAGACTACTTCAAAAGGTGAATACCTTGTAGTAGCACTAGGAGTCCTATTGTAAGCAAACTCGGCATGAGCAAGCTTAACATCCCAATCCTTGGTGCTCTTACTAACCAATGTTCTAAGCAAAGAACCAAGAACTCTATTCACCACCTCGGTTTGACCGTCGGTTTGTGGATGATGTGATGTAGAAAACAGCAACTTAGTTCCCATGAGACGCCATAATGACTTCCAAAAATGACTTAGGAACTTTGTATCTCGATCGGACACAATGGTGCGTGGCACCCCATGAAAACGAACCACTTCCTCAAAATATAGCTTAGCCACTTTCATGGCATCTTCAGTTTTATGACATGGAATGAAGTGAGCCATTTTTGAGAACCTATCAACAACCACCATTATTGAATCTTTACCCCTTTGAGTTCTAGGTAAAGCTACAATAAAATCCATACTAACATCTTCCCAAGGTCTCTCGGGAACTGGCAAAGGCTTGTAAAGACCCTTATGAAACACCATTTTTGCCCTTTGACAAGTAGAGCAACGACTAACCACATGATGAACCGTAGCTAACATCTTTGGCCAGTAAAAGTGAGCTTGAAGAAGCTCCATTGTCTTTTGAATCCCAACGTGACCAGCTAGACCTCCTCCATGAACTTCATGAATCAACAAACTTCTAATTGGACACTTAGGAATGCATAATCTATTTCCCTTGAAAAGAAAACCATCATGTAAGGAAAATAAATCATAAACTCCATGAACACATTTCTCCATGACGCCATTAAAATCACCATCTTCCTTGTAGTACTCTTTGATCAAATCAAAACCAAGAATCTTAGCTTCCACCACTCCAAGTAGAGAATGTCTTCTAGATAAGGCATCCGCAACAACATTAGCTTTCCCACTCTTGTATTTAGAGGAAAAGTTAAATGTTTGCAAGAACTCCACCCACTTAGCATGCCTCGAATTCAGCTTCTTTTGCCCATGAATAAACCTCAAGGACTCATGATCAGAATGAAGTATGAACGGTTGTGGCCTCAAATAATGTGACCAATGATCTAAAGCTCTTACCATTGCATAGAACTCTTTATCATAGGTGGAATAATTCAGCTTGCCTTGGCTCAACTTCTCGCTAAAATAAGCGATTGGACGCCCTTCTTGGATCAACACGGCGCCAATTCCTCTCCCACTTGCATCACATTCAACCTCAAACGGCTTGGAAAAATTTGGAAGTGCAAGAATAGGAGTGTTGCACATTTTTTCCTTCACTTCTTCAAACTCCCTCTCAAATTCTTTAAAGGACAATAAAGAAATTTCTTTGTGTGGTTTTTGTGAAAGCCGTGGGGGTGGTAAAGGGTGTAATTTTTTTTGTTTCCCTTGGTGAGTTATAGTGTATGTATTATGGTATCCATCATGAAATGATTTTCTATCCGTTTGCCATGGCCTACCGAGCAGAATATGACAAGCATCCATTGACACAACATCACACAATTGACTATCATGATAGGAACCAATAGAAAAACTAACCATGCATTGCTTTCTAACTCCCGTACTAGAATTAGAATCTAACCAACTCAACTTGTAAGGGTGTGGATGATTAGTGGTGGTAAGACCAAGTCTAGACACTAAAGTCTTTGACACAGTATTAGCCTCACTACCCCCGTCAATAATTAAATCACATACCTCGTCACCAATTTTACATTTGGTGATGAAAATGTGTTGCCTTTGTGGCGCCAAAGGCTCCTCCACTCGTGCTTGCAAAGCCCTCCTAACAACCAGATTGGTTTTGTCCTCCATCTCCGGAAAGCAATGATCTTCTTCCCCATCCTCTTCATTGGGATTCTCGATCTCCTCTTCTTCTGTTTCAAAATCCTCCCAATTAATGTTTTGCGTGGCCATAAGCTTAACCTCTTGGATTGTTAAAGCTCTTGAGTTAGGACAATCCTTCTTGAAATGACCTCTACCTCCACACTTGTAACAGACAATGTCGCTAAGTTTGAAGTCTTTCTTGTCTTTCTTAAGTGCTTCATTTGACTTGCTAAAGGAAGAACCCTCCTTCAAGGTGAAGGGTGGTTTGCGCACCACTGGAGTAGTGGTAGGCGTTTTCTTCTTTTTCCTCCTAGCATCAAACTTGGTCACAAGTTTGCAAGCTTCCACAAACGTGAGGTTAGTGTAACCTTCAAGCTTGTCTTGTAATTCTTGATCCAACCCAGCTACAAAACGCCCCATTTTGAGCTCTTCATTTTCAGTTACTTCACACACAATGGCAAGCCTATCAAACTCTTTGATGTAGTCTTCCACGGAATCTCCATTTTGTTGCAAAGTACTCCACTTCACATATTGGCTTTGCTTGTAATTGTGAGGAATGAAACGGTCTCTCATCCGTTTCTTCATCTTGTTCCAAGTTGATATGGGAGCTTTACCCCTAAGGGTACGTGCCCTTTGTTCCCCTTGCAACCAACTGTCACCATAGCCCTTCAGTTTCACCTTGGCTATCTTATATTTCTGCACTTCTTCTTGAATATCCTTGTACTCAAAGTACCTTTCCAAGGATTTCTCCCATTCCAAGTACTTCTCTGGATCAAGTGACCCATCAAAGGAAGGGACGTCTACTTTGAGACTCCTATCCTCCCTCCTAGGTGGAGGTTCTTCATCTTGATCTCTCCTATCTTGCTCGTTCAAGAGTCTTGCCATTAAGGCAGCAAGATTCCCTTGTAGATTGGCATTAGTCTCGGCCAACCTTTCTTGACTAGCAATGGATCGATTGAGAGCTTCCAAAGCTACCCTCAAATCTTGATTCTCTCCCATGATATGTAGGTATTCGACCCCTTTGGAAGTGTATGGAAAAACTCCCCCTACCTGACGCGCCAAATGATGTGTAAACAAGACGAGAAACCTTGTTACAAAATGATAAGTTAAAGGGGTCACACGTTTTTTGGTATATTTTTTTAGTATGATCAGATTAGTTAGGGGAACTCTCACCCTAAACTTGAGGATATAACAAGGAGGAACACTCACTCACTTGTTTGGGTGTAGCTTAGATTAGGGAACTCTCACCAAATCGTCAACTACAAGCTTTAGTTTTAGGAACTCTCACTAAAACTCTAACTCTTCAAATTTGGAACACTCAAATTTGGACAATTAAAATTGACTAAACACAAGTCAAGTTCAATAAACAAAACACAAGTTTTTTGGCAAATTTCTGGATGTGTTTTTCATTCATCAAAGTATGCTATATATAGCATTCTTACATTAAATAATTACAACCTTTCACTTGCCTAAATAAATTCACAAAAGAAAATAAAAAGACAACAAAATAAAAGAGAATTAAGTGGCTAATCAATGTCCACATTAATCTCCATTACACACACTTAAGACTAATTAAACAAAGATTAAAACTAGGGAAGAAATGGCCAGCAATTAAACTCTTCACATGGCTCCTTCAAGTGTGCAAAGTAACATCCAAAACAGCCCATTCATTTGCCTGGTAACTCCCATTTACTCCTCCATTTAAGCTTCTTTATTATTGCATTTTACTCCTACAATAATGCCTAGTAACCCCCACTTAAAAAGGTTAATATTCAGCCATAAATACTCCTAAAAACAAGCCCCTTTGAATTCCAAAACTGCAGCTTTAAATGAGATTAAAAACCAGCTTTAAATCTCCTTAAAACATGCCCCTTCGTATTCCAAAACTGTTTGGAATTAATTCCTTGTAACCGACACCCTTTAATTTATACTTTCAACAAAGTACTTAGTCATACTTAGCAAAGTACAACCATTTGATGACTTATTTGGACCGTGCATGCTATGATCAAAATAAGACTTGGACAAAATTAATTCCCTTGCATTGGATTGGACTTGGACATCTTGGACACTTGTACCTTGACCATCTTGGTCAAATGATCAATGACGAATGAACGAAGAAGAATGAACAAGGATCAATGATCAATGTAGAATGAAAGATGAAGAATGAACAAGGATCAATGATCAAAGACGAATGAACGATGAAGAATGAACAAGGATCAATGATCAATGACGAATGAACGAAGAAGAATGAACAAGGATCAATGATCAATGTAGAATGAAAGATGAAGAATGAACAAGGATCAATGATCAATGACGAATGAACGATTAAGAATTAACAAGGATCAATGATCAATGAAGAATGTAAGATAAAGAATGAACAAGGATTAATGATCAATGACGAATGAACGAAGAAGAATAAACAAGGATCAATGATCAATGAAGAATGAACGATGAAGAATGAACAAGGATCAACGATCATTGAAGAATGAACAATAAAGAATGAACAAGGATCAATGATCAATGAAGAATGAACGATGACGAATGAACAAGGATCAATGATCAATGAAGAATGAACGATGAAGAATGAAAAAGTTTCAATGATCAATGACGAATGAACGATGACGAATCATTAAGGATCAATTATCAATGACGAATGAACGATGAAGAATGAACAAGGATCAATGATCAATGACGAATGAACGATGAAAAATGAACAAGGATCAATTATTAATGAAGAATGAACGATGAAGAATGAACAAGGACCAATGATCATTGAAGAATGAACGATGACGAATGAACAAGGATCAATGATCAATGAAGAATGAACGATGAAGAATTAACAAGGATCAATGATCAATGAAGCATAAACGATGAAGAATGAACAAGGATCAATGATCAATGACGAATGAACGATGAAAAATTAACAAGGATCAATTATTAATGAAGAATGAACGATGAAGAATGAACAATGATCAATGATCATTGAAGAATGAACGATGAAGAATGAACAAGGATCCATGATCAATGAAGAATGAACGATGAAGAATGAACAAGGATCAATGATCAATGATCAATGACGAATGAACGATGAAGAATGAATAAGGATGAATGATCAATGAAGAATGAACGATGAACAATGAACAAGGATTAATGATCAATGAAGAATGAACGATGAAGAATGAACAAGGATCAATGATCAATGAAGAATGAACGATTAAGAATGAACAAGGATCAATGATCAATGTAGAATGAACGATGAAGAATGAACAAGGATCAATGATCAATGACGAATGAACGATGAAGAATGAACAAGGATCAATGATCAATGAAGAATGAACGATTAAGAATGAACAAGGATCAATGATCAATGTAGAATGAACGATGAAGAATGAACAACGATCAATGATCCATGAAGAATAAACGATGAAGAATGAACAACGATCAATGATCAATGACGAATGAACGATGAAGAATTAACAAGGATCAATGATCAATGAAGCATAAACGATGAAGAATGGACAAGGATCAATGATCAATGTAGAATGAAAGATGAAGAATGAACAAGGATCAATGATCAATGACGAATGAATGATGAAGAATGAACAAGGATCAATGATCAATGAAGAATGAAAGATAAAGAATGAACAAGGATCAATGATCAATGAAGAATGAACGATGAAGAATGAACAAGGATCAATGGTCAATGACGAATGAACGATGAAGAATGAGCAAGGATCAATGATCAATGAAGAATGAACGATGAAGAATGAACAAGGATCAATGATCAATGATCAATGACGAATGAACGATGAAGAATGAATAAGGATGAATGATCAATGAAGAATGAACGATGAACAATGAACAAGGATTAATGATCAATGAAGAATGAACGATGAAGAATGAACAAGGATCAATGATCAATGAAGAATGAACGATTAAGAATGAACAAGGATCAATGATCAATGTAGAATGAACGATGAAGAATGAACAAGGATCAATGATCAATGACGAATGAACGATGAAGAATGAACAAGGATCAATGATCAATGAAGAATGAACGATTAAGAATGAACAAGGATCAATGATCAATGTAGAATGAACGATGAAGAATGAACAACGATCAATGATCCATGAAGAATAAACGATGAAGAATGAACAACGATCAATGATCAATGACGAATGAACGATGAAGAATTAACAAGGATCAATGATCAATGAAGCATAAACGATGAAGAATGGACAAGGATCAATGATCAATGTAGAATGAAAGATGAAGAATGAACAAGGATCAATGATCAATGACGAATGAATGATGAAGAATGAACAAGGATCAATGATCAATGAAGAATGAAAGATAAAGAATGAACAAGGATCAATGATCAATGAAGAATGAACGATGAAGAATGAACAAGGATCAATGGTCAATGACGAATGAACGATGAAGAATGAGCAAGGATCAATGATCAATGAAGAATGAACGATGAAGAATGAACAAGGATCAATGGTCAATGACGAATGAACGATGAAGAATGAACAAGGATCAATGATCAATGAAGAATGAACGATGAAGAATGAACAAGGATCAATGATCAATGTAGAATGAACAATGAAGAATGAACAAGGATCAATGATCAATGACGAATAAACGATGAAGAATGAATAAGGATCAATGATCAATGAAAAATGAAAGATGAAGAATGAACAAGGACCAATGATCATTGAAGAATGAACGATGACGAATCAATAAGGATCAACGATCAATGAAGAATGAACGATGAAGAATGAACAATGACGAATAAACGATGAAGAATGAACAAGGATCAATGATCAATGACGAATGAACGATGAAGAATGAACAAGGATCAATGATCAATGAAGAATGAACGATAAAGAATGAACAAGGATCAATGATCAATGACGAATGAACGAAGAAGAATGAACAAGGATCAATGATCAATGAAGAATGAACGATGAAGAATGAACGAGGATCAATGATCAATGAAGAATAAACAATGAAGAATGAACAAGGATCAATGATCAATGACGAATGAACGATGAAGAATGAACAAGGATCAATGATCAATCAAGAATGAACGATAATGAATGAACAAGTATCAATGATCAATGACGAATGAACGATGAAGAATGAATAAGGATGAATGATCAATGAAGAATGAACGATGAACAATGAACAAGGATTAATGATCAATGAAGAATGAACGATGAAGAATGAACAAGGATCAATGATCAATGAAGAATGAACGATTAAGAATGAACAAGGATCAATGATCAATGTAGAATGAACGATGAAGAATGAACAAGGATCAATGATCAATGACGAATGAACGATGAAGAATGAACAAGGATCAATGATCAATGAAGAATGAACGATTAAGAATGAACAAGGATCAATGATCAATGTAGAATGAACGATGAAGAATGAACAACGATCAATGATCCATGAAGAATAAACGATGAAGAATGAACAACGATCAATGATCAATGACGAATGAACGATGAAGAATTAACAAGGATCAATGATCAATGAAGCATAAACGATGAAGAATGGACAAGGATCAATGATCAATGTAGAATGAAAGATGAAGAATGAACAAGGATCAATGATCAATGACGAATGAATGATGAAGAATGAACAAGGATCAATGATCAATGAAGAATGAAAGATAAAGAATGAACAAGGATCAATGATCAATGAAGAATGAACGATGAAGAATGAACAAGGATCAATGGTCAATGACGAATGAACGATGAAGAATGAGCAAGGATCAATGATCAATGAAGAATGAACGATGAAGAATGAACAAGGATCAATGGTCAATGACGAATGAACGATGAAGAATGAGCAAGAATCAATGATCAATGAAGAATGAACGATGAAGAATGAACAAGGATCAATGGTCAATGACGAATGAACGATGAAGAATGAACAAGGATCAATGATCAATGAAGAATGAACGATGAAGAATGAACAAGGATCAATGATCAATGTAGAATGAACAATGAAGAATGAACAAGGATCAATGATCAATGACGAATAAACGATGAAGAATGAATAAGGATCAATGATCAATGAAAAATGAAAGATGAAGAATGAACAAGGACCAATGATCATTGAAGAATGAACGATGACGAATCAATAAGGATCAACGATCAATGAAGAATGAACGATGAAGAATGAACAATGACGAATAAACGATGAAGAATGAACAAGGATCAATGATCAATGACGAATGAACGATGAAGAATGAACAAGGATCAATGATCAATGAAGAATGAACGATAAAGAATGAACAAGGATCAATGATCAATGACGAATGAACGAAGAAGAATGAACAAGGATCAATGATCAATGAAGAATGAACGATGAAGAATGAACGAGGATCAATGATCAATGAAGAATAAACAATGAAGAATGAACAAGGATCAATGATCAATGACGAATGAACGATGAAGAATGAACAAGGATCAATGATCAATCAAGAATGAACGATAATGAATGAACAAGTATCAATGATCAATGACGAATGAACGATGAAGAATGAATAAGGATGAATGATCAATGAAGAATGAACGATGAACAATGAACAAGGATTAATGATCAATGAAGAATGAACGATGAAGAATGAACAAGGATCAATGATCAATGAAGAATGAACGATTAAGAATGAACAAGGATCAATGATCAATGTAGAATGAACGATGAAGAATGAACAAGGATCAATGATCAATGACGAATGAACGATGAAGAATGAACAAGGATCAATGATCAATGAAGAATGAACGATTAAGAATGAACAAGGATCAATGATCAATGTAGAATGAACGATGAAGAATGAACAACGATCAATGATCCATGAAGAATAAACGATGAAGAATGAACAACGATCAATGATCAATGACGAATGAACGATGAAGAATTAACAAGGATCAATGATCAATGAAGCATAAACGATGAAGAATGGACAAGGATCAATGATCAATGTAGAATGAAAGATGAAGAATGAACAAGGATCAATGATCAATGACGAATGAATGATGAAGAATGAACAAGGATCAATGATCAATGAAGAATGAAAGATAAAGAATGAACAAGGATCAATGATCAATGAAGAATGAACGATGAAGAATGAACAAGGATCAATGGTCAATGACGAATGAACGATGAAGAATGAGCAAGGATCAATGATCAATGAAGAATGAACGATGAAGAATGAACAAGGATCAATGATCAATGATCAATGACGAATGAACGATGAAGAATGAATAAGGATTAATGATCAATGAAGAATGAACGATGAACAATGAACAAGGATTAATGATCAATGAAGAATGAACGATAAAGAATGAACAAGGATCAATGATCAATGAAGAATGAACGATTAAGAATGAACAAGGATCAATGATCAATGTAGAATGAACGATGAAGAATGAACAAGGATCAATGATCAATGACGAATGAACGATGAAGAATGAACAAGGATCAATGATCAATGAAGAATGAACGATTAAGAATGAACAAGGATCAATGATCAATGTAGAATGAACGATGAAGAATGAACAACGATCAATGATCCATGAAGAATAAACGATGAAGAATGAACAACGATCAATGATCAATGACGAATGAACGATGAAGAATTAACAAGGATCAATGATCAATGAAGCATAAACGATGAAGAATGGACAAGGATCAATGATCAATGTAGAATGAAAGATGAAGAATGAACAAGGATCAATGATCAATGACGAATGAATGATGAAGAATGAACAAGGATCAATGATCAATGAAGAATGAAAGATAAAGAATGAACAAGGATCAATGATCAATGAAGAATGAACGATGAAGAATGAACAAGGATCAATGGTCAATGACGAATGAACGATGAAGAATGAGCAAGGATCAATGATCAATGAAGAATGAACGATGAAGAATGAACAAGGATCAACGGTCAATGACGAATGAACGATGAAGAATGAACAAGGATCAATGATCAATGAAGAATGAACGATGAAGAATGAACAAGGATCAATGATCAATGTAGAATGAACAATGAAGAATGAACAAGGATCAATGATCAATGACGAATAAACGATGAAGAATGAATAAGGATCAATGATCAATGAAAAATGAAAGATGAAGAATGAACAAGGACCAATGATCATTGAAGAATGAACGATGACGAATCAATAAGGATCAACGATCAATGAAGAATGAACGATGAAGAATGAACAATGACGAATAAACGATGAAGAATGAACAAGGATCAATGATCAATGACGAATGAACGATGAAGAATGAACAAGGATCAATGATCAATGAAGAATGAACGATAAAGAATGAACAAGGATCAATGATCAATGACGAATGAACGAAGAAGAATGAACAAGGATCAATGATCAATGAAGAATGAACGATGAAGAATGAACGAGGATCAATGATCAATGAAGAATAAACAATGAAGAATGAACAAGGATCAATGATCAATGACGAATGAACGATGAAGAATGAACAAGGATCAATGATCAATCAAGAATGAACGATAATGAATGAACAAGTATCAATGATCAATGACGAATGAACGATGAAGAATGAATAAGGATGAATGATCAATGAAGAATGAACGATGAACAATGAACAAGGATTAATGATCAATGAAGAATGAACGATGAAGAATGAACAAGGATCAATGATCAATGAAGAATGAACGATTAAGAATGAACAAGGATCAATGATCAATGTAGAATGAACGATGAAGAATGAACAAGGATCAATGATCAATGACGAATGAACGATGAAGAATGAACAAGGATCAATGATCAATGAAGAATGAACGATTAAGAATGAACAAGGATCAATGATCAATGTAGAATGAACGATGAAGAATGAACAACGATCAATGATCCATGAAGAATAAACGATGAAGAATGAACAACGATCAATGATCAATGACGAATGAACGATGAAGAATTAACAAGGATCAATGATCAATGAAGCATAAACGATGAAGAATGGACAAGGATCAATGATCAATGTAGAATGAAAGATGAAGAATGAACAAGGATCAATGATCAATGACGAATGAATGATGAAGAATGAACAAGGATCAATGATCAATGAAGAATGAAAGATAAAGAATGAACAAGGATCAATGATCAATGAAGAATGAACGATGAAGAATGAACAAGGATCAATGGTCAATGACGAATGAACGATGAAGAATGAGCAAGGATCAATGATCAATGAAGAATGAACGATGAAGAATGAACAAGGATCAATGGTCAATGACGAATGAACGATGAAGAATGAACAAGGATCAATGATCAATGAAGAATGAACGATGAAGAATGAACAAGGATCAATGATCAATGTAGAATGAACAATGAAGAATGAACAAGGATCAATGATCAATGACGAATAAACGATGAAGAATGAATAAGGATCAATGATCAATGAAAAATGAAAGATGAAGAATGAACAAGGACCAATGATCATTGAAGAATGAACGATGACGAATCAATAAGGATCAACGATCAATGAAGAATGAACGATGAAGAATGAACAATGACGAATAAACGATGAAGAATGAACAAGGATCAATGATCAATGACGAATGAACGATGAAGAATGAACAAGGATCAATGATCAATGAAGAATGAACGATAAAGAATGAACAAGGATCAATGATCAATGACGAATGAACGAAGAAGAATGAACAAGGATCAATGATCAATGAAGAATGAACGATGAAGAATGAACGAGGATCAATGATCAATGAAGAATAAACAATGAAGAATGAACAAGGATCAATGATCAATGACGAATGAACGATGAAGAATGAACAAGGATCAATGATCAATCAAGAATGAACGATAATGAATGAACAAGTATCAATGATCAATGACGAATGAACGATGAAGAATGAATAAGGATGAATGATCAATGAAGAATGAACGATGAACAATGAACAAGGATTAATGATCAATGAAGAATGAACGATGAAGAATGAACAAGGATCAATGATCAATGAAGAATGAACGATTAAGAATGAACAAGGATCAATGATCAATGTAGAATGAACGATGAAGAATGAACAAGGATCAATGATCAATGACGAATGAACGATGAAGAATGAACAAGGATCAATGATCAATGAAGAATGAACGATTAAGAATGAACAAGGATCAATGATCAATGTAGAATGAACGATGAAGAATGAACAACGATCAATGATCCATGAAGAATAAACGATGAAGAATGAACAACGATCAATGATCAATGACGAATGAACGATGAAGAATTAACAAGGATCAATGATCAATGAAGCATAAACGATGAAGAATGGACAAGGATCAATGATCAATGTAGAATGAAAGATGAAGAATGAACAAGGATCAATGATCAATGACGAATGAATGATGAAGAATGAACAAGGATCAATGATCAATGAAGAATGAAAGATAAAGAATGAACAAGGATCAATGATCAATGAAGAATGAACGATGAAGAATGAACAAGGATCAATGGTCAATGACGAATGAACGATGAAGAATGAGCAAGGATCAATGATCAATGAAGAATGAACGATGAAGAATGAACAAGGATCAATGGTCAATGATGAATGAACGATGAAGAATGAGCAAGAATCAATGATCAATGAAGAATGAACGATGAAGAATGAACAAGGATCAATGGTCAATGACGAATGAACGATGAAGAATGAACAAGGATCAATGATCAATGAAGAATGAACGATGAAGAATGAACAAGGATCAATGATCAATGTAGAATGAACAATGAAGAATGAACAAGGATCAATGATCAATGACGAATAAACGATGAAGAATGAATAAGGATCAATGATCAATGAAAAATGAAAGATGAAGAATGAACAAGGACCAATGATCATTGAAGAATGAACGATGACGAATCAATAAGGATCAACGATCAATGAAGAATGAACGATGAAGAATGAACAATGACGAATAAACGATGAAGAATGAACAAGGATCAATGATCAATGACGAATGAACGATGAAGAATGAACAAGGATCAATGATCAATGAAGAATGAACGATAAAGAATGAACAAGGATCAATGATCAATGACGAATGAACGAAGAAGAATGAACAAGGATCAATGATCAATGAAGAATGAACGATGAAGAATGAACGAGGATCAATGATCAATGAAGAATAAACAATGAAGAATGAACAAGGATCAATGATCAATGACGAATGAACGATGAAGAATGAACAAGGATCAATGATCAATCAAGAATGAACGATAATGAATGAACAAGTATCAATGATCAATGACGAATGAACGATGAAGAATGAATAAGGATGAATGATCAATGAAGAATGAACGATGAACAATGAACAAGGATTAATGATCAATGAAGAATGAACGATGAAGAATGAACAAGGATCAATGATCAATGAAGAATGAACGATTAAGAATGAACAAGGATCAATGATCAATGTAGAATGAACGATGAAGAATGAACAAGGATCAATGATCAATGACGAATGAACGATGAAGAATGAACAAGGATCAATGATCAATGAAGAATGAACGATTAAGAATGAACAAGGATCAATGATCAATGTAGAATGAACGATGAAGAATGAACAACGATCAATGATCCATGAAGAATAAACGATGAAGAATGAACAACGATCAATGATCAATGACGAATGAACGATGAAGAATTAACAAGGATCAATGATCAATGAAGCATAAACGATGAAGAATGGACAAGGATCAATGATCAATGTAGAATGAAAGATGAAGAATGAACAAGGATCAATGATCAATGACGAATGAATGATGAAGAATGAACAAGGATCAATGATCAATGAAGAATGAAAGATAAAGAATGAACAAGGATCAATGATCAATGAAGAATGAACGATGAAGAATGAACAAGGATCAATGGTCAATGACGAATGAACGATGAAGAATGAGCAAGGATCAATGATCAATGAAGAATGAACGATGAAGAATGAACAAGGATCAATGGTCAATGACGAATGAACGATGAAGAATGAGCAAGGATCAATGATCAATGAAGAATGAACGATGAAGAATGAACAAGGATCAATGGTCAATGACGAATGAACGATGAAGAATGAACAAGGATCAATGATCAATGAAGAATGAACGATGAAGAATGAACAAGGATCAATGATCAATGTAGAATGAACAAGGATCAATGATCAATGACGAATAAACGATGAAGAATGAATAAGGATCAATGATCAATGAAAAATGAAAGATGAAGAATGAACAAGGACCAATGATCATTGAAGAATGAACGATGACGAATCAATAAGGATCAACGATCAATGAAGAATGAACGATGAAGAATGAACAATGACGAATAAACGATGAAGAATGAACAAGGATCAATGATCAATGACGAATGAACGATGAAGAATGAACAAGGATCAATGATCAATGAAGAATGAACGATAAAGAATGAACAAGGATCAATGATCAATGACGAATGAACGAAGAAGAATGAACAAGGATCAATGATCAATGAAGAATGAACGATGAAGAATGAACGAGGATCAATGATCAATGACGAATGAACGATGAAGAATGAACAAGGATCAATGATCAATGAAGAATGAACGATGAAGAATGAACAAGGATCAATGATCAATCAAGAATGAACGATAATGAATGAACAAGTATCAATGATCAATGACGAATGAACGATGAAGAATGAACAAGGATCAATGATCAATGAAAAATGAACGATGAAGAATGAACAAGGACCAATGATCATTGAAGAATGAACGATGAACAATGAACAAGGATCAATGATCAATGAAGAATGAACGATGACGAATCAATAAGGATCAATTATCAATGACGAATGAACGATGAAGAATGAACAAGGATCAATGGTCAATGACGAATGAACGATGAAAAATGAACAAGGATCAAATATTAATGAAGAATGAACGATGAAGAATGAACAAGGATCAATGATCATTGAAGAATGAACGATGAAGAATGAACAAGGATCAATGATCAATGAAGAATAAACGATGAAGAATGAACGAGGATCAATGATCAATGACGAATGAACGACGAAGAATGAACAAGGATCAATGATCAATGACGAATGAACGAAGAAGAATGAACAAGGATCAATGATCAATGTAGAATGAAAGATGAAGAATGAACAAGGATCAATGATCAATGACGAATGAACGATGAAGAATGAACAAGGATCAATGATCAATGACGAATGAACGAAGAAGAATGAACAAGGATCAATGATCAATGTAGAATGAAAGATGAAGAATGAACAAGGATCAATGATCAATGACGAATGAACGATTAAGAATTAACAAGGATCAATGATCAATGAAGAATGTAAGATAAAGAATGAACAAGGATTAATGATCAATGACGAATGAACGAAGAAGAATAAACAAGGATCAATGATCGATGAAGAATGAACGATGAAGAATGAACAAGGATCAACGATCATTAAAGAATGAACAATAAAGAATGAACAAGGATCAATGATCAATGAAGAATAAACGATGACGAATGAACAAGGATCAATGATCAATGAAAAATGAACGATGAAGAATGAAAAAGTTTCAATGATCAATGACGAATGAACGATGACGAATCATTAAGGATCAATTATCAATGACGAATGAACGATGAAGAATGAACAAGGATCAATGATCAATGACGAATGAACGATGAAAAATGAACAAGGATCAATTATTAATGAAGAATGAACGATGAAGAATGAACAAGGACCAATGATCATTGAAGAATGAACGATGACGAATGACCAAGGATCAATGATCAATGAAGAATGAACGATGAAGAATTAACAAGGATCAATGATCAATGAAGCATAAACGATGAAGAATGAACAAGGATCAATGATCAATGACGAATGAACGATGAAAAGTTAACAAGGATCAATTATTAATGAAGAATGAACGATGAAGAATGAACAATGATCAATGATCATTGAAGAATGAACGATGAAGAATGAACAAGGATCCATGATCAATGAAGAATGAACGATGAAGAATGAACAAGGATCAATGATCAATGACGAATGAACGATGAAGAATGAATAAGGATGAATGATCAATGAAGAATGAACGATGAACAATGAACAAGGATTAATGATCAATGAAGAATGAACGATGAAGAATGAACAAGGATCAATGATCAATGAAGAATGAACGATTAAGAATGAACAAGGATCAATGATCAATGTAGAATGAACGATGAAGAATGAACAACGATCAATGATCCATGAAGAATAAACGATGAAGAATGAACAACGATCAATGATCAATGACGAATGAACGATGAAGAATTAACAAGGATCAATGATCAATGAAGCATAAACGATGAAGAATGGACAAGGATCAATGATCAATGTAGAATGAAAGATGAAGAATGAACAAGGATCAATGATCAATGACGAATGAATGATGAAGAATGAACAAGGATCAATGATCAATGAAGAATGAAAGATAAAGAATGAACAAGGATCAATGATCAATGAAGAATGAACGATGAAGAATGAACAAGGATCAATGGTCAATGACGAATGAACGATGAAGAATGAGCAAGGATCAATGATCAATGAAGAATGAACGATGAAGAATGAACAAGGATCAATGGTCAATGACGAATGAACGATGAAGAATGAGCAAGAATCAATGATCAATGAAGAATGAACGATGAAGAATGAACAAGGATCAATGGTCAATGACGAATGAACGATGAAGAATGAACAAGGATCAATGATCAATGAAGAATGAACGATGAAGAATGAACAAGGATCAATGATCAATGTAGAATGAACAATGAAGAATGAACAAGGATCAATGATCAATGACGAATAAACGATGAAGAATGAATAAGGATCAATGATCAATGAAAAATGAAAGATGAAGAATGAACAAGGACCAATGATCATTGAAGAATGAACGATGACGAATCAATAAGGATCAACGATCAATGAAGAATGAACGATGAAGAATGAACAATGACGAATAAACGATGAAGAATGAACAAGGATCAATGATCAATGACGAATGAACGATGAAGAATGAACAAGGATCAATGATCAATGAAGAATGAACGATAAAGAATGAACAAGGATCAATGATCAATGACGAATGAACGAAGAAGAATGAACAAGGATCAATGATCAATGAAGAATGAACGATGAAGAATGAACGAGGATCAATGATCAATGACGAATGAACGATGAAGAATGAACAAGGATCAATGATCAATGAAGAATGAACGATGAAGAATGAACAAGGATCAATGATCAATCAAGAATGAACGATAATGAATGAACAAGTATCAATGATCAATGACGAATGAACGATGAAGAATGAACAAGGATCAATGATCAATGAAAAATGAACGATGAAGAATGAACAAGGACCAATGATCATTGAAGAATGAACGATGAAGAATGAACAAGGATCAATGGTCAATGACGAATGAACGATGAAGAATGAGCAAGGATCAATGATCAATGAAGAATGAACGATGAAGAATGAACAAGGATCAATGGTCAATGAAGAATGAACGATGAAGAATGAACAAGGATCAATGATCAATGAAGAATGAACGATGAAGAATGAACAAGGATCAATGATCAATGTAGAATGAACAATGAAGAATGAACAAGGATCAATGATCAATGACGAATAAACGATGAAGAATGAATAAGGATCAATGATCAATGAAAAATGAAAGATGAAGAATGAACAAGGACCAATGATCATTGAAGAATGAACGATGACGAATCAATAAGGATCAACGATCAATGAAGAATGAACGATGAAGAATGAACAATGACGAATAAACGATGAAGAATGAACAAGGATCAATGATCAATGACGAATGAACGATGAAGAATGAACAAGGATCAATGATCAATGAAGAATGAACGATAAAGAATGAACAAGGATCAATGATCAATGACGAATGAACGAAGAAGAATGAACAAGGATCAATGATCAATGAAGAATGAACGATGAAGAATGAACGAGGATCAATGATCAATGACGAATGAACGATGAAGAATGAACAAGGATCAATGATCAATGAAGAATGAACGATGAAGAATGAACAAGGATCAATGATCAATCAAGAATGAACGATAATGAATGAACAAGTATCAATGATCAATGACGAATGAACGATGAAGAATGAACAAGGATCAATGATCAATGAAAAATGAACGATGAAGAATGAACAAGGACCAATGATCATTGAAGAATGAACGATGAACAATGAACAAGGATCAATGATCAATGAAGAATGAACGATGACGAATCAATAAGGATCAATTATCAATGACGAATGAACGATGAAGAATGAACAAGGATCAATGATCAATGACGAATGAACGATGAAAAATGAACAAGGATCAAATATTAATGAAGAATGAACGATGAAGAATGAACAAGGATCAATGATCATTGAAGAATGAACGATGAAGAATGAACAAGGATCAATGATCAATGAAGAATAAACGATGAAGAATGAACGAGGATCAATGATCAATGACGAATGAACGATGAAGAATGAACAAGGATCAATGATCAATGACGAATGAACGAAGAAGAATGAACAAGGATCAATGATCAATGTAGAATGAAAGATGAAGAATGAACAAGGATCAATGATCAATGACGAATGAACGATGAAGAATGAACAAGGATCAATGATCAATGACGAATGAACGAAGAAGAATGAACAAGGATCAATGATCAATGTAGAATGAAAGATGAAGAATGAACAAGGATCAATGATCAATGACGAATGAACGATTAAGAATTAACAAGGATCAATGATCAATGAAGAATGTAAGATAAAGAATGAACAAGGATTAATGATCAATGACGAATGAACGAAGAAGAATAAACAAGGATCAATGATCGATGAAGAATGAACGATGAAGAATGAACAAGGATCAACGATCATTGAAGAATGAACAATAAAGAATGAACAAGGATCAATGATCAATGAAGAATAAACGATGACGAATGAACAAGGATCAATGATCAATGAAAAATGAACGATGAAGAATGAAAAAGTTTCAATGATCAATGACGAATGAACGATGACGAATCATTAAGGATCAATTATCAATGACGAATGAACGATGAAGAATGAACAAGGATCAATGATCAATGACGAATGAACGATGAAAAATGAACAAGGATCAATTATTAATGAAGAATGAACGATGAAGAATGAACAAGGACCAATGATCATTGAAGAATGAACGATGACGAATGACCAAGGATCAATGATCAATGAAGAATGAACGATGAAGAATTAACAAGGATCAATGATCAATGAAGCATAAACGATGAAGAATGAACAAGGATCAATGATCAATGACGAATGAACGATGAAAAGTTAACAAGGATCAATTATTAATGAAGAATGAACGATGAAGAATGAACAATGATCAATGATCATTGAAGAATGAACGATGAAGAATGAACAAGGATCCATGATCAATGAAGAATGAACGATGAAGAATGAACAAGGATCAATGATCAATGACGAATGAACGATGAAGAATGAATAAGGATGAATGATCAATGAAGAATGAACGATGAACAATGAACAAGGATTAATGATCAATGAAGAATGAACGATGAAGAATGAACAAGGATCAATGATCAATGAAGAATGAACGATTAAGAATGAATAAGGATCAATGATCAATGTAGAATGAACGATGAAGAATGAACGAGGATCAATGATCAATGAAGAATAAACAATGAAGAATGAACAAGGATCAATGGTCAATGACGAATGAACGATGAAGAATGAACAAGGATCAATGATCAATGAAGAATGAACGATGAAGAATGAACAAGGATCAATGATCAATGTAGAATGAACAATGAAGAATGAACAAGGATCAATGATCAATGACGAATAAACGATGAAGAATGAATAAGGATCAATGATCAATGAAAAATGAAAGATGAAGAATGAACAAGGACCAATGATCATTGAAGAATGAACGATGACGAATCAATAAGGATCAACGATCAATGAAGAATGAACGATGAAGAATGAACAATGACGAATAAACGATGAAGAATGAACAAGGATCAATGATCAATGACGAATGAACGATGAAGAATGAACAAGGATCAATGATCAATGAAGAATGAACGATAAAGAATGAACAAGGATCAATGATCAATGACGAATGAACGAAGAAGAATGAACAAGGATCAATGATCAATGAAGAATGAACGATGAAGAATGAACGAGGATCAATGATCAATGAAGAATAAACAATGAAGAATGAACAAGGATCAATGATCAATGACGAATGAACGATGAAGAATGAACAAGGATCAATGATCAATCAAGAATGAACGATAATGAATGAACAAGTATCAATGATCAATGACGAATGAACGATGAAGAATGAATAAGGATGAATGATCAATGAAGAATGAACGATGAACAATGAACAAGGATTAATGATCAATGAAGAATGAACGATGAAGAATGAACAAGGATCAATGATCAATGAAGAATGAACGATTAAGAATGAACAAGGATCAATGATCAATGTAGAATGAACGATGAAGAATGAACAAGGATCAATGATCAATGACGAATGAACGATGAAGAATGAACAAGGATCAATGATCAATGAAGAATGAACGATTAAGAATGAACAAGGATCAATGATCAATGTAGAATGAACGATGAAGAATGAACAACGATCAATGATCCATGAAGAATAAACGATGAAGAATGAACAACGATCAATGATCAATGACGAATGAACGATGAAGAATTAACAAGGATCAATGATCTAAGCATAAACGATGAAGAATGGACAAGGATCAATGATCAATGTAGAATGAAAGATGAAGAATGAACAAGGATCAATGATCAATGACGAATGAATGATGAAGAATGAACAAGGATCAATGATCAATGAAGAATGAAAGATAAAGAATGAACAAGGATCAATGATCAATGAAGAATGAACGATGAAGAATGAACAAGGATCAATGGTCAATGACGAATGAACGATGAAGAATGAGCAAGGATCAATGATCAATGAAGAATGAACGATGAAGAATGAACAAGGATCAATGGTCAATGACGAATGAACGATGAAGAATGAGCAAGGATCAATGATCAATGAAGAATGAACGATGAAGAATGAACAAGGATCAATGGTCAATGACGAATGAACGATGAAGAATGAACAAGGATCAATGATCAATGAAGAATGAACGATGAAGAATGAACAAGGATCAATGATCAATGTAGAATGAACAATGAAGAATGAACAAGGATCAATGATCAATGACGAATAAACGATGAAGAATGAATAAGGATCAATGATCAATGAAAAATGAAAGATGAAGAATGAACAAGGACCAATGATCATTGAAGAATGAACGATGACGAATCAATAAGGATCAACGATCAATGAAGAATGAACGATGAAGAATGAACAATGACGAATAAACGATGAAGAATGAACAAGGATCAATGATCAATGACGAATGAACGATGAAGAATGAACAAGGATCAATGATCAATGAAGAATGAACGATAAAGAATGAACAAGGATCAATGATCAATGACGAATGAACGAAGAAGAATGAACAAGGATCAATGATCAATGAAGAATGAACGATGAAGAATGAACGAGGATCAATGATCAATGACGAATGAACGATGAAGAATGAACAAGGATCAATGATCAATGAAGAATGAACGATGAAGAATGAACAAGGATCAATGATCAATCAAGAATGAACGATAATGAATGAACAAGTATCAATGATCAATGACGAATGAACGATGAAGAATGAACAAGGATCAATGATCAATGAAAAATGAACGATGAAGAATGAACAAGGACCAATGATCATTGAAGAATGAACGATGAACAATGAACAAGGATCAATGATCAATGAAGAATGAACGATGACGAATCAATAAGGATCAATTATCAATGACGAATGAACGATGAAGAATGAACAAGGATCAATGATCAATGACGAATGAACGATGAAAAATGAACAAGGATCAAATATTAATGAAGAATGAACGATGAAGAATGAACAAGGATCAATGATCATTGAAGAATGAACGATGAAGAATGAACAAGGATCAATGATCAATGAAGAATAAACGATGAAGAATGAACGAGGATCAATGATCAATGACGAATGAACGATGAAGAATGAACAAGGATCAATGATCAATGACGAATGAACGAAGAAGAATGAACAAGGATCAATGATCAATGTAGAATGAAAGATGAAGAATGAACAAGGATCAATGATCAATGACGAATGAACGATGAAGAATGAACAAGGATCAATGATCAATGACGAATGAACGAAGAAGAATGAACAAGGATCAATGATCAATGTAGAATGAAAGATGAAGAATGAACAAGGATCAATGATCAATGACGAATGAACGATTAAGAATTAACAAGGATCAATGATCAATGAAGAATGTAAGATAAAGAATGAACAAGGATTAATGATCAATGACGAATGAACGAAGAAGAATAAACAAGGATCAATGATCGATGAAGAATGAACGATGAAGAATGAACAAGGATCAACGATCATTGAAGAATGAACAATAAAGAATGAACAAGGATCAATGATCAATGAAGAATAAACGATGACGAATGAACAAGGATCAATGATCAATGAAAAATGAACGATGAAGAATGAAAAAGTTTCAATGATCAATGACGAATGAACGATGACGAATCATTAAGGATCAATTATCAATGACGAATGAACGATGAAGAATGAACAAGGATCAATGATCAATGACGAATGAACGATGAAAAATGAACAAGGATCAATTATTAATGAAGAATGAACGATGAAGAATGAACAAGGACCAATGATCATTGAAGAATGAACGATGACGAATGACCAAGGATCAATGATCAATGAAGAATGAACGATGAAGAATTAACAAGGATCAATGATCAATGAAGCATAAACGATGAAGAATGAACAAGGATCAATGATCAATGACGAATGAACGATGAAAAGTTAACAAGGATCAATTATTAATGAAGAATGAACGATGAAGAATGAACAATGATCAATGATCATTGAAGAATGAACGATGAAGAATGAACAAGGATCCATGATCAATGAAGAATGAACGATGAAGAATGAACAAGGATCAATGATCAATGACGAATGAACGATGAAGAATGAATAAGGATGAATGATCAATGAAGAATGAACGATGAACAATGAACAAGGATTAATGATCAATGAAGAATGAACGATGAAGAATGAACAAGGATCAATGATCAATGAAGAATGAACGATTAAGAATGAACAAGGATCAATGATCAATGTAGAATGAACGATGAAGAATGAACAAGGATCAATGATCAATGACGAATGAACGATGAAGAATGAACAAGGATCAATGATCAATGAAGAATGAACGATTAAGAATGAACAAGGATCAATGATCAATGTAGAATGAACGATGAAGAATGAACAACGATCAATGATCCATGAAGAATAAACGATGAAGAATGAACAACGATCAATGATCAATGACGAATGAACGATGAAGAATTAACAAGGATCAATGATCAATGAAGCATAAACGATGAAGAATGGACAAGGATCAATGATCAATGTAGAATGAAAGATGAAGAATGAACAAGGATCAATGATCAATGACGAATGAATGATGAAGAATGAACAAGGATCAATGATCAATGAAGAATGAAAGTTAAAGAATGAACAAGGATCAATGATCAATGAAGAATGAACGATGAAGAATGAACAAGGATCAATGGTCAATGACGAATGAACGATGAAGAATGAGCAAGGATCAATGATCAATGAAGAATGAACGATGAAGAATGAACAAGGATCAATGGTCAATGACGAATGAACGATGAAGAATGAACAAGGATCAATGATCAATGAAGAATGAACGATGAAGAATGAACAAGGATCAATGATCAATGTAGAATGAACAATGAAGAATGAACAAGGATCAATGATCAATGACGAATAAACGATGAAGAATGAATAAGGATCAATGATCAATGAAAAATGAAAGATGAAGAATGAACAAGGACCAATGATCATTGAAGAATGAACGATGACGAATCAATAAGGATCAACGATCAATGAAGAATGAACGATGAAGAATGAACAATGACGAATAAACGATGAAGAATGAACAAGGATCAATGATCAATGACGAATGAACGATGAAGAATGAACAAGGATCAATGATCAATGAAGAATGAACGATAAAGAATGAACAAGGATCAATGATCAATGACGAATGAACGAAGAAGAATGAACAAGGATCAATGATCAATGAAGAATGAACGATGAAGAATGAACGAGGATCAATGATCAATGAAGAA
Organism: Amaranthus tricolor; assembly: GCF_026212465.1. Classification (NCBI taxonomy): domain Eukaryota; kingdom Viridiplantae; phylum Streptophyta; class Magnoliopsida; order Caryophyllales; family Amaranthaceae; genus Amaranthus; species Amaranthus tricolor. The sequence goes on from NC_080047.1 coordinate 29,252,038, forward strand.
TAAACAATGAAGAATGAACAAGGATCAATGATCAATGACGAATGAACGATGAAGAATGAACAAGGATCAATGATCAATCAAGAATGAACGATAATGAATGAACAAGTATCAATGATCAATGACGAATGAACGATGAAGAATGAATAAGGATGAATGATCAATGAAGAATGAACGATGAACAATGAACAAGGATTAATGATCAATGAAGAATGAACGATGAAGAATGAACAAGGATCAATGATCAATGAAGAATGAACGATTAAGAATGAACAAGGATCAATGATCAATGTAGAATGAACGATGAAGAATGAACAAGGATCAATGATCAATGACGAATGAACGATGAAGAATGAACAAGGATCAATGATCAATGAAGAATGAACGATTAAGAATGAACAAGGATCAATGATCAATGTAGAATGAACGATGAAGAATGAACAACGATCAATGATCCATGAAGAATAAACGATGAAGAATGAACAACGATCAATGATCAATGACGAATGAACGATGAAGAATTAACAAGGATCAATGATCAATGAAGCATAAACGATGAAGAATGGACAAGGATCAATGATCAATGTAGAATGAAAGATGAAGAATGAACAAGGATCAATGATCAATGACGAATGAATGATGAAGAATGAACAAGGATCAATGATCAATGAAGAATGAAAGATAAAGAATGAACAAGGATCAATGATCAATGAAGAATGAACGATGAAGAATGAACAAGGATCAATGGTCAATGACGAATGAACGATGAAGAATGAGCAAGGATCAATGATCAATGAAGAATGAACGATGAAGAATGAACAAGGATCAATGATCAATGATCAATGACGAATGAACGATGAAGAATGAATAAGGATGAATGATCAATGAAGAATGAACGATGAACAATGAACAAGGATTAATGATCAATGAAGAATGAACGATGAAGAATGAACAAGGATCAATGATCAATGAAGAATGAACGATTAAGAATGAACAAGGATCAATGATCAATGTAGAATGAACGATGAAGAATGAACAAGGATCAATGATCAATGACGAATGAACGATGAAGAATGAACAAGGATCAATGATCAATGAAGAATGAACGATTAAGAATGAACAAGGATCAATGATCAATGTAGAATGAACGATGAAGAATGAACAACGATCAATGATCCATGAAGAATAAACGATGAAGAATGAACAACGATCAATGATCAATGACGAATGAACGATGAAGAATTAACAAGGATCAATGATCAATGAAGCATAAACGATGAAGAATGGACAAGGATCAATGATCAATGTAGAATGAAAGATGAAGAATGAACAAGGATCAATGATCAATGACGAATGAATGATGAAGAATGAACAAGGATCAATGATCAATGAAGAATGAAAGATAAAGAATGAACAAGGATCAATGATCAATGAAGAATGAACGATGAAGAATGAACAAGGATCAATGGTCAATGACGAATGAACGATGAAGAATGAGCAAGGATCAATGATCAATGAAGAATGAACGATGAAGAATGAACAAGGATCAATGGTCAATGACGAATGAACGATGAAGAATGAACAAGGATCAATGATCAATGAAGAATGAACGATGAAGAATGAACAAGGATCAATGATCAATGTAGAATGAACAATGAAGAATGAACAAGGATCAATGATCAATGACGAATAAACGATGAAGAATGAATAAGGATCAATGATCAATGAAAAATGAAAGATGAAGAATGAACAAGGACCAATGATCATTGAAGAATGAACGATGACGAATCAATAAGGATCAACGATCAATGAAGAATGAACGATGAAGAATGAACAATGACGAATAAACGATGAAGAATGAACAAGGATCAATGATCAATGACGAATGAACGATGAAGAATGAACAAGGATCAATGATCAATGAAGAATGAACGATAAAGAATGAACAAGGATCAATGATCAATGACGAATGAACGAAGAAGAATGAACAAGGATCAATGATCAATGAAGAATGAACGATGAAGAATGAACGAGGATCAATGATCAATGAAGAATAAACAATGAAGAATGAACAAGGATCAATGATCAATGACGAATGAACGATGAAGAATGAACAAGGATCAATGATCAATCAAGAATGAACGATAATGAATGAACAAGTATCAATGATCAATGACGAATGAACGATGAAGAATGAATAAGGATGAATGATCAATGAAGAATGAACGATGAACAATGAACAAGGATTAATGATCAATGAAGAATGAACGATGAAGAATGAACAAGGATCAATGATCAATGAAGAATGAACGATTAAGAATGAACAAGGATCAATGATCAATGTAGAATGAACGATGAAGAATGAACAAGGATCAATGATCAATGACGAATGAACGATGAAGAATGAACAAGGATCAATGATCAATGAAGAATGAACGATTAAGAATGAACAAGGATCAATGATCAATGTAGAATGAACGATGAAGAATGAACAACGATCAATGATCCATGAAGAATAAACGATGAAGAATGAACAACGATCAATGATCAATGACGAATGAACGATGAAGAATTAACAAGGATCAATGATCAATGAAGCATAAACGATGAAGAATGGACAAGGATCAATGATCAATGTAGAATGAAAGATGAAGAATGAACAAGGATCAATGATCAATGACGAATGAATGATGAAGAATGAACAAGGATCAATGATCAATGAAGAATGAAAGATAAAGAATGAACAAGGATCAATGATCAATGAAGAATGAACGATGAAGAATGAACAAGGATCAATGGTCAATGACGAATGAACGATGAAGAATGAGCAAGGATCAATGATCAATGAAGAATGAACGATGAAGAATGAACAAGGATCAATGGTCAATGACGAATGAACGATGAAGAATGAGCAAGAATCAATGATCAATGAAGAATGAACGATGAAGAATGAACAAGGATCAATGGTCAATGACGAATGAACGATGAAGAATGAACAAGGATCAATGATCAATGAAGAATGAACGATGAAGAATGAACAAGGATCAATGATCAATGTAGAATGAACAATGAAGAATGAACAAGGATCAATGATCAATGACGAATAAACGATGAAGAATGAATAAGGATCAATGATCAATGAAAAATGAAAGATGAAGAATGAACAAGGACCAATGATCATTGAAGAATGAACGATGACGAATCAATAAGGATCAACGATCAATGAAGAATGAACGATGAAGAATGAACAATGACGAATAAACGATGAAGAATGAACAAGGATCAATGATCAATGACGAATGAACGATGAAGAATGAACAAGGATCAATGATCAATGAAGAATGAACGATAAAGAATGAACAAGGATCAATGATCAATGACGAATGAACGAAGAAGAATGAACAAGGATCAATGATCAATGAAGAATGAACGATGAAGAATGAACGAGGATCAATGATCAATGAAGAATAAACAATGAAGAATGAACAAGGATCAATGATCAATGACGAATGAACGATGAAGAATGAACAAGGATCAATGATCAATCAAGAATGAACGATAATGAATGAACAAGTATCAATGATCAATGACGAATGAACGATGAAGAATGAATAAGGATGAATGATCAATGAAGAATGAACGATGAACAATGAACAAGGATTAATGATCAATGAAGAATGAACGATGAAGAATGAACAAGGATCAATGATCAATGAAGAATGAACGATTAAGAATGAACAAGGATCAATGATCAATGTAGAATGAACGATGAAGAATGAACAAGGATCAATGATCAATGACGAATGAACGATGAAGAATGAACAAGGATCAATGATCAATGAAGAATGAACGATTAAGAATGAACAAGGATCAATGATCAATGTAGAATGAACGATGAAGAATGAACAACGATCAATGATCCATGAAGAATAAACGATGAAGAATGAACAACGATCAATGATCAATGACGAATGAACGATGAAGAATTAACAAGGATCAATGATCAATGAAGCATAAACGATGAAGAATGGACAAGGATCAATGATCAATGTAGAATGAAAGATGAAGAATGAACAAGGATCAATGATCAATGACGAATGAATGATGAAGAATGAACAAGGATCAATGATCAATGAAGAATGAAAGATAAAGAATGAACAAGGATCAATGATCAATGAAGAATGAACGATGAAGAATGAACAAGGATCAATGGTCAATGACGAATGAACGATGAAGAATGAGCAAGGATCAATGATCAATGAAGAATGAACGATGAAGAATGAACAAGGATCAATGGTCAATGACGAATGAACGATGAAGAATGAGCAAGGATCAATGATCAATGAAGAATGAACGATGAAGAATGAACAAGGATCAATGGTCAATGACGAATGAACGATGAAGAATGAACAAGGATCAATGATCAATGAAGAATGAACGATGAAGAATGAACAAGGATCAATGATCAATGTAGAATGAACAATGAAGAATGAACAAGGATCAATGATCAATGACGAATAAACGATGAAGAATGAATAAGGATCAATGATCAATGAAAAATGAAAGATGAAGAATGAACAAGGACCAATGATCATTGAAGAATGAACGATGACGAATCAATAAGGATCAACGATCAATGAAGAATGAACGATGAAGAATGAACAATGACGAATAAACGATGAAGAATGAACAAGGATCAATGATCAATGACGAATGAACGATGAAGAATGAACAAGGATCAATGATCAATGAAGAATGAACGATAAAGAATGAACAAGGATCAATGATCAATGACGAATGAACGAAGAAGAATGAACAAGGATCAATGATCAATGAAGAATGAACGATGAAGAATGAACGAGGATCAATGATCAATGACGAATGAACGATGAAGAATGAACAAGGATCAATGATCAATGAAGAATGAACGATGAAGAATGAACAAGGATCAATGATCAATCAAGAATGAACGATAATGAATGAACAAGTATCAATGATCAATGACGAATGAACGATGAAGAATGAACAAGGATCAATGATCAATGAAAAATGAACGATGAAGAATGAACAAGGACCAATGATCATTGAAGAATGAACGATGAACAATGAACAAGGATCAATGATCAATGAAGAATGAACGATGACGAATCAATAAGGATCAATTATCAATGACGAATGAACGATGAAGAATGAACAAGGATCAATGATCAATGACGAATGAACGATGAAAAATGAACAAGGATCAAATATTAATGAAGAATGAACGATGAAGAATGAACAAGGATCAATGATCATTGAAGAATGAACGATGAAGAATGAACAAGGATCAATGATCAATGAAGAATAAACGATGAAGAATGAACGAGGATCAATGATCAATGACGAATGAACGATGAAGAATGAACAAGGATCAATGATCAATGACGAATGAACGAAGAAGAATGAACAAGGATCAATGATCAATGTAGAATGAAAGATGAAGAATGAACAAGGATCAATGATCAATGACGAATGAACGATGAAGAATGAACAAGGATCAATGATCAATGACGAATGAACGAAGAAGAATGAACAAGGATCAATGATCAATGTAGAATGAAAGATGAAGAATGAACAAGGATCAATGATCAATGACGAATGAACGATTAAGAATTAACAAGGATCAATGATCAATGAAGAATGTAAGATAAAGAATGAACAAGGATTAATGATCAATGACGAATGAACGAAGAAGAATAAACAAGGATCAATGATCGATGAAGAATGAACAAGGATCAACGATCATTGAAGAATGAACAATAAAGAATGAACAAGGATCAATGATCAATGAAGAATAAACGATGACGAATGAACAAGGATCAATGATCAATGAAAAATGAACGATGAAGAATGAAAAAGTTTCAATGATCAATGACGAATGAACGATGACGAATCATTAAGGATCAATTATCAATGACGAATGAACGATGAAGAATGAACAAGGATCAATGATCAATGACGAATGAACGATGAAAAATGAACAAGGATCAATTATTAATGAAGAATGAACGATGAAGAATGAACAAGGACCAATGATCATTGAAGAATGAACGATGACGAATGACCAAGGATCAATGATCAATGAAGAATGAACGATGAAGAATTAACAAGGATCAATGATCAATGAAGCATAAACGATGAAGAATGAACAAGGATCAATGATCAATGACGAATGAACGATGAAAAGTTAACAAGGATCAATTATTAATGAAGAATGAACGATGAAGAATGAACAATGATCAATGATCATTGAAGAATGAACGATGAAGAATGAACAAGGATCCATGATCAATGAAGAATGAACGATGAAGAATGAACAAGGATCAATGATCAATGACGAATGAACGATGAAGAATGAATAAGGATGAATGATCAATGAAGAATGAACGATGAACAATGAACAAGGATTAATGATCAATGAAGAATGAACGATGAAGAATGAACAAGGATCAATGATCAATGAAGAATGAACGATTAAGAATGAACAAGGATCAATGATCAATGTAGAATGAACGATGAAGAATGAACAAGGATCAATGATCAATGACGAATGAACGATGAAGAATGAACAAGGATCAATGATCAATGAAGAATGAACGATTAAGAATGAACAAGGATCAATGATCAATGTAGAATGAACGATGAAGAATGAACAACGATCAATGATCCATGAAGAATAAACGATGAAGAATGAACAACGATCAATGATCAATGACGAATGAACGATGAAGAATTAACAAGGATCAATGATCAATGAAGCATAAACGATGAAGAATGGACAAGGATCAATGATCAATGTAGAATGAAAGATGAAGAATGAACAAGGATCAATGATCAATGACGAATGAATGATGAAGAATGAACAAGGATCAATGATCAATGAAGAATGAAAGTTAAAGAATGAACAAGGATCAATGATCAATGAAGAATGAACGATGAAGAATGAACAAGGATCAATGGTCAATGACGAATGAACGATGAAGAATGAGCAAGGATCAATGATCAATGAAGAATGAACGATGAAGAATGAACAAGGATCAATGGTCAATGACGAATGAACGATGAAGAATGAACAAGGATCAATGATCAATGAAGAATGAACGATGAAGAATGAACAAGGATCAATGATCAATGTAGAATGAACAATGAAGAATGAACAAGGATCAATGATCAATGACGAATAAACGATGAAGAATGAATAAGGATCAATGATCAATGAAAAATGAAAGATGAAGAATGAACAAGGACCAATGATCATTGAAGAATGAACGATGACGAATCAATAAGGATCAACGATCAATGAAGAATGAACGATGAAGAATGAACAATGACGAATAAACGATGAAGAATGAACAAGGATCAATGATCAATGACGAATGAACGATGAAGAATGAACAAGGATCAATGATCAATGAAGAATGAACGATAAAGAATGAACAAGGATCAATGATCAATGACGAATGAACGAAGAAGAATGAACAAGGATCAATGATCAATGAAGAATGAACGATGAAGAATGAACGAGGATCAATGATCAATGAAGAATAAACAATGAAGAATGAACAAGGATCAATGATCAATGACGAATGAACGATGAAGAATGAACAAGGATCAATGATCAATCAAGAATGAACGATAATGAATGAACAAGTATCAATGATCAATGACGAATGAACGATGAAGAATGAATAAGGATGAATGATCAATGAAGAATGAACGATGAACAATGAACAAGGATTAATGATCAATGAAGAATGAACGATGAAGAATGAACAAGGATCAATGATCAATGAAGAATGAACGATTAAGAATGAACAAGGATCAATGATCAATGTAGAATGAACGATGAAGAATGAACAAGGATCAATGATCAATGACGAATGAACGATGAAGAATGAACAAGGATCAATGATCAATGAAGAATGAACGATTAAGAATGAACAAGGATCAATGATCAATGTAGAATGAACGATGAAGAATGAACAACGATCAATGATCCATGAAGAATAAACGATGAAGAATGAACAACGATCAATGATCAATGACGAATGAACGATGAAGAATTAACAAGGATCAATGATCAATGAAGCATAAACGATGAAGAATGGACAAGGATCAATGATCAATGTAGAATGAAAGATGAAGAATGAACAAGGATCAATGATCAATGACGAATGAATGATGAAGAATGAACAAGGATCAATGATCAATGAAGAATGAAAGATAAAGAATGAACAAGGATCAATGATCAATGAAGAATGAACGATGAAGAATGAACAAGGATCAATGGTCAATGACGAATGAACGATGAAGAATGAGCAAGGATCAATGATCAATGAAGAATGAACGATGAAGAATGAACAAGGATCAATGATCAATGATCAATGACGAATGAACGATGAAGAATGAATAAGGATGAATGATCAATGAAGAATGAACGATGAACAATGAACAAGGATTAATGATCAATGAAGAATGAACGATGAAGAATGAACAAGGATCAATGATCAATGAAGAATGAACGATTAAGAATGAACAAGGATCAATGATCAATGTAGAATGAACGATGAAGAATGAACAAGGATCAATGATCAATGACGAATGAACGATGAAGAATGAACAAGGATCAATGATCAATGAAGAATGAACGATTAAGAATGAACAAGGATCAATGATCAATGTAGAATGAACGATGAAGAATGAACAACGATCAATGATCCATGAAGAATAAACGATGAAGAATGAACAACGATCAATGATCAATGACGAATGAACGATGAAGAATTAACAAGGATCAATGATCAATGAAGCATAAACGATGAAGAATGGACAAGGATCAATGATCAATGTAGAATGAAAGATGAAGAATGAACAAGGATCAATGATCAATGACGAATGAATGATGAAGAATGAACAAGGATCAATGATCAATGAAGAATGAAAGATAAAGAATGAACAAGGATCAATGATCAATGAAGAATGAACGATGAAGAATGAACAAGGATCAATGGTCAATGACGAATGAACGATGAAGAATGAGCAAGGATCAATGATCAATGAAGAATGAACGATGAAGAATGAACAAGGATCAATGGTCAATGACGAATGAACGATGAAGAATGAACAAGGATCAATGATCAATGAAGAATGAACGATGAAGAATGAACAAGGATCAATGATCAATGTAGAATGAACAATGAAGAATGAACAAGGATCAATGATCAATGACGAATAAACGATGAAGAATGAATAAGGATCAATGATCAATGAAAAATGAAAGATGAAGAATGAACAAGGACCAATGATCATTGAAGAATGAACGATGACGAATCAATAAGGATCAACGATCAATGAAGAATGAACGATGAAGAATGAACAATGACGAATAAACGATGAAGAATGAACAAGGATCAATGATCAATGACGAATGAACGATGAAGAATGAACAAGGATCAATGATCAATGAAGAATGAACGATAAAGAATGAACAAGGATCAATGATCAATGACGAATGAACGAAGAAGAATGAACAAGGATCAATGATCAATGAAGAATGAACGATGAAGAATGAACGAGGATCAATGATCAATGAAGAATAAACAATGAAGAATGAACAAGGATCAATGATCAATGACGAATGAACGATGAAGAATGAACAAGGATCAATGATCAATCAAGAATGAACGATAATGAATGAACAAGTATCAATGATCAATGACGAATGAACGATGAAGAATGAATAAGGATGAATGATCAATGAAGAATGAACGATGAACAATGAACAAGGATTAATGATCAATGAAGAATGAACGATGAAGAATGAACAAGGATCAATGATCAATGAAGAATGAACGATTAAGAATGAACAAGGATCAATGATCAATGTAGAATGAACGATGAAGAATGAACAAGGATCAATGATCAATGACGAATGAACGATGAAGAATGAACAAGGATCAATGATCAATGAAGAATGAACGATTAAGAATGAACAAGGATCAATGATCAATGTAGAATGAACGATGAAGAATGAACAACGATCAATGATCCATGAAGAATAAACGATGAAGAATGAACAACGATCAATGATCAATGACGAATGAACGATGAAGAATTAACAAGGATCAATGATCAATGAAGCATAAACGATGAAGAATGGACAAGGATCAATGATCAATGTAGAATGAAAGATGAAGAATGAACAAGGATCAATGATCAATGACGAATGAATGATGAAGAATGAACAAGGATCAATGATCAATGAAGAATGAAAGATAAAGAATGAACAAGGATCAATGATCAATGAAGAATGAACGATGAAGAATGAACAAGGATCAATGGTCAATGACGAATGAACGATGAAGAATGAGCAAGGATCAATGATCAATGAAGAATGAACGATGAAGAATGAACAAGGATCAATGGTCAATGACGAATGAACGATGAAGAATGAGCAAGGATCAATGATCAATGAAGAATGAACGATGAAGAATGAACAAGGATCAATGGTCAATGACGAATGAACGATGAAGAATGAACAAGGATCAATGATCAATGAAGAATGAACGATGAAGAATGAACAAGGATCAATGATCAATGTAGAATGAACAATGAAGAATGAACAAGGATCAATGATCAATGACGAATAAACGATGAAGAATGAATAAGGATCAATGATCAATGAAAAATGAAAGATGAAGAATGAACAAGGACCAATGATCATTGAAGAATGAACGATGACGAATCAATAAGGATCAACGATCAATGAAGAATGAACGATGAAGAATGAACAATGACGAATAAACGATGAAGAATGAACAAGGATCAATGATCAATGACGAATGAACGATGAAGAATGAACAAGGATCAATGATCAATGAAGAATGAACGATAAAGAATGAACAAGGATCAATGATCAATGACGAATGAACGAAGAAGAATGAACAAGGATCAATGATCAATGAAGAATGAACGATGAAGAATGAACGAGGATCAATGATCAATGACGAATGAACGATGAAGAATGAACAAGGATCAATGATCAATGAAGAATGAACGATGAAGAATGAACAAGGATCAATGATCAATCAAGAATGAACGATAATGAATGAACAAGTATCAATGATCAATGACGAATGAACGATGAAGAATGAACAAGGATCAATGATCAATGAAAAATGAACGATGAAGAATGAACAAGGACCAATGATCATTGAAGAATGAACGATGAACAATGAACAAGGATCAATGATCAATGAAGAATGAACGATGACGAATCAATAAGGATCAATTATCAATGACGAATGAACGATGAAGAATGAACAAGGATCAATGATCAATGACGAATGAACGATGAAAAATGAACAAGGATCAAATATTAATGAAGAATGAACGATGAAGAATGAACAAGGATCAATGATCATTGAAGAATGAACGATGAAGAATGAACAAGGATCAATGATCAATGAAGAATAAACGATGAAGAATGAACGAGGATCAATGATCAATGACGAATGAACGATGAAGAATGAACAAGGATCAATGATCAATGACGAATGAACGAAGAAGAATGAACAAGGATCAATGATCAATGTAGAATGAAAGATGAAGAATGAACAAGGATCAATGATCAATGACGAATGAACGATGAAGAATGAACAAGGATCAATGATCAATGACGAATGAACGAAGAAGAATGAACAAGGATCAATGATCAATGTAGAATGAAAGATGAAGAATGAACAAGGATCAATGATCAATGACGAATGAACGATTAAGAATTAACAAGGATCAATGATCAATGAAGAATGTAAGATAAAGAATGAACAAGGATTAATGATCAATGACGAATGAACGAAGAAGAATAAACAAGGATCAATGATCGATGAAGAATGAACGATGAAGAATGAACAAGGATCAACGATCATTGAAGAATGAACAATAAAGAATGAACAAGGATCAATGATCAATGAAGAATAAACGATGACGAATGAACAAGGATCAATGATCAATGAAAAATGAACGATGAAGAATGAAAAAGTTTCAATGATCAATGACGAATGAACGATGACGAATCATTAAGGATCAATTATCAATGACGAATGAACGATGAAGAATGAACAAGGATCAATGATCAATGACGAATGAACGATGAAAAATGAACAAGGATCAATTATTAATGAAGAATGAACGATGAAGAATGAACAAGGACCAATGATCATTGAAGAATGAACGATGACGAATGACCAAGGATCAATGATCAATGAAGAATGAACGATGAAGAATTAACAAGGATCAATGATCAATGAAGCATAAACGATGAAGAATGAACAAGGATCAATGATCAATGACGAATGAACGATGAAAAGTTAACAAGGATCAATTATTAATGAAGAATGAACGATGAAGAATGAACAATGATCAATGATCATTGAAGAATGAACGATGAAGAATGAACAAGGATCCATGATCAATGAAGAATGAACGATGAAGAATGAACAAGGATCAATGATCAATGACGAATGAACGATGAAGAATGAATAAGGATGAATGATCAATGAAGAATGAACGATGAACAATGAACAAGGATTAATGATCAATGAAGAATGAACGATGAAGAATGAACAAGGATCAATGATCAATGAAGAATGAACGATTAAGAATGAACAAGGATCAATGATCAATGTAGAATGAACGATGAAGAATGAACAAGGATCAATGATCAATGACGAATGAACGATGAAGAATGAACAAGGATCAATGATCAATGAAGAATGAACGATGAAGAATGAACAAGGATCAATGATCAATGTAGAATGAACAATGAAGAATGAACAAGGATCAATGATCAATGACGAATAAACGATGAAGAATGAATAAGGATCAATGATCAATGAAAAATGAAAGATGAAGAATGAACAAGGACCAATGATCATTGAAGAATGAACGATGACGAATCAATAAGGATCAACGATCAATGAAGAATGAACGATGAAGAATGAACAATGACGAATAAACGATGAAGAATGAACAAGGATCAATGATCAATGACGAATGAACGATGAAGAATGAACAAGGATCAATGATCAATCAAGAATGAACGATAATGAATGAACAAGTATCAATGATCAATGACGAATGAACGATGAAGAATGAACAAGGATCAATGATCAATGAAAAATGAACGATGAAGAATGAACAAGGACCAATGATCATTGAAGAATGAACGATGAACAATGAACAAGGATCAATGATCAATGAAGAATGAACGATGACGAATCAATAAGGATCAATTATCAATGACGAATGAACGATGAAGAATGAACAAGGATCAATGATCAATGACGAATGAACGATGAAAAATGAACAAGGATCAATTATTAATGAAGAATGAACGATGAAGAATGAACAAGGATCAATGATCATTGAAGAATGAACGATGAAGAAAGAACAAGGATCAATGATCAATGAAGAATAAACGATGAAGAATGAACGAGGATCAATGATCAATGACGAATGAACGATGAAGAATGAACAAGGATCAATGATCAATGACGAATGAACGAAGAAGAATGAACAAGGATCAATGATCAATGTAGAATGAAAGATGAAGAATGAACAAGGATCAATGATCAATGACGAATGAACGATGAAGAATGAACAAGGATCAATGATCAATGACGAATGAACGAAGAAGAATGAACAAGGATCAATGATCAATGTAGAATGAAAGATGAAGAATGAACAAGGATCAATGATCAATGACGAATGAACGATTAAGAATTAACAAGGATCAATGATCAATGAAGAATGTAAGATAAAGAATGAACAAGGATTAATGATCAATGACGAATGAACGAAGAAGAATAAACAAGGATCAATGATCAATGAAGAATGAACGATGAAGAATGAACAAGGATCAACGATCATTGAAGAATGAACAATAAAGAATGAACAAGGATCAATGATCAATGAAGAATGAACGATGACGAATGAACAAGGATCAATGATCAATGAAGAATGAACGATGAAGAATGAAAAAGTTTCAATGATCAATGACGAATGAACGATGACGAATCATTAAGGATCAATTATCAATGACGAATGAACGATGAAGAATGAACAAGGATCAATGATCAATGACGAATGAACGATGAAAAATGAACAAGGATCAATTATTAATGAAGAATGAACGATGAAGAATGAACAAGGACCAATGATCATTGAAGAATGAACGATGACGAATGAACAAGGATCAATGATCAATGAAGAATGAACGATGAAGAATTAACAAGGATCAATGATCAATGAAGCATAAACGATGAAGAATGAACAAGGATCAATGATCAATGACGAATGAACGATGAAAAATTAACAAGGATCAATTATTAATGAAGAATGAACGATGAAGAATGAAGAATGATCAATGATCATTGAAGAATGAACGATGAAGAATGAACAAGGATCCATGATCAATGAAGAATGAACGATGAAGAATGAACAAGGATCAATGATCAATGACGAATGAACGATGAAGAATGAATAAGGATGAATGATCAATGAAGAATGAACGATGAAGAATGAACAAGGATTAATGGTCAATGACGAATGAACGATGAAGAATGAACAAGGATCAATGATCAATGAAGAATGAACGATGAAGAATGAACAAGGATCAATGATCAATGTAGAATGAACGATGAAGTATGAACAAGGATCAATGAACGATTAAGAATGAACAAGGATCAATAATCAATGAAGAATGAACGATGAAGAATGAACAAGGACCAATGATCCACGAAGAATAAACGATGAAGAATGAACAAGGATCAATGATCAATGACGAATGAACTATGAAGAATGAACAAGGATCAATGATCAATGACGAATGAACGATGAAAAATGAACAAGGATCAATTATTAATGAAGAATGAACGATGAAGAATGAACAAGGATCAATGATCATTGAAGAATGAACGATGAAGAATGAACAAGGATCAATGATCAATGAAGAATGTACGATGAAGAATGAACAAGGATCAATGATCAATGACGAATGAACGATGAAGAATGAATAAGGATCAATGATCAATGAAGAATGAACGATGAAGAATGAACAAGGATCAATGGTCAATGACGAATGAACGATGAAGAATGAACAAGGATCAATGATCAATGAAGAATGAACGATGAAGAATGAACAAGGATCAATGATCAATGTAGAATGAACGATGAAGAATGAACAAGGATCAATGATCAATGAAGATTGAACGATTAAGAATGAACAAGGATCAATGATCAATGAAGAATGAACGATGAAGAATGAACAAGGATCAATGATCCATGAAGAATAAACGATGAAAAATGAACAAGGATCAATGATCAATGACGAATGAACGATGAAGAATGAACAAGGATCAATGATCAATGAAGAATGAACGATAAAGAATGAACAAGGATCAATGATCAATGACGAATGAACGAAGAAGAATGAACAAGGATCAATGATCAATGTAGAATGAAAGATGAAGAATGAACAAGGATCAATGATCAATGACGAATGAACGATTAAGAATTAACAAGGATCAATGATCAATGAAGAATGTAAGATAAAGAATGAACAAGTATTAATGATCAATGACGAATGAACGAAGAAGAATAAACAAGGATCAATGATCAATGAAGAATGAACGATGAAGAATGAACAAGGATCAACGATCATTGAAGAATGAACAATAAAGAATGAACAAGGATCAATGATCAATGAAGAATGAACGATGACGAATGAACAAGGATCAATGATCAATGAAGAATGAACGATGAAGAATGAAAAAGTTTCAATGATCAATGACGAATGAACGATGACGAATCATTAAGGATCAATTATCAATGACGAATGAACGATGAAGAATGAACAAGGATCAATGATCAATGACGAATGAACGATGAAAAATGAACAAGGATCAATTATTAATGAAGAATGAACGATGAAGAATGAACAAGGACCAATGATCATTGAAGAATAAACGATGACGAATGAACAAGGATCAATGATCAATGAAGAATGAACGATGAAGAATTAACAAGGATCAATGATCAATGAAGCATAAACGATGAAGAATGAACAAGGATCAATGATCAATGACGAATGAACGATGAAAAATTAACAAGGATCAATTATTAATGAAGAATGAACGATGAAGAATGAACGATGAAGAATGAACAATGATCAATGATCATTGAAGAATGAACGATGAAGAATGAACAAGGATCCAGGATCAATGAAGAATGAACGATGAAGAAGGAACAAGGATCAATGATCAATGACGAATGAACGATGAACAATGAATAAGGATGAATGATCAATGAAGAATGAACGATGAAGAATGAACAAGGATTAATGGTCAATGACGAATGAACGATGAAGAATGAACAAGGATCAGTGATCAATGAAGAATGAACGATGAAGAATGAACAAGAATCAATGATCAATGTAGAATGAACGATGAAGTATGAACAAGGATCAATGAACGATGAAGAATGAACAAGGACCAATGATCCATGAAGAATAAACGATGAAGAATGAACAAGGATCAATGATCAATAACGAATGAACGATGAAGAATGAACAAGGATCAATGAACAATCAAGAATGAACGATGAAGAATGAACAAGGATCAATGATCATTGAAGAATGAACGATGAAGAATGAACAAGTTTCAATGATCAATGACGAATGAACTATGAAGAATGAACAAGGATCAATGATCAATGACGAATGAACGATGAAAAATGAACAAGGATCAATTATTAATGAAGAATGAACGATGAAGAATGAACAAGGATCAATGATCATTGAAGAATGAACGATGAAGAATGAACAAGGATCAATGATCAATGAAGAATGTACGATGAAGAATGAACAAGGATCAATGATCAATGACGAATGAACGATGAAGAATGAATAAGGATCAATGATCAATGAAGAATGAACGATGAAGAATGAACAAGGATCAATGGCAATGACGAATGAACGATGAAGAATGAACAAGGATCAATGATCAATGAAGAATGAACGATGAAGAATGAACAAGGATCAATGATCAATGTAGAATGAACGATGAAGAATGAACAAGGATCAATGATCAATGAAGAATGAACGATTAAGAATGAACAAGGATCAATGATCAATGAAGAATGAACGATGAAGAATGAACAAGGATCAATGATCCATGAAGAATAAACGATGAAGAATGAACAAGGATCAATGATCAATGACGAATGAACGATGAAGAATGAACAAGGATCAATGATTAAAGAAGAATGAACGATAAAGAATGAACAAGGATCAATGATCAATGACGAATGAACGAAGAAGAATGAACAAGGATCAATGATCAATGAAGAATGAATGATGAAGAATGAACAAGTATCAATGATCAATGACGAATGAACGATGAAGAATGAACAAGGATCAATGATCAATCAAGAATGAACGATGAAGAATGAACAAGGATCAATGGTCAATGAAGAATGAACGATGAAGAATGAACAAGGATCAATGATCAATGTAGAATGAACGATGAAGAATGAACAAGGACCAATGATCATTGAAGAATGAACGATGAAGAATGAACAAGGATCAATGATCAATGAAGAATGAACGATGACGAATCAATAAGGATCAATTATCAATGAAGAATAAACGATGAAGAATGAACAACGATCAATGATCCATGAAGAATAAACGATGAAGAATGAACAAGGATCAATGATCAATGACGAATGAACGATGAAGAATTAACAAGGATGAATGATCAATGAAGCATAAACGATGAAGAATGGACAAGGATCAATGATCAATGTAGAATGAAAGATGAAGAATGAACAAGGATCAATGATCAATGTAGCATAAACGATGAAGAATGAACAAGGATCAATGATCAATGAAGAATGAACGATAAAGAATGAACAAGGATCAATGATCAATGATGAATGAACGAAGAAGAATGAACAAGGATCAATGATCAATGAAGAATGAATGATGAAGAATGAACAAGTATCAATGATCAATGACGAATGAACGATGAAGAATGAACAAGGATCAATGATCAATGAAAAATGAACGATGAAAAATGAACAAGGACCAATGATCATTGAAGAATGAACGATGAAGAATGAACAAGGATCAATGATCAATGACGAATGAACGATTAAGAATGAACAAGCATCAATGATCAATGAAGAATGAACGATAAAGAATGAACAAGGATCAATGATCAATGACGAATGAACGATTAAGAATGAACAAGCATCAATGATCAATGAAGAATGAACGATAAAGAATGAACAAGGATCAATGATCAATGACGAATGAACGAAGATAAATGAACAAGGATCAATGATCAATGAAGAATGAACGATGAAGAATGAGCAAGGATCGATGATCAATGTAGAATGAGCGATGAAGAATGAACAAGGACCAATGATCATTGAAGAATGAACGATGAAGAATGAACAAGGATCAATGATCAATGAAGAATGAACGATGACGAATCAATAAGGATCAATTATCAATGAAGAATAAACGATGAAGAATGAACAACGATCAATGATCCATGAAGAATAAACGATGAAGAATGAACAAGGATCAATGATCAATGACGAATGAACGATGAAGAATTAACAAGGATCAATGATCAATGAAGCATAAACGATGAAGAATGGACAAGGATCAATGATCAATGTAGAATGAAAGATGAAGAATGAACAAGGATCAATGATCAATGATGCATAAACGATGAAGAATGAACAAAGATCAATGATCAATGAAGAATGAACGATAAAGAATGAACAAGGATCAATGATCAATGACGAATGAACGAAGAAGAATGAACAAGGATCAATGATCAATGAAGAATGAATGATGAAGAATGAACAAGTATCAATGATCAATGACGAATGAACGATGAAGAATGAACAAGGATCAATGATCAATGAAAAATGAACGATGAAGAATGAACAAGGACCAATGATCATTGAAGAATGAACGATGAAGAATGAACAAGGATCAATGATCAATGAAGAATGAACGATGACGAATCAATAAGGATCAATTATCAATGAAGAATAAACGATGAAGAATGAACAACGATCAATGATCCATGAAGAATAAACGATGAAGAATGAACAAAGATCAATGATCAATAACGAATGAATGATGAAGAATGAACAAGGATCAATGATCTATGAAGAATGAAAGATAAAGAATCAACAAGGATCAATGATCAATGAAGAATGAACGATGAAGAATGAACAAGGATCAATGGTCAATGAAGAATGAACGATGAAGAATGAACAAGGATCAATGATCAATGTAGAATGAACGATGAAGAATGAACAAGGATCAATGATCAATGAAGAATGAACGATGAAGAATGAACAAGGATCAATGATCAATGAAGAATGAACGATTAAGAATGAACAAGGATCAATGATCAATGTAGAATGAACGATGAAGAATGAACAAGGATCAATGATCAATGACGAATGAACGATGAAGAATGAACAAGGATCAATGATCAATGAAGAATGAACGATTAAGAATGAACAAGGATCAATGATCAATGTAGAATGAACGATGAAGAATGAACAACGATCAATGATCCATGAAGAATAAACGATGAAGAATGAACAACGATCAATGATCAATGACGAATGAACGATGAAGAATTAACAAGGATCAATGATCAATGAAGCATAAACGATGAAGAATGGACAAGGATCAATGATCAATGTAGAATGAAAGATGAAGAATGAACAAGGATCAATGATCAATTAAGAATGAACGATTAAGAATGAACAAGGATCAATGATCAATGTAGAATGAACGATGAAGAATGAACAAGGATCAATGATCCATGAAGAATGAACGATGAAGAATGAACAAGGATCAATGATCAATGAAGAATGAACGATTAAGAATGAACAAGGATCAATGATCAATGTAGAATGAAAGATGAAGAATGAACAAGGACCAATGATCATTGAAGAATGAACGATGAAGAATGAACAAGGATCAATGAGCAATGTAGAATGAACAATGAAGAATGAACAAGGATCAATGATCAATGACGAATAAACGATGAAGAATGAATAAGCATCAATGATCAATGTAGAATGAACGATGAAGAATGAACAAGGATCAATGATCAATGAAGAATGAATGATGAAGAATGAACAAGTATCAATGATCAATGACGAATGAACGATGAAGAATGAACAAGGATCAATGATCAATGAAAAATGAACGATGAAAAATGAACAAGGACCAATGATCATTGAAGAATGAACGATGAAGAATGAACAAGGATCAATGATCAATGTAGAATGAACGATGAAGAATGAACAAGGATCAATGATCAATGACGAATGAACGATGAAGAATGAACAAGGATCAATGATCAATGAAGAATGAACGATTAAGAATGAACAAGGATCAATGATCAATGTAGAATGAACGATGAAGAATGAACAACGATCAATGATCCATGAAGAATAAACGATGAAGAATGAACAACGATCAATGATCAATGACGAATGAACGATGAAGAATTAACAAGGATCAATGATCAATGAAGCATAAACGATGAAGAATGGACAAGGATCAATGATCAATGTAGAATGAAAGATGAAGAATGAACAAGGATCAATGATCAATGACGAATGAATGATGAAGAATGAACAAGGATCAATGATCAATGAAGAATGAAAGATAAAGAATGAACAAGGATCAATGATCAATGAAGAATGAACGATGAAGAATGAACAAGGATCAATGGTCAATGAAGAATGAACGATGAAGAATGAACAAGGACCAATGATCATTGAAGAATGAACGATGACGAATGAACAAGGATCAATGATCAATGAAGAATGAACGATGAAGAATTAACAAGGATCAATGATCAATGAAGCATAAACGATGAAGAATGAACAAGGATCAATGATCAATGACGAATGAACGATGAAAAATTAACAAGGATCAATTATTAATGAAGAATGAACGATGAAGAATGAAGAATGATCAATGATCATTGAAGAATGAACGATGAAGAATGAACAAGGATCCATGATCAATGAAGAATGAACGATGAAGAATGAACAAGGATCAATGATCAATGACGAATGAACGATGAAGAATGAATAAGGATGAATGATCAATGAAGAATGAACGATGAAGAATGAACAAGGATTAATGGTCAATGACGAATGAACGATGAAGAATGAACAAGGATCAATGATCAATGAAGAATGAACGATGAAGAATGAACAAGGATCAATGATCAATGTAGAATGAACGATGAAGTATGAACAAGGATCAATGAACGATTAAGAATGAACAAGGATCAATAATCAATGAAGAATGAACGATGAAGAATGAACAAGGACCAATGATCCACGAAGAATAAACGATGAAGAATGAACAAGGATCAATGATCAATGACGAATGAACTATGAAGAATGAACAAGGATCAATGATCAATGACGAATGAACGATGAAAAATGAACAAGGATCAATTATTAATGAAGAATGAACGATGAAGAATGAACAAGGATCAATGATCATTGAAGAATGAACGATGAAGAATGAACAAGGATCAATGATCAATGAAGAATGTACGATGAAGAATGAACAAGGATCAATGATCAATGACGAATGAACGATGAAGAATGAATAAGGATCAATGATCAATGAAGAATGAACGATGAAGAATGAACAAGGATCAATGGTCAATGACGAATGAACGATGAAGAATGAACAAGGATCAATGATCAATGAAGAATGAACGATGAAGAATGAACAAGGATCAATGATCAATGTAGAATGAACGATGAAGAATGAACAAGGATCAATGATCAATGAAGAATGAACGATTAAGAATGAACAAGGATCAATGATCAATGAAGAATGAACGATGAAGAATGAACAAGGATCAATGATCCATGAAGAATAAACGATGAAAAATGAACAAGGATCAATGATCAATGACGAATGAACGATGAAGAATGAACAAGGATCAATGATCAATGAAGAATGAACGATAAAGAATGAACAAGGATCAATGATCAATGACGAATGAACGAAGAAGAATGAACAAGGATCAATGATCAATGTAGAATGAAAGATGAAGAATGAACAAGGATCAATGATCAATGACGAATGAACGATTAAGAATTAACAAGGATCAATGATCAATGAAGAATGTAAGATAAAGAATGAACAAGTATTAATGATCAATGACGAATGAACGAAGAAGAATAAACAAGGATCAATGATCAATGAAGAATGAACGATGAAGAATGAACAAGGATCAACGATCATTGAAGAATGAACAATAAAGAATGAACAAGGATCAATGATCAATGAAGAATGAACGATGACGAATGAACAAGGATCAATGATCAATGAAGAATGAACGATGAAGAATGAAAAAGTTTCAATGATCAATGACGAATGAACGATGACGAATCATTAAGGATCAATTATCAATGACGAATGAACGATGAAGAATGAACAAGGATCAATGATCAATGACGAATGAACGATGAAAAATGAACAAGGATCAATTATTAATGAAGAATGAACGATGAAGAATGAACAAGGACCAATGATCATTGAAGAATAAACGATGACGAATGAACAAGGATCAATGATCAATGAAGAATGAACGATGAAGAATTAACAAGGATCAATGATCAATGAAGCATAAACGATGAAGAATGAACAAGGATCAATGATCAATGACGAATGAACGATGAAAAATTAACAAGGATCAATTATTAATGAAGAATGAACGATGAAAAATGAACGATGAAGAATGAACAATGATCAATGATCATTGAAGAATGAACGATGAAGAATGAACAAGGATCCAGGATCAATGAAGAATGAACGATGAAGAAGGAACAAGGATCAATGATCAATGACGAATGAACGATGAACAATGAATAAGGATGAATGATCAATGAAGAATGAACGATGAAGAATGAACAAGGATTAATGGTCAATGACGAATGAACGATGAAGAATGAACAAGGATCAATGATCAATGAAGAATGAACGATGAAGAATGAACAAGAATCAATGATCAATGTAGAATGAACGATGAAGTATGAACAAGGATCAATGAACGATGAAGAATGAACAAGGACCAATGATCCATGAAGAATAAACGATGAAGAATGAACAAGGATCAATGATCAATAACGAATGAACGATGAAGAATGAACAAGGATCAATGAACAATCAAGAATGAACGATGAAGAATGAACAAGGATCAATGATCATTGAAGAATGAACGATGAAGAATGAACAAGTTTCAATGATCAATGACGAATGAACTATGAAGAATGAACAAGGATCAATGATCAATGACGAATGAACGATGAAAAATGAACAAGGATCAATTATTAATGAAGAATGAACGATGAAGAATGAACAAGGATCAATGATCATTGAAGAATGAACGATGAAGAATGAACAAGGATCAATGATCAATGAAGAATGTACGATGAAGAATGAACAAGGATCAATGATCAATGACGAATGAACGATGAAGAATGAATAAGGATCAATGATCAATGAAGAATGAACGATGAAGAATGAACAAGGATCAATGGTCAATGACGAATGAACGATGAAGAATGAACAAGGATCAATGATCAATGAAGAATGAACGATGAAGAATGAACAAGGATCAATGATCAATGTAGAATGAACGATGAAGAATGAACAAGGATCAATGATCAATGAAGAATGAACGATTAAGAATGAACAAGGATCAATGATCAATGAAGAATGAACGATGAAGAATGAACAAGGATCAATGATCCATGAAGAATAAACGATGAAGAATGAACAAGGATCAATGATCAATGACGAATGAACGATGAAGAATGAACAAGGATCAATGATTAAAGAAGAATGAACGATAAAGAATGAATAAGGATCAATGATCAATGACGAATGAACGAAGAAGAATGAACAAGGATCAATGATCAATGAAGAATGAATGATGAAGAATGAACAAGTATCAATGATCAATGACGAATGAACGATGAAGAATGAACAAGGATCAATGATCAATCAAGAATGAACGATGAAGAATGAACAAGGATCAATGGTCAATGAAGAATGAACGATGAAGAATGAACAAGGATCAATGATCAATGTAGAATGAACGATGAAGAATGAACAAGGACCAATGATCATTGAAGAATGAACGATGAAGAATGAACAAGGATCAATGATCAATGAAGAATGAACGATGACGAATCAATAAGGATCAATTATCAATGAAGAATAAACGATGAAGAATGAACAACGATCAATGATCCATGAAGAATAAACGATGAAGAATGAACAAGGATCAATGATCAATGACGAATGAACGATGAAGAATTAACAAGGATGAATGATCAATGAAGCATAAACGATGAAGAATGGACAAGGATCAATGATCAATGTAGAATGAAAGATGAAGAATGAACAAGGATCAATGATCAATGTAGCATAAACGATGAAGAATGAACAAGGATCAATGATCAATGAAGAATGAACGATAAAGAATGAACAAGGATCAATGATCAATGATGAATGAACGAAGAAGAATGAACAAGGATCAATGATCAATGAAGAATGAATGATGAAGAATGAACAAGTATCAATGATCAATGACGAATGAACGATGAAGAATGAACAAGGATCAATGATCAATGAAAAATGAACGATGAAAAATGAACAAGGACCAATGATCATTGAAGAATGAACGATGAAGAATGAACAAGGATCAATGATCAATGACGAATGAACGATTAAGAATGAACAAGCATCAATGATCAATGAAGAATGAACGATAAAGAATGAACAAGGATCAATGATCAATGACGAATGAACGATTAAGAATGAACAAGCATCAATGATCAATGAAGAATGAACGATAAAGAATGAACAAGGATCAATGATCAATGACGAATGAACGATGAAGAATGAATAAGGATCAATGATCAATGAAGAATGAACGATGAAGAATGAACAAGGATCAATGGTCAATGACGAATGAACGATGAAGAATGAACAAGGATCAATGATCAATGAAGAATGAACGATGAAGAATGAACAAGGATCAATGATCAATGTAGAATGAACGATGAAGAATGAACAAGGATCAATGATCAATGAAGAATGAACGATTAAGAATGAACAAGGATCAATGATCAATGAAGAATGAACAAGGATCAATGATCCATGAAGAATAAACGATGAAGAATGAACAAGGATCAATGATCAATGACGAATGAACGATGAAGAATGAACAAGGATCAATGATTAAAGAAGAATGAACGATAAAGAATGAACAACGATCAATGATCAATGACGAATGAACGAAGAAGAATGAACAAGGATCAATGATCGATGAAGAATGAATGATGAAGAATGAACAAGTATCAATGATCAATGACGAATGAACGATGAAGAATGAACAAGGATCAATGATCAATCAAGAATGAACGATGAAGAATGAACAAGGATCAATGGTCAATGAAGAATGAACGATGAAGAATGAACAAGGATCAATGATCAATGTAGAATGAACGATGAAGAATGAACAAGGACCAATGATCATTGAAGAATGAACGATGAAGAATGAACAAGGATCAATGATCAATGAAGAATGAACGATGACGAATCAATAAGGATCAATTATCAATGAAGAATAAACGATGAAGAATGAACAACGATCAATGATCCATGAAGAATAAACGATGAAGAATGAACAAGGATCAATGATCAATGACGAATGAACGATGAAGAATTAACAAGGATGAATGATCAATGAAGCATAAACGATGAAGAATGGACAAGGATCAATGATCAATGTAGAATGAAAGATGAAGAATGAACAAGGATCAATGATCAATGTAGCATAAACGATGAAGAATGAACAAGGATCAATGATCAATGAAGAATGAACGATAAAGAATGAACAAGGATCAATGATCAATGATGAATGAACGAAGAAGAATGAACAAGGATCAATGATCAATGAAGAATGAATGATGAAGAATGAACAAGTATCAATGATCAATGACGAATGAACGATGAAGAATGAACAAGGATCAATGATCAATGAAAAATGAACGATGAAAAATGAACAAGGACCAATGATCATTGAAGAATGAACGATGAAGAATGAACAAGGATCAATGATCAATGACGAATGAACGATTAAGAATGAACAAGCATCAATGATCAATGAAGAATGAACGATAAAGAATGAACAAGGATCAATGATCAATGACGAATGAACGATTAAGAATGAACAAGCATCAATGATCAATGAAGAATGAACGATAAAGAATGAACAAGGATCAATGATCAATGACGAATGAACGAAGATAAATGAACAAGGATCAATGATCAATGAAGAATGAACGATGAAGAATGAGCAAGGATCGATGATCAATGTAGAATGAGCGATGAAGAATGAACAAGGACCAATGATCATTGAAGAATGAACGATGAAGAATGAACAAGGATCAATGATCAATGAAGAATGAACGATGACGAATCAATAAGGATCAATTATCAATGAAGAATAAACGATGAAGAATGAACAACGATCAATGATCCATGAAGAATAAACGATGAAGAATGAACAAGGATCAATGATCAATGACGAATGAACGATGAAGAATTAACAAGGATCAATGATCAATGAAGCATAAACGATGAAGAATGGACAAGGATCAATGATCAATGTAGAATGAAAGATGAAGAATGAACAAGGATCAATGATCAATGATGCATAAACGATGAAGAATGAACAAAGATCAATGATCAATGAAGAATGAACGATAAAGAATGAACAAGGATCAATGATCAATGACGAATGAACGAAGAAGAATGAACAAGGATCAATGATCAATGAAGAATGAATGATGAAGAATGAACAAGTATCAATGATCAATGACGAATGAACGATGAAGAATGAACAAGGATCAATGATCAATGAAAAATGAACGATGAAGAATGAACAAGGACCAATGATCATTGAAGAATGAACGATGAAGAATGAACAAGGATCAATGATCAATGAAGAATGAACGATGACGAATCAATAAGGATCAATTATCAATGAAGAATAAACGATGAAGAATGAACAACGATCAATGATCCATGAAGAATAAACGATGAAGAATGAACAAAGATCAATGATCAATAACGAATGAATGATGAAGAATGAACAAGGATCAATGATCTATGAAGAATGAAAGATAAAGAATCAACAAGGATCAATGATCAATGAAGAATGAACGATGAAGAATGAACAAGGATCAATGGTCAATGAAGAATGAACGATGAAGAATGAACAAGGATCAATGATCAATGTAGAATGAACGATGAAGAATGAACAAGGATCAATGATCAATGAAGAATGAACGATGAAGAATGAACAAGGATCAATGATCAATGTAGAATGAACGATGAAGAATGAACAAGGATCAATGATCAATGTAGAATGAACGATGAAGAATGAACAAGGATCAATGATCAATGACGAATGAACGATGAAGAATGAACAAGGATCAATGATCAATGAAGAATGAACGATTAAGAATGAACAAGGATCAATGATCAATGTAGAATGAACGATGAAGAATGAACAACGATCAATGATCCATGAAGAATAAACGATGAAGAATGAACAACGATCAATGATCAATGACGAATGAACGATGAAGAATTAACAAGGATGAATGATCAATGAAGCATAAACGATGAAGAATGGACAAGGATCAATGATCAATGTAGAATGAAAGATGAAGAATGAACAAGGATCAATGATCAATGTAGCATAAACGATGAAGAATGAACAAGGATCAATGATCAATGAAGAATGAACGATAAAGAATGAACAAGGATCAATGATCAATGATGAATGAACGAAGAAGAATGAACAAGGATCAATGATCAATGAAGAATGAATGATGAAGAATGAACAAGTATCAATGATCAATGACGAATGAACGATGAAGAATGAACAAGGATCAATGATCAATGAAAAATGAACGATGAAAAATGAACAAGGACCAATGATCATTGAAGAATGAACGATGAAGAATGAACAAGGATCAATGATCAATGACGAATGAACGATTAAGAATGAACAAGCATCAATGATCAATGAAGAATGAACGATAAAGAATGAACAAGGATCAATGATCAATGACGAATGAACGATTAAGAATGAACAAGCATCAATGATCAATGAAGAATGAACGATAAAGAATGAACAAGGATCAATGATCAATGACGAATGAACGATGAAGAATGAACAAGGATCAATGATCAATGAAGAATGAACGATTAAGAATGAACAAGGATCAATGATCAATGTAGAATGAACGATGAAGAATGAACAACGATCAATGATCCATGAAGAATAAACGATGAAGAATGAACAACGATCAATGATCAATGACGAATGAACGATGAAGAATTAACAAGGATCAATGATCAATGAAGCATAAACGATGAAGAATGGACAAGGATCAATGATCAATGTAGAATGAAAGATGAAGAATGAACAAGGATCAATGATCAATTAAGAATGAACGATTAAGAATGAACAAGGATCAATGATCAATGTAGAATGAACGATGAAGAATGAACAAGGATCAATGATCCATGAAGAATGAACGATGAAGAATGAACAAGGATCAATGATCAATGAAGAATGAACGATTAAGAATGAACAAGGATCAATGATCAATGTAGAATGAAAGATGAAGAATGAACAAGGACCAATGATCATTGAAGAATGAACGATGAAGAATGAACAAGGATCAATGAGCAATGTAGAATGAACAATGAAGAATGAACAAAAATCAATGATCAATGACGAATAAACGATGAAGAATGAATAAGCATCAATGATCAATGTAGAATGAACGATGAAGAATGAACAAGGATCAATGATCAATGAAGAATGAATGATGAAGAATGAACAAGTATCAATGATCAATGACGAATGAACGATGAAGAATGAACAAGGATCAATGATCAATGAAAAATGAACGATGAAAAATGAACAAGGACCAATGATCATTGAAGAATGAACGATGAAGAATGAACAAGGATCAATGATCAATGTAGAATGAACGATGAAGAATGAACAAGGATCAATGATCAATGACGAATGAACGATGAAGAATGAACAAGGATCAATGATCAATGAAGAATGAACGATTAAGAATGAACAAGGATCAATGATCAATGTAGAATGAACGATGAAGAATGAACAACGATCAATGATCCATGAAGAATAAACGATGAAGAATGAACAACGATCAATGATCAATGACGAATGAACGATGAAGAATTAACAAGGATCAATGATCAATGAAGCATAAACGATGAAGAATGGACAAGGATCAATGATCAATGTAGAATGAAAGATGAAGAATGAACAAGGATCAATGATCAATGACGAATGAATGATGAAGAATGAACAAGGATCAATGATCAATGAAGAATGAAAGATAAAGAATGAACAAGGATCAATGATCAATGAAGAATGAACGATGAAGAATGAACAAGGATCAATGGTCAATGACGAATGAACGATGAAGAATGAGCAAGGATCAATGATCAATAAAGAATGAACGATGAAGAATGAACAAGGATCAATGGTCAATGACGAATGAACGATGAAGAATGAACAAGGATCAATGATCAATGAAGAATGAACGATGAAGAATGAACAAGGATCAATGATCAATGTAGAATGAACAATGAAGAATGAACAAGGATCAATGATCAATCACGAATAAACGATGAAGAATGAATAAGGATCAATGATCAATGAAAAATGAAAGATGAAGAATGAACAAGGACCAATGATCATTGAAGAATGAACGATGACGAATCAATAAGGATCAACTATCAATGAAGAATGAACGATGAAGAATGAACAAGTTTCAATGATCAATGACGAATAAACGATGAAGAATGAACAAGGATCAATGATCAATGACGAATGAACGATGAAGAATGAACAAGGATCAATGATCAATGAAGAATGAACGATAAAGAATGAACAAGGATCAATGATCAATGACGAATGAACGAAGAAGAATGAACAAGGATCAATGATCAATGAAGAATGAACGATGAAGAATGAACGATGACGAATCAATAAGGATCAATTATCAATGACGAATGAACGATGAAGAATGAACAAGGATCAATGATCAATGACGAATGAACGATGAAAAATGAACAAGGATCAATTATTAATGAAGAATGAACGATGAAGAATGAACAAGGATCAATGATCATTGAAGAATGAACGATGAAGAATGAACAAGGATCAATGATCAATGAAGAATAAACGATGAAGAAGGAACGAGGATCAATGATCAATGACGAATGAACGATGAAGAATGAACAAGGATCAATGATCAATGACGAATGAACGAAGAAGAATGAACAAGGATCAATGATCAATGTAGAATGAAAGATGAAGAATGAACAAGGATCAATGATCAATGACGAATGAACGATGAAGAATGAACAAGGATCAATGATCAATGACGAATGAACGAAGAAGAATGAACAAGGATCAATGATCAATGTAGAATGAAAGATGAAGAATGAACAAGGATCAATGATCAATGACGAATGAACGATTAAGAATTAACAAGGATCAATGATCAATGAAGAATGTAAGATAAAGAATGAACAAGGATTAATGATCAATGACGAATGAACGAAGAAGAATAAACAAGGATCAATGATCAATGAAGAATGAACGATGAAGGATGAACAAGGATCAACGATCATTGAAGAATGAACAATAAAGAATGAACAAGGATCAATGATCAATGAAGAATGAACGATGACGAATGAACAAGGATCAATGATCAATGAAGAATGAACGATGAAGAATGAAAAAGTTTCAATGATCAATGACGAATGAACGATGACGAATCATTAAGGATCAATTATCAATGACGAATGAACGATGAAGAATGAACAAGGATCAATGATCAATGACGAATGAACGATGAAAAATGAACAAGGATTAATTATTAATGAAGAATGAACGATGAAGAATGAACAAGGACCAATGATCATTGAAGAATGAACGATGACGAATGAACAAGGATCAATGATCAATGAAGAATGAACGATGAAGAATTAACAAGGATCAATGATCAATGAAGCATAAACGATGAAAAATTAACAAGGATCAATTATTAATGAAGAATGAACGATGAAGAATGAACAATGATCAATGATCATTGAAGAATGAACGATGAAGAATGAACAAGGATCCATGAGCAATGAAGAATGAACGATGAAGAATGAACAAGGATCAATGATCAATGACGAATGAACGATGAAGAATGAATAAGGATGAATGATCAATGAAGAATGAACGATGAAGAATGAACAAGGATTAATGATCAATGAAGAATGAACGATGAAGAATGAACAAGGATCAATGATCAATGAAGAATGAACGATTAAGAATGAACAAGGATCAATGATCAATGTAGAATGAACGATGAAGAATGAACAAGGATCAATGATCAATGACGAATGAACGATGAAGAATGAACAAGGATCAATGATCGATGAAGAATGAACGATTAAGAATGAACAAGGATCAATGATCAATGTAGAATGAACGATGAAGAATGAACAACGATCAATGATCCATGAAGAATAAACGATGAAGAATGAACAACGATCAATGATCAATGACGAATGAACGATGAAGAATTAACAAGGATCAATGATCAATGAAGCATAAACGATGAAGAATGGACAAGGATCAATGATCAATGTAGAATGAAAGATGAAGAATGAACAAGGATCAATGATCAATGACGAATGAATGATGAAGAATGAACAAGGATCAATGATCAATGAAGAATGAAAGATAAAGAATGAACAAGGATCAATGATCAATGAAGAATGAACGATGAAGAATGAACAAGGATCAATGGTCAATGACGAATGAACGATGAAGAATGAGCAAGGATCAATGATCAATGAAGAATGAACGATGAAGAATGAACAAGGATCAATGGTCAATGACGAATGAACGATGAAGAATGAACAAGGATCAATGATCAATGAAGAATGAACGATGAAGAATGAACAAGGATCAATGATCAATGTAGAATGAACAATGAAGAATGAACAAGGATCAATGATCAATGACGAATAAACGATGAAGAATGAATAAGCATCAATGATCAATGAAAAATGAAAGATGAAGAATGAACAAGGACCAAAGATCATTGAAGAATGAACGATGACGAATCAATAAGGATCAACGATCAATGAAGAATGAACGATGAAGAATGAACAATGACGAATAAACGATGAAGAATGAACAAGGATCAATGATCAATGACGAATGAACGATGAAGAATGAACAAGGATCATTGATCAATGAAGAATGAACGATAAAGAATGAACAAGGATCAATGATCAATGACGAATGAACGAAGAAGAATGAACAAGGATCAATGATCAATGAAGAATGAACGATGAAGAATGAACGAGGATCAATGATCAATGAAGAATAAACAATGAAGAATGAACAAGGATCAATGATCAATGACGAATGAACGATGAAGAATGAACAAGGATCAATGATCAATCAAGAATGAACGATAATGAATGAACAAGTATCAATGATCAATGACGAATGAACGATGAAGAATGAACAAGGATCAATGATCAATGAAAAATGAACGATGAGGAATGAACAAGGACCAATGATCATTGAAGAATGAACGATGAACAATGAACAAGGATCAATGATCAATGAAGAATGAACGATGACGAATCAATAAGGATCAATTATCAATGACGAATGAACGATGAAGAATGAACAAGGATCAATGATCAATGACGAATGAACGATGAAAAATGAACAAGGATCAATTATTAATGAAGAATGAACGATGAAGAATGAACAAGGATCAATGATCATTGAAGAATGAACGATGAAGAATGAACAAGGATCAATGATCAATGAAGAATAAACGATGAAGAATGAACGAGGATCAATGATCAATGACGAATGAACGATGAAGAATGAACAAGGATCAATGATCAATGACGAATGAACGAAGAAGAATGAACAAGGATCAATGATCAATGTAGAATGAAAGATGAAGAATGAACAAGGATCAATGATCAATGACGAATGAACGATGAAGAATGAACAAGGATCAATGATCAATGACGAATGAACGATGAAGAATGAACAAGGATCAATGATCAATGTAGAATGAAAGATGAAGAATGAACAAGGATCAATGATCAATGACGAATGAACGATTAAGAATTAACAAGGATCAATGATTAATGAAGAATGTAAGATAAAGAATGAACAAGGATTAATGATAATTGACGAATGAACGAAGAAGAATAAACAAGGATCAATGATCAATGAAGAATGAACGATGAAGGATGAACAAGGATCAACGATCATTGAAGAATGAACAATAAAGAATGAACAAGGATCAATGATCAATGAAGAATGAACGATGACGAATGAACAAGGATCAATGATCAATGAAGAATGAACGATGAAGAATGAAAAAGTTTCAATGATCAATGACGAATGAACGATGACGAATCATTAAGGATCAATTATCAATGACGAATGAACGATGAAGAATGAACAAGGATCAATGATCAATGACGAATGAACGATGAAAAATGAACAAGGATCAATTATTAATGAAGAATGAACGATGAAGAATGAACAAGGACCAATGATCATTGAAGAATGAACGATGACGAATGAACAAGGATCAATGATCAATGAAGAATGAACGATGAAGAATTAACAAGGATCAATGATCAATGAAGCATAAACGATGAAGAATGAACAAGGATCAATGATCAATGACGAATGAACGATGAAAAATTCACAAGGATCAATTATTAATGAAGAATGAACGATGAAGAATGAACAATGATCAATGATCATTGAAGAATGAACGATGAAGAATGAACAAGGATCCATGATCAATGAAGAATGAACGATGAAGAATGAACAAGGATCAATGATCAATGACGAATGAACGATGAAGAATGAATAAGGATGAATGATCAATGAAGAATGAACGATGAAGAATGAACAAGGATTAATGATCAATGAAGAATGAACGATGAAGAATGAACAAGGATCAATGATCAATGAAGAATGAACGATTAAGAATGAACAAGGATCAATGATCAATGTAGAATGAACGATGAAGAATGAACAAGGATCAATGATCAATGACGAATGAACGATGAAGAATGAACAAGGATCAATGATCGATGAAGAATGAACGATTAAGAATGAACAAGGATCAATGATCAATGTAGAATGAACGATGAAGAATGAACAACGATCAATGATCCATGAAGAATAAACGATGAAGAATGAACAACGATCAATGATCAATGACGAATGAACGATGAAGAATTAACAAGGATCAATGATCAATGAAGCATAAACGATGAAGAATGGACAAGGATCAATGATCAATGTAGAATGAAAGATGAAGAATGAACAAGGATCAATGATCAATGACGAATGAATGATGAAGAATGAACAAGGATCAATGATCAATGAAGAATGAAAGATAAAGAATGAACAAGGATCAATGATCAATGAAGAATGAACGATGAAGAATGAACAAGGATCAATGGTCAATGACGAATGAACGATGAAGAATGAGCAAGGATCAATGATCAATGAAGAATGAACGATGAAGAATGAACAAGGATCAATGGTCAATGACGAATGAACGATGAAGAATGAACAAGGATCAATGATCAATGAAGAATGAACGATGAAGAATGAACAAGGATCAATGATCAATGTAGAATGAACAATGAAGAATGAACAAGGATCAATGATCAATGACGAATAAACGATGAAGAATGAATAAGCATCAATGATCAATGAAAAATGAAAGATGAAGAATGAACAAGGACCAAAGATCATTGAAGAATGAACGATGACGAATCAATAAGGATCAACGATCAATGAAGAATGAACGATGAAGAATGAACAATGACGAATAAACGATGAAGAATGAACAAGGATCAATGATCAATGACGAATGAACGATGAAGAATGAACAAGGATCAATGATCAATGAAGAATGAACGATAAAGAATGAACAAGGATCAATGATCAATGACGAATGAACGAAGAAGAATGAACAAGGATCAATGATCAATGAAGAATGAACGATGAAGAATGAACGAGGATCAATGATCAATGAAGAATAAACAATGAAGAATGAACAAGGATCAATGATCAATGACGAATGAACGATGAAGAATGAACAAGGATCAATGATCAATCAAGAATGAACGATAATGAATGAACAAGTATCAATAATCAATGACGAATGAACGATGAAGAATGAACAAGGATCAATGATCAATGAAAAATGAACGATGAGGAATGAACAAGGACCAATGATCATTGAAGAATGAACGATGAACAATGAACAAGGATCAATGATCAATGAAGAA
Source organism: Amaranthus tricolor (assembly GCF_026212465.1). Lineage (NCBI taxonomy): Eukaryota > Viridiplantae > Streptophyta > Magnoliopsida > Caryophyllales > Amaranthaceae > Amaranthus > Amaranthus tricolor. The sequence continues at coordinate 29,287,709 of NC_080047.1, forward strand.
TGAACGATGACGAATCAATAAGGATCAATTATCAATGACGAATGAACGATGAAGAATGAACAAGGATCAATGATCAATGACGAATGAACGATGAAAAATGAACAAGGATCAATTATTAATGAAGAATGAACGATGAAGAATGAACAAGGATCAATGATCATTGAAGAATGAACGATGAAGAATGAACAAGGATCAATGATCAATGAAGAATAAACGATGAAGAATGAACGAGGATCAATGATCAATGACGAATGAACGATGAAGAATGAACAAGGATCAATGATCAATGACGAATGAACGAAGAAGAATGAACAAGGATCAATGATCAATGTAGAATGAAAGATGAAGAATGAACAAGGATCAATGATCAATGACGAATGAACGATGAAGAATGAACAAGGATCAATGATCAATGACGAATGAACGAAGAAGAATGAACAAGGATCAATGATCAATGTAGAATGAAAGATGAAAAATGAACAAGGATCAATGATCAATGACGAATGAACGATTAAGAATTAACAAGGATCAATGATCAATGAAGAATGTAAGATAAAGAATGAACAAGGATTAATGATCAATGACGAATGAACGAAGAAGAATAAACAAGGATCAATGATCAATGAAGAATGAACGATGAAGGATGAACAAGGATCAACGATCATTGAAGAATGAACAATAAAGAATGAACAAGGATCAATGATCAATGAAGAATGAACGATGACGAATGAACAAGGATCAATGATCAATGAAGAATGAACGATGAAGAATGAAAAAGTTTCAATGATCAATGACGAATGAACGATGACGAATCATTAAGGATCAATTATCAATGACGAATGAACGATGAAGAATGAACAAGGATCAATGATCAATGACGAATGAACGATGAAAAATGAACAAGGATCAATTATTAATGAAGAATGAACGATGAAGAATGAACAAGGACCAATGATCATTGAAGAATGAACGATGACGAATGAACAAGGATCAATGATCAATGAAGAATGAACGATGAAGAATTAACAAGGATCAATGATCAATGAAGCATAAACGATGAAGAATGAACAAGGATCAATGATCAATGACGAATGAACGATGAAAAATTAACAAGGATCAATTATTAATGAAGAATGAACGATGAAGAATGAACAATGATCAATGATCATTGAAGAATGAACGATGAAGAATGAACAAGGATCCATGATCAATGAAGAATGAACGATGAAGAATGAACAAGGATCAATGATCAATGACGAATGAACGATGAAGATTGAATAAGGATGAATGATCATTGAAGAATGAACGATGAAGAATGAACAAGGATTAATGATCAATGAAGAATGAACGATGAAGAATGAACAAGGATCAATGATCAATGAAGAATGAACGATTAAGAATGAACAAGGATCAATGATCAATGTAGAATGAACGATGAAGAATGAACAAGGATCAATGATCAATGACGAATGAACGATGAAGAATGAACAAGGATCAATGATCAATGAAGAATGAACGATTAAGAATGAACAAGGATCAATGATCAATGTAGAATGAACGATGAAGAATGAACAACGATCAATGATCCATGAAGAATAAACGATGAAGAATGAACAACGATCAATGATCAATGACGAATGAACGATGAAGAATTAACAAGGATCAATGATCAATGAAGCATAAACGATGAAGAATGGACAAGGATCAATGATCAATGTAGAATGAAAGATGAAGAATGAACAAGGATCAATGATCAATGACGAATGAATGATGAAGAATGAACAAGGATCAATGATCAATGAAGAATGAAAGATAAAGAATGAACAAGGATCAATGATCAATGAAGAATGAACGATGAAGAATGAACAAGGATCAATGGTCAATGACGAATGAACGATGAAGAATGAGCAAGGATCAATGATCAATGAAGAATGAACGATGAAGAATGAACAAGGATCAATGGTCAATGACGAATGAACGATGAAGAATGAACAAGGATCAATGATCAATGAAGAATGAACGATGAAGAATGAACAAGGATCAATGATCAATGTAGAATGAACAATGAAGAATGAACAAGGATCAATGATCAATGACGAATAAACGATGAAGAATGAATAAGCATCAATGATCAATGAAAAATGAAAGATGAAGAATGAACAAGGACCAAAGATCATTGAAGAATGAACGATGACGAATCAATAAGGATCAACGATCAATGAAGAATGAACGATGAAGAATGAACAATGACGAATAAACGATGAAGAATGAACAAGGATCAATGATCAATGACGAATGAACGATGAAGAATGAACAAGGATCAATGATCAATGAAGAATGAACGATAAAGAATGAACAAGGATCAATGATCAATGACGAATGAACGAAGAAGAATGAACAAGGATCAATGATCAATGAAGAATGAACGATGAAGAATGAACGAGGATCAATGATCAATGAAGAATAAACAATGAAGAATGAACAAGGATCAATGATCAATGACGAATGAACGATGAAGAATGAACAAGGATCAATGATCAATCAAGAATGAACGATAATGAATGAACAAGTATCAATAATCAATGACGAATGAACGATGAAGAATGAACAAGGATCAATGATCAATAAAAAATGAACGATGAGGAATGAACAAGGACCAATGATCATTGAAGAATGAACGATGAACAATGAACAAGGATCAATGATCAATGAAGAATGAACGATGACGAATCAATAAGGATCAATTATCAATGACGAATGAACGATGAAGAATGAACAAGGATCAATGATCAATGACGAATGAACGATGAAAAATGAACAAGGATCAATTATTAATGAAGAATGAACGATGAAGAATGAACAAGGATCAATGATCATTGAAGAATGAACGATGAAGAATGAACAAGGATCAATGATCAATGAAGAATAAACGATGAAGAATGAACGAGGATCAATGATCAATGACGAATGAACGATGAAGAATGAACAAGGATCAATGATCAATGACGAATGAACGAAGAAGAATGAACAAGGATCAATGATCAATGTAGAATGAAAGATGAAGAATGAACAAGGATCAATGATCAATGACGAATGAACGATGAAGAATGAACAAGGATCAATGATCAATGACGAATGAACGAAGAAGAATGAACAAGGATCAATGATCAATGTAGAATGAAAGATGAAGAATGAACAAGGATCAATGATCAATGACGAATGAACGATTAAGAATTAACAAGGATCAATGATCAATGAAGAATGTAAGATAAAGAATGAACAAGGATTAATGATCAATGACGAATGAACGAAGAAGAATAAACAAGGATCAATGATCAATGAAGAATGAACGATGAAGGATGAACAAGGATCAACGATCATTGAAGAATGAACAATAAAGAATGAACAAGGATCAATGATCAATGAAGAATGAACGATGACGAATGAACAAGGATCAATGATCAATGAAGAATGAACGATGAAGAATGAAAAAGTTTCAATGATCAATGACGAATGAACGATGACGAATCATTAAGGATCAATTATCAATGACGAATGAACGATGAAGAATGAACAAGGATCAATGATCAATGACGAATGAACGATGAAAAATGAACAAGGATCAATTATTAATGAAGAATGAACGATGAAGAATGAACAAGGACCAATGATCATTGAAGAATGAACGATGACGAATGAACAAGGATCAATGATCAATGAAGAATGAACGATGAAGAATTAACAAGGGTCAATGATCAATGAAGCATAAACGATGAAGAATGAACAAGGATCAATGATCAATGACGAATGAACGATGAAAAATTAACAAGGATCAATTATTAATGAAGAATGAACGATGAAGAATGAACAATGATCAATGATCATTGAAGAATGAACGATGAAGAATGAACAAGGATCCATGATCAATGAAGAATGAACGATGAAGAATGAACAAGGATCAATGATCAATGACGAATGAACGATGAAGATTGAATAAGGATGAATGATCAATGAAGAATGAACGATGAAGAATGAACAAGGATTAATGATCAATGAAGAATGAACGATGAAGAATGAACAAGGATCAATGATCAATGAAGAATGAACGATTAAGAATGAACAAGGATCAATGATCAATGAAGAATGAACGATTAAGAATGAACAAGGATCAATGATCAATGTAGAATGAACGATGAAGAATGAACAACGATCAATGATCAATGACGAATGAACGATGAAGAATGAACAAGGATCAATGATCAATGAAGAATGAACGATTAAGAATGAACAAGGATCAATGATCAATGTAGAATGAACGATGAAGAATGAACAACGATCAATGATCCATGAAGAATAAACGATGAAGAATGAACAACGATCAATGATCAATGACGAATGAACGATGAAGAATTAACAAGGATCAATGATCAATGAAGCATAAACGATGAAGAATGGACAAGGATCAATGATCAATGTAGAATGAAAGATGAAGAATGAACAAGGATCAATGATCAATGACGAATGAATGATGAAGAATGAACAAGGATCAATGATCAATGAAGAATGAAAGATAAAGAATGAACAAGGATCAATGATCAATGAAGAATGAACGATGAAGAATGAACAAGGATCAATGGTCAATGACGAATGAACGATGAAGAATGAGCAAGGATCAATGATCAATGAAGAATGAACGATGAAGAATGAACAAGGATCAATGGTCAATGACGAATGAACGATGAAGAATGAACAAGGATCAATGATCAATGAAGAATGAACGATGAAGAATGAACAAGGATCAATGATCAATGTAGAATGAACAATGAAGAATGAACAAGGATCAATGATCAATGACGAATAAACGATGAAGAATGAATAAGCATCAATGATCAATGAAAAATGAAAGATGAAGAATGAACAAGGACCAATGATCATTGAAGAATGAACGATGACGAATCAATAAGGATCAACGATCAATGAAGAATGAACGATGAAGATTAACAATGACGAATAAACGATGAAGAATGAACAAGGATCAATGATCAATGACGAATGAACGATGAAGAATGAACAAGGATCAATGAACAATGAAGAATGAACGATAAAGAATGAACAAGGATCAATGATCAATGACGAATGAACGAAGAAGAATGAACAAGGATCAATGATCAATGAAGAATGAACGATGAAGAATGAACGAGGATCAATGATCAATGAAGAATAAACAATGAAGAATGAACAAGGATCAATGATCAATGACGAATGAACGATGAAGAATGAACAAGGATCAATGATCAATCAAGAATGAACGATAATGAATGAACAAGTATCAATGATCAATGACGAATGAACGATGAAGAATGAACAAGGATCAATGATCAATGAAAAATGAACGATGAGGAATGAACAAGGACCAATGATCATTGAAGAATGAACGATGAACAATGAACAAGGATCAATGATCAATGAAGAATGAAGGATGACGAATCAATAAGGATCAATTATCAATGACGAATGAACGATGAAGAATGAACAAGGATCAATGATCAATGACGAATGAACGATGAAAAATGAACAAGGATCAATTATTAATGAAGAATGAACGATGAAGAATGAACAAGGATCAATGATCATTGAAGAATGAACGATGAAGAATGAACAAGGATCAATGATCAATGAAGAATAAACGATGAAGAATGAACGAGGATCAATGATCAATGACGAATGAACGATGAAGAATGAACAAGGATCAATGATCAATGACGAATGAACGAAGAAGAATGAACAAGGATCAATGATCAATGTAGAATGAAAGATGAAGAATGAACAAGGATCAATGATCAATGACGAATGAACGATGAAGAATGAATAAGGATGAATGATCAATGAAGAATGAACGATGAAGAATGAACAAGGATTAATGATCAATGAAGAATGAACGATGAAGAATGAACAAGGATCAATGATCAATGAAGAATGAACGATTAAGAATGAACAAGGATCAATGATCAATGTAGAATGAACGATGAAGAATGAACAAGGATCAATGATCAATGACGAATGAACGATGAAGAATGAACAAGGATCAATGATCAATGAAGAATGAACGATTAAGAATGAACAAGGATCAATGATCAATGTAGAATGAACGATGAAGAATGAACAACGATCAATGATCCATGAAGAATAAACGATGAAGAATGAACAACGATCAATGATCAATGACGAATGAACGATGAAGAATTAACAAGGATCAATGATCAATGAAGCATAAACGATGAAGAATGGACAAGGATCAATGATCAATGTAGAATGAAAGATGAAGAATGAACAAGGATCAATGATCAATGACGAATGAATGATGAAGAATGAACAAGGATCAATGATCAATGAAGAATGAAAGATAAAGAATGAACAAGGATCAATGATCAATGAAGAATGAACGATGAAGAATGAACAAGGATCAATGGTCAATGACGAATGAACGATGAAGAATGAGCAAGGATCAATGATCAATGAAGAATGAACGATGAAGAATGAACAAGGATCAATGGTCAATGACGAATGAACGATGAAGAATGAACAAGGATCAATGATCAATGAAGAATGAACGATGAAGAATGAACAAGGATCAATGATCAATGTAGAATGAACAATGAAGAATGAACAAGGATCAATGATCAATGACGAATAAACGATGAAGAATGAATAAGCATCAATGATCAATGAAAAATGAAAGATGAAGAATGAACAAGGACCAATGATCATTGAAGAATGAACGATGACGAATCAATAAGGATCAACGATCAATGAAGAATGAACGATGAAGATTAACAATGACGAATAAACGATGAAGAATGAACAAGGATCAATGATCAATGACGAATGAACGATGAAGAATGAACAAGGATCAATGAACAATGAAGAATGAACGATAAAGAATGAACAAGGATCAATGATCAATGACGAATGAACGAAGAAGAATGAACAAGGATCAATGATCAATGAAGAATGAACGATGAAGAATGAACGAGGATCAATGATCAATGAAGAATAAACAATGAAGAATGAACAAGGATCAATGATCAATGACGAATGAACGATGAAGAATGAACAAGGATCAATGATCAATCAAGAATGAACGATAATGAATGAACAAGTATCAATGATCAATGACGAATGAACGATGAAGAATGAACAAGGATCAATGATCAATGAAAAATGAACGATGAGGAATGAACAAGGACCAATGATCATTGAAGAATGAACGATGAACAATGAACAAGGATCAATGATCAATGAAGAATGAAGGATGACGAATCAATAAGGATCAATTATCAATGACGAATGAACGATGAAGAATGAACAAGGATCAATGATCAATGACGAATGAACGATGAAAAATGAACAAGGATCAATTATTAATGAAGAATGAACGATGAAGAATGAACAAGGATCAATGATCATTGAAGAATGAACGATGAAGAATGAACAAGGATCAATGATCAATGAAGAATAAACGATGAAGAATGAACGAGGATCAATGATCAATGACGAATGAACGATGAAGAATGAACAAGGATCAATGATCAATGACGAATGAACGAAGAAGAATGAACAAGGATCAATGATCAATGTAGAATGAAAGATGAAGAATGAACAAGGATCAATGATCAATGACGAATGAACGATGAAGAATGAATAAGGATGAATGATCAATGAAGAATGAACGATGAAGAATGAACAAGGATTAATGATCAATGAAGAATGAACGATGAAGAATGAACAAGGATCAATGATCAATGAAGAATGAACGATTAAGAATGAACAAGGATCAATGATCAATGTAGAATGAACGATGAAGAATGAACAAGGATCAATGATCAATGACGAATGAACGATGAAGAATGAACAAGGATCAATGATCAATGAAGAATGAACGATTAAGAATGAACAAGGATCAATGATCAATGTAGAATGAACGATGAAGAATGAACAACGATCAATGATCCATGAAGAATAAACGATGAAGAATGAACAACGATCAATGATCAATGACGAATGAACGATGAAGAATTAACAAGGATCAATGATCAATGAAGCATAAACGATGAAGAATGGACAAGGATCAATGATCAATGTAGAATGAAAGATGAAGAATGAACAAGGATCAATGATCAATGACGAATGAATGATGAAGAATGAACAAGGATCAATGATCAATGACGAATGAACGATGAAGAATGAACAAGGATCAATGATCAATGAAGAATGAACGATAAAGAATGAACAAGGATCAATGATCAATGACGAATGAACGAAGAAGAATGAACAAGGATCAATGATCAATGAAGAATGAACGAGGATCAATGATCAATGAAGAATAAACAATGAAGAATGAACAAGGATCAATGATCAATGACGAATGAACGATGAAGAATGAACAAGGATCAATGATCAATCAAGAATGAACGATAATGAATGAACAAGTATCAATAATCAATGACGAATGAACGATGAAGAATGAACAAGGATCAATGATCAATGAAAAATGAACGATGAGGAATGAACAAGGACCAATGATCATTGAAGAATGAACGATGAACAATGAACAAGGATCAATGATCAATGAAGAATGAACGATGACGAATCAATAAGGATCAATTATCAATGACGAATGAACGATGAAGAATGAACAAGGATCAATGATCAATGACGAATGAACGATGAAAAATGAACAAGGATCAATTATTAATGAAGAATGAACGATGAAGAATGAACAAGGATCAATGATCATTGAAGAATGAACGATGAAGAATGAACAAGGATCAATGATCAATGAAGAATAAACGATGAAGAATGAACGAGGATCAATGATCAATGACGAATGAACGATGAAGAATGAACAAGGATCAATGATCAATGACGAATGAACGAAGAAGAATGAACAAGGATCAATGATCAATGTAGAATGAAAGATGAAGAATGAACAAGGATCAATGATCAATGACGAATGAACGATGAAGAATGAACAAGGATCAATGATCAATGACGAATGAACGAAGAAGAATGAACAAGGATCAATGATCAATGTAGAATGAAAGATGAAGAATGAACAAGGATCAATGATCAATGACGAATGAACGATTAAGAATTAACAAGGATTAATGATCAATGAAGAATGTAAGATAAAGAATGAACAAGGATTAATGATCAATGACGAATGAACGAAGAAGAATAAACAAGGATCAATGATCAATGAAGAATGAACGATGAAGGATGAACAAGGATCAACGATCATTGAAGAATGAACAATAAAGAATGAACAAGGATCAATGATCAATGAAGAATGAACGATGACGAATGAACAAGGATCAATGATCAATGAAGAATGAACGATGAAGAATGAAAAAGTTTCAATGATCAATGACGAATGAACGATGACGAATCATTAAGGATCAATTATCAATGACGAATGAACGATGAAGAATGAACAAGGATCAATGATCAATGACGAATGAACGATTAAAAATGAACAAGGATCAATTATTAATGAAGAATGAACGATGAAGAATGAACAAGGACCAATGATCATTGAAGAATGAACGATGACGAATGAACAAGGATCAATGATCAATGAAGAATGAACGATGAAGAATTAACAAGGATCAATGATCAATGAAGCATAAACGATGAAGAATGAACAAGGATCAATGACCAATGACGAATGAACGATGAAAAATTAACAAGGATCAATTATTAATGAAGAATGAACGATGAAGAATGAACAATGATCAATGATCATTGAAGAATGAACGATGAAGAATGAACAAGGATCCATGATCAATGAAGAATGAACGATGAAGAATGAACAAGGATCAATGATCAATGACGAATGAACGATGAAGATTGAATAAGGATGAATGATCAATGAAGAATGAACGATGAAGAATGAACAAGGATTAATGATCAATGAAGAATGAACGATGAAGAATGAACAAGGATCAATGATCAATGAAGAATGAACGATTAAGAATGAACAAGGATCAATGATCAATGTAGAATGAACGATGAAGAATGAACAAGGATCAATGATCAATGACGAATGAACGATGAAGAATGAACAAGGATCAATGATCAATGAAGAATGAACGATTAAGAATGAACAAGGATCAATGATCAATGTAGAATGAACGATGAAGAATGAACAACGATCAATGATCCATGAAGAATAAACGATGAAGAATGAACAACGATCAATGATCAATGACGAATGAACGATGAAGAATTAACAAGGATCAATGATCAATGAAGCATAAACGATGAAGAATGGACAAGGATCAATGATCAATGTAGAATGAAAGATGAAGAATGAACAAGGATCAATGATCAATGACGAATGAATGATGAAGAATGAACAAGGATCAATGATCAATGAAGAATGAAAGATAAAGAATGAACAAGGATCAATGATCAATGAAGAATGAACGATGAAGAATGAACAAGGATCAATGGTCAATGACGAATGAACGATGAAGAATGAGCAAGGATCAATGATCAATGAAGAATGAACGATGAAGAATGAACAAGGATCAATGGTCAATGACGAATGAACGATGAAGAATGAACAAGGATCAATGATCAATGAAGAATGAACGATGAAGAATGAACAAGGATCAATGATCAATGTAGAATGAACAATGAAGAATGAACAAGGATCAATGATCAATGACGAATAAACGATGAAGAATGAATAAGCATCAATGATCAATGAAAAATGAAAGATGAAGAATGAACAAGGACCAATGATCATTGAAGAATGAACGATGACGAATCAATAAGGATCAACGATCAATGAAGAATGAACGATGAAGAATGAACAATGACGAATAAACGATGAAGAATGAACAAGGATCAATGATCAATGACGAATGAACGATGAAGAATGAACAAGGATCAATGAACAATGAAGAATGAACGATAAAGAATGAACAAGGATCAATGATCAATGACGAATGAACGAAGAAGAATGAACAAGGATCAATGATCAATGAAGAATGAACGATGAAGAATGAACGAGGATCAATGATCAATGAAGAATAAACAATGAAGAATGAACAAGGATCAATGATCAATGACGAATGAACGATGAAGAATGAACAAGGATCAATGATCAATCAAGAATGAACGATAATGAATGAACAAGTATCAATGATCAATGACGAATGAACGATGAAGAATGAACAAGGATCAATGATCAATGAAAAATGAACGATGAGGAATGAACAAGGACCAATGATCATTGAAGAATGAACGATGAACAATGAACAAGGATCAATGATCAATGAAGAATGAAGGATGACGAATCAATAAGGATCAATTATCAATGACGAATGAACGATGAAGAATGAACAAGGATCAATGATCAATGACGAATGAACGATGAAAAATGAACAAGGATCAATTATTAATGAAGAATGAACGATGAAGAATGAACAAGGATCAATGATCATTGAAGAATGAACGATGAAGAATGAACAAGGATCAATGATCAATGAAGAATAAACGATGAAGAATGAACGAGGATCAATGATCAATGACGAATGAACGATGAAGAATGAACAAGGATCAATGATCAATGACGAATGAACGAAGAAGAATGAACAAGGATCAATGATCAATGTAGAATGAAAGATGAAGAATGAACAAGGATCAATGATCAATGACGAATGAACGATGAAGAATGAATAAGGATGAATGATCAATGAAGAATGAATGATGAAGAATGAACAAGGATTAATGATCAATGAAGAATGAACGATGAAGAATGAACAAGGATCAATGATCAATGAAGAATGAACGATTAAGAATGAACAAGGATCAATGATCAATGTAGAATGAACGATGAAGAATGAACAAGGATCAATGATCAATGACGAATGAACGATGAAGAATGAACAAGGATCAATGATCAATGAAGAATGAACGATTAAGAATGAACAAGGATCAATGATCAATGTAGAATGAACGATGAAGAATGAACAACGATCAATGATCCACGAAGAATAAACGATGAAGAATGAACAACGATCAATGATCAATGACGAATGAACGATGAAGAATTAACAAGGATCAATGATCAATGAAGCATAAACGATGAAGAATGGACAAGGATCAATGATCAATGTAGAATGAAAGATGAAGAATGAACAAGGATCAATGATCAATGACGAATGAATGATGAAGAATGAACAAGGATCAATGATCAATGAAGAATGAAAGATAAAGAATGAACAAGGATCAATGATCAATGAAGAATGAACGATGAAGAATGAACAAGGATCAATGGTCAATGACGAATGAACGATGAAGAATGAGCAAGGATCAATGATCAATGAAGAATGAACGATGAAGAATGAACAAGGATCAATGGTCAATGACGAATGAACGATGAAGAATGAGCAAGGATCAATGATCAATGAAGAATGAACGATGAAGAATGAACAAGGATCAATGGTCAATGACGAATGAACGATGAAGAATGAACAAGGATCAATGATCAATGAAGAATGAACGATGAAGTATGAACAAGGATCAATGATCAATGTAGAATGAACAATGAAGAATGAACAAGGATCAATGATCAATGACGAATAAAGGATGAAGAATGAATAAGGATCAATGATCAATGAAAAATGAAAGATGAAGAATGAACAAGGACCAATGATCATTGAAGAATGAACGATGACGAATCAATAAGGATCAACGATCAATGAAGAATGAACGATGAAGAATGAACAATGACGAATAAACGATAAAGAATGAACAAGGATCAATGATCAATGACGAATGAACGATGAAGAATGAACAAGGATCAATGATCAATGAAGAATGAACGATAAAGAATGAACAAGGATCAATGATCAATGACGAATGAACGAAGAAGAATGAACAAGGATCAATGATCAATGAAGAATGAACGATGAAGAATGAACGAGGATCAATGATCAATGAAGAATAAACAATGAAGAATGAACAAGGATCAATGATCAATGTAGAATGAAAGATGAAGAATGAACAAGATTCACTGATCAATGACGAATGAACGATGAAGAATGAACAAGGATCAATGATCAATCAAGAATGAACGATAACGAATGAACAAGTATCAATGATCAATGACGAATGAACGATGAAGAATGAACAAGGATCAATGATCAATGAAAAATGAACGATGAAGAATGAACAAGGACCAATGATCATTGAAGAATGAACGATGAACAATGAACAAGGATCAATGATCAATGAAGAATGAACGATGACGAATCAATAAGGATCAATTATCAATGACGAATGAACGATGAAGAATGAACAAGGATCAATGATCAATGACGAATGAACGATGAAAAATGAACAAGGATCAAATATTAATGAAGAATGAACGATGAAGAATGAACAAGGATCAATGATCATTGAAGAATGAACGATGAAGAATGAACAAGGATCAATGATCAATGAAGAATAAACGATGAAGAATGAACGAGGATCAATGATCAATGACGAATGAACGATGAAGAATGAACAAGGATCAATGATCAATGACGAATGAACGAAGAAGAATGAACAAGGATCAATGATCAATGTAGAATGAAAGATGAAGAATGAACAAGGATCAATGATCAATGACGAATGAACGATGAAGAATGAACAAGGATCAATGATCAATGACGAATGAACGAAGAAGAATGAACAAGGATCAATGATCAATGTAGAATGAAAGATGAAGAATGAACAAGGATCAATGATCAATGACGAATGAACGATTAAGAATTAACAAGGATCAATGATCAATGAAGAATGTAAGATAAAGAATGAACAAGGATTAATGATCAATGACGAATGAACGAAGAAGAATAAACAAGGATCAATGATCGATGAAGAATGAACGATGAAGAATGAACAAGGATCAACGATCATTGAAGAATGAACAATAAAGAATGAACAAGGATCAATGATCAATGAAGAATGAACGATGACGAATGAACAAGGAATAATGATCAATGAAGAATGAACGATGAAGAATGAAAAAGTTTCAATGATCAATGACGAATGAACGATGACGAATCATTAAGGATCAATTATCAATGACGAATGAACGATGAAGAATGAACAAGGATCAATGATCAATGACGAATGAACGATGAAAAATGAACAAGGATCAATTATTAATGAAGAATGAACGATGAAGAATGAACAAGGACCAATGATCATTGAAGAATGAACGATGACGAATGAACAAGGATCAATGATCAATGAAGAATGAACGATGAAGAATTAACAAGGATCAATGATCAATGAAGCATAAACGATGAAGAATGAACAAGGATCAATGATCAATGACGAATGAACGATGAAAAATTAACAAGGATCAATTATTAATGAAGAATGAACGATGAAGAATGAACAATGATCAATGATCATTGAAGAATGAACGATGAAGAATGAACAAGGATCCATGATCAATGAAGAATGAACGATGAAGAATGAACAAGGATCAATGATCAATGACGAATGAACGATGAAGAATGAATAAGGATGAATGATCAATGAAGAATGAACGATGAACAATGAACAAGGATTAATGATCAATGAAGAATGAACGATGAAGAATGAACAAGGATCAATGATCAATGAAGAATGAACGATTAAGAATGAACAAGGATCAATGATCAATGTAGAATGAACGATGAAGAATGAACAAGGATCAATGATCAATGACGAATGAACGATGAAGAATGAACAAGGATCAATGATCAATGAAGAATGAACGATTAAGAATGAACAAGGATCAATGATCAATGTAGAATGAACGATGAAGAATGAACAACGATCAATGATCCATGAAGAATAAACGATGAAGAATGAACAACGATCAATGATCAATGACGAATGAACGATGAAGAATTAACAAGGATCAATGATCAATGAAGCATAAACGATGAAGAATGGACAAGGATCAATGATCAATGTAGAATGAAAGATGAAGAATGAACAAGGATCAATGATCAATGACGAATGAATGATGAAGAATGAACAAGGATCAATGATCAATGAAGAATGAAAGATAAAGAATGAACAAGGATCAATGATCAATGAAGAATGAACGATGAAGAATGAACAAGGATCAATGGTCAATGACGAATGAACGATGAAGAATGAGCAAGGATCAATGATCAATGAAGAATGAACGATGAAGAATGAACAAGGATCAATGGTCAATGACGAATGAACGATGAAGAATGAACAAGGATCAATGATCAATAAAGAATGAACGATGAAGAATGAACAAGGATCAATGATCAATGTAGAATGAACAATGAAGAATGAACAAGGATCAATGATCAATGACGAATAAACGATGAAGAATGAATAAGGATCAATGATCAATGAAAAATGAAAGATGAAGAATGAACAAGGACCAATGATCATTGAAGAATGAACGATGACGAATCAATAAGGATCAACGATCAATGAAGAATGAACGATGAAGAATGAACAATGACGAATAAACAATGAAGAATGAACAAGGATCAATGATCAATGACGAATGAACGATGAAGAATGAACAAGGATCAATGATCAATCAAGAATGAACGATAAAGAATGAACAAGGATCAATGATCAATGACGAATAAACGATGAAGAATGATTAAGGATCAATGATCAATGAAAAATGAAAGATGAAGAATGAACAAGGACCAATGATCATTGAAGAATGAACGATGACGAATCAATAAGGATCAACGATCAATGAAGAATGAACGATGAAGAATGAACAATGACGAATAAACGATGAAGAATGAACAAGGATCAATGATCAATGACGAATGAACGATGAAGAATGAACAAGGATCAATGATCAATGAAGAATGAACGATAAAGAATGAACAAGGATCAATGATCAATGACGAATGAACGAAGAAGAATGAACAAGGATCAATGATCAATGAAGAATGAACGATGAAGAATGAACGAGGATCAATGATCAATGAAGAATAAACAATGAAGAATGAACAAGGATCAATGATCAATGACGAATGAACGATGAAGAATGAACAAGGATCAATGATCAATCAAGAATGAACGATAATGAATGAACAAGTATCAATGATCAATGACGAATGAACGATGAAGAATGAATAAGGATGAATGATCAATGAAGAATGAACGATGAACAATGAACAAGGATTAATGATCAATGAAGAATGAACGATGAAGAATGAACAAGGATCAATGATCAATGAAGAATGAACGATTAAGAATGAACAAGGATCAATGATCAATGTAGAATGAACGATGAAGAATGAACAACGATCAATGATCCATGAAGAATAAACGATGAAGAATGAACAACGATCAATGATCAATGACGAATGAACGATGAAGAATTAACAAGGATCAATGATCAATGAAGCATAAACGATGAAGAATGGACAAGGATCAATGATCAATGTAGAATGAAAGATGAAGAATGAACAAGGATCAATGATCAATGACGAATGAATGATGAAGAATGAACAAGGATCAATGATCAATGAAGAATGAAAGATAAAGAATGAACAAGGATCAATGATCAATGAAGAATGAACGATGAAGAATGAACAAGGATCAATGGTCAATGACGAATGAACGATGAAGAATGAGCAAGGATCAATGATCAATGAAGAATGAACGATGAAGAATGAACAAGGATCAATGGTCAATGACGAATGAACGAAGAAGAATGAACAAGGATCAATGATCAATGAAGAATGAACGATGAAGAATGAACGAGGATCAATGATCAATGAAGAATAAACAATGAAGAATGAACAAGGATCAATGATCAATGACGAATGAACGATGAAGAATGAACAAGGATCAATGATCAATCAAGAATGAACGATAATGAATGAACAAGTATCAATGATCAATGACGAATGAACGATGAAGAATGAATAAGGATGAATGATCAATGAAGAATGAACGATGAACAATGAACAAGGATTAATGATCAATGAAGAATGAACGATGAAGAATGAACAAGGATCAATGATCAATGAAGAATGAACGATTAAGAATGAACAAGGATCAATGATCAATGTAGAATGAACGATGAAGAATGAACAAGGATCAATGATCAATGACGAATGAACGATGAAGAATGAACAAGGATCAATGATCAATGAAGAATGAACGATTAAGAATGAACAAGGATCAATGATCAATGTAGAATGAACGATGAAGAATGAACAACGATCAATGATCCATGAAGAATAAACGATGAAGAATGAACAACGATCAATGATCAATGACGAATGAACGATGAAGAATTAACAAGGATCAATGATCAATGAAGCATAAACGATGAAGAATGGACAAGGATCAATGATCAATGTAGAATGAAAGATGAAGAATGAACAAGGATCAATGATCAATGACGAATGAATGATGAAGAATGAACAAGGATCAATGATCAATGAAGAATGAAAGATAAAGAATGAACAAGGATCAATGATCAATGAAGAATGAACGATGAAGAATGAACAAGGATCAATGGTCAATGACGAATGAACGATGAAGAATGAGCAAGGATCAATGATCAATGAAGAATGAACGATGAAGAATGAACAAGGATCAATGGTCAATGACGAATGAACGATGAAGAATGAACAAGGATCAATGATCAATGAAGAATGAACGATGAAGAATGAACAAGGATCAATGATCAATGTAGAATGAACAATGAAGAATGAACAAGGATCAATGATCAATGACGAATAAACGATGAAGAATGAATAAGGATCAATGATCAATGAAAAATGAAAGATGAAGAATGAACAAGGACCAATGATCATTGAAGAATGAACGATGACGAATCAATAAGGATCAACGATCAATGAAGAATGAACGATGAAGAATGAACAATGACGAATAAACGATGAAGAATGAACAAGGATCAATGATCAATGACGAATGAACGATGAAGAATGAACAAGGATCAATGATCAATGAAGAATGAACGATAAAGAATGAACAAGGATCAATGATCAATGACGAATGAACGAAGAAGAATGAACAAGGATCAATGATCAATGAAGAATGAACGATGAAGAATGAACGAGGATCAATGATCAATGAAGAATAAACAATGAAGAATGAACAAGGATCAATGATCAATGACGAATGAACGATGAAGAATGAACAAGGATCAATGATCAATCAAGAATGAACGATAATGAATGAACAAGTATCAATGATCAATGACGAATGAACGATGAAGAATGAATAAGGATGAATGATCAATGAAGAATGAACGATGAACAATGAACAAGGATTAATGATCAATGAAGAATGAACGATGAAGAATGAACAAGGATCAATGATCAAT
Source organism: Amaranthus tricolor (assembly GCF_026212465.1). Classification (NCBI taxonomy): domain Eukaryota; kingdom Viridiplantae; phylum Streptophyta; class Magnoliopsida; order Caryophyllales; family Amaranthaceae; genus Amaranthus; species Amaranthus tricolor. The sequence goes on from NC_080047.1 coordinate 29,306,139, forward strand.
GAAGAATGAACGATTAAGAATGAACAAGGATCAATGATCAATGTAGAATGAACGATGAAGAATGAACAACGATCAATGATCCATGAAGAATAAACGATGAAGAATGAACAACGATCAATGATCAATGACGAATGAACGATGAAGAATTAACAAGGATCAATGATCAATGAAGCATAAACGATGAAGAATGGACAAGGATCAATGATCAATGTAGAATGAAAGATGAAGAATGAACAAGGATCAATGATCAATGACGAATGAATGATGAAGAATGAACAAGGATCAATGATCAATGAAGAATGAAAGATAAAGAATGAACAAGGATCAATGATCAATGAAGAATGAACGATGAAGAATGAACAAGGATCAATGGTCAATGACGAATGAACGATGAAGAATGAGCAAGGATCAATGATCAATGAAGAATGAACGATGAAGAATGAACAAGGATCAATGGTCAATGACGAATGAACGAAGAAGAATGAACAAGGATCAATGATCAATGAAGAATGAACGATGAAGAATGAACGAGGATCAATGATCAATGAAGAATAAACAATGAAGAATGAACAAGGATCAATGATCAATGACGAATGAACGATGAAGAATGAACAAGGATCAATGATCAATCAAGAATGAACGATAATGAATGAACAAGTATCAATGATCAATGACGAATGAACGATGAAGAATGAATAAGGATGAATGATCAATGAAGAATGAACGATGAACAATGAACAAGGATTAATGATCAATGAAGAATGAACGATGAAGAATGAACAAGGATCAATGATCAATGAAGAATGAACGATTAAGAATGAACAAGGATCAATGATCAATGTAGAATGAACGATGAAGAATGAACAAGGATCAATGATCAATGACGAATGAACGATGAAGAATGAACAAGGATCAATGATCAATGAAGAATGAACGATTAAGAATGAACAAGGATCAATGATCAATGTAGAATGAACGATGAAGAATGAACAACGATCAATGATCCATGAAGAATAAACGATGAAGAATGAACAACGATCAATGATCAATGACGAATGAACGATGAAGAATTAACAAGGATCAATGATCAATGAAGCATAAACGATGAAGAATGGACAAGGATCAATGATCAATGTAGAATGAAAGATGAAGAATGAACAAGGATCAATGATCAATGACGAATGAATGATGAAGAATGAACAAGGATCAATGATCAATGAAAAATGAAAGATAAAGAATGAACAAGGATCAATGATCAATGAAGAATGAACGATGAAGAATGAACAAGGATCAATGGTCAATGACGAATGAACGATGAAGAATGAGCAAGGATCAATGATCAATGAAGAATGAACGATGAAGAATGAACAAGGATCAATGGTCAATGACGAATGAACGATGAAGAATGAACAAGGATCAATGATCAATGAAGAATGAACGATGAAGAATGAACAAGGATCAATGATCAATGTAGAATGAACAATGAAGAATGAACAAGGATCAATGATCAATGACGAATAAACGATGAAGAATGAATAAGGATCAATGATCAATGAAAAATGAAAGATGAAGAATGAACAAGGACCAATGATCATTGAAGAATGAACGATGACGAATCAATAAGGATCAACGATCAATGAAGAATGAACGATGAAGAATGAACAATGACGAATAAACGATGAAGAATGAACAAGGATCAATGATCAATGACGAATGAACGATGAAGAATGAACAAGGATCAATGATCAATGAAGAATGAACGATAAAGAATGAACAAGGATCAATGATCAATGACGAATGAACGAAGAAGAATGAACAAGGATCAATGATCAATGAAGAATGAACGATGAAGAATGAACGAGGATCAATGATCAATGAAGAATAAACAATGAAGAATGAACAAGGATCAATGATCAATGACGAATGAACGATGAAGAATGAACAAGGATCAATGATCAATCAAGAATGAACGATAATGAATGAACAAGTATCAATGATCAATGATGAATGAACGATGAAGAATGAACAAGGATCAATGATCAATGAAAAATGAACGATGAAGAATGAACAAGGACTAATGATCATTGAAGAATGAACGATGAACAATGAACAAGGATCAATGATCAATGAAGAATGAACGATGACGAATCAATAAGGATCAATTATCAATGACGAATGAACGATGAAGAATGAACAAGGATCAATGATCAATGACGAATGAACGATGAAAAATGAACAAGGATCAATGATCAATGAAGAATGAACGATAAAGAATGAACAAGGATCAATGATCAATGACGAATGAACGAAGAAGAATGAACAAGGATCAATGATCAATGAAGAATGAACGATGAAGAATGAACGAGGATCAATGATCAATGAAGAATAAACAATGAAGAATGAACAAGGATCAATGATCAATGACGAATGAACGATGAAGAATGAACAAGGATCAATGATCAATCAAGAATGAACGATAATGAATGAACAAGTATCAATGATCAATGATGAATGAACGATGAAGAATGAACAAGGATCAATGATCAATGAAAAATGAACGATGAAGAATGAACAAGGACTAATGATCATTGAAGAATGAACGATGAACAATGAACAAGGATCAATGATCAATGAAGAATGAACGATGACGAATCAATAAGGATCAATTATCAATGACGAATGAACGATGAAGAATGAACAAGGATCAATGATCAATGACGAATGAACGATGAAAAATGAACAAGGATCAATTATTAATGAAGAATGAACGATGAAGAATGAACAAGGATCAATGATCATTGAAGAATGAACGATGAAGAAAGAACAAGGATCAATGATCAATGAAGAATAAACGATGAAGAATGAACGAGGATCAATGATCAATGACGAATGAACGATGAAGAATGAACAAGGATCAATGATCAATGACGAATGAACGAAGAAGAATGAACAAGGATCAATGATCAATGTAGAATGAAAGATGAAGAATGAACAACGATCAATGATCAATGACGAATGAACGATGAAGAATGAACAAGGATCAATGATCAATGACGAATGAACGAAGAAGAATGAACAAGGATCAATGATCAATGTAGAATGAAAGATGAAGAATGAACAAGGATCAATGATCAATGACGAATGAACGATTAAGAATTAACAAGGATCAATGATCAATGAAGAATGTAAGATAAAGAATGAACAAGGATTAATGATCAATGACGAATGAACGAAGAAGAATAAACAAGGATCAATGATCAATGAAGAATGAACGATGAAGAATGAACAAGGATCAACGATCATTGAAGAATGAACAATAAAGAATGAACAAGGATCAATGATCAATGAAGAATGAACGATGACGAATGAACAAGGATCAATGATCAATGAAGAATGAACGATGAAGAATTAACAAGGATCAATGATCAATGAAGCATAAACGATGAAGAATGAACAAGGATCAATGATCAATGACGAATGAACGATGAAAAATTAACAAGGATCAATTATTAATGAAGAATGAACGATGAAGAATGAACAAGGATCAATGATCAATGACGAATGAACGATGAAGAATGAATAAGGATGAATGATCAATGAAGAATGAACGATGAAGAATGAACAAGGATTAATGGTCAATGACGAATGAACGATGAAGAATGAACAAGGATCAATGATCAATGAAGAATGAACGATGAAGAATGAACAAGGATCAATGATCAATGTAGAATGAACGATGAAGTATGAACAAGGATCAATGAACGATTAAGAATGAACAAGGATCAATAATCAATGAAGAATGAACGATGAAGAATGAACAAGGACCAATGATCCATGAAGAATAAACGATGAAGAATGAACAAGGATCAATGATCAATGACGAATGAACTATGAAGAATGAACAAGGATCAATGATCAATGACGAATGAACGATGAAAAATGAACAAGGATCAATTATTAATGAAGAATGAACGATGAAGAATGAACAAGGATCAATGATCATTGAAGAATGAACGATGAAGAATGAACAAGGATCAATGATCAATGAAGAATGTACGATGAAGAATGAACAAGGATCAATGATCAATGACGAATGAACGATGAAGAATGAATAAGGATCAATGATCAATGAAGAATGAACGATGAAGAATGAACAAGGATCAATGGTCAATGACGAATGAACGATGAAGAATGAACAAGGATCAATGATCAATGAAGAATGAACGATGAAGAATGAACAAGGATCAATGATCAATGTAGAATGAACGATGAAGAATGAACAAGGATCAATGATCAATGAAGAATGAACGATTAAGAATGAACAAGGATCAATGATCAATGAAGAATGAACGATGAAGAATGAACAAGGATCAATGATCCATGAAGAATAAACGATGAAAAATGAACAAGGATCAATGATCAATGACGAATGAACGATGAAGAATGAACAAAGATCAATGATCAATGAAGAATGAACGATAAAGAATGAACAAGGATCAATGATCAATGACGAATGAACGAAGAAGAATGAACAAGGATCAATGATCAATGTAGAATGAAAGATGAAGAATGAACAAGGATCAATGATCAATGACGAATGAACGATTAAGAATTAACAAGGATCAATGATCAATGAAGAATGTAAGATAAAGAATGAACAAGTATTAATGATCAATGACGAATGAACGAAGAAGAATAAACAAGGATCAATGATCAATGAAGAATGAACGATGAAGAATGAACAAGGATCAACGATCATTGAAGAATGAACAATAAAGAATGAACAAGGATCAATGATCAATGAAGAATGAACGATGACGAATGAACAAGGATCAATGATCAATGAAGAATGAACGATGAAGAATGAAAAAGTTTCAATGATCAATGACGAAGGAACGATGACGAATCATTAAGGATCAATTATCAATGACGAATGAACGATGAAGAATGAACAAGGATCAATGATCAATGACGAATGAACGATGAAAAATGAACAAGGATCAATTATTAATGAAGAATGAACGATGAAGAATGAACAAGGACCAATGATCATTGAAGAATAAACGATGACGAATGAACAAGGATCAATGATCAATGAAGAATGAACGATGAAGAATTAACAAGGATCAATGATCAATGAAGCATAAACGATGAAGAATGAACAAGGATCAATGATCAATGACGAATGAACGATGAAAAATTAACAAGGATCAATTATTAATGAAGAATGAACGATGAAGAATGAACGATGAAGAATGAACAATGATCAATGATCATTGAAGAATGAACGATGAAGAATGAACAAGGATCCAGGATCAATGAAGAATGAACGATGAAGAAGGAACAAGGATCAATGATCAATGACGAATGAACGATGAACAATGAATAAGGATGAATGATCAATGAAGAATGAACGATGAAGAATGAACAAGGATTAATGGTCAATGACGAATGAACGATGAAGAATGAACAAGGATCAATGATCAATGAAGAATGAACGATGAAGAATGAACAAGGATCAATGATCAATGAAGAATGAACGATGAAGAATGAACAAGAATCAATGATCAATGTAGAATGAACGATGAAGTATGAACAAGGATCAATGAACGATGAAGAATGAACAAGGACCAATGATCCATGAAGAATAAACGATGAAGAATGAACAAGGATCAATGATCAATAACGAATGAACGATGAAGAATGAACAAGGATCAATGAACAATCAAGAATGAACGATGAAGAATGAACAAGGATCAATGATCATTGAAGAATGAACGATGAAGAATGAACAAGTTTCAATGATCAATGACGAATGAACTATGAAGAATGAACAAGGATCAATGATCAATGACGAATGAACGATGAAAAATGAACAAGGATCAATTATTAATGAAGAATGAACGATGAAGAATGAACAAGGATCAATGATCATTGAAGAATGAACGATGAAGAATGAACAAGGATCAATGATCAATGAAGAATGTACGATGAAGAATGAACAAGGATCAATGATCAATGACGAATGAACGATGAAGAATGAATAAGGATCAATGATCAATGAAGAATGAACGATGAAGAATGAACAAGGATCAATGGTCAATGACGAATGAACGATGAAGAATGAACAAGGATCAATGATCAATGAAGAATGAACGATGAAGAATGAACAAGGATCAATGATCAATGTAGAATGAACGATGAAGAATGAACAAGGATCAATGATCAATGAAGAATGAACGATTAAGAATGAACAAGGATCAATGATCAATGAAGAATGAACGATGAAGAATGAACAAGGATCAATGATCAATGAAGAATGAATGATGAAGAATGAACAAGTATCAATGATCAATGACGAATGAACGATGAAGAATGAACAAGGATCAATGATCAATCAAGAATGAACGATGAAGAATGAACAAGGATCAATGGTCAATGAAGAATGAACGATGAAGAATGAACAAGGATCAATGATCAATGTAGAATGAACGATGAAGAATGAACAAGGACCAATGTTCATTGAAGAATGAACGATGAAGAATGAACAAGGATCAATGATCAATGAAGAATGAACGATGACGAATCAATAAGGATCAATTATCAATGAAGAATAAACGATGAAGAATGAACAACGATCAATGATCCATGAAGAATAAACGATGAAGAATGAACAAGGATCAATGATCAATGACGAATGAACGATGAAGAATTAACAAGGATGAATGATCAATGAAGCATAAACGATGAAGAATGGACAAGGATCAATGATCAATGTAGAATGCAAGATGAAGAATGAACAAGGATCAATGATCAATGTAGCATAAACGATGAAGAATGAACAAGGATCAATGATCAATGAAGAATGAACGATAAAGAATGAACAAGGATCAATGATCAATGATGAATGAACGAAGAAGAATGAACAAGGATCAATGATCAATGAAGAATGAATGATGAAGAATGAACAGGTATCAATGATCAATGACGAATGAACGATGAAGAATGAACAAGGATCAATGATCAATGAAAAATGAACGATGAAAAATGAACAAGGACCAATGATCATTGAAGAATGAACGATGAAGAATGAACAAGGATCAATGATCAATGACGAATGAACGATTAAGAATGAACAAGCATCAATGATCAATGAAGAATGAACGATAAAGAATGAACAAGGATCAATGATCAATGACGAATGAACGATTAAGAATGAACAAGCATCAATGATCAATGAAGAATGAACGATAAAAAATGAACAAGGATCAATGATCAATGACGAATGAACGAAGATAAATGAACAAGGATCAATGATCAATGAAGAATGAACGATGAAGAATGAGCAAGGATCAATGATCAATGTAGAATGAACGATGAAGAATGAACAAGGACCAATGATCATTGAAGAATGAACGATGAAGAATGAACAAGGATCAATGATCAATGAAGAATGAACGATGACGAATCAATAAGGATCAATTATCAATGAAGAATAAACGATGAAGAATGAACAACGATCAATGATCCATGAAGAATAAACGATGAAGAATGAACAAGGATCAATGATCAATGACGAATGAACGATGAAGAATTAACAAGGATCAATGATCAATGAAGCATAAACGATGAAGAATGGACAAGGATCAATGATCAATGTAGAATGAAAGATGAAGAATGAACAAGGATCAATGATCAATGATGCATAAACGATGAAGAATGAACAAAGATCAATGATCAATGAAGAATGAACGATAAAGAATGAACAAGGATCAATGATCAATGACGAATGAACGAAGAAGAATGAACAAGGATCAATGATCAATGAAGAATGAATGATGAAGAATGAACAAGTATCAATGATCAATGACGAATGAACGATGAAGAATGAACAAGGATCAATGATCAATGAAAAATGAACGATGAAGAATGAACAAGGACCAATGATCATTGAAGAATGAACGATGAAGAATGAACAAGGATCAATGATCAATGAAGAATGAACGATGACGAATCAATAAGGATCAATTATCAATGAAGAATAAACGATGAAGAATGAACAATGATCAATGATCCATGAAGAATAAACGATGAAGAATGAACAAAGATCAATGATCAATGACGAATGAACGATGAAGAATTAACAAGGATCAATGATCAATGAAGCATAAACGATGAAGAATGGACAAGGATCAATGATCAATGTAGAATGAAAGATGAAGAATGAACAAGGATCAATGATCAATAACGAATGAATGATGAAGAATGAACAAGGATCAATGATCTATGAAGAATGAAAGATAAAGAATAAATAAGGATCAATGATCAATGAAGAATGAACGATGAAGAATGAACAAGGATCAATGGTCAATGAAGAATGAACGATGAAGAATGAACAAGGATCAATGATCAATGTAGAATGAACGATGAAGAATGAACAAGGATCAATGATCAATGAAGAATGAACGATGAAGAATGAACAAGGATCAATGATCAATGAAGAATGAACGATTAAGAATGAACAAGGATCAATGATCAATGTAGAATGAACGATGAAGAATGAACAAGGATCAATGATCAATGACGAATGAACGATGAAGAATGAACAAGGATCAATGATCAATGAAGAATGAACGATTAAGAATGAACAAGGATCAATGATCAATGTAGAATGAACGATGAAGAATGAACAACGATCAATGATCCATGAAGAATAAACGATGAAGAATGAACAACGATCAATGATCAATGACGAATGAACGATGAAGAATTAACAAGGATCAATGATCAATGAAGCATAAACGATGAAGAATGGACAAGGATCAATGATCAATGTAGAATGAAAGATGAAGAATGAACAAGGATCAATGATCAATTAAGAATGAACGATTAAGAATGAACAAGGATCAATGATCAATGTAGAATGAACGATGAAGAATGAACAACGATCAATGATCCATGAAGAATAAACGATGAAGAATGAACAACGATCAATGATCAATGACGAATGAACGATGAAGATTGAACAAGGATCAATGATCAATGAAAAATGAACGATGAAAAATGAACAAGGACCAATGATCATTGAAGAATGAACGATGAAGAATGAACAAGGATCAATGATCAATGACGAATGAACGATTAAGAATGAACAAGCATCAATGATCAATGAAGAATGAACGATAAAGAATGAACAAGGATCAATGATCAATGACGAATGAACGAAGATAAATGAACAAGGATCAATGATCAATGAAGAATGAACGATGAAGAATGAACAAGGATCAATGATCAATGTAGAATGAACGATGAAGAATGAACAAGGACCAATGATCATTGAAGAATGAACGATGAAGAATGAACAAGGATCAATGATCAATGAAGAATGAACGATGACGAATCAATAAGGATCAATTATCAATGAAGAATAAACGATGAAGAATGAACAACGATCAATGATCCATGAAGAATAAACGATGAAGAATGAACAAGGATCAATGATCAATGACGAATGAACGATGAAGAATTAACAAGGATCAATGATCAATGAAGCATAAACGATGAAGAATGGACAAGGATCAATGATCAATGTAGAATGAAAGATGAAGAATGAACAAGGATCAATGATCAATGATGCATAAACGATGAAGAATGAACAAAGATCAATGATCAATGAAGAATGAACGATAAAGAATGAACAAGGATCAATGATCAATGACGAATGAACGAAGAAGAATGAACAAGGATCAATGATCAATGAAGAATGAATGATGAAGAATGAACAAGTATCAATGATCAATGACGAATGAACGATGAAGAATGAACAAGGATCAATGATCAATGAAAAATGAACGATGAAGAATGAACAAGGACCAATGATCATTGAAGAATGAACGAAGAAGAATGAACAAGGATCAATGATCAATGAAGAATGAACGATGACGAATCAATAAGGATCAATTATCAATGAAGAATAAACGATGAAGAATGAACAACGATCAATGATCCATGAAGAATAAACGATGAAGAATGAACAAGGATCAATGATTAATGACGAATGAACGATGAGGAATTAACAAGGATCAATGATCAATGAAGCATAAACGATGAAGAATGGACAAGGATCAATGATCAATGTAGAATGAAAGATGAAGAATGAACAAGGATCAATGATCAATGACGAATGAATGATGAAGAATGAACAAGGATCAATGATCTATGAAGAATGAAAGATAAAGAATAAACAAGGATCAATGATCAATGAAGAAAGAACGATATAGAATGAACAAGGATCAATGGTCAATGAAGAATGAACGATGAAGAATGAACAAGGATCAATGATCAATGTAGATTGAACGATGAAGAATGAACAAGGATCAATGATCAATGAAGAATGAACGATGAAGAATGAACAAGGATCAATGATCAATGAAGAATGAACGATGAAAAATGAACAAGGACCAATGATCATTGAAGAATGAACGATGAAGAATGAACAAGGATCAATGATCAATGACGAATGAACGATTAAGAATGAACAAGCATCAATGATCAATGAAGAATGAACGATAAAGAATGAACAAGGATCAATGATCAATGACGAATGAACGAAGATAAACGAACAAGGATCAATGATCAATGAAGAATGAACGATGAAGAATGAACAAGGATCAATGATCAATGTAGAATGAACGATGAAGAATGAACAAGGACCAATGATCATTGAAGAATGAACGATGAAGAATGAACAAGGATCAATGATCAATGAAGAATGAACGATGACGAATCAATAAGGATCAATTATCAATGAAGAATAAACGATGAAGAATGAACAACGATCAATGATCCATGAAGAATAAACGATGAAGAATGAACAAGGATCAATGATCAATGACGAATGAACGATGAAGAATTAACAAGGATCAATGATCAATGAAGCATAAACGATGAAGAATGGACAAGGATCAATGATCAATGTAGAATGAAAGATGAAGAATGAACAAGGATCAATGATCAATGATGCATAAACGAGGAAGAATGAACAAAGATCAATGATCAATGAAGAATGAACGATAAAGAATGAACAAGGATCAATGATCAATGACGAATGAACGAAGAAGAATGAACAAGGATCAATGATCAATGAAGAATGAATGATGAAGAATGAACAAGTATCAATGATCAATGACGAATGAACGATGAAGAATGAACAAGGATCAATGATCAATGAAAAATGAACGATGAAGAATGAACAAGGACCAATGATCATTGAAGAATGAACGAAGAAGAATGAACAAGGATCAATGATCAATGAAGAATGAACGATGACGAATCAATAAGGATCAATTATCAATGAAGAATAAACGATGAAGAATGAACAACGATCAATGATCCATGAAGAATAAACGATGAAGAATGAACAAGGATCAATGATCAATGACGAATGAACGATGAAGAATTAACAAGGATCAATGATCAATGAAGCATAAACGATGAAGAATGGACAAGGATCAATGATCAATGTAGAATGAAAGATGAAGAATGAACAAGGATCAATGATCAATGACGAATGAATGACGAAGAATGAACAAGGATCAATGATCTATGAAGAATGAAAGATAAAGAATAAACAAGGATCAATGATCAATGAAGAATGAACGATATAGAATGAACAAGGATCAATGGTCAATGAAGAATGAACGATGAAGAATGAACAAGGATCAATGATCAATGTAGATTGAACGATTAAGAATGAACAAGGATCAATGATCAATGTAGAATGAACGATGAAGAATGAACAAGGATCAATGATCAATGACGAATGAACGATGAAGAATGAACAAGGATCAATGATCAATTAAGAATGAACGATTAAGAATGAACAAGGATCAATGATCAATGTAGAATGAACGATGAAGAATGAACAACGATCAATGATCCATGAAGAATAAACGATGAAGAATGAACAACGATCAATGATCAATGACGAATGAACGATGAAGAATGAACAAGGATCAATGATCAATGAAAAATGAACGATGAAAAATGAACAAGGACCAATGATCATTGAAGAATGAACGATGAAGAATGAACAAGGATCAATGATCAATGACGAATGAACGATTAAGAATGAACAAGCATCAATGATCAATGAAGAATGAACGATAAAGAATGAACAAGGATCAATGATCAATGACGAATGAACGAAGATAAATGAACAAGGATCAATGATCAATGAAGAATGAACGATGAAGAATGAACAAGGATCAATGATCAATGTAGAATGAACGATGAAGAATGAACAAGGACCAATGATCATTGAAGAATGAACGATGAAGAATGAACAAGGATCAATGATCAATGAAGAATGAACGATGACGAATCAATAAGGATCAATTATCAATGAAGAATAAACGATGAAGAATGAACAACGATCAATGATCCATGAAGAATAAACGATGAAGAATGAACAAGGATCAATGATCAATGACGAATGAACGATGAAGAATTAACAAGGATCAATGATCAATGAAGCATAAACGATGAAGAATGGACAAGGATCAATGATCAATGTAGAATGAAAGATGAAGAATGAACAAGGATCAATGATCAATGATGCATAAACGATGAAGAATGAACAAAGATCAATGATCAATGAAGAATGAACGATAAAGAATGAACAAGGATCAATGATCAATGACGAATGAACGAAGAAGAATGAACAAGGATCAATGATCAATGAAGAATGAATGATGAAGAATGAACAAGTATCAATGATCAATGACGAATGAACGATGAAGAATGAACAAGGATCAATGATCAATGAAAAATGAACGATGAAGAATGAACAAGGACCAATGATCATTGAAGAATGAACGAAGAAGAATGAACAAGGATCAATGATCAATGAAGAATGAACGATGACGAATCAATAAGGATCAATTATCAATGAAGAATAAACGATGAAGAATGAACAACGATCAATGATCCATGAAGAATAAACGATGAAGAATGAACAAGGATCAATGATTAATGACGAATGAACGATGAGGAATTAACAAGGATCAATGATCAATGAAGCATAAACGATGAAGAATGGACAAGGATCAATGATCAATGTAGAATGAAAGATGAAGAATGAACAAGGATCAATGATCAATGACGAATGAATGATGAAGAATGAACAAGGATCAATGATCTATGAAGAATGAAAGATAAAGAATAAACAAGGATCAATGATCAATGAAGAAAGAACGATATAGAATGAACAAGGATCAATGGTCAATGAAGAATGAACGATGAAGAATGAACAAGGATCAATGATCAATGTAGATTGAACGATGAAGAATGAACAAGGATCAATGATCAATGAAGAATGAACGATGAAGAATGAACAAGGATCAATGATCAATGAAGAATGAACGATGAAAAATGAACAAGGACCAATGATCATTGAAGAATGAACGATGAAGAATGAACAAGGATCAATGATCAATGACGAATGAACGATTAAGAATGAACAAGCATCAATGATCAATGAAGAATGAACGATAAAGAATGAATAAGGATCAATGATCAATGACGAATGAACGAAGATAAATGAACAAGGATCAATGATCAATGAAGAATGAACGATGAAGAATGAACAAGGATCAATGATCAATGTAGAATGAACGATGAAGAATGAACAAGGACCAATGATCATTGAAGAATGAACGATGAAGAATGAACAAGGATCAATGATCAATGAAGAATGAACGATGACGAATCAATAAGGATCAATTATCAATGAAGAATAAACGATGAAGAATGAACAACGATCAATGATCCATGAAGAATAAACGATGAAGAATGAACAAGGATCAATGATCAATGACGAATGAACGATGAAGAATTAACAAGGATCAATGATCAATGAAGCATAAACGATGAAGAATGGACAAGGATCAATGATCAATGTAGAATGAAAGATGAAGAATGAACAAGGATCAATGATCAATGATGCATAAACGAGGAAGAATGAACAAAGATCAATGATCAATGAAGAATGAACGATAAAGAATGAACAAGGATCAATGATCAATGACGAATGAACGAAGAAGAATGAACAAGGATCAATGATCAATGAAGAATGAATGATGAAGAATGAACAAGTATCAATGATCAATGACGAATGAACGATGAAGAATGAACAAGGATCAATGATCAATGAAAAATGAACGATGAAGAATGAACAAGGACCAATGATCATTGAAGAATGAACGAAGAAGAATGAACAAGGATCAATGATCAATGAAGAATGAACGATGACGAATCAATAAGGATCAATTATCAATGAAGAATAAACGATGAAGAATGAACAACGATCAATGATCCATGAAGAATAAACGATGAAGAATGAACAAGGATCAATGATCAATGACGAATGAACGATGAAGAATTAACAAGGATCAATGATCAATGAAGCATAAACGATGAAGAATGGACAAGGATCAATGATCAATGTAGAATGAAAGATGAAGAATGAACAAGGATCAATGATCAATGACGAATGAATGACGAAGAATGAACAAGGATCAATGATCTATGAAGAATGAAAGATAAAGAATAAACAAGGATCAATGATCAATGAAGAATGAACGATATAGAATGAACAAGGATCAATGGTCAATGAAGAATGAACGATGAAGAATGAACAAGGATCAATGATCAATGTAGATTGAACGATTAAGAATGAACAAGGATCAATGATCAATGTAGAATGAACGATGAAGAATGAACAAGGATCAATGATCAATGACGAATGAACGATGAAGAATGAACAAGGATCAATGATCAATGAAGAATGAACGATTAAGAATGAACAAGGATCAATGATCAATGTAGAATGAACGATGAAGAATGAACAACGATCAATGATCCATGAAGAATAAACGATGAAGAATGAACAACGATCAATGATCAATGACGAATGAACGATGAAGATTGAACAAGGATCAATGATCAATGAAAAATGAACGATGAAAAATGAACAAGGACCAATGATCATTGAAGAATGAACGATGAAGAATGAACAAGGATCAATGATCAATGACGAATGAACGATTAAGAATGAACAAGCATCAATGATCAATGAAGAATGAACGATAAAGAATGAACAAGGATCAATGATCAATGACGAATGAACGAAGATAAATGAACAAGGATCAATGATCAATGAAGAATGAACGATGAAGAATGAACAAGGATCAATGATCAATGTAGAATGAACGATGAAGAATGAACAAGGACCAATGATCATTGAAGAATGAACGATGAAGAATGAACAAGGATCAATGATCAATGAAGAATGAACGATGACGAATCAATAAGGATCAATTATCAATGAAGAATAAACGATGAAGAATGAACAACGATCAATGATCCATGAAGAATAAACGATGAAGAATGAACAAGGATCAATGATCAATGACGAATGAACGATGAAGAATTAACAAGGATCAATGATCAATGAAGCATAAACGATGAAGAATGGACAAGGATCAATGATCAATGTAGAATGAAAGATGAAGAATGAACAAGGATCAATGATCAATGATGCATAAACGATGAAGAATGAACAAAGATCAATGATCAATGAAGAATGAACGATAAAGAATGAACAAGGATCAATGATCAATGACGAATGAACGAAGAAGAATGAACAAGGATCAATGATCAATGAAGAATGAATGATGAAGAATGAACAAGTATCAATGATCAATGACGAATGAACGATGAAGAATGAACAAGGATCAATGATCAATGAAAAATGAACGATGAAGAATGAACAAGGACCAATGATCATTGAAGAATGAACGAAGAAGAATGAACAAGGATCAATGATCAATGAAGAATGAACGATGACGAATCAATAAGGATCAATTATCAATGAAGAATAAACGATGAAGAATGAACAACGATCAATGATCCATGAAGAATAATCGATGAAGAATGAACAAGGATCAATGATCAATGACGAATGAACGATGAAGAATTAACAAGGATCAATGATCAATGAAGCATAAACGATGAAGAATGGACAAGGATCAATGATCAATGTAGAATGAAAGATGAAGAATGAACAAGGATCAATGATCAATGACGAATGAATGATGAAGAATGAACAAGGATCAATGATCTATGAAGAATGAAAGATAAAGAATAAACAAGGATCAATGATCAATGAAGAATGAACGATGAAGAATGAACAAGGATCAATGGTCAATGAAGAATGAACGATGAAGAATGAACAAGGATCAATGATCAATGTAGATTGAACGATGAAGAATGAACAAGGATCAATGATCAATGAAGAATGAACGATGAAGAATGAACAAGGATCAATGATCAATGAAGAATGAACGATTAAGAATGAACAAGGATCAATGATCAATGTAGAATGAACGATGAAGAATGAAAGAGGATCAATGATCAATGACGAATGAACGATGAAGAATGAACAAGGATCAATGATCAATGAAGAATGAACGATCAAGAATGAACAAGGATCAATGATCAATGTAGAATGAACGATGAAGAATGAACAACGATCAATGATCCATGAAGAATAAACGATGAAGAATGAACAACGATCAATGATCAATGACGATTGAACGATGAAGAATGAACAAGGATCAATGATCAATGAAAAATGAACGATGAAAAATGAACAAGGACCAATGATCATTGAAGAATGAACGATGAAGAATGAACAAGGATCAATGATCAATGACGAATGAACGATTAAGAATGAACAAGCATCAATAATCAATGAAGAATGAACGATAAAGAATGAACAAGGATCAACGATCAATGACGAATGAACGATGAAGAATTAACAAGGATCAATGATCAATGAAGCATAAACGATGAAGAATGGACAAGGATCAATGATCAATGTAGAATGAAAGATGAAGAATGAACAAGGATCAATGATCAATGATGCATAAACGATGAAGAATGAACAAAGATCAATGATCAATGAAGAATGAACGATAAAGAATGAACAAGGATCAATGATCAATGACGAATGAACGAAGAAGAATGAACAAGGATCAATGATCAATGAAGAATGAATGATGAAGAATGAACAAGTATCAATGATCAATGAAGCATAAACGATGAAGAATGAACAAGGATCAATGATCAATGAAGAATGAACGATAAAGAATGAACAAGGATCAATGATCAATGATGAATGAACGAAGAAGAATGAACAAGGATCAATGATCAATGAAGAATGAATGATGAAGAATGAACAAGTATCAATGATCGATGACGAATGAACGATGAAGAATGAACAAGGATCAATGATCAATGAAAAATGAACGATGAAGAATGAACAAGGACCAATGATCATTGAAGAATGAACGATGAAGAATGAACAAGGATCAATGATAAATGACGAGTGAACGATTAAGAATGAACAAGCATCAATGATCAATGAAGAATGAACGATAAAGAATGAACAAGGATCAATGATCAATGACGAATGAACGAAGATAAATGAACAAGGATCAATGATCAATGAAGAATGAACGATGAAGAATGAACAAGGATCAATGATCAATGTAGAATGAACGATGAAGAATGAACAAGGACCAATGATCATTGAAGAATGAACGATGAAGAATGAACAAGGATCAATGATCAATGAAGAATGAACGATGACGAATCAATAAGGATCAATTATCAATGAAGAATAAACGATGAAGAATGAACAACGATCAATGATCCATGAAGAATAAACGATGAAGAATGAACAAGGATCAATGATCAATGACGAATGAACGATGAAGAATTAACAAGGATCAATGATCAATGAAGCATAAACGATGAAGAATGGACAAGGATCAATGATCAATGTAGAATGAAAGATGAAGAATGAACAAGGATCAATGATCAATGATGCATAAACGATGAAGAATGAACAAAGATCAATGATCAATGAAGAATGAACGATAAAGAATGAACAAGGATCAATGATCAATGACGAATGAACGAAGAAGAATGAACAAGGATCAATGATCAATGAAGAATGAATGATGAAGAATGAACAAGTATCAATGATCAATGACGAATGAACGATGAAGAATGAACAAGGATCAATGATCAATGAAAAATGAACGATGAAGAATGAACAAGGACCAATGATCATTGAAGAATGAACGATGAAGAATGAACAAGGATCAATGATCAATGAAGAATGAACGATGACGAATCAATAAGGATCAATTATCAATGAAGAATAAACGATGAAGAATGAACAACGATCAATGATCCATGAAGAATAAACGATGAAGAATGAACAAGGATCAATGATCAATGACGAATGAACGATGAAGAATTAACAAGGATCAATGATCAATGAAGCATAAACGATGAAGAATGGACAAGGATCAATGATCAATGTAGAATTAAAGATGAAGAATGAACAAGGATCAATGATCAATAACGAATGAATGATGAAGAATGAACAAGGATCAATGATCTATGAAGAATGAAAGATAAAGAATAAACAAGGATCAATGATCAATGAAGAATGAACGATGAAGAATGAACAAGGATCAATGGTCAATGAAGAATGAACGATGAAGAATGAACAAGGATCAATGATCAATGTAGAATGAACGATGAAGAATGAACAAGGATCAATGATCAATGAAGAATGAACGATGAAGAATGAACAAGGATCAATGATCAATGAAGAATGAACGATTAAGAATGAACAAGGATCAATGATCAATGTAGAATGAACGATGAAGAATGAACAAGGATCAATGATCAATGACGAATGAACGATGAAGAATGAACAAGGATCAATGATCAATGAAGAATGAACGATTAAGAATGAACAAGGATCAATGATCAATGTAGAATGAACGATGAAGAATGAACAACGATCAATGATCCATGAAGAATAAACGATGAAGAATGAACAACGATCAATGATCAATGACGAATGAACGATGAAGAATTAACAAGGATCAATGATCAATGAAGTATAAACGATGAAGAATGGACAAGGATCAATGATCAATGTAGAATGAAAGATGAAGAATGAACAAGGATCAATGATCAATGACGAATGAATGATGAAGAATGAACAAGGATCAATGATCAATGAAGAATGAAAGATAAAGAATGAACAAGGATCAATGATCAATGAAGAATGAACGATGAAGAATGAACAAGGATCAATGGTCAATGACGAATGAACGATGAAGAATGAACAAGGATCAATGATCAATGAAGAATGAATGATGAAGAATGAACAAGGATCAATGGTCAATGACGAATGAACGATGAAGAATGAACAAGGATCAATGATCAATGTAGAATGAAAGATGAAGAATGAACAAGGATCAATGATCAAAGTAGAATGAACGATGAAGAATGAACAAGGATCAATGATCAAAGAAGAATGAACGATGAAGAATGAACAAGGATTAATGATCAATGACGAATTAACGATGAAGAATGAACAAGGATCAATGATCAATGTAGAATGAAAGATGAAGAATGAACAAGGATCAATGAACAATGAAGAATGAAAGACAAAGAATGAACAAGGATCAATGATCAATGACGAATGAACGAAGAAGAATGAACAAGGATCAATGATCAATGTAGAATGAAAGATGAAGAATGAACAAGGATCAATGATCAATGACGAATGAACGATGAAGAATTAACAAGGATCAATGATCAATGAAGAATGTAAGATAAAGAATGAACAAGGATCAATGATCAATGACGAATGAACGAAGAAAAAAAAACAATGATCAATGATCAATGAAGAATGAACGATGAAGAATGAACAAGGATCAATGATCATTGAAGAATGAACGATAAAGAATGAACAAGGATCAATGATCAATGAAAAATGAAAGATGAAGAATGAACAAGGATCAATGATCAATGAAGAATGAACGATGAAGAATGAACAAGGATCAATGATCATTGAAGAATGAACGATGAAGAATGAACAAGGATCAATGATCAATGAAGAATGAACGATGACGAATGAACTAGGA
Source organism: Amaranthus tricolor (assembly GCF_026212465.1). Classification (NCBI taxonomy): domain Eukaryota; kingdom Viridiplantae; phylum Streptophyta; class Magnoliopsida; order Caryophyllales; family Amaranthaceae; genus Amaranthus; species Amaranthus tricolor. Next base: position 29,326,217 of record NC_080047.1, read on the forward strand.
TCAATGACGAATGAATGATGAAGAATGAACAAGGATAAATGATCAATGACGAATGAACGATGAAGAATGAACAAGGATCAATGATCAATGAAGCATAAACGATAAAGAATGAACAAGGATCAATGATCAATGAAGAATGAACGATTAAGAATGAACAAGGATCAATGGTCAATGACGAATGAACGATGAAGAATGAACAAGAATCAATGATCAATGAAGAATGAATGATGAAGAATATACAAGGATCAATGGTCAATGACGAATGAACGATGAAGAATGAACAAGGATCAATGATCAATGTAGAATGAAAGATGAAGAATGAACAAGGATCAATGATCAATGAAGAATGAACGATGAAGAATGAACAAGGATTAATGATCAATGACGAATGAACGATGAAGAATGAACAAGGATCAATGATCAATGAAGAATGAACGATGAAGAATGAAAAAGTTTCAATGATCAATGACGAATTAACGATGAAGAATGAACAAGGATCAATGATCAATGACGAATGGACGATGAAAAATTAACAAGGATCAATTATTAATGAAGAATGAACGATGAAGAATGAACAACGATCAATGATCATTGAAGAATGAACGATGAAGAATGAACAAGGATCCATGATCAATGAAGAATGAACGATGAAGAATGAACAAGGATCAAGGATCAATGACGAATGAACGATGAAGAATGAATAAGGATCAATGATCAATGAAAAATGAAAGATGAAGAATGAACAAGGACCAATGATCATTGAAGAAAGAACGATGAAGAATGAACAAGGATCAATGATCAATGAAGAATGAACGATGACGAATCAAAAAGGATCAATGATCCATGAAGAATGAACGATGAAGAATGAACAAGTTTCAATGATCAATGACGAATAAACGATGAAGAATGAACAAGGATCAATAATCAATGACGAATGAACGATGAAGAATGAACAAGGATCAATGATCAATGAAGAATGAACGATAATGAATGAACAAGTATCAATGATCAATGACGAATGAACGATGAAGAATGAACAAGGATGAATGATCAATGAAAAATGAACGATGAAGAATGAACAAGGACCAATGATCATTGAAGAATGAAAGATGAAGAATGAACAAGGATCAATGATCAATGAAGAATGAACGATGACGAATCATTAAGGATCAATTATCAATGACGAATGAACGATGAAGAATGAACAAGGATCAATGATCAATGACGAATGAACGATGAAAAATGAACAAGGATCAATTATTAATGAAGAATGAACGATGAAGAATGAACAAGGACCAATGATCATTGAAGAATGAACGATGACGAATGAGCAAGGATCAATGATCAATGAAGAATGAACGATGAAGAATTAACAAGGATCAATGATCAATGAAGCATAAACGATGAAGAATGAACAAGGATCAATGATCAATGTAGAATGAAAGATGAAGAATGAACAAGGATCAATGATCAATGACGAATGAACGAAGAAGAATGAACAAGGATCAATGATCAATGAAGAATGAACGATGAAGAATGAACAAGGATCAATGATCAATGAAGAATGAAAGATAAAGATTGAACAAGGATCAATGATCAATGACGAATGAATGAAGAAGAATGAACAAGGATCAATGATCAATGAAGAATGAACGATGAAGAATGAACAAGGATCAATGATCATTGAAGAATGAACGATGAAGAATGAAAAAGGATCAATGACGAATGAATGATGAAGAATGAACAAGGATAAATGATCAATGACGAATGAACGATGAAGAATGAACAAGGATCAATGATCAATGAAGCATAAACGATAAAGAATGAACAAGGATCAATGATCAATGAAGAATGAACGATTAAGAATGAACAAGGATCAATGGTCAATGACGAATGAACGATGAAGAATGAACAAGAATCAATGATCAATGAAGAATGAATGATGAAGAATATACAAGGATCAATGGTCAATGACGAATGAACGATGAAGAATGAACAAGGATCAATGATCAATGTAGAATGAAAGATGAAGAATGAACAAGGATCAATGATCAATGAAGAATGAACGATGAAGAATGAACAAGGATTAATGATCAATGACGAATGAACGATGAAGAATGAACAAGGATCAATGATCAATGAAGAATGAACGATGAAGAATGAAAAAGTTTCAATGATCAATGACGAATTAACGATGAAGAATGAACAAGGATCAATGATCAATGACGAATGGACGATGAAAAATTAACAAGGATCAATTATTAATGAAGAATGAACGATGAGGAATGAACAACGATCAATGATCATTGAAGAATGAACGATGAAGAATGAACAAGGATCCATGATCAATGAAGAATGAACGATGAAGAATGAACAAGGATCAAGGATCAATGACGAATGAACGATGAAGAATGAATAAGGATCAATGATCAATGAAAAATGAAAGATGAAGAATGAACAAGGACCAATGATCATTGAAGAAAGAACGATGAAGAATGAACAAGGATCAATGATCAATGAAGAATGAACGATGACGAATCAATAAGGATCAATGATCCATGAAGAATGAACGATGAAGAATGAACAAGTTTCAATGATCAATGACGAATAAACGATGAAGAATGAACAAGGATCAATGATCAATGACGAATGAACGATGAAGAATGAACAAGGATCAATGATCAATGAAGAATGAACGATAAAAAATGAACAAGGATCAATGATCAATGACGAATAAACGAAGAAGAATGAACAAGGATCAATGATCAATGAAGAATGAACGATGAAGAATGAACAAGGATCAATGATCAATGAAGAATAAACAATGAAGAATGAACAAGGATCAATGATCAATGTAGAATGAAAGATGAAGAATGAACAAGGATCAATGATCAATGAAGAATGAACGATGAAGAATGAACAAGGATTAATGATCAATGACGAATGAACGATGAAGAATGAACAAGGATCAATGATCAATGAAGAATGAACGATGAAGAATGAAAAAGTTTCAATGATCAATGAAGAATTAACGATGAAGAATGAACAAGGATCAATGATCAATGACGAATGGACGATGAAAAATTAACAAGGATCAATTATTAATGAAGAATGAACGATGAAGAATGAACAACGATCAATGATCATTGAAGAATGAACGATGAAGAATGAACAAGGATCCATGATCAATGAAGAATGAACGATGAAGAATGAACAAGGATCAAGGATCAATGACGAATGAACGATGAAGAATGAATAAGGATCAATGATCAATGAAAAATGAAAGATGAAGAATGAACAAGGACCAATGATCATTGAAGAAAGAACGATGAAGAATGAACAAGGATCAATGATCAATGAAGAATGAACGATGACGAATCAATAAGGATCAATGATCCATGAAGAATGAACGATGAAGAATGAACAAGTTTCAATGATCAATGACGAATAAACGATGAAGAATGAACAAGGATCAATGATCAATGACGAATGAACGATGAAGAATGAACAAGGATCAATGATCAATGAAGAATGAACGATAATGAATGAACAAGTATCAATGATCAATGACGAATGAACGATGAAGAATGAACAAGGATGAATGATCAATGAAAAATGAACGATGAAGAATGAACAAGGACCAATGATCATTGAAGAATGAAAGATGAAGAATGAACAAGGATCAATGATCAATGAAGAATGAACGATGACGAATCATTAAGGATCAATTATCAATGACGAATGAACGATGAAGAATGAACAAGGATCAATGATCAATGACGAATGAACGATGAAAAATGAACAAGGATCAATTATTAATGAAGAATGAACGATGAAGAATGAACAAGGACCAATGATCATTGAAGAATGAACGATGACGAATGAGCAAGGATCAATGATCAATGAAGAATGAACGATGAAGAATTAACAAGGATCAATGATCAATGAAGCATAAACGATGAAGAATGAACAAGGATCAATGATCAATGTAGAATGAAAGATGAAGAATGAACAAGGATCAATGATCAATGACGAATGAACGAAGAAGAATGAACAAGGATCAATGATCAATGAAGAATGAACGATGAAGAATGAACAAGGATCAATGATCAATGAAGAATGAAAGATAAAGATTGAACAAGGATCAATGATCAATGACGAATGAATGAAGAAGAATGAACAAGGATCAATGATCAATGAAGAATGAACGATGAAGAATGAACAAGGATCAATGATCATTGAAGAATGAACGATGAAGAATGAAAAAGGATCAATGACGAATGAATGATGAAGAATGAACAAGGATAAATGATCAATGACGAATGAACGATGAAGAATGAACAAGGATCAATGATCAATGAAGCATAAACGATAAAGAATGAACAAGGATCAATGATCAATGAAGAATGAACGATTAAGAATGAACAAGGATCAATGGTCAATGACGAATGAACGATGAAGAATGAACAAGAATCAATGATCAATGAAGAATGAATGATGAAGAATATACAAGGATCAATGGTCAATGACGAATGAACGATGAAGAATGAACAAGGATCAATGATCAATGTAGAATGAAAGATGAAGAATGAACAAGGATCAATGATCAATGAAGAATGAACGATGAAGAATGAACAAGGATTAATGATCAATGACGAATGAACGATGAAGAATGAACAAGGATCAATGATCAATGAAGAATGAACGATGAAGAATGAAAAAGTTTCAATGATCAATGACGAATTAACGATGAAGAATGAACAAGGATCAATGATCAATGACGAATGGACGATGAAAAATTAACAAGGATCAATTATTAATGAAGAATGAACGATGAGGAATGAACAACGATCAATGATCATTGAAGAATGAACGATGAAGAATGAACAAGGATCCATGATCAATGAAGAATGAACGATGAAGAATGAACAAGGATCAAGGATCAATGACGAATGAACGATGAAGAATGAATAAGGATCAATGATCAATGAAAAATGAAAGATGAAGAATGAACAAGGACCAATGATCATTGAAGAAAGAACGATGAAGAATGAACAAGGATCAATGATCAATGAAGAATGAACGATGACGAATCAATAAGGATCAATGATCCATGAAGAATGAACGATGAAGAATGAACAAGTTTCAATGATCAATGACGAATAAACGATGAAGAATGAACAAGGATCAATGATCAATGACGAATGAACGATGAAGAATGAACAAGGATCAATGATCAATGAAGAATGAACGATAAAAAATGAACAAGGATCAATGATCAATGACGAATAAACGAAGAAGAATGAACAAGGATCAATGATCAATGAAGAATGAACGATGAAGAATGAACAAGGATCAATGATCAATGAAGAATAAACAATGAAGAATGAACAAGGATCAATGATCAATGACGAATGAACGATGAACAATGAACAAGGATCAATGATCAATGAAGAATGAACGATGACGAATCAATAAGGATCAATTATCAATGAAGAATAAACGATGAAGAATGAACAACGATCAATGATCCATGAAGAATAAACGATGAAGAATGAACAAGGATCAATGATCAATGACGAATGAACGATGAAGAATTAACAAGGATCAATGATCAATGAAGCATAAACGATGAAGAATGGACAAGGATCAATGATCAATGTAGAATGAAAGATGAAGAATGAACAAGGATCAATGATCAATAACGAATGAATGATGAAGAATGAACAAGGATCAATGATCTATGAAGAATGAAAGATAAAGAATAAACAAGGATCAATGATCAATGAAGAATGAACGATGAAGAATGAACAAGGATCAATGGTCAATGAAGAATGAACGATGAAGAATGAACAAGGATCAATGATCAATGTAGAATGAACGATGAAGAATGAACAAGGATCAATGATCAATGAAGAATGAACGATGAAGAATGAACAAGGATCAATGATCAATGAAGAATGAACGATTAAGAATGAACAAGGATCAATGATCAATGTAGAATGAACGATGAAGAATGAACAAGGATCAATGATCAATGACGAATGAACGATGAAGAATGAACAAGGATCAATGATCAATGAAGAATGAACGATTAAGAATGAACAAGGATCAATGATCAATGTAGAATGAACGATGAAGAATGAACAACGATCAATGATCCATGAAGAATAAACGATGAAGAATGAACAACGATCAATGATCAATGACGAATGAACGATGAAGAATTAACAAGGATCAATGATCAATGAAGTATAAACGATGAAGAATGGACAAGGATCAATGATCAATGTAGAATGAAAGATGAAGAATGAACAAGGATCAATGATCAATGACGAATGAATGATGAAGAATGAACAAGGATCAATGATCAATGAAGAATGAACGATGAAGAATGAACAAGGATCAATGGTCAATGACGAATGAACGATGAAGAATGAACAAGGATCAATGATCAATGAAGAATGAATGATGAAGAATGAACAAGGATCAATGGTCAATGACGAATGAACGATGAAGAATGAACAAGGATCAATGATCAATGTAGAATGAAAGATGAAGAATGAACAAGGATCAATGATCAAAGTAGAATGAACGATGAAGAATGAACAAGGATCAATGATCAAAGAAGAATGAACGATGAAGAATGAACAAGGATTAATGATCAATGACGAATTAACGATGAAGAATGAACAAGGATCAATGATCAATGTAGAATGAAAGATGAAGAATGAACAAGGATCAATGAACAATGAAGAATGAAAGACAAAGAATGAACAAGGATCAATGATCAATGACGAATGAACGAAGAAGAATGAACAAGGATCAATGATCAATGTAGAATGAAAGATGAAGAATGAACAAGGATCAATGATCAATGACGAATGAACGATGAAGAATTAACAAGGATCAATGATCAATGAAGAATGTAAAATAAAGAATGAACAAGGATCAATGATCAATGACGAATGAACGAAGAAAAAAAAACAAGGATCAATGATCAATGAAGAATGAACGATGAAGAATGAACAAGGATCAATGATCATTGAAGAATGAACGATAAAGAATGAACAAGGATCAATGATCAATGAAGAATGAACGATGACGAATGAACAAGGATCAATGATCAATGAAGAATGAACGATGAAGAATGAAAAAGTTTCAATGATCAATGACGAATTAACGATGAAGAATGAACAAGGATCAATGATCAATGACGAATGGACGATGAAAAATTAACAAGGATCAATTATTAATGAAGAATGAACGATGAAGAATGAACAACGATCAATGATCATTGAAGAATGAACGATGAAGAATGAACAAGGATCCATGATCAATGAAGAATGAACGATGAAGAATGAACAAGGATCAATGATCAATGACGAATGAAAGATAAAGATTGAACAAGGATCAATGATCAATGACGAATGAATGAAGAAGAATGAACAAGGACCAATGATCATTGAAGAAAGAACGATGAAGAATGAACAAGGATCAATGATCAATGAAGAATGAACGATGACGAATCAATAAGGATCAATGATCCATGAAGAATGAACGATGAAGAATGAACAAGTTTCAATGATCAATGACGAATAAACGATGAAGAATGAACAAGGATCAATAATCAATGACGAATGAACGATGAAGAATGAACAAGGATCAATGATCAATGAAGAATGAACGATAATGAATGAACAAGTATCAATGATCAATGACGAATGAACGATGAAGAATGAACAAGGATGAATGATCAATGAAAAATGAACGATGAAGAATGAACAAGGACCAATGATCATTGAAGAATGAAAGATGAAGAATGAACAAGGATCAATGATCAATGAAGAATGAACGATGACGAATCATTAAGGATCAATTATCAATGACGAATGAACGATGAAGAATGAACAAGGATCAATGATCAATGACGAATGAACGATGAAAAATGAACAAGGATCAATTATTAATGAAGAATGAACGATGAAGAATGAACAAGGACCAATGATCATTGAAGAATGAACGATGACGAATGAGCAAGGATCAATGATCAATGAAGAATGAACGATGAAGAATTAACAAGGATCAATGATCAATGAAGCATAAACGATGAAGAATGAACAAGGATCAATGATCAATGTAGAATGAAAGATGAAGAATGAACAAGGATCAATGATCAATGACGAATGAACGAAGAAGAATGAACAAGGATCAATGATCAATGAAGAATGAACGATGAAGAATGAACAAGGATCAATGATCAATGAAGAATGAAAGATAAAGATTGAACAAGGATCAATGATCAATGACGAATGAATGAAGAAGAATGAACAAGGATCAATGATCAATGAAGAATGAACGATGAAGAATGAACAAGGATCAATGATCATTGAAGAATGAACGATGAAGAATGAACAAGGATCAATGATCAATGAAGAATGAACGATGACGAATGAACTAGGATCAATGACGAATGAATGATGAAGAATGAACAAGGATAAATGATCAATGACGAATGAACGATGAAGAATGAACAAGGATCAATGATCAATGAAGCATAAACGATAAAGAATGAACAAGGATCAATGATCAATGAAGAATGAACGATTAAGAATGAACAAGGATCAATGGTCAATGACGAATGAACGATGAAGAATGAACAAGAATCAATGATCAATGAAGAATGAATGATGAAGAATATACAAGGATCAATGGTCAATGACGAATGAACGATGAAGAATGAACAAGGATCAATGATCAATGTAGAATGAAAGATGAAGAATGAACAAGGATCAATGATCAATGAAGAATGAACGATGAAGAATGAACAAGGATTAATGATCAATGACGAATGAACGATGAAGAATGAACAAGGATCAATGATCAATGAAGAATGAACGATGAAGAATGAAAAAGTTTCAATGATCAATGACGAATTAACGATGAAGAATGAACAAGGATCAATGATCAATGACGAATGGACGATGAAAAATTAACAAGGATCAATTATTAATGAAGAATGAACGATGAAGAATGAACAACGATCAATGATCATTGAAGAATGAACGATGAAGAATGAACAAGGATCCATGATCAATGAAGAATGAACGATGAAGAATGAACAAGGATCAAGGATCAATGACGAATGAACGATGAAGAATGAATAAGGATCAATGATCAATGAAAAATGAAAGATGAAGAATGAACAAGGACCAATGATCATTGAAGAAAGAACGATGAAGAATGAACAAGGATCAATGATCAATGAAGAATGAACGATGACGAATCAAAAAGGATCAATGATCCATGAAGAATGAACGATGAAGAATGAACAAGTTTCAATGATCAATGACGAATAAACGATGAAGAATGAACAAGGATCAATAATCAATGACGAATGAACGATGAAGAATGAACAAGGATCAATGATCAATGAAGAATGAACGATAATGAATGAACAAGTATCAATGATCAATGACGAATGAACGATGAAGAATGAACAAGGATGAATGATCAATGAAAAATGAACGATGAAGAATGAACAAGGACCAATGATCATTGAAGAATGAAAGATGAAGAATGAACAAGGATCAATGATCAATGAAGAATGAACGATGACGAATCATTAAGGATCAATTATCAATGACGAATGAACGATGAAGAATGAACAAGGATCAATGATCAATGACGAATGAACGATGAAAAATGAACAAGGATCAATTATTAATGAAGAATGAACGATGAAGAATGAACAAGGACCAATGATCATTGAAGAATGAACGATGACGAATGAGCAAGGATCAATGATCAATGAAGAATGAACGATGAAGAATTAACAAGGATCAATGATCAATGAAGCATAAACGATGAAGAATGAACAAGGATCAATGATCAATGTAGAATGAAAGATGAAGAATGAACAAGGATCAATGATCAATGACGAATGAACGAAGAAGAATGAACAAGGATCAATGATCAATGAAGAATGAACGATGAAGAATGAACAAGGATCAATGATCAATGAAGAATGAAAGATAAAGATTGAACAAGGATCAATGATCAATGACGAATGAATGAAGAAGAATGAACAAGGATCAATGATCAATGAAGAATGAACGATGAAGAATGAACAAGGATCAATGATCATTGAAGAATGAACGATGAAGAATGAACAAGGATCAATGATCAATGAAGAATGAACGATGACGAATGAACTAGGATCAATGACGAATGAATGATGAAGAATGAACAAGGATAAATGATCAATGACGAATGAACGATGAAGAATGAACAAGGATCAATGATCAATGAAGCATAAACGATAAAGAATGAACAAGGATCAATGATCAATGAAGAATGAACGATTAAGAATGAACAAGGATCAATGGTCAATGACGAATGAACGATGAAGAATGAACAAGAATCAATGATCAATGAAGAATGAATGATGAAGAATATACAAGGATCAATGGTCAATGACGAATGAACGATGAAGAATGAACAAGGATCAATGATCAATGTAGAATGAAAGATGAAGAATGAACAAGGATCAATGATCAATGAAGAATGAACGATGAAGAATGAACAAGGATTAATGATCAATGACGAATGAACGATGAAGAATGAACAAGGATCAATGATCAATGAAGAATGAACGATGAAGAATGAAAAAGTTTCAATGATCAATGACGAATTAACGATGAAGAATGAACAAGGATCAATGATCAATGACGAATGGACGATGAAAAATTAACAAGGATCAATTATTAATGAAGAATGAACGATGAAGAATGAACAACGATCAATGATCATTGAAGAATGAACGATGAAGAATGAACAAGGATCCATGATCAATGAAGAATGAACGATGAAGAATGAACAAGGATCAAGGATCAATGACGAATGAACGATGAAGAATGAATAAGGATCAATGATCAATGAAAAATGAAAGATGAAGAATGAACAAGGACCAATGATCATTGAAGAAAGAACGATGAAGAATGAACAAGGATCAATGATCAATGAAGAATGAACGATGAAGAATGAACAAGTTTCAATGATCAATGACGAATAAACGATGAAGAATGAACAAGGATCAATGATCAATGACGAATGAACGATGAAGAATGAACAAGGATCAATGATCAATGAAGAATGAACGATAATAAATGAACAAGGATCAATGATCAATGACGAATAAACGAAGAAGAATGAACAAGGATCAATGATCAATGAAGAATGAACGATGAAGAATGAACAAGGATCAATGATCAATGAAGAATAAACAATGAAGAATGAACAAGGATCAATGATCAATGACGAATGAACGATGAAGAATGAACAAGGATCAATGATCAATGAAGAATGAACGATAATGAATGAACAAGTATCAATGATCAATGACGAATGAACGATGAAGAATGAACAAGGATGAATGATCAATGAAAAATGAACGATGAAGAATGAACAAGGACCAATGATTATTGAAGAATGAAAGATGAAGAATGAACAAGGATCAATGATCAATGAAGAATGAACGATGACGAATCATTAAGGATCAATTATCAATGACGAATGAACGATGAAGAATGAACAAGGATCAATGATCAATGACGAATGAACGATGAAAAATGAACAAGGATCAATTATTAATGAAGAATGAACGATGAAGAATGAACAAGGACCAATGATCATTGAAGAATGAAAGATGACGAATGAGCAAGGATCAATGATCAATGAAGAATGAACGATGAAGAATTAACAAGGATCAATGATCAATGAAGCATAAACGATGAAGAATGAACAAGGATCAATGATCAATGTAGAATGAAAGATGAAGAATGAACAAGGATCAATGATCAATGACGAATGAACGAAGAAGAATGAACAAGGATCAATGATCAATGAAGAATGAACGATGAAGAATGAACAAGGATCAATGATCAATGAAGAATGAAAGATAAAGATTGAACAAGGATCAATGATCAATGACGAATGAATGAAGAAGAATGAACAAGGATCAATGATCAATGAAGAATGAACGATGAAGAATGAACAAGGATCAATGATCATTGAAGAATGAACGATGAAGAATGAACAAGGATCAATGATCAATGAAGAATGAACGATGACGAATGAACTAGGATCAATGACGAATGAATGATGAAGAATGAACAAGGATAAATGATCAATGACGAATGAACGATGAAGAATGAACAAGGATCAATGATCAATGAAGCATAAACGATAAAGAATGAACAAGGATCAATGATCAATGAAGAATGAACGATTAAGAATGAACAAGGATCAATGGTCAATGACGAATGAACGATGAAGAATGAACAAGAATCAATGATCAATGAAGAATGAATGATGAAGAATATACAAGGATCAATGGTCAATGACGAATGAACGATGAAGAATGAACAAGGATTAATGATCAATGACGAATGAACGATGAAGAATGAACAAGGATCAATGATCAATGTAGAATGAAAGATGAACAATGAACAAGGATCAATGATCAATGACGAATGAACGATGAAGAATGAACAAGGATCAATGATCAATGAAGAATGAACGATGAAGAATGAACAAGGATTAATGATCAATGACGAATGAACGATGAAGAATGAACAAGGATCAATGATCAATGTAGAATGAAAGATGAAGAATGAACAAGGATCAATGATCAATGACGAATGAACGATGAAGAATGAACAAGGATCAATGAACAATGAAGAATGAAAGACAAAGAATGAACAAGGATCAATGATCAATGACGAATGAACGAAGAAGAATGAACAAGGATCAATGATCAATGAAGAATGAACGATGAAGAATGAACAAGGATCAATGATCATTGTAGAATGAACGATGAAGAATGAACAAGGATCAATGACCAATGAAGAATGAACGATAACGAATGTACAAGGATCAATGATCAATGAAGAATGAACGATGAAGAATGAAAAAGTTTCAATGATCAATGACGAATGAAAGATGAAGAATGAACAAGGATTAATGATCAATGACGAATGAACGATGAACAATGAACAAGGATCAATTATTAATGAAGAATGAACGATGAAGAATGAACAAGGATCAATGATCATTGAAGAATGAACGATGAAGAATGAACAAGGATCAATGATCAATGAAGAATGAACGATGAAGAATGAACAAGGATCAATGATCAATGACGAATGAACGATGAAGAATGAATAAGGATCAATGATCAATGAAGAATGAACGATAAAGAATGAACAAGGATCAATGATCAATGACGAATGAACGATGAAGAATGAACAAGGATCAATGATCAATGAAGAATGAACGATGAAGAATGAACAAGGATCAATGGTCAATGACGAATGAACGATGAAGAATGAACAAGGATCAATGATCAATGAAGAACGAACGATGAAGAATGAACAAGGATCAATGATCAATGTAGAATGAACGATGAAGAATGAACAAGGATCAATGATCAATGAAGAATGAAGGATTAAGAATGAACAAGGATCAATGACGAATGAACGATGAAGAATGAACAAGGATCAATGATCAATGAAGCATAAACGATGAAGAATGAACAAGGATCAATGATCAATGAAGCATAAACGATGAAGAATGGACAAGGATCAATGATCAATGTAGAATGAAAGATGAAGAATGAACAAGGATCAATGATCAATGAAGCATAAACGATGAAGAATGAACAAGGATCAATGATCAATGACGAATGAACGATGAATAATGAACAAGGATCAATGATCAATGAAGCATGAACGATGAAGAATGAACAAGGATCAATGATCCATGAAGAATAAACGATGAAGAATGAACAAGGATCAATGATCAATGACGAATGAATGAAGAAGAATGAACAAGGATCAATGATCAATGAAGAATAAACGATGAAGAATGAACAAGGATCAATGATCAATGAAGAATAAACAATGAAGAATGAACAAGGATCAATGATCAATGACGAATGAACGATGAAGAATGAACAAGGATCAATGATCAATGAAGAATGAACGATAATGAATGAACAAGTATCAATGATCAATGACGAATGAACGATGAAGAACGAACAAGGATCAATGATCAATGAAAAATGAACGATGAAGAATGAACAAGGACCAATGATCATTGAAGAATGAACGATGAAGAATGAACAAGGATCAATGATCAATGAAGAATGAACGATGACGAATCAATAAGGATCAATTATCAATGACGAATGAACGATGAAGAATGAACAAGGATCAATGATGAATGACGAATGAACAATGAAAAATGAACAAGGATCAATTATTAATGAAGAATGAACGATGAAGAATGAACAAGGATCAATGATCATTGAAGAATGAACGATGAAGAATGAACAAGGATCAATGATCAATGAAGAATAAACGATGAAGAATGAACGAGGATCAATGATCAATGACGAATGAACGATGAAGAATGAACAAGGATCAATGATCAATGACGAATGAACGAAGAAGAATGAACAAGGATCAATGATCAATGTAGAATGAAAGATGAAGAATGAACAAGGATCAATAATCAATGACGAATGAACGATGAACAATGATCAATGACGAATGAACGAAGAAGAATAAACAAGGATCAATGATCAATGAAGAATGAACGATGAAGAATGAAAAAGTTTCAATGATCAATGACGAATGAAAGATGAAGAATGAACAAAGATCAATGATCAATGACGAATGAACGATGAAAAATGAACAAGGATCAATTATTAATGAAGAATGAACGATGAAGAATGAACAAAGATCAATGATCATTGAAGAATGAACGATGAAGAATGAACAAGGATCAATGATCAATGAAGAATGAACGATGAAGAATGAACAACGATCAATGATCAATGACGAATGTACAATGAAGAATGAATAAGGTTCAATGATCAATGAAGAATGAACGATAAAGAATGAACAAGGATCAATGATCAATGACGAATGAACGATGAAGAATGAACAAGGATCAATGATCAATGAAGAATGAACGATGAAGAATGAACAAGGATCAATGGTCAATGACGAATGAACGATGAAGAATGAACAAGGATCAATGATCAATGAAGAATGAACGATGAAGAATGAACAAGGATCAATGATCAATGTAGAATGAACGATGAAGAATGAACAAGGATCAATGATCAATGAAGAATGAAGGATTAAGAAGGAACAAGGATCAATGATCAATGAAGAATAAACGATGAAGAATGAACAAGGATCAATGATCAATGACAAAATAATGATGAAGAATGAACAAGGATCAATGATCAATGACGAATGAACGATGAATAATGAACAAGGATCAATGATCAATGAAGCATGAACGATGAAGAATGAACAAGGATCAATGATCCATGAAGAATAAACGATGAAGAATGAACAAGGATCAATGATTAATGACGAATGAACGATGAAGAATGAACAAGGATCAATGATCAATGAAGCATAAACGATGAAGAATGAACAAGGATCAATGATCAATGAAGCATAAACGATGAAGAATGGACAAGGATCAATGATCAATGTAGAATGAAAGATGAAGAATGAACAAGGATCAATGATCAATGAAGCATAAACGATGAAGAATGAACAAAGATCAATGATCAATGAAGAATGAACGATAAAGAATGAACAAGGATCAATGATCAATGACGAATGAACGAAGAAGAATGAACAAGGATCAATAAAATCACATATTTGTACAAACCAAACTTCAAAAAAATTGGGTTTTGAAAGATGGACAAACAATTAGTTCAGTTCATCCACCATTACAAAATATTACTTTTCCCTATTATGACCGTGAAATAAAGGCTAGTCCTTTTAAAGAAGGATGAGTAGATCAAACAGATAAAAATCCAAATGTAGAAGACATCATTAAAATTTATCATCAAAATAATTTTACAAATCAAATCCTTCATACCGTTGCTACACAAGTAGATCAACTTTCAAATAAGGTTGATAATTTACAAAAAGAAACCTCTAGATCCATAGCCCCTAATACGATTGCATCATTAGGATCTGATAAGGTTTCTGCACCGCATTTCAAACCACCAGGATTAACTATACCTATGACTCAAATGTTTCCAAAAAATGGTTTTACTTCTTCTAACTCTAATTCTGCAGTGTTAGATAAAATTCAAAAATCTTTACAAAAATTAGCAGATAGTCCAAGTCATATTAAGGTTTTGAGTAAATATCAAAGTTCAGAGATATTTTCTGATGAAGAAAATTCTAAGTCTTTAATCATTTCAAAAGTTGCAAAGCAATTTCAAGAATCTGATAATGATCCTCATCAAATTAATAAAATACGATCATCTTGGAAGAATATCCCTACAAAAAACTATTATCCTAGGCCTACTCCTGTTGATCTTCAATATGAAGAAAGGTCTACATTTACCTCCAAATCCTTTTCTCCAGATATGATCCATGAATGGAACATAGATGGAAAATCTGATTATGAAATTCTTAATACTCTTCAAAATATGGGAATGGCTATTGTAGCTTACAAGGCAAAACCTTTGGATGAACAAATAATTTTTGGTTTTATTATATCAGGTTTTACTGGGCAATTAAAAAACTGGTGGGATAATCTTCTCACTTTACAAGACAGATTAGAAATTTTGAATCACGTTACTGACATCATGGATGATCAAGGAAATAAAATTTTTTGTTGCAATTTTGATTGTTGTAATTGTTCTTCAATCCTTTGAAAAGAAATTTCTTCTTTTAAAGAGAAAAATGTGGAATTTCTTTTTGATCTCGTTGACAAATCCAAGATAAAGAGATCAAAAGAGAAACCCTTTTGAAACTCAAAACTATGGTTTTGGGTAAAACCTCTACCTCTAAAAACAAAGAAAAAATTCCAATTCCTCAAATTGAACCTTTCAATATTTCAAAATTATTAGAAAAATACTCTTCCAAAGAAATGACTTCTAAATTAATTCCTATTAAGAATCAAACTCTTTCGGTCAAAGATCTTCAACTTGAAATAAATAAAATCAAAGAAGACATCATTTCTATCAAAAATAGTTTAAAGCATTTAGAAATCAAAGATTTCGAACTTGAAACAAAATTATCTATTTTAGAAAACCCCATCTATAAAGAAAATCTTTCTTTGGGAAAAGAGAAAGTTAATGGGGATGATGATGATTTTATCACCGTTATTAATAAAATTAATTTTGAAAAATGGTACGTACCAGTTACTTTTCAAATTGGAGATTTTCAAAAAACCTATATTGCTTTAATTGATAGTGGAGCGGATCAAAATTGCTTAAGGGAAGGATTAGTCCCAACCAAATTTTATGAAAAAACAAAAACTCGGTTATATAGTGCAAATAGTTCACCCATGGATATTAAATATAAAATTTCAAAAGGGAAGATCATAAATCAAAATTATAGTTTTACTAATACTTTCATTATTATTAATGATATTAAGGAAGAAATAATATTAGGTACTCCCTATTGGTATCAGAGCCAGTAAGTTATTAAATTGATTAATTGTGCATTTATTAAATTGCATTTGTATTGAGTGTTGGTAAAGTGCTTGGTCAGCCTAATTAAGTTGTTGGTAAGCCATTTTAAGTCTTGGTGTTCCCGGTTAGGTGGTTCCACTGTTCCCATTCAATTTAGTCATATTTAGTTTATGCAACATTTAATTTATTAATGGCAAACTGGTTAAGGAAAGCTATTAGTTTAGGATCACCTAATAATATAATTCAAAGTAGTGAAGTTCATATAGAAAAGAACTTTTCAAATTGGGAAATTCCAAAAGAAAATCTTACTAAAATTTATCATATAGGCATTACTGATTTTAAGACTGCATTTAGCATCAAAACTCATGAAGAGACTAGAAGCATTCAAAAAGAATCTGAAACTATGCATTTACTTTCAGAATCCAGCATTAAAGCTTATCTCAAACACAAATTTAGATTTATTTATTTTGGCCTTGTTCAAATAGGAATAAAACCATTAGTTCATAAAGGAGTTGATTGTCCAATTTTCCTAGCTCTCAGAGACGATCGACTTAATAATTATAAAGATTCTGTTTTGGCTATGATTCAAACTAATATCTGTAATGGCCCAATATATTTCAATTGTTTTCCAAACTTTTCAGTAGATCTTCAAGACCCATTAATCTTATCTTCATTAATTTTAGATATTCAAATTTTAAATAATAAATTTAAAGAGTTTGCTAGAAATTTTGCAATTGTTTTCCGTGTTTATTTTAGATTAATGAATTCCACAGTTAATCCAAAATTCATACATGAGGCTTCTTCAAAAGAAGAAACTATTTTTATAGAGGTTCATGCTGAGAATACTAAATCAATAGTTTCTACAGCAAAAACCTTGAGATGGGATCAAATTTCTATTCCTGAGACACTTCAATTCTCAAATCCAATGCCTCCTAGAAACATAAGACAAGAAATAGAATGCATTGAGGAAGACGAAAATAAAGTTCTTATAAGGTTTGGGTCTATGAGAGAATTATCTAGTTCTCCTTGTACTTCTTCCAACTATCCACGAAGATCTTTTTCTTTTTCTCAAAAAACAACTTCAGTCATTTCTGAACCAATCAAAGTCAGATATAAATCTCCTATTCCTGAATATGAAGCAAATGCTTCTCAAACTTCTCAAATCTCTTCATCTAGACCTGCATCTCCCACAATGTCTGATATGCAAAATTTTGACTCTATCAATACAATTACTAAAGATTTTGAAATAGATAAAAACTATCTAAGAGATGAATTTAATTCCTCTCACAATGCTGAACATCGAGATTGGTTTAGATCTTTTTCTCGCTCCTTTAAAGACTCAATAAGAGATGTATGGTATAAAGATATGAATACTCTTCAAATTAATATCCCGTTTTTTACATGGTTTTTATTGTTTTGTGAAAAACAAGGTATTGCTAATCCATATTCTCAAAATCACATATTTGTACAAACCAAACTTCAAAAAAATTGGGTTTTGAAAGATGGACAAACAATTAGTTCAGTTCATCCACCATTACAAAATATTACTTTTCCCTATTATGACCGTGAAATAAAGGCTAGTCCTTTTAAAGAAGGAAGAGTAGATCAAACAGATAAAACTCCAAATGTAGAAGACATCATTAAAATTTATCATCAAAATAATTTTACAAATCAAATCCTTCATACTGTTGCTACACAAGTAGATCAACTTTCAAATAAGGTTGATAATTTACAAAAAGAAACCTCTAGATCCATAGCCCCTAATACGATTGCATCATTAGGATCTGATAAGGTTTCTGCACCGCATTTCAAACCACCAGGATTAACTATACCTATGACTCAAATGTTTCCAAAATATGGTTTTACTTCTTCTAACTCTAATTCTGCAGTGTTAGATAAAATTCAAAAATCTTTACAAAAATTAGCAGATAGTCCAAGTCATATTAAGGTTTTGAGTAAATATCAAAGTTCAGAGATATCTTCTGATGAAGAAAATTCTAAGTCTTTAATCATTTCAAAAGTTGCAAAGCAATTTCAAGAATCTGATAATGATCCTCATCAAATTAATAAAATACGATCATCTTGGAAGAATATCCCTACAAAAAACTATTATCCTAGGCCTACTCCTGTTGATCTTCAATATGAAGAAAGGTCTACATTTACCTCCAAATCCTTTTCTCCAGATATGATCCATGAATGGAACATAGATGGAAAATCTGATTATGAAATTCTTAATACTCTTCAAAATATGGGAATGGCTATTGTAGCTTACAAGGCAAAACCTTTGGATGAACAAATAATTTTTGGTTTTATTATATCAGGTTTTACTGGGCAATTAAAAAACTGGTGGGATAATCTTCTCACTTTATAAGACAGATTAGAAATTTTGAATCACGTTACTGACATCATGGATGATCAAGGAAATAAAATTTTTTGTTGCAATTTTGATTGTTGTAATTGTTCTTCAATCCTTTGAAAAGAAATTTCTTCTTTTAAAGAGAAAAATGTGGAATTTCTTTTTGATCTCGTTGACAAATCCAAGATAAAGAGATCAAAAGAGAAACCCTTTTGAAACTCAAAACTATGGTTTTGGGTAAAACCTCTACCTCTAAAAACAAAGAAAAAATTCCAATTCCTCAAATTGAACCTTTCAATATTTCAAAATTATTAGAAAAATACTCTTCCAAAGAAATGACTTCTAAATTAATTCCTATTAAGAATCAAACTCTTTCGGTCAAAGATCTTCAACTTGAAATAAATAAAATCAAAGAAGACATCATTTCTATCAAAAATAGTTTAAAGCATTTAGAAATCAAAGATTTCGAACTTGAAACAAAATTATCTATTTTAGAAAACCCCATCTATAAAGAAAATCTTTCTTTGGGAAAAGAGAAAGTTAATGGGGATGATGATGATTTTATCACCGTTATTAATAAAATTAATTTTGAAAAATGGTACGTACCAGTTACTTTTCAAATTGGAGATTTTCAAAAAACCTATATTGCTTTAATTGATAGTGGAGCGGATCAAAATTGCTTAAGGGAAGGATTAGTCCCAACCAAATTTTATGAAAAAACAAAAACTCGGTTATATAGTGCAAATAGTTCACCCATGGATATTAAATATAAAATTTCAAAAGGGAAGATCATAAATCAAAATTATAGTTTTACTAATACTTTCATTATTATTAATGATATTAAGGAAGAAATAATATTAGGTACTCCCTTTTTAACACAAATTTATCCTTTTTGGGTTGATGACAAAGGTGTTCATACAAAAATTTTAGGGAAACAATTATCATTTCCTTTTTTAAGTCCCATGTTACAAAAAGATATTAATTTATTACAAAATTCTTCAATAATACAAAGTATAAATTTAATAAAACAAAAAGAATTTCAAATTTCCTCTTTAAAAGAAGAAATTTCTTTTCAAAGGATTGAAGAACAATTACAACAATCAAAATTGCAACAAAAAATTTTTAATTTAGAAAATATTTTTAAATCAAAAGTTTGTGCTGATATTCCAAATGCCTTTTGGGATAGAAAAAGGCATATTGTCACATTGCCATATGAAAAGGATTTCTCTGAAAAAAATATTCCTACAAAAGCTAGACCCATCCAAATGAATTCTGAGCATCTTGAATTCTGAAAGAAAGAAATTCAAACTCTTTTAGATAAAAAATTAATAACTCCATCCAAATCTCCTTGGAGCTGTGCAGCATTTTATGTTATGAATGCAGCAGAAAAAGAAAGAGGAGTTCCTAGATTAGTTATTAATTACAAACCTTTAAACAAAGTTCTTCAATGGATAAGATATCCAATCCCAAATAAAAGAGATTTAATTAATCGCTTATATAAAGCCAAAATATTTTCAAAATTTGATATGAAATCTGGTTTCTAGCAAATACAAATTGCTAAAGAAGATAGGTATAAAAGTGCATTCACGGTACCATTTGGACATTATGAGTGGAATGTAATGCCTTTTGGACTTAAAAATGCTCCTTCTGAATTTCAACATATAATGAATGATATTTTCAATCAATTTTCTTCATTCATAATTGTTTATATAGATGATGTTTTAATTTTTTCTCATGATATTGATCAACATTTCAAACATTTACATATATTTCTAAACACTGTTGAAAAAAATGGTTTAGTAGTTTCTGCCACTAAAATGAAATTATTTCAAACAAAAATTAGATTTTTGGGACATGACATTTATAAAGGAACAATCAAGCCAATTACAAGGTCTTTAGAATTTGCAGAAAAATTCCCTAACGAAATTAAAGACAAAACCCAGTTACAAAGATTTTTGGGATGTCTAAATTATATATCAGATTTTTTCCCAAAGCTCAGACAAATTTGCATGCCCCTCTTTCAAAGACTTCAAAAAAATCCGCCTCCCTGGTCAGAAATTCATACTAAGACTATTATTGAATTAAAACAAAAAATCAAATCACTTCCATGTCTAGGCATTCCAGATCCATCTGCATTCATGATAGTAGAAACAGATGCATCAGAAATAGGATATGGTGGCATATTAAAACAAAGAATAGATACAAAAGAACAATTAGTTAGATTTCATTCAGGTCTCTGGCTCGGACCTCAAAAAAATTATTCTACCATTAAAAAAGAAATTTTATCTATAGTACTATGCGTTTCAAAATTTCAAGATGATCTTTACAACAAAAAATTTTTGATAAGGATCGACTGCAAATCTGCAAAAGAGGTTCTAGAAAAGGATGTCAAAAACATTGTTTCTAAACAAATTTTTGCAAGATGGCAAGCAATTTTATCAGTATTTGATTTTCAAATAGAGCATATAAGAGGCGAAAGTAACTCTCTCCCTGATTTCTTAACCAGAGAATTTCTACAGGGACATCATAATGCCAAGGAAGAAGAATCAGCAAGAAAAACTCAAAGGGTTCCAGAGTTCAGATGATTACGAAATGGAACCAGATCCAAAACCAAACAAAACAGAACAAAATAAATTTTCATCCTCCAAAAATCTTCAAACTACCCTATCCATTTCAAACAAATTTACTCCCTATTGGTAAGGGAGTGCAGGATCGATAGAGAAAATAATTTAATAATTTTGTGGATATAAATCTTATTATATAATTGATAATAATAAGATAAGTAAAGAAAGTTAGATTTATTTGAGATAAGACTTAAACAAAAGAAAATTACAGGATGCTCTCATCTTAGAGCTAGACACTTAATTTATAAACAAAGGAACAGATAAGGTGCAATCTGCTCTTCCAATAAGAAACTAAAGAGAAAAAGTAAATAGTACAAACATAATTATTAAAGTTACACTATAATATTGTAGAAGATGCTTTGAATTACTATTGAAGATGCTTTACTGTTGAAGATGCTTTGAATCACTGTTGGAGATGCTTTACTGTTGAAGATGCTTTGAATTAATGTTGGAGATGCTTTTAATTTCGTCATTGCTTACGTTTGTGCTTCCGGATGAATTAATTTGAGTTGTTGAACATTTGAATGATACTTTTGATTTCGTCATTGCTTACGTTTGTGCTTCCGGATGAATTAAATTGAGTTGTTGAACATTTGAATTGAACTTTTGTGAACTCAATATTAAAAGTCATATGGATCTTGAGCAAATGGGCCACCAAATGTTGGATCATAAGACTCATTTGAAAACTCCGATAAAATCTCATCAGAGGATTCTTCTGATAATATTTTCTTTGCATATTGTGGATCTTCAAGAATCTTTTTAAGAATAGCTTTCTGGACTTTAGATAATGATTCTGAATTTGGACTTTCTACTTTGGGGTTTTTATTGTGTTGAGGAGAGTTTGAATTTGATGTTGCTTTTGAGGGTGAAGGTTTGTTGGTGGTTGATGGAGATTGGTATTCCATTTTTATACCGGTTTGAAAAAAGGAGATAACATTTTTTGTTGAACAAATTTCTAAAGTAAATTTGTCCTACCATTTAATTTTGAATTCTCTTATTAATGAATATGGATATGGACGTGGAAGGTGTTGTTTGAGACAGTAACTCCAACATAGAATCCATGGAATTTTAAATTCTGCATGAAACATGACTGGAGTTTCATAAGCTTGATAATTTGAATTGGCAACAAAAGTTGTGAAACCCTCATTGCATTCTTTTGGATAAATTTGAGGAGTTGGTCCAAATAAATACCACCAATGATAAAACCACATAGGATATTTCTTTGGACAATATTTGTCAAATATAAAAAACCATGAATGATCAAATGGTCTGAATAAAAATGCTCTATACCAGGCCATTTTGTAATCATAGTATGAGTAATTTTGAGGGAAAAATCTTTTTGAAAAAATTCGTTCTGCATAAGGGTCTCCCCATTCTACAGAAGAAATAATTTTCTTAAAAGTACATTTTGAATAAATTATTTTTTCTGAAGAATCCTTGATATGTTGGATTTCAACAGAGTTTGAATCTACTAAAATAAATTCATAAAACCTTTGAGTTTTAAAACGATTTTCTGGTATCCATTCGCAACCTTTTGGAAAAGTTTTTTGATTGATTGAATTAATAATTTGTGGGCTTTGAGGAATTGTAAAATTAGTGAGATATTGATGCAAATGTGGTTGCATCAAGTAAAGATAGCAAAGGGAACAGCATCACGCACATGGACATGGGAACAACATGGAAATGGGAACAGCTCATGGTTCAGAACAGGGCAGCAGCAACCCAACGACCAGGCCACCTTGCACGACACATGGAGACCAAACCGGTGTATCCTTGACCTGGGTTAAAGTGGAAATGGAATCTTGGTACATGGAACTTCATGCCTTGGCCCAAGAACATCACTATGCATCAAGGATAACCCACTGAAATGAGACGTGAAGGTCAGCCACTCAACAAGAAGTACAAATCAGAACAGCAAGCTTGTTCTGACCAGCTCACCTAGCACGCGTTGTGTAGATCGTGTTTCATGGTATCTTGTGCCACCAAGGGTTGAAATAGAATCTCTACACTAGGAACTTGCTATCAAAGTCCTAAAACCACTCTAAAAAGCCACGTGGAGTCCTAGAAGCTAAGGTGAAGGAGGGCTGCTCGAAGGATTTGCAGATCAGAATTTGTCTAAGTGTTTTGTTTCTGTTTTAAGTACCCATGTATTAGCACGTGCGTTTTAATTAGGCTCGTGACTTTATAGCTGTTATGATTAGTTGAGGACTCTATATAAGGAGGGCCTCCCCCATGTAATAGACGTTGAACATTGTTGTGATAAATCAAAGTAATTGAGGTATATTTCAGAAAAAGGGATTTTTCTGTTTTTTAGAAGTTTATTTGCAAACTTCATCAGAGTTGTGAGACAACTTTGGCCGGAGAGATTGAAGAGTTACATAGCAACTCGTATTCTCAAGGTAGCAATACAATCAAGGCTTAAAACATCCTTGCATTGTGAATATCGTAGAGTAATCATACAAGGCAGACAAAGTGCCTCAGTCATCAACATCGGAAAATCAAGAAAGTGACTTCTTGGTCTGTTTTGAGTGCCTGAGGGTTTGTTTGTGAAGTATTTTGGGCTTCCGTGTGTGTAATTGATTAAGCTTGTTAAACAACGAGAATCATTGCATAACAAAGGCCAAAATCGGCCCTTCGTTTTGCATCAGATATACATTTTCTATTTCGGTTTTTGTAATGTATGCAGATTTGGTAAAGCTTTGTGTTGGTATTTTTGTAGTTGGTTCTTTTTGTTTTGAATTTGGAATAATATTTTGTGAAGTAGGCTCTTGAACAATTTGTGAATATGGAAGTGGGGGAAAATCATTTAGTTGAGTAAATTTGTTTGAAATGGATAGGGTAGTTTGAAGATTTTTGGAGGATGAAAATTTATTTTGTTCTGTTTTGTTTGGTTTTGGATCTGGTTCCATTTCGTAATCATCTGAACTCTGGAACCCTTTGAGTTTTTCTTGCTGATTCTTCTTCCTTGGCATTATGATGTCCCTGTAGAAATTCTCTGGTTAAGAAATCAGGGAGAGAGTTACTTTCGCCTCTTATATGCTCTATTTGAAAATCAAATACTGATAAAATTGCTTGCCATCTTGCAAAAATTTGTTTAGAAACAATGTTTTTGACATCCTTTTCTAGAACCTCTTTTGCAGATTTGCAGTCGATCCTTATCAAAAATTTTTTGTTGTAAAGATCATCTTGAAATTTTGAAACGCATAGTACTATAGATAAAATTTCTTTTTTAATGGTAGAATAATTTTTTTGAGGTCCGAGCCAGAGACCTGAATGAAATCTAACTAATTGTTCTTTTGTATCTATTCTTTGTTTTAATATGCCACCATATCCTATTTCTGATGCATCTGTTTCTACTATCATGAATGCAGATGGATCTGGAATGCCTAGACATGGAAGTGATTTGATTTTTTGTTTTAATTCAATAATAGTCTTAGTATGAATTTCTGACCAGGGAGGCGGATTTTTTTGAAGTCTTTGAAAGAGGGGCATGCAAATTTGTCTGAGCTTTGGGAAAAAATCTGATATATAATTTAGACATCCCAAAAATCTTTGTAACTGGGTTTTGTCTTTAATTTCGTTAGGGAATTTTTCTGCAAATTCTAAAGACCTTGTAATTGGCTTGATTGTTCCTTTATAAATGTCATGTCCCAAAAATCTAATTTTTGTTTGAAATAATTTCATTTTAGTGGCAGAAACTACTAAACCATTTTTTTCAACAGTGTTTAGAAATATATGTAAATGTTTGAAATGTTGATCAATATCATGAGAAAAAATTAAAACATCATCTATATAAACAATTATGAATGAAGAAAATTGATTGAAAATATCATTCATTATATGTTGAAATTCAGAAGGAGCATTTTTAAGTCCAAAAGGCATTACATTCCACTCATAATGTCCAAATGGTACCGTGAATGCAGTTTTATACCTATCTTCTTTAGCAATTTGTATTTGCCAGAAACCAGATTTCATATCAAATTTTGAAAATATTTTGGCTTTATATAAGCGATTAATTAAATCTCTTTTATTTGGGATTGGATATCTTATCCATTGAAGAACTTTGTTTAAAGGTTTGTAATTAATAACTAATCTAGGAACTCCTCTTTCTTTTTCTGCTGCATTCATAACATAAAATGCTGCACAGCTCCAAGGAGATTTGGATGGAGTTATTAATTTTTTATCTAAAAGAGTTTGAATTTCTTTCTTGCAGAATTCAAGATGCTCAGAATTCATTTGGATGGGTCTAGCTTTTGTAGGAATATTTTTTTCAGAGAAATCCTTTTCATATGGCAATGTGACAATATGCCTTTTTCTATCCCAAAAGGCATTTGGAATATCAGCACAAACTTTTGATTTAAAAATATTTTCTAAATTAAAAATTTTTTGTTGCAATTTTGATTGTTGTAATTGTTCATCAATCCTTTGAAAAGAAATTTCTTCTTTTAAAGAGGAAATTTGAAATTCTTTTTGTTTTATTAAATTTATACTTTGTATTATTGAAGAATTTTGTAATAAATTAATATCCTTTTGTAACATGGGACTTAAAAAAGGAAATGATAATTGTTTCCCTAAAATTTTTGTATGAACACCTTTGTCATCAACCCAAAAAGGATAAATTTGTGTTAAAAAGGGAGTACCTAATATTATTTCTTCCTTAATATCATTAATAATAATGAAAGTATTAGTAAACCTATAATTTTCATTTATGATTTTCCCTTTTGAAATTTTATATTTAATATCCATGGGTGAACTATTTGCACTATATAACCGAGTTTTTGTTTTTTCATAAAATTTGGTTGGGACTAATCCTTCCCTTAAGCAATTTTGATCCGCTCCACTATCAATTAAAGCAATATAGGTTTTTTGAAAATCTCCAATTTGAAAAGTAACTGGTACGTACCATTTTTCAAAATTAATTTTATTAATAACGGTGATAAAATCATCATCATCCCCATTAACTTTCGCTTTTCCCAAAGAAAGATTTTCTTTATAGATGGGGTTTTCCAAAATAGATAATTTTGTTTCAAGTTCGAAATCTTTGATTTCTAAATGCTTTAAACTATTTTTGATAGAAATGATGTCTTCTTTGATTTTATTTATTTCAAGTTGAAGATCTTTGACCGAAAGAGTTTGATTCTTAATAGGAATTAATTTAGAAGTCATTTCTTTGGAAGAGTATTTTTCTAATAATTTTGAAATATTGAAAGGTTCAATTTGAGGAATTGGAATTTTTTCTTTGTTTTTAGAGGTAGAGGTTTCACCCAAAACCATAGTTTTGAGTTTCAAAAGGGTTTCTCTTTTGATCTCTTTATCTTGGATTTTGTCAACGAGATCAAAAAGAAATTCCACATTTTTCTCTTTATCTGTTAAAACATTAATGCATTTGATAGGAGAGGATGAAATCGAAGATTCAGAATCAGAAGTTTGATCATTAATTTGTAAAATTTCGTCATCTTCCTTTTCTGAAGAAGAAGAAGAAGAAGTAGACTCAGGAGTTTGTAATAATATTTTGGATATTTTATCTCCTAGCTCAGAGTCGTTAATAAATAATTCTTGAATCTTTTTCTTTGTGGTACAAGCATTTGCTTTATGCCCAGGTTTTCCACACGAATAACAAAAGATTTTGAAAGCTTTGTTTGATTTTCGGAAATTTCCGAAATTTTTCTTTCCTCGTTTCTTTCGATAATAAGAAGGATAAGAATTTTTATTTTTATCTTTTGAAAATTTAGAAAATTGTTTTTTAATTTTCTTTTTTGTAGAGGGAGCTCTAATAGCTTCCATACCAAATGCTTCACAGAAACATCCAATTTCTTTCCTAGATTGTTTCTTTTCAGAGGTATATTTGGCTTGGAGTTTGAGTTCTTCACATAAAGAAAGACCTTCCTTTTTAATGAAAGCGAATAGTCCTCCATAAGTAGTATTATTAAGAGCTTGTTCTTTATCTGTATCATGTTCAGCTATTTTTCTAAAAATTCTTTGAGCAAATAATTTTGGTAGTCCTGATATAAATTTTTCTTTCCAAAAACTTTGATTGCAATCTTCTCTTTGTAAAACATAACTAAAGAAGGTATCTTTATACCATCTATAGTCACTTAAAGTTGGGCAACGTAAATTTTGTAAAATCGTTTCTCCAGAAGAAAGAGTTTGAGTAGGGTTACCGACAAAATGAAAGGCAATAACTATGATTAAGAAATCACAGCAGTCAGATTTTTGAAATACATTTCCTTGATCATCCATGATGTCAGTAACGTGATTCAAAATTTCTAATCTGTCTTGTAAAGTGAGAAGATTATCCCACCAGTTTTTTAATTGCCCAGTAAAACCTGATATAATAAAACCAAAAATTATTTGTTCATCCAAAGGTTTTGCCTTGTAAGCTACAATAGCCATTCCCATATTTTGAAGAGTATTAAGAATTTCATAATCAGATTTTCCATCTATGTTCCATTCATGGATCATATCTGGAGAAAAGGATTTGGAGGTAAATGTAGACCTTTCTACATATTGAAGATCAACAGGAGTAGGCCTAGGATAATAGTTTTTTGTAGGGATATTCTTCCAAGATGATCGTATTTTATTAATTTGATGA
Organism: Amaranthus tricolor; assembly: GCF_026212465.1. Taxonomy (NCBI): domain Eukaryota; kingdom Viridiplantae; phylum Streptophyta; class Magnoliopsida; order Caryophyllales; family Amaranthaceae; genus Amaranthus; species Amaranthus tricolor. The sequence goes on from NC_080047.1 coordinate 29,355,310, forward strand.
GGATCATTATCAGATTCTTGAAATTGCTTTGCAACTTTTGAAATGATTAAAGACTTAGAATTTTCTTCATCAGAAGATATCTCTGAACTTTGATATTTACTCAAAACCTTAATATGACTTGGACTATCTGCTAATTTTTGTAAAGATTTTTGAATTTTATCTAACACTGCAGAATTAGAGTTAGAAGAAGTAAAACCATATTTTGGAAACATTTGAGTCATAGGTATAGTTAATCCTGGTGGTTTGAAATGCGGTGCAGAAACCTTATCAGATCCTAATGATGCAATCGTATTAGGGGCTATGGATCTAGAGGTTTCTTTTTGTAAATTATCAACCTTATTTGAAAGTTGATCTACTTGTGTAGCAACGGTATGAAGGATTTGATTTGTAAAATTATTTTGATGATAAATTTTAATGATGTCTTCTACATTTGGAGTTTTATCTGTTTGATCTACTCTTCCTTCTTTAAAAGGACTAGCCTTTATTTCACGGTCATAATAGGGAAAAGTAATATTTTGTAATGGTGGATGAACTGAACTAATTGTTTGTCCATCTTTCAAAACCCAATTTTTTTGAAGTTTGGTTTGTACAAATATGTGATTTTGAGAATATGGATTAGCAATACCTTGTTTTTCACAAAACAATAAAAACCATGTAAAAAACGGGATATTAATTTGAAGAGTATTCATATCTTTATACCATACATCTCTTATTGAGTCTTTAAAGGAGCGAGAAAAAGATCTAAACCAATCTCGATGTTTAGCATTGTGAGAGGAATTAAATTCATCTCTTAGATAGTTTTTATCTATTTCAAAATCTTTAGTAATTGTATTGATAGAGTCAAAATTTTGCATATCAGACATTGTGGGAGATGCAGGTCTAGATGAAGAGATTTGAGAAGTTTGAGAAGCATTTGCTTCATATTCAGGAATAGGAGATTTATATCTGACTTTGATTGGTTCAGAAATGACTGAAGTTGTTTTTTGAGGAAAAGAAAAAGATCTTCGTGGATAGTTGGAAGAAGAAGTACAAGGAGAACTAGATAATTCTCTCATAGACCCAAACCTTATAAGAACTTTATTTTCGTCTTCCTCAATGCATTCTATTTCTTGTCTTATGTTTCTAGGAGGCATTGGATTTGAGAATTGAAATGTCTCAGGAATAGAAATTTGATCCCATCTCAAGGTTTTTGCTGTAGAAACTATTGATTTAGTATTCTCAGCATGAACCTCTATAAAAATAGTTTCTTCTTTTGAAGAAGCCTCATGTATGAATTTTGGATTAACTGTGGAATTCATTAATCTAAAATAAACACGGAAAACAATTGCAAAATTTCTAGCAAACTCTTTAAATTTATTATTTAAAATTTGAATATCTAAAATTAATGAAGATAAGATTAATGGGTCTTGAAGATCTACTGTAAAGTTTGGAAAACAATTGAAATATATTGGGCCATTACAGATATTAGTTTGAATCATAGCCAAAACAGAATCTTTATAATTATTAAGTCGATCGTCTCTGAGAGCTAGGAAAATTGGACAATCAACTCCTTTATGAACTAATGGTTTTATTCCTATTTGAACAAGGCCAAAATGAATAAATCTAAATTTGTGTTTGAGATAAGCTTTAAGGCTGGATTCTGAAAGTAAATGCATAGTTTTAGATTCTTTTTGAATGCTTCTAGTCTCTTCATGAGTTTTGATGCTAAATGCAGTCTTAAAATCAGTAATGCCTATATGATAAATTTTAGTAAGATTTTCTTTTGGAATTTCCCAATTTGAAAAGTTCTTTTCTATATGAACTTCACTACTTTGAATTATATTATTAGGTGATCCTAAACTAATAGCTTTCCTTAACCAGTTTGCCATTAATAAATTAAATGTTGCATAAACTAAATATGATTGAATTGAATGGGAACAGTGGGACCACCTAACCGGGAACACCAAGACTTAAAATGGCTTACCAACAACTTAATTAGGCTGACCAAGCACTTTACCAACACTCAATACAAATGCAATTTAATAAATGCACAATTAATCAATTTAATAACTTACTGGCTCTGATACCAATAGGGAGTACCTAATATTATTTCTTCCTTAATATCATTAATAATAATGAAAGTATTAGTAAAACTATAATTTTGATTTATGATCTTCCCTTTTGAAATTTTATATTTAATATCCATGGGTGAACTATTTGCACTATATAACCGAGTTTTTGTTTTTTCATAAAATTTGGTTGGGACTAATCCTTCCCTTAAGCAATTTTGATCCGCTCCACTATCAATTAAAGCAATATAGGTTTTTTGAAAATCTCCAATTTGAAAAGTAACTGGTACGTACCATTTTTGAAAATTAATTTTATTAATAACGGTGATAAAATCATCATCATCCCCATTAACTTTCTCTTTTCCCAAAGAAAGATTTTCTTTATAGATGGGGTTTTCTAAAATAGATAATTTTGTTTCAAGTTCGAAATCTTTGATTTCTAAATGCTTTAAACTATTTTTGATAGAAATGATGTCTTCTTTGATTTTATTTATTTCAAGTTGAAGATCTTTGACCGAAAGAGTTTGATTCTTAATAGGAATTAATTTAGAAGTCATTTCTTTGGAAGAGTATTTTTCTAATAATTTTGAAATATTGAAAGGTTCAATTTGAGGAATTGGAATTTTTTCTTTGTTTTTAGAGGTAGAGGTTTTACCCAAAACCATAGTTTTGAGTTTCAAAAGGGTTTCTCTTTTGATCTCTTTATCTTGGATTTTGTCAACGAGATCAAAAAGAAATTCCACATTTTTCTCTTTAAAAGAAGAAATTTCTTTTCAAAGGATTGAAGAACAATTACAACAATCAAAATTGCAACAAAAAATTTTATTTCCTTGATCATCCATGATGTCAGTAACGTGATTCAAAATTTCTAATCTGTCTTATAAAGTGAGAAGATTATCCCACCAGTTTTTTAATTGCCCAGTAAAACCTGATATAATAAAACCAAAAATTATTTGTTCATCCAAAGGTTTTGCCTTGTAAGCTACAATAGCCATTCCCATATTTTGAAGAGTATTAAGAATTTCATAATCAGATTTTCCATCTATGTTCCATTCATGGATCATATCTGGAGAAAAGGATTTGGAGGTAAATGTAGACCTTTCTTCATATTGAAGATCAACAGGAGTAGGCCTAGGATAATAGTTTTTTGTAGGGATATTCTTCCAAGATGATCGTATTTTATTAATTTGATGAGGATCATTATCAGATTCTTGAAATTGCTTTGCAACTTTTGAAATGATTAAAGACTTAGAATTTTCTTCATCAGAAGATATCTCTGAACTTTGATATTTACTCAAAACCTTAATATGACTTGGACTATCTGCTAATTTTTGTAAAGATTTTTGAATTTTATCTAACACTGCAGAATTAGAGTTAGAAGAAGTAAAACCATATTTTGGAAACATTTGAGTCATAGGTATAGTTAATCCTGGTGGTTTGAAATGCGGTGCAGAAACCTTATCAGATCCTAATGATGCAATCGTATTAGGGGCTATGGATCTAGAGGTTTCTTTTTGTAAATTATCAACCTTATTTGAAAGTTGATCTACTTGTGTAGCAACGGTATGAAGGATTTGATTTGTAAAATTATTTTGATGATAAATTTTAATGATGTCTTCTACATTTGGAGTTTTATCTGTTTGATCTACTCTTCCTTCTTTAAAAGGACTAGCCTTTATTTCACGGTCATAATAGGGAAAAGTAATATTTTGTAATGGTGGATGAACTGAACTAATTGTTTGTCCATCTTTCAAAACCCAATTTTTTTGAAGTTTGGTTTGTACAAATATGTGATTTTGAGAATATGGATTAGCAATACCTTGTTTTTCACAAAACAATAAAAACCATGTAAAAAACGGGATATTAATTTGAAGAGTATTCATATCTTTATACCATACATCTCTTATTGAGTCTTTAAAGGAGCGAGAAAAAGATCTAAACCAATCTCGATGTTTAGCATTGTGAGAGGAATTAAATTCATCTCTTAGATAGTTTTTATCTATTTCAAAATCTTTAGTAATTGTATTGATAGAGTCAAAATTTTGCATATCAGACATTGTGGGAGATGCAGGTCTAGATGAAGAGATTTGAGAAGTTTGAGAAGCATTTGCTTCATATTCAGGAATAGGAGATTTATATCTGACTTTGATTGGTTCAGAAATGACTGAAGTTGTTTTTTGAGGAAAAGAAAAAGATCTTCGTGGATAGTTGGAAGAAGAAGTACAAGGAGAACTAGATAATTCTCTCATAGACCCAAACCTTATAAGAACTTTATTTTCGTCTTCCTCAATGCATTCTATTTCTTGTCTTATGTTTCTAGGAGGCATTGGATTTGAGAATTGAAATGTCTCAGGAATAGAAATTTGATCCCATCTCAAGGTTTTTGCTGTAGAAACTATTGATTTAGTATTCTCAGCATGAACCTCTATAAAAATAGTTTCTTCTTTTGAAGAAGCCTCATGTATGAATTTTGGATTAACTGTGGAATTCATTAATCTAAAATAAACACGGAAAACAATTGCAAAATTTCTAGCAAACTCTTTAAATTTATTATTTAAAATTTGAATATCTAAAATTAATGAAGATAAGATTAATGGGTCTTGAAGATCTACTGTAAAGTTTGGAAAACAATTGAAATATATTGGGCCATTACAGATATTAGTTTGAATCATAGCCAAAACAGAATCTTTATAATTATTAAGTCGATCGTCTCTGAGAGCTAGGAAAATTGGACAATCAACTCCTTTATGAACTAATGGTTTTATTCCTATTTGAACAAGGCCAAAATGAATAAATCTAAATTTGTGTTTGAGATAAGCTTTAAGGCTGGATTCTGAAAGTAAATGCATAGTTTTAGATTCTTTTTGAATGCTTCTAGTCTCTTCATGAGTTTTGATGCTAAATGCAGTCTTAAAATCAGTAATGCCTATATGATAAATTTTAGTAAGATTTTCTTTTGGAATTTCCCAATTTGAAAAGTTCTTTTCTATATGAACTTCACTACTTTGAATTATATTATTAGGTGATCCTAAACTAATAGCTTTCCTTAACCAGTTTGCCATTAATAAATTAAATGTTGCATAAACTAAATATGATTGAATTGAATGGGAACAGTGGGACCACCTAACCGGGAACACCAAGACTTAAAATGGCTTACCAACAACTTAATTAGGCTGACCAAGCACTTTACCAACACTCAATACAAATGCAATTTAATAAATGCACAATTAATCAATTTAATAACTTACTGGCTCTGATACCAATAGGGAGTACCTAATATTATTTCTTCCTTAATATCATTAATAATAATGAAAGTATTAGTAAAACTATAATTTTGATTTATGATCTTCCCTTTTGAAATTTTATATTTAATATCCATGGGTGAACTATTTGCACTATATAACCGAGTTTTTGTTTTTTCATAAAATTTGGTTGGGACTAATCCTTCCCTTAAGCAATTTTGATCCGCTCCACTATCAATTAAAGCAATATAGGTTTTTTGAAAATCTCCAATTTGAAAAGTAACTGGTACGTACCATTTTTGAAAATTAATTTTATTAATAACGGTGATAAAATCATCATCATCCCCATTAACTTTCTCTTTTCCCAAAGAAAGATTTTCTTTATAGATGGGGTTTTCTAAAATAGATAATTTTGTTTCAAGTTCGAAATCTTTGATTTCTAAATGCTTTAAACTATTTTTGATAGAAATGATGTCTTCTTTGATTTTATTTATTTCAAGTTGAAGATCTTTGACCGAAAGAGTTTGATTCTTAATAGGAATTAATTTAGAAGTCATTTCTTTGGAAGAGTATTTTTCTAATAATTTTGAAATATTGAAAGGTTCAATTTGAGGAATTGGAATTTTTTCTTTGTTTTTAGAGGTAGAGGTTTTACCCAAAACCATAGTTTTGAGTTTCAAAAGGGTTTCTCTTTTGATCTCTTTATCTTGGATTTTGTCAACGAGATCAAAAAGAAATTCCACATTTTTCTCTTTAAAAGAAGAAATTTCTTTTCAAAGGATTGAAGAACAATTACAACAATCAAAATTGCAACAAAAAATTTTATTTCCTTGATCATCCATGATGTCAGTAACGTGATTCAAAATTTCTAATCTGTCTTATAAAGTGAGAAGATTATCCCACCAGTTTTTTAATTGCCCAGTAAAACCTGATATAATAAAACCAAAAATTATTTGTTCATCCAAAGGTTTTGCCTTGTAAGCTACAATAGCCATTCCCATATTTTGAAGAGTATTAAGAATTTCATAATCAGATTTTCCATCTATGTTCCATTCATGGATCATATCTGGAGAAAAGGATTTGGAGGTAAATGTAGACCTTTCTTCATATTGAAGATCAACAGGAGTAGGCCTAGGATAATAGTTTTTTGTAGGGATATTCTTCCAAGATGATCGTATTTTATTAATTTGATGAGGATCATTATCAGATTCTTGAAATTGCTTTGCAACTTTTGAAATGATTAAAGACTTAGAATTTTCTTCATCAGAAGATATCTCTGAACTTTGATATTTACTCAAAACCTTAATATGACTTGGACTATCTGCTAATTTTTGTAAAGATTTTTGAATTTTATCTAACACTGCAGAATTAGAGTTAGAAGAAGTAAAACCATATTTTGGAAACATTTGAGTCATAGGTATAGTTAATCCTGGTGGTTTGAAATGCGGTGCAGAAACCTTATCAGATCCTAATGATGCAATCGTATTAGGGGCTATGGATCTAGAGGTTTCTTTTTGTAAATTATCAACCTTATTTGAAAGTTGATCTACTTGTGTAGCAACGGTATGAAGGATTTGATTTGTAAAATTATTTTGATGATAAATTTTAATGATGTCTTCTACATTTGGAGTTTTATCTGTTTGATCTACTCTTCCTTCTTTAAAAGGACTAGCCTTTATTTCACGGTCATAATAGGGAAAAGTAATATTTTGTAATGGTGGATGAACTGAACTAATTGTTTGTCCATCTTTCAAAACCCAATTTTTTTGAAGTTTGGTTTGTACAAATATGTGATTTTGAGAATATGGATTAGCAATACCTTGTTTTTCACAAAACAATAAAAACCATGTAAAAAACGGGATATTAATTTGAAGAGTATTCATATCTTTATACCATACATCTCTTATTGAGTCTTTAAAGGAGCGAGAAAAAGATCTAAACCAATCTCGATGTTTAGCATTGTGAGAGGAATTAAATTCATCTCTTAGATAGTTTTTATCTATTTCAAAATCTTTAGTAATTGTATTGATAGAGTCAAAATTTTGCATATCAGACATTGTGGGAGATGCAGGTCTAGATGAAGAGATTTGAGAAGTTTGAGAAGCATTTGCTTCATATTCAGGAATAGGAGATTTATATCTGACTTTGATTGGTTCAGAAATGACTGAAGTTGTTTTTTGAGGAAAAGAAAAAGATCTTCGTGGATAGTTGGAAGAAGAAGTACAAGGAGAACTAGATAATTCTCTCATAGACCCAAACCTTATAAGAACTTTATTTTCGTCTTCCTCAATGCATTCTATTTCTTGTCTTATGTTTCTAGGAGGCATTGGATTTGAGAATTGAAATGTCTCAGGAATAGAAATTTGATCCCATCTCAAGGTTTTTGCTGTAGAAACTATTGATTTAGTATTCTCAGCATGAACCTCTATAAAAATAGTTTCTTCTTTTGAAGAAGCCTCATGTATGAATTTTGGATTAACTGTGGAATTCATTAATCTAAAATAAACACGGAAAACAATTGCAAAATTTCTAGCAAACTCTTTAAATTTATTATTTAAAATTTGAATATCTAAAATTAATGAAGATAAGATTAATGGGTCTTGAAGATCTACTGTAAAGTTTGGAAAACAATTGAAATATATTGGGCCATTACAGATATTAGTTTGAATCATAGCCAAAACAGAATCTTTATAATTATTAAGTCGATCGTCTCTGAGAGCTAGGAAAATTGGACAATCAACTCCTTTATGAACTAATGGTTTTATTCCTATTTGAACAAGGCCAAAATGAATAAATCTAAATTTGTGTTTGAGATAAGCTTTAATGCTGGATTCTGAAAGTAAATGCATAGTTTTAGATTCTTTTTGAATGCTTCTAGTCTCTTCATGAGTTTTGATGCTAAATGCAGTCTTAAAATCAGTAATGCCTATATGATAAATTTTAGTAAGATTTTCTTTTGGAATTTCCCAATTTGAAAAGTTCTTTTCTATATGAACTTCACTACTTTGAATTATATTATTAGGTGATCCTAAACTAATAGCTTTCCTTAACCAGTTTGCCATTAATAAATTAAATGTTGCATAAACTAAATATGATTGAATTGAATGGGAACAGTTGGGCCACCTAACCGGGAACACCAAGACTTAAAATGGCTTACCAACAACTTAATTAGGCTGACCAAGCACTTTACCAACACTCAATACAAATGCAATTTAATAAATGCACAATTAATCAATTTAATAACTTACTGGCTCTGATACCAATAGGGAGTACAGGATCGATAGAGAAAATAATTTAATAATTTTGTGGATATAAATCTTATTATATAATTGATAATAATAAGATAAGTAAAGAAAGTTAGATTTATTTGAGATAAGACTTAAACAAAAGAAAATTACAGGATGCTCTCATGTTAGAGCTAGACACTTAATTTATACACAAAGGAAGAGATAAGGTGCAATCTGCTCTTCCAATAAGAAACTAAAGAGAAAAAGTAAATAGTACAAACATAATTATTAAAGTTACACTATAATATTGTAGAAGATGCTTTGAGTTACTATTGAAGATGCTTTACTGTTGAAGATGCTTTGAATCACTGTTGGAGATGCTTTACTATTGAAGATGCTTTGAATTAATGTTGGAGATGCTTTTAATTTCGTCATTGCTTACGTTTGTGCTTCCGGATGAATTAATTTGAGTTGTTGAACATTTGAATGATACTTTTGATTTCGTCATTGCTTACGTTTCTGCTTCCGGATGAATTAAATTGAGTTGTTAAACATTTGAATTGAACTTTTGTGAACTCAATATTAAAAGTCATATGGATCTTGAGCAAATGGGCCACCAAATGTTGGATCATAAGACTCATTTGAAAACTCCGATAAAATCTCATCAGAGGATTCTTCTGATAATATTTTCTTTGCGTATTGTGGATCTTCAAGAATCTTTTTGAGAATAGCTTTCTGGACTTTGGATAATGATTCTGAATTTGGACTTTCTACTTTGGGGTTTTTATTGTGTTGAGGAGAGTTTGAATTTGATGTTGCTTTTGAGGGTGAAGGTTTGTTGGTGGTTGATGGAGATTGGTATTCCATTTTTATACCGGTTTGAAAAAAGGAGATAACATTTTTTGTTGAACAAATTTCTAAAGTAAATTTGTCCCACCATTTAATTTTGAATTCTCTTATTAATGAATATGGATATGGACGTGGAAGGTGTTGTTTGAGACAGTAACTCCAACATAGAATCCATGGAATTTTAAATTCTGCATGAAACATGACTGGAGTTTCATAAGCTTGATAATTTGAATTGGCAACAAAAGTTGTGAAACCCTCATTGCATTCTTTTGGATAAATTTGAGGAGTTGGTCCAAATAAATACCACCAATGATAAAACCACATAGGATATTTCTTTGGACAATATTTGTCAAATATAAAAAACCATGAATGATCAAATGGTCTGAATAAAAATGCTCTATACCAGGCCATTTTGTAATCATAGTATGAGTAATTTTGAGGGAAAAATCTTTTTGAAAAAATTCGTTCTGCATAAGGGTCTCCCTATTCTACAGAAGAAATAATTTTCTTAAAAATACATTTTGAATAAATTATTTTTTCTGAAGAATCCTTGATATGTTGGATTTCAACAGAGTTTGAATCTACTAAAATAAATTCATAAAACCTTTGAGTTTTAAAACGATTTTCTGGTATCCATTCGCAACCTTTTGGAAAAGTTTTTTGATTGATTGAATTAATAATTTGTGGGCTTTGAGGAATTGTAAAATTAGTGAGATATACATTTTCTATTTCGGTTTTTGTAATGTATGCAGATTTGGTAAAGCTTTGTGTTGGTATTTTTGTAGTTGGTTCTTTTTGTTTTGAATTTGGAATAATATTTTGTGAAGTAGGCTCTTGAACAATTTGTGAATATGGAAGTGGGGGAAAATCATTTAGTTGAGTAAATTTGTTTGAAATGGATAGGGTAGTTTGAAGATTTTTGGAGGATGAAAATTTATTTTGTTCTGTTTTGTTTGGTTTTGGATCTGGTTCCATTTCGTAATCATCTGAACTCTGGAACCCTTTGAGTTTTTCTTGCTGATTCTTCTTCCTTGGCATTATGATGTCCCTGTAGAAATTCTCTGGTTAAGAAATCAGGGAGAGAGTTACTTTCGCCTCTTATATGCTCTATTTGAAAATCAAATACTGATAAAATTGCTTGCCATCTTGCAAAAATTTGTTTAGAAACAATGTTTTTGACATCCTTTTCTAGAACCTCTTTTGCAGATTTGCAGTCGATCCTTATCAAAAATTTTTTGTTGTAAAGATCATCTTGAAATTTTGAAACGCATAGTACTATAGATAAAATTTCTTTTTTAATGGTAGAATAATTTTTTTGAGGTCCGAGCCAGAGACCTGAATGAAATCTAACTAATTGTTCTTTTGTATCTATTCTTTGTTTTAATATGCCACCATATCCTATTTCTGATGCATCTGTTTCTACTATCATGAATGCAGATGGATCTGGAATGCCTAGACATGGAAGTGATTTGATTTTTTGTTTTAATTCAATAATAGTCTTAGTATGAATTTCTGACCAGGGAGGCGGATTTTTTTGAAGTCTTTGAAAGAGGGGCATGCAAATTTGTCTGAGCTTTGGGAAAAAATCTGATATATAATTTAGACATCCCAAAAATCTTTGTAACTGGGTTTTGTCTTTAATTTCGTTAGGGAATTTTTCTGCAAATTCTAAAGACCTTGTAATTGGCTTGATTGTTCCTTTATAAATGTCATGTCCCAAAAATCTAATTTTTGTTTGAAATAATTTCATTTTAGTGGCAGAAACTACTAAACCATTTTTTTCAACAGTGTTTAGAAATATATGTAAATGTTTGAAATGTTGATCAATATCATGAGAAAAAATTAAAACATCATCTATATAAACAATTATGAATGAAGAAAATTGATTGAAAATATCATTCATTATATGTTGAAATTCAGAAGGAGCATTTTTAAGTCCAAAAGGCATTGAATTCCACTCATAATGTCCAAATGGTACCGTGAATGCAGTTTTATACCTATCTTCTTTAGCAATTTGTATTTGCCAGAAACCAGATTTCATATCAAATTTTGAAAATATTTTGGCTTTATATAAGCGATTAATTAAATCTCTTTTATTTGGGATTGGATATCTTATCCATTGAAGAACTTTGTTTAAAGGTTTGTAATTAATAACTAATCTAGGAACTCCTCTTTCTTTTTCTGCTGCATTCATAACATAAAATGCTGCACAGCTCCAAGGAGATTTGGATGGAGTTATTAATTTTTTATCTAAAAGAGTTTGAATTTCTTTCTTGCAGAATTCAAGATGCTCAGAATTCATTTGGATGGTCTAGCTTTTTGTAGGAATATTTTTTTCAGAGAAATCCTTTCATATGGCAATGTGACAATATGCCTTTTTCTATCCCAAAAGGCATTTGGAATATCAGCACAAACTTTTGATTTAAAAATATTTTCTAATTAAAAATTTTTGTTGCAATTTTGATTGTTGTAATTGTTCATCAATCCTTTGAAAAGAAATTTCTTCTTTTAAAGAGGAAATTTGAAATGCTTTTTGTTTTATTAAATTTATACTTTGTATTATTGAAGAATTTTGTAATAAATTAATATCCTTTTGTAACATGGGACTTAAAAAAGGAAATGATAATTGTTTCCCTAAAATTTTTGTATGAACACCTTTGTCATCAACCCAAAAAGGATAAATTTGTGTTAAAAAGGGAGTACCTAATATTATTTTTTCCTTAATATCATTAATAATAATGAAAGTATTAGTAAACCTATAATTTTCATTTATGATTTTCCCTTTTGAAATTTTATATTTAATATCCATGGGTGAACTATTTGCACTATATAACCGAGTTTTTTGTTTTTTCATAAAATTTGGTTGGGACTAATCCTTCCCTTAAGCAATTTTGATCCGCTCCACTATCAATTAAAGCAATATAGGTTTTTTGAAAATCTCCAATTTGAAAAGTAACTGGTACGTACCATTTTTCAAAATTAATTTTATTAATAACGGTGATAAAATCATCATCATCCCCATTAACTTTCGCTTTTCCCAAAGAAAGATTTTCTTTATAGATGGGGGTTTTCCAAAATAGATAATTTTGTTTCAAGTTCGAAAATCTTTGATTTCTAAATGCTTTAAACTATTTTTGATAGAAATGATGTCTTCTTTGATTTTATTTATTTCAAGTTGAAGATCTTTGACCGAAAGAGTTTGATTCTAATAGGAATTAATTTAGAAGTCATTTCTTTGGAAGAGTATTTTTCTAATAATTTGAAATATTGAAAGGTTCAATTTGAGGAATTGGAATTTTTTCTTTGTTTTTAGAGGTAAGGGTTTCACCCAAAACCATAGTTTTGAGTTTCAAAAGGGTTTCTCTTTTGATCTCTTTATCTTGGATTTTGTCAACGAGATCAAAAAGAAATTCCACATTTTTCTCTTTATCTGTTAAAACATTAATGCATTTGATAGGAGAGGATGAAATCGAAGATTCAGAATCAGAAGTTTGATCATTAATTTGTAAAATTTCGTCATCTCCTTTTCTGAAGAAGAAGAAGAAGAAGTAGACTCAGGAGTTTGTAATAATATTTTGGATATTTTATCTCCTAGCTCAGAGTCGTTAATAAATAATTCTTGAATCTTTTTCTTTGTGGTACAAGCATTTGCTTTATGCCCAGGTTTTCCACACGAATAACAAAAAGATTTTGAAAGCTTTGTTTGATTTTCGGAAATTTCCGAAATTTTTCTTTCCTCGTTTCTTTCGATAATAAGAAGGATAAGAATTTTTATTTTTATCTTTTGAAAATTTAGAAAATTGTTTTTTAATTTTCTTTTTTGTAGAGGGGAGCTCTAATAGCTTCCATACCAAATGCTTCACAGAAACATCCAATTTCTTTCCTAGATTGTTTCTTTTCAGAGGTATATTTGGCTTGGAGTTTGAGTTCTTCACATAAAGAAAGACCTTCCTTTTTAATGAAAGCGAATAGTCCTCCATAAGTAGTATTATAGAGCTTGTTCTTTATCTGTATCATGTTCAGCTATTTTTCTAAAAATTCTTTGAGCAAATAATTTTGGTAGTCCTGATATAAATTTTTCTTTCCAAAAACTTTGATTGCAATCTTCTCTTTGTAAAACATAACTAAAGAAGGTATCTTTATACCATCTATAGTCACTTAAAGTTGGGCAACGTAAATTTTGTAAAATCGTTTCTCCAGAAGAAAGAGTTTGAGTAGGGTTACCGACAAAATGAAAGGCAATAACTATGATTAAGAAATCACAGCAGTCAGAAATTTAGAAAATATTTTTAAATCAAAAGTTTGTGCTGATATTCCAAATGCCTTTTGGGATAGAAAAAGGCATATTGTCACATTGCCATATGAAAAGGATTTCTCTGAAAAAAATATTCCTACAAAAGCTAGACCCATCCAAATGAATTCTGAGCATCTTGAATCTGCAAGAAAGAAATTCAAACTCTTTTAGATAAAAAATTAATGAAAGAGGAGTTCCTAGATTAGTTATTAATTACAAACCTTTAAACAAAGTTCTTCAATGGATAAAATATGGTATCAGTGAGATAAGACTTAAAAAGATTTCTACTCATGAGACATTATCAATGATCAATGACGAATGAATGATGAAGAATGAACAAGGATCAATGATCAATGAAGAATGAAAGATAAAGAATAAACAAGGATCAATGATCAATGAAGAATGAACGATGAAGAATGAACAAGGATCAATGGTCAATGAAGAATGAACGATGAAGAATGAACAAGGATCAATGATCAATGTAGAATGAACGATGAAGAATGAACAAGGATCAATGATCAATGAAGAATGAACGATTAAGAATGAACAAGGATCAATGATCAATGTAGAATGAACGATGAAGAATGAACAAGGATCAATGATCAATGACGAATGAACGATGAAGAATGAACAAGGATCAATGATCAATGAAGAATGAACGATGAAGAATGAACAAGGATCAATGGTCAATGACGAATGAACAATGAAGAATGAACAAGGATCAATGATGAATGAAGAATGAATGATGAAGAATGAACAAGGATCAATGATCAATGTAGAATGAACGATGAAGAATGAACAAGGATCAATGATCAATGACGAATGAACGATGAAGAATTAACAAGGATCAATGATCAATGAAGCATAAACGATGAAGAATGGACAAGGATCAATGATCAATGTAGAATGAAAGATGAAGAATGAACAAGGATCAATGATTAATGACGAATGAATGATGAAGAATGAACAAGGATCAATGATCAATGAAGAATGAAAGATAAAGAATAAACAAGGATCAATGATCAATGAAGAATGAACGATGAAGAATGAACAAGGATCAATGGTCAATGAAGAATGAACGATGAAGAATGAACAAGGATCAATGATCAATGTAGAATGAACGATGAAGAATGAACAAGGATCAATGAAGAATGAACGATTAAGAATGAACAAGGATCAATGATCAATGTAGAATGAACGATGAAGAATAAACAAGGATCAATGATCAATGACGAATGAACGATGAAGAATGAACAAGGATCAATGATCAATGAAGAATGAACGATTAAGAATGAACAAGGATCAATGATCAATGTAGAATGAACGATAAAGAATGAACAACGATCAATGATCCCTGAAGAATAAACGATGAAGAATGAACAAGGATCAATGATCAATGACGAATGAACGATGAAGAATTAACAAGGATCAATGATCAATGAAGCATAAACGATGAAGAATGGACAAGGATCAATGATCAATGTAGAATGAAAGATGAAGAATGAACAAGGATCAATGATCAATGACGAATGAATGATGAAGAATGAACAAGGATCAATGATCAATGAAGAATGAAAGATAAAGATTGAACAAGGATCAATGATCAATGAAGAATGAACAATGAAGAATGAACAAGGATCAATGGTCAATGACGAATGAACGATGAAGAATGAGCAAGAATCAATGATCAATGAAGAATGAACAAGGATCAATGGTCAATGACGAATGAACGATGAAGAATGAACAAGGATCAATGATCAATGAAGAATTAACGATGAAGAATGAACAAGGATCAATGATCAATGTAGAATGAACAATGAAGAATGAACAAAGATCAATGATCAATGACGAATGAACGATGAAGAATGAATAAGGATCAATGATCAATGAAAAATGAAAGATGAAGAATGAACAAGGACCAATGATCATTGAAGAATGAACGATGAAGAATGAACAAGGATCAATGATCAATGAAGAATGAACGATGACGAATCAATAAGGATCAATGATCAATGAAGAATGAACGATGAAGAATGAACAAGTTTCAATGATCAATGACGAATAAACGATGAAGAATGAACAAGGATCAATGATCAATGACGAATGAACGATGAAGAATGAACAAGGATCAATGATCAATGAAGAATGAACGATAAAGAATGAACAAGGATCAATGATCAATGACGAATGAACGAAGAAGAATGAACAAGGATCAATGATCAATGAAGAATGAACGATGAAGAATGAACAAGGATCAATGATCAATGAAGAATAAACAATGAAGAATGAACAAGGATCAATGATCAAGGACGAATGAACGATGAAGAACGAACAAGGATCAATGATCAATGAAGAATGAACGATAATGAATGAACAAGTATCAATGATCAATGACGAATGAACGATGAAGAATGAACAAGGATCAATGATCAATGAAAAATGAACGATGAAGAATGAACAAGGACCAATGATCATTGAAGAATGAACGATGAAGAATGAACAAGGATCAATGATCAATGAAGAATGAACGATGACGAATCAATAAGGATCAATTATCAATGACGAATGAACGATGAAGAATGAACAAGGATCAATGATCAATGACGAATGAACGATGAAAAATGAACAAGGATCAATTATTAATGAAGAATGAACGATGAAGAATGAACAAGGATCAATGATCAATGAAGAATAAACGATGAAGAATGAACGAGGATCAATGATCAATGACGAATGAACGATGAAGAATGAACAAGGATCATTGATCAATGACGAATGAACGAAGAAGAATAAACAAGGATCAATGATCAATGAAGAATGAACGATGAAGAATGAACAAGGATCAATGATCATTGAAGAATGAACGATGAAGAATGAACAAGGATCAATGATCAATGAAGAATGGACGATGACGAATGAACAAGGATCAATGATCAATGAACAATGAACGATGAAGAATGAAAAAGTTTCAATGATCAATGACGAATGAACGATGAAGAATTAACAAGTATCAATGATCAATGACGAATGAACGATGAAAAATGAACAAGGATCAATTATTAATGAAGAATGAACGATGAAGAATGAACAATGATCAATGATCATTGAAGAATGAACGATGAAGAATGAACAAGGATCCATGATCAATGAAGAATGAACGATGAAGAATGAACAAGGATCAATGATCAATGACGAATGAACGATGAAAATGAATAAGGATCAATGATCAATGAAAAATGAAAGATGAAGAATGAACAAGGACCAATGATCATTGAAGAATGAACGATGAAGAATGAACGAGGATCAATGATCAATGACGAATGAACGAAGAAGAATAAACAAGGATCAATGATCAATGAAGAATGAACGATGAAGAATGAACAAGGATCAATGATCATTGAAGAATGAACGATGAAGAATGAACAAGGATCAATGATGAATGAAGAATGGACGATGACGAATGAACAAGGATCAATGATCAATGAAGAATGAATGATGAAGAATGAAAAAGTTTCAATGATCAATGACGAATGAACGATGAAGAATGAACAAGGATCAATGATCAATGACGAATGAAAGATGAAGAATGAACAAGGATCAATGACGAATGAACGATGCAAAATGAACAAGGATCAATTATTAATGAAGAATGAACGATGAAGAATGAACAAGGATCAATGATCATTGAAGAATGAACGATGAAGAATGAACAAGGATCAATGATCAATGAAGAATGAACGATGAAGAATGAACAAGGATCAATGATCAATGACGAATGAACGATGAAGAATGAATAAGGATCAATGATCAATGAAGAATGAACGATAAAGAATGAACAAGGATCAATGATCAATGACGAATGAACGATGAAGAATGAACAAGGATCAATGATCAATGAAGAATGAACGATGAAGAAAGAACAAGGATCAATGATCAATGTAGAATGAATGATGAAGAATGAACAAGGATCAATGATCAATGAAGAATGAAGGATTAAGAATGAACAACGATCAATGATCAATGAAGAATAAACGATGAAGAATGAACAAGGATCAATGATCAATGACAAAATAACGATGAAGAATGAACAAGGATCAATGATCAATGACGACTGAACGATGAATAATGAACAAGGATCAATGATCAATGAAGCATGAACGATTAGGATCAATGATCAATGTAGAATGAACGATAAAGAATGAACAATGATCAATGATCCCTGAAGAATAAACGATGAAGAATGAACAAGGATCAATGATCAATGACGAATGAACGATGAAGAATTAACAAGGATCAATGATCAATGAAGCATAAACGATGAAGAATGGACAAGGATCAATGATCAATGTAGAATGAAAGATGAAGAATGAACAAGGATCAATGATCAATGAAGAATGAAAGATAAAGATTGAACAAGGATCAATGATCAATGAAGAATGAACGATGAAGAATGAACAAGGATCAATGGTCAATGACGAATGAACGATGAAGAATGAGCAAGAATCAATGATCAATGAAGAATGAACAAGGATCAATGGTCAATGACGAATGAACGATGAAGAATGAACAAGGATCAATGATCAATGAAGAATTAACGATGAAGAATGAACAAGGATCAATGATCAATGTAGAATGAACAATGAAGAATGAACAAGGATCAATGATCAATGACGAATGAACGATAAAGAATGAATAAGGATCAATGATCAATGAAAAATGAAAGATGAAGAATGAACAAGGACCAATGATCATTGAAGAATGAACGATGAAGAATGAACAAGGATCAATGATCAATGAAGAATGAACGATGACGAATCAATAAGGATCAATGATCAATGAAGAATGAACGATGAAGAATGAACAAGTTTCAATGATCAATGACGAATAAACGATGAAGAATGAACAAGGATCAATGATCAATGACGAATGAACGATGAAGAATGAACAAGGATCAATGATCAATGAAGAATGAACGATAAAGAATGAACAAGGATCAATGATCAATGACGAATGAACGAAGAAGAATGAACAAGGATCAATGATCAATGAAGAATGAACGATGAAGAATGAACAAGGATCAATGATCAATGAAGAATAAACAATGAAGAATGAACAAGGATCAATGATCAATGACGAATGAACGATGAAGAACGAACAAGGATCAATGATCAATGAAGAATGAACGATAATGAATGAACAAGTATCAATGATCAATGACGAATGAACGATGAAGAATGAACAAGGATCAATTATCAATGAAAAATGAACGATGAAGAATGAACAAGGACCAATGATCATTGAAGAATGAACGATGAAGAATAAACAAGGATCAATGATCAATGAAGAATGAACGATGACGAATCAATAAGGATCAATTATCAATGACGAATGAACGATGAAGAATGAACAAGGATCAATGATCAATGACGAATGAACGATGAAAAATGAACAAGGATCAATTATTAATGAAGAATGAACGATGAAGAATGAACAAGGATCAATGATCAATGAAGAATAAACGATGAAGAATGAACGAGGATCAATGATCAATGACGAATGAACGATGAAAAATGAACAAGGATCAATGATCAATGACGAATGAACGAAGAAGAATAAACAAGGATCAATGATCAATGAAGAATGAACGATGAAGAATGAACAAGGATCAATGATCATTGAAGAATGAACGATGAAGAATGAACAAGGATCAATCATCAATGAAGAATGGACGATGACGAATGAACAAGGATCAATCATCAATGAACAATGAACGATGAAGAATGAAAAAGTTTCAATGATCAATGACGAATGAACGATGAAGAATTAACAAGGATCAATGATCAATGACGAATGAACGATGAAAAATGAACAAGGATCAATTATTAATGAAGAATGAACGATGAAGAATGAACAATGATCAATGATCATTGAAGAATAAACGATGAAGAATGAACAAGGATCCATGATCAATGAAGAATGAACGATGAAGAATGAACAAGGATCAATGATCAATGACGAATGAACGATGAAGAATGAATAAGGATCAATGATCAATGAAAAATGAAAGATGAAGAATGAACAAGGACCAATGATCATTGAAGAATGAACGATGAAGAATGAACAAGGATCAATGATCAATGAACAATGAACTATGACGAATCAATAAGGATCAATGATCAATGAAGAATGAACGATGAAGAATGAACAAGTTTCAATGATCAATGACGAATAAACGATGAAGAATGAACAAGGATCAATGATCAATGACGAATGAACGATGAAGAATGAACAAGGATCAATGATCAATGAAGAATGAACGATAATGAATGAACAAGTATCAATGATCAATGACGAATGAACGATGAAGAATGAACAAGGATCAATGATCAATGAAAAATGAACGATGAAGAATGAACAAGGACCAATGATCATTGAAGAATGAACGATGAAGAATGAACAAGGATCAATGATCAATGAAGAATGAACGATGACGAATCAATAAGGATCAATTATCAATGACGAATGAACGATGAAGAATGAACAAGGATCAATGATCAATGATGAATGAACGATGAAAAATGAACAAGGATCAATTATTAATGAAGAATGAACGATGAAGAATGAACAAGGATCAATGATCATTGAAGAATGAACGATGAAGAATGAACAAGGATCAATGATCAATGAAGAATAAACGATGAAGAATGAACGAGGATCAATAATCAATGACGAATGAACGATGAAGAACGAGCAAGGATCAATGATCAATGACGAATGAACGAAGAAGAATAAACAAGGATCAATGATCAATGAAGAATGAACGATGAAGAATAAACAAGGATCAATGATCAATGAAGAATGAACGATGAAGAATGAACAAAGATCAATGATCACTGAAGAACTAATGATGAAGAATGAACAAGGATCAATGATCACTGAAGAATGAACGATAACGAATGTACAAGGATCAATGATCAATGAAGAATGAACGATGAAGAATGAAAAAGTTTCAATGATCAATGACGAATGAAAGATGAAGAATGAACAAGGATCAATGACGAATGAACGATGCAAAATGAACAAGGATCAATTATTAATGAAGAATGAACGATGAAGAATGAACAAGGATCAATGATCATTGAAGAATGAACGATGAAGAATGAACAAGGATCAATGATCAATGAAGAATGAACGATGAAGAATGAACAAGGATCAATGATCAATGACGAATGAACGATGAAGAATGAATAAGGATCAATGATCAATGAAGAATGAACGATAAAGAATGAACAAGGATCAATGATCAATGACGAATGAACGATGAAGAATGAACAAGGATCAATGATCAATGAAGAATGAACGATGAAGAAAGAACAAGGATCAATGATCAATGTAGAATGAATGATGAAGAATGAACAAGGATCAATGATCAATGAAGAATGAAGGATTAAGAATGAACAACGATCAATGATCAATGAAGAATAAACGATGAAGAATGAACAAGGATCAATGATAAATGACAAAATAACGATGAAGAATGAACAAGGATCAATGATCAATGACGACTGAACGATGAATAATGAACAAGGATCAATGATCAATGAAGCATGAACGATGAAGAATGAACAAGGATCAATGATCCATGAAGAATAAACGATGAAGAATGAACAAGGATCAATGATCAATGACGAATGAACGATGAACAATGAACAAGGATCAATGATCAATGAAGCATAAACGATGAAGAATGAACAAGGATCAATGATCAATGAAGAATGAACGATGAAGAATGAACAAGGATCAATGGTCAATGACGAATGAACGATGTAGAATGAACAAGGATCAATGATCAATGAAGAATGAGTGATGAAGAATGAACAAGGATCAATGGTTAATGACGAATGAGCGATGAAGATTGAACAAGGATCAATGATCAATGTAGAATGAAAGATGATGAATGAACAAGGATCAATGATCAATGAAGAATGAACGATGAAGAATGAACAAGGATCAATGATCAATGTAGAACGAACGATGAAGAATGAACCAGGATCAATGATCAATGTAGAATGAAAGATAAAGAATGAACAAGGATCAATGATCAATGAAGAATGAACGATGAAGAATGAACAAGGATCAATGATCAATGAAGAATAAACGTTGAAGAATGAACAAGGATCAATGATCAATGACGAATGAACAATGAAGAATGAACAAGGATCAATGATCAATAAAGAATGAACGATGACGAATCAACAAGGATCAATGATCAATGAAGAATGAACGATGAAGAATGAACAAGTTTAAATGATCAATGACGAATGAACGATGAAGAATGAACAAGGATCAATGATCAATGACGAATGAACGATGAAGAATGAACAAGGATCAATAATCAATGAAGAATGAACGATAATGACTGAACAAGTATCAATGATCAATGACGAATGAATGATGAAGAATGAACAAGGATCAATGATCAATGAAGAATGAACGATGAAGAATGAACAAGGATCAATGATCATTGAAGACTGAACGATGAAGAATGAACAAGGATAAATGATCAATGACGAATGAACGATGAAGAATGAACAAGGATCAATGATCAATGAAGCATAAACGATGAAGAATGAACAAGGATCAATGATCAATGAAGAATTA
Organism: Amaranthus tricolor; assembly: GCF_026212465.1. Lineage (NCBI taxonomy): Eukaryota > Viridiplantae > Streptophyta > Magnoliopsida > Caryophyllales > Amaranthaceae > Amaranthus > Amaranthus tricolor. The sequence goes on from NC_080047.1 coordinate 29,377,631, forward strand.
ACGATTAAGAATGAACAAGGATCAATGGTCAATGACGAATGAACGATGAAGAATGAACAAGGATCAATGATCAATGAAGAATGAATGATGAAGAATGAACAAGGATCAATTGTCAATGACGAATGAACGATGAAGAATGAACAAGGATCAATGATCAATGTAGAATGAAAGATGAAGAATGAACAAGGATCAATGATCAATGAAGAATGAACGATGAAGCATGAACAAGGATCAATGATCAATGTAGAATGAACGATGAAGAATGCATAAGGATCAATGATCAATGAAGAATGAACGATGAAGAATGAACGAGGATTAATGATCAATGACGAATGAACGATGAAGAATGAACAAGGATCAATGATCAATGTAGAATGAAAGATAAAGAATGAACAAGGATCAATGATCAATGACGAATGAACAATGAAGAATGAACAAGGATCAATGATCAATGAAGAATGAAAGACAAAGGATGAACAAGAATCAATGATCAATGACGAATGAACGAAGAAGAATGAACAAGGATCAATGATCAATGAAGAATGAACGATGAAGAATGAACAAGGATCAATGATCACTGAAGAATGAATGATGAAGAATGAACAAGGATCAATGATCAATGAAGAATGAACGATAACGAATGTACAAGGATCAATGTTCAATGAAGAATGAACGATGAAGAATGAAAAAGTTTCAATGATCAATGACGAATGAAAGATGAAGAATGAACAAGGATCAATGACGAATGAACGATGCAAAATGAACAAGGATCAATTATTAATGAAGAATGAACGATGAAGAATGAACAAGGATCAATGATCATTGAAGAATGAACGATGAAGAATGAACAAGGATCAATGATCAATGAAGAATGAACGATGAAGAATGAACAAGGATCAATGATCAATGACGAATGAACGATGAAGAATGAATAAGGATCAATGATCAATGAAGAATGAACGATAAAGAATGAACAAGGATCAATGATCAATGACGAATGAACGATGAAGAATGAACAAGGATCAATGATCAATGAAGAATGAACGATGAAGAAAGAACAAGGATCAATGATCAATGTAGAATGAATGATGAAGAATGAACAAGGATCAATGATCAATGAAGAATGAAGGATTAAGAATGAACAACGATCAATGATCAATGAAGAATAAACGATGAAGAATGAACAAGGATTAATGATCAATGACAAAATAACGATGAAGAATGAACAAGGATCAATGATCAATGACGACTGAACGATGAATAATGAACAAGGATCAATGATCAATGAAGCATGAACGATGAAGAATGAACAAGGATCAATGATCCATGAAGAATAAACGATGAAGAATGAACAAGGATCAATGATCAATGACGAATGAACGATGAAGAATGAACAAGGATCAATGATCAATGAAGCATAAACGATGAAGAATGAACAAGGATCAATGATCAATGAAGAATGAATGATGAAGAATGAACAAGGATCAATGGTCAATGACGAATGAACGATGTAGAATGAACAAGGATCAATGATCAATGAAGAATGAGTGATGAAGAATGAACAAGGATCAATGGTTAATGACGAATGAGCGATGAAGATTGAACAAGGATCAATGATCAATGTAGAATGAAAGATGAAGAATGAACAAGGATCAATGATCAATGAAGAATGAACGATGAAGAATGAACAAGTTTAAATGATCAATGACGAATGAACGTTGAAGAATGAACAAGGATCAATGATCAATGACGAATGAACGATGAAGAATGAACAAGGATCAATAATCAATGAAGAATGAACGATAATGACTAAACAAGTATCAATGATCAATGACGAATGAATGATGAAGAATGAACAAGGATCAATGATCAATGAAGAATGAACGATGAAGAATGAACAAGGATCAATGATCATTGAAGAATGAACGATGAAGAATGAACAAGGATCAATGATCAATGAAGAATGAACGATGACGAATCAACAAGGATCAATAATCAATGAAGAATGAACGATGAAGAATGAACAAGTTTCAATGATTAATGACGAATGAACGATGAAGAATGAACAACGATCAATGATCAATGAGGAATGAACGATGAAGAATGAACAAGCATCAATGATCAATGAAGAATGAACGATAAAGAATGAACAAGGATCAATGATCAATGACGAATGAACGAAGATAAATGAACAAGGATCAATGATCAATGAAGAATGAACGATGAAGAATGAACAAGGATCAATGATCATTGAAGAATGAACGATGAAGAATGAACAAGGATCAATGATCAATGAAGAATGAACGATGACGAATGAACAAGGATCAATGATCAATGACAAATGAACGATGAAGAATGAATAAGGATCAATGATCAATGAAGAATGAACGATAAAGAATGAACAAGGATCAATGATCAATGACGAATGAACGATGAAGAATGAACAAGGATCAATGATCAATGAAGAATGAACGATGAAGAATGAACAAGGATCAATGGTCAATGACGAATGAACGATGAAGAATGAACAAGGATCAATGATCAATGAAGAATGAACGATGAAGAATGAACAAGGATCAATGATCAATGTAGAATGAACGATGAAGAATGAACAAGGATCAATGATCAATGAAGAATGAAGGATTAAGAATGAACAAGGATCAATGATCAATGAAGAATAAACGATGAATAATGCACAAGGATCAATGATCAATGACAAAATAACGATGAAGAATGAACAAGGATCAATGATCAATGAAGAATGAACGATGACGAATGAACAAGGATCAATGATCAATGACGAATAAACGATGAAGAATGAACAAGGATCAATGATCAATGAAGCATAAACGATGAAGAATGAACAAGGTTCAATGATCAATGAAGAATGAACGATGAAGAATGAAAAAGTTTCAATGATCAATGACGAATGAACGATGAAGAATGAACAAGGATCAATGGTCAATGACGAATGAACGATGAAGAATGAACAAGGATCAATGATCAATGAAGAATGAATGATGAAGAATGAACAAGGATCAATGGTCAATGACGAATGAACGATGAAGAATGAACAAGGATCAATGATCAATGTAGAATGAAAGATGAAGAATGAACAAGGATCAATGATCAATGAAAAATGAACGATGAAGAATGAACAAGGATCAATGATCAATGTAGAATGAACGATGAAGAATGCACAAGGATCAATGATCAATGAAGAATGAATGATGAAGAATGAACAAGGATTAATGATCAATGACGAATGAACGATGAAGAATGAACAAGGATCAATGATCAATGTAGAATGAAAGATGAAGAATGAACAAGGATCAATGATCAATGACGAATGAACGATGAAGAATGAACAAGGATCAATGATCAATGAAGAATGAAAGTCAAAGAATGAACAAGAATCAATGATCAATGACGAATGAACGAAGAAGAATGAACAAGGATCAATGATCAATGAAGAATGAACGATGAAGAATGAACAAGGATCAATGATCACTGAAGAATGAACGATGAAGAATGAACAAGGATCAATGATCAATGAAGAATAAACGAAAATGAATGTACAAGGATCAATGATCAATGAAGAATGAACGATGAAGAATGAAAAAGTTTCAATGATCAATGACGAATGAAAGATGAAGAATGAACAAGGATCAATGATTAATGACGAATGAACGATGAAAAATGAACAAGGATCAATTATTAATGAAGAATGAACGATGAAGAATGAACAAGGATCAATGATCATTGAAGAATGAACGATGAAGAATGAACAAGGATCAATGATCAATGAAGAAAGAACGATGAAGAATGAACAAGGATCAATGATCAATGACAAATGAACGATGAAGAATGAATAAGGATCAATGATCAATGAAGAATGAACGATAAAGAATGAACAAGGGTCAATGATCAATGACGAATGAACGATGAAGAATGAACAAGGATCAATGATCAATGAAGAATGAACGATGAAGAATGAACAAGGATCAATGGTCAATGACGAATGAACGATGAAGAATGAACAAGGATCAATGATCAATGAAGAATGAACGATGAAGAAGGAACAAGGATCAATGATCAATGTAGAATGAACAAGGATCAATGATCAATGAAGAATGAAGGATTAAGAATGAACAAGGATCAATGATCAATGAAGAATAAACGATGAAGAATGAACAAGGATCAATGATCAATGACAAAATAACGATGAAGAATGAACAAGGATCAATGATCAATGACGAATGAACGATGAATAATGAACAAGGATCAATGATCAATGAAGCATGAACGATGAAGAAAGAACAAGGATCAATGATCCATGAAGAATAAACGATGAAGAATGAACAAGGATCAATGATCAATGACGAATGAACGATGAAGAATGAACAAGGATCAATGATCAATGAAGCATAAACGATGAAGAATGAACAAGGATCAATGATCAATGAAGAATGAACGATGAAGAATGAACAAGGATCAATAGTCAAAGACGAATGAACGATGTAGAATGAACAAGGATCAATGATCAATGAAGAATGAGTGATGAAGAATGAACAAGGATCAATGGTTAATGACGAATGAGCGATGAAGAATGAACAAGGATCAATGATCAATGTAGAATGAAAGATGAAGAATGAACAAGGATCAATGATCAAAGAAGAATGAACGATGAAGAATGAACAAGGATCAATGATCAATGTAGAATGAACGATGAAGAATGAACAAGGATCAATGATCAATGAAGAATGAACGATGAAGAATGAACAAGGATCAATGATTAATGACGAATGAACGATGAAGAATGAACAAGGATCAATGATCAATGTAGAATGAAAGATAAAGAATGAACAAGGATCAATGATCAATGAAGAATGAACGATGAAGAATGAACAAGGATCAATGATCAATGAAGAATAAACGATGAAGAATGAACAAGGATCAATGATCAATGACGAATGAACAATGAAGAATGAACAAGGATCAATGATCAATAAAGAATGAACGATGACGAATCAACAAGGATCAATGATCAATGAAGAATGAACGATGAAGAATGAACAAGTTTGAATGATCAATGACGAATTACGATGAAGAATGAACAAGGATCAATGATCAATGACGAATGAACGATGAAGAATGAAAAAGGATCAATGTTCAATGAAGAATGAACGATAATGAATGAACAAGTATCAATGATCAATGACGAATGAATGATGAAGAATGAACAAGGATCAATGATCAACGAAGAATGAACGATGAAGAATGAACAAGGATCAATGATCATTGAAGAATGAACGATGAAGAATGAACAAGGATCAATGATCAATGAAGAATGAACGATGACGAATCAACAAGGATCAATAATCAATGAAGAATGAACGATGAAGAATGAACAAGTTTCAATGATCAATGACGAATGAACGATGAAGAATGAACAACGATCAATGATCAATGACGAATGAACGATGAAGAATGAACAAGCATCAATGATCAATGAAGAATGAACGATAAAGAATGAACAAGGATCAATGATCAATGACGAATGAACGATGAAGAATGAACAAGGATCAATGATCAATGAAGAATGAACGATGAAGAATGAACAAGGATCAATGGTCAATGACGAATGAACGATGAAGAATGAACAAGGATCAATGATCAATGAAGAATGAACGATGAAGAAGGAACAAGGATCAATGATCAATGTAGAATGAACAAGGATCAATGATCAATGAAGAATGAAGGATTAAGAATGAACAAGGATCAATGATCAATGAAGAATAAACGATGAAGAATGAACAAGGATCAATGATCAATGACAAAATAACGATGAAGAATGAACAAGGATCAATGATCAATGACGAATGAACGATGAATAATGAACAAGGATCAATGATCAATGAAGCATGAACGATGAAGAAAGAACAAGGATCAATGATCCATGAAGAATAAACGATGAAGAATGAACAAGGATCAATGATCAATGACGAATGAACGATGAAGAATGAACAAGGATCAATGATCAATGAAGCATAAACGATGAAGAATGAACAAGGATCAATGATCAATGAAGAATGAACGATGAAGAATGAACAAGGATCAATAGTCAAAGACGAATGAACGATGTAGAATGAACAAGGATCAATGATCAATGAAGAATGAGTGATGAAGAATGAACAAGGATCAATGGTTAATGACGAATGAGCGATGAAGAATGAACAAGGATCAATGATCAATGTAGAATGAAAGATGAAGAATGAACAAGGATCAATGATCAAAGAAGAATGAACGATGAAGAATGAACAAGGATCAATGATCAATGTAGAATGAACGATGAAGAATGAACAAGGATCAATGATCAATGAAGAATGAACGATGAAGAATGAACAAGGATCAATGATTAATGACGAATGAACGATGAAGAATGAACAAGGATCAATGATCAATGTAGAATGAAAGATAAAGAATGAACAAGGATCAATGATCAATGAAGAATGAACGATGAAGAATGAACAAGGATCAATGATCAATGAAGAATAAACGATGAAGAATGAACAAGGATCAATGATCAATGACGAATGAACAATGAAGAATGAACAAGGATCAATGATCAATAAAGAATGAACGATGACGAATCAACAAGGATCAATGATCAATGAAGAATGAACGATGAAGAATGAACAAGTTTGAATGATCAATGACGAATTACGATGAAGAATGAACAAGGATCAATGATCAATGACGAATGAACGATGAAGAATGAAAAAGGATCAATGTTCAATGAAGAATGAACGATAACGAATGAACAAGTATCAATGATCAATGACGAATGAATGATGAAGAATGAACAAGGATCAATGATCAACGAAGAATGAACGATGAAGAATGAACAAGGATCAATGATCATTGAAGAATGAACGATGAAGAATGAACAAGGATCAATGATCAATGAAGAATGAACGATGACGAATCAACAAGGATCAATAATCAATGAAGAATGAACGATGAAGAATGAACAAGTTTCAATGATCAATGACGAATGAACGATGAAGAATGAACAACGATCAATGATCAATGACGAATGAACGATGAAGAATGAACAAGCATCAATGATCAATGAAGAATGAACGATAAAGAATGAACAAGGATCAATGATCAATGACGAATGAACGACGATAAATGAACAAGGATCAATGATCAATGAAGAATGAACGATGAAGAATGAACAAGGATCAATGATCATTAAAGAATGAACAAGGATCAATGATCAATGAAGAATGAACGATGACGAAAGAACAAGGATCAATGATCAATGACGAATAAACGATGAAGAATGAACAAGGATCAATGATCAATGAAGAATGAACGATGAAGAATGAACAAGGATCAATGATCAATGTAGAATGAACGATGAAGAATGCACAAGGATCAATGATCAATGAAGAATGAATGATGAAGAATGAAAAAGGATTAATGATCAATGACGAATGAACGATGAAGAATGAACAAGGATCAATGATCAATGTAGAATGAAAGATGAAGAATGAACAAGGATCAATGATCAATGACGAATGAAAGACAAAGAATGAACAAGAATCAATGATCAATGACGAATGAACGAAGAAGAATGAACAAGGATCAATGATCAATGAAGAATGAACGATGAAGAATGAACAAGGATCAATGATCAATGAAGAATAAACGATGAAGAATGAACAAGGATCAATGATCAATGACGAATGAACAATGAAGAATGAACAAGGATCAATGATCAATAAAGAATGAACGATGAAGAATGAACAAGGATCAATGATCAATGAAGAATGAACGATGAAGAATGAACAAGGATCAATGGTCAATGACGAATGAACGATGAAGAATGAACAAGGATCAATGATCAATGAAGAATGAACGATGAAGAAGGAACAAGGATCAATGATCAATGTAGAATGAACAAGGATCAATGATCAATGAAGAATGAAGGATTAAGAATGAACAAGGATCAATGATCAATGAAGAATAAACGATGAAGAATGAACAAGGATCAATGATCAATGACAAAATAACGATGAAGAATGAACAAGGATCAATGATCAATGACGAATGAACGATGAATAATGAACAAGGATCAATGATCAATGAAGCATGAACGATGAAGAAAGAACAAGGATCAATGATCCATGAAGAATAAACGATGAAGAATGAACAAGGATCAATGATCAATGACGAATGAACGATGAAGAATGAACAAGGATCAATGATCAATGAAGCATAAACGATGAAGAATGAACAAGGATCAATGATCAATGAAGAATGAACGATGAAGAATGAACAAGGATCAATAGTCAAAGACGAATGAACGATGTAGAATGAACAAGGATCAATGATCAATGAAGAATGAGTGATGAAGAATGAACAAGGATCAATGGTTAATGACGAATGAGCGATGAAGAATGAACAAGGATCAATGATCAATGTAGAATGAAAGATGAAGAATGAACAAGGATCAATGATCAAAGAAGAATGAACGATGAAGAATGAACAAGGATCAATGATCAATGTAGAATGAACGATGAAGAATGAACAAGGATCAATGATCAATGAAGAATGAACGATGAAGAATGAACAAGGATCAATGATTAATGACGAATGAACGATGAAGAATGAACAAGGATCAATGATCAATGTAGAATGAAAGATAAAGAATGAACAAGGATCAATGATCAATGAAGAATGAACGATGAAGAATGAACAAGGATCAATGATCAATGAAGAATAAACGATGAAGAATGAACAAGGATCAATGATCAATGATGAATGAACAATGAAGAATGAACAAGGATCAATGATCAATAAAGAATGAACGATGACGAATCAACAAGGATCAATGATCAATGAAGAATGAACGATGAAGAATGAACAAGTTTGAATGATCAATGACGAATTACGATGAAGAATGAACAAGGATCAATGATCAATGACGAATGAACGATGAAGAATGAAAAAGGATCAATGTTCAATGAAGAATGAACGATAATGAATGAACAAGTATCAATGATCAATGACGAATGAATGATGAAGAATGAACAAGGATCAATGATCAACGAAGAATGAACGATGAAGAATGAACAAGGATCAATGATCAATGAAGAATAAACGATGAAGAATGCACAAGGATCAATGATCAATGACAAAATAACGATGAAGAATGAACAAGTATCAATGATCAATGAAGAATGAACGATGACGAATGAACAAGGATCAATGATCAATGACGAATAAACGATGAAGAATGAACAAGGATCAATGATCAATGAAGCATAAACGATGAAGAATGAACAAGGTTCAATGATCAATGAAGAATGAACGATGAAGAATGAACAAGGATCAATGGTCAATGACGAATGAACGATGACGAATCAACAAGGATCAATGATCAATGAAGAATGAATGATGAAGAATGAACAAGGATCAATGGTCAATGACGAATGAACGATGAAGAATGAACAAGGATCAATGATCAATGTAGAATGAAAGATGAAGAATGAACAAGGATCAATGGTTAATGACGAATGAGCGATGAAGAATGAACAAGGATCAATGATCAATGTAGAATGAAAGATGAAGAATGAACAAGGATCAATGATCAAAGAAGAATGAACGATGAAGAATGAACAAGGATCAATGATCAATGTAGAATGAACGATGAAGAATGAACAAGGATCAATGATCAATGAAGAATGAACGATGAAGAATGAACAAGGATCAATGATTAATGACGAATGAACGATGAAGAATGAACAAGGATCAATGATCAATGTAGAATGAAAGATAAAGAATGAACAAGGATCAATGATCAATGAAGAATGAACGATGAAGAATGAACAAGGATCAATGATCAATGAAGAATAAACGATGAAGAATGAACAAGGATCAATGATCAATGACGAATGAACAATGAAGAATGAACAAGGATCAATGATCAATAAAGAATGAACGATGACGAATCAACAAGGATCAATGATCAATGAAGAATGAACGATGAAGAATGAACAAGTTTGAATGATCAATGACGAATTACGATGAAGAATGAACAAGGATCAATGATCAATGACGAATGAACGATGAAGAATGAAAAAGGATCAATGTTCAATGAAGAATGAACGATAATGAATGAACAAGTATCAATGATCAATGACGAATGAATGATGAAGAATGAACAAGGATCAATGATCAACGAAGAATGAACGATGAAGAATGAACAAGGATCAATGATCATTGAAGAATGAACGATGAAGAATGAACAAGGATCAATGATCAATGAAGAATGAACGATGACGAATCAACAAGGATCAATAATCAATGAAGAATGAACGATGAAGAATGAACAAGTTTCAATGATCAATGACGAATGAACGATGAAGAATGAACAACGATCAATGATCAATGACGAATGAACGATGAAGAATGAACAAGCATCAATGATCAATGAAGAATGAACGATAAAGAATGAACAAGGATCAATGATCAATGACGAATGAACGACGATAAATGAACAAGGATCAATGATCAATGAAGAATGAACGATGAAGAATGAACAAGGATCAATGATCATTAAAGAATGAACAAGGATCAATGATCAATGAAGAATGAACGATGACGAAAGAACAAGGATCAATGATCAATGACGAATAAACGATGAAGAATGAACAAGGATCAATGATCAATGAAGAATGAACCATGAAGAATGAACAAGGATCAATGATCAATGTAGAATGAACGATGAAGAATGCACAAGGATCAATGATCAATGAAGAATGAATGATGAAGAATGAAAAAGGATTAATGATCAATGACGAATGAACGATGAAGAATGAACAAGGATCAATGATCAATGTAGAATGAAAGATGAAGAATGAACAAGGATCAATGATCAATGACGAATGAACGATGAAGAATGAACAAGGATCAATGATCAATGAAGAATGAAAGACAAAGAATGAACAAGAATCAATGATCAATGACGAATGAACGAAGAAGAATGAACAAGGATCAATGATCAATGAAGAATGAACGATGAAGAATGAACAAGGATCAATGATCAATGAAGAATAAACGATGAAGAATGAACAAGGATCAATGATCAATGACGAATGAACAATGAAGAATGAACAAGGATCAATGATCAATAAAGAATGAACGATGAAGAATGAACAAGGATCAATGATCAATGAAGAATGAACGATGAAGAATGAACAAGGATCAATGGTCAATGACGAATGAACGATGAAGAATGAACAAGGATCAATGATCAATGAAGAATGAACGATGAAGAAGGAACAAGGATCAATGATCAATGTAGAATGAACAAGGATCAATGATCAATGAAGAATGAAGGATTAAGAATGAACAAGGATCAATGATCAATGAAGAATAAACGATGAAGAATGAACAAGGATCAATGATCAATGACAAAATAACGATGAAGAATGAACAAGGATCAATGATCAATGACGAATGAACGATGAATAATGAACAAGGATCAATGATCAATGAAGCATGAACGATGAAGAAAGAACAAGGATCAATGATCCATGAAGAATAAACGATGAAGAATGAACAAGGATCAATGATCAATGACGAATGAACGATGAAGAATGAACAAGGATCAATGATCAATGAAGCATAAACGATGAAGAATGAACAAGGATCAATGATCAATGAAGAATGAACGATGAAGAATGAACAAGGATCAATAGTCAAAGACGAATGAACGATGTAGAATGAACAAGGATCAATGATCAATGAAGAATGAGTGATGAAGAATGAACAAGGATCAATGGTTAATGACGAATGAGCGATGAAGAATGAACAAGGATCAATGATCAATGTAGAATGAAAGATGAAGAATGAACAAGGATCAATGATCAAAGAAGAATGAACGATGAAGAATGAACAAGGATCAATGATCAATGTAGAATGAACGATGAAGAATGAACAAGGATCAATGATCAATGAAGAATGAACGATGAAGAATGAACAAGGATCAATGATTAATGACGAATGAACGATGAAGAATGAACAAGGATCAATGATCAATGTAGAATGAAAGATAAAGAATGAACAAGGATCAATGATCAATGAAGAATGAACGATGAAGAATGAACAAGGATCAATGATCAATGAAGAATAAACGATGAAGAATGAACAAGGATCAATGATCAATGATGAATGAACAATGAAGAATGAACAAGGATCAATGATCAATAAAGAATGAACGATGACGAATCAACAAGGATCAATGATCAATGAAGAATGAACGATGAAGAATGAACAAGTTTGAATGATCAATGACGAATTACGATGAAGAATGAACAAGGATCAATGATCAATGACGAATGAACGATGAAGAATGAAAAAGGATCAATGTTCAATGAAGAATGAACGATAATGAATGAACAAGTATCAATGATCAATGACGAATGAATGATGAAGAATGAACAAGGATCAATGATCAACGAAGAATGAACGATGAAGAATGAACAAGGATCAATGATCAATGAAGAATAAACGATGAAGAATGCACAAGGATCAATGATCAATGACAAAATAACGATGAAGAATGAACAAGGATCAATGATCAATGAAGAATGAACGATGACGAATGAACAAGGATCAATGATCAATGACGAATAAACGATGAAGAATGAACAAGGATCAATGATCAATGAAGCATAAACGATGAAGAATGAACAAGGTTCAATGATCAATGAAGAATGAACGATGAAGAATGAACAAGGATCAATGGTCAATGACGAATGAACGATGACGAATCAACAAGGATCAATGATCAATAAAGAATGAATGATGAAGAATGAACAAGGATCAATGGTCAATGACGAATGAACGATGAAGAATGAACAAGGATCAATGATCAATGTAGAATGAAAGATGAAGAATGAACAAGGATCAATGATCAATGAAGAATGAACGATGAAGAATGAACAAGGATCAATGATCAATGTAGAATGAACGATGAAGAATGCACAAGTATCAATGATCAATGAAGAATGAATGATGAAGAATGAACAAGGATTAATGATCAATGACGAATGAACGATGAAAAATGAACAAGGATCAATGATCAATGTAGAATGAAAGATGAAGAATGAACAAGGATCAATGATCAATGACGAATAAACGATGAAGAATGAACAAGGATCAATGATCAATGAAGAATGAAAGACAAAGAATGAACAAGAATCAATGATCAATGACGAATGAACGAAGAAGAATGAACAAGGATCAATGATTAATGAAGAATGAACGATGAAGAATGAACAAGGATCAATGATCACTGAAGAATGAACGATGAAGAATGAACAAGGATCAATGATCAATGAAGAATAAACGAAAACGAATGTACAAGGATCAATGATCAATGAAGAATGAACGATGAAGAATGAAAAAGTTTCAATGATCAATGACGAATGAAAGATGAAGAATGAACAAGGATCAATGATTAATGACGAATGAACGATGAAAAATGAACAAGGATCAATTATTAATGAAGAATGAACAAGGATCAATGATCATTGAAGAATGAACGATGAAGAATGAACAAGGATCAATGATCAATGAAGAATGAACGATGAAGAATGAACAAGGATCAATGATCAATGACAAATGAACGATGAAGAATGAATAAGGATCAATGATCAATGAAGAATGAACGATAAAGAATGAACAAGGATCAATGATCAATGACGAATGAACGATGAAGAATGAACAAGGATCAATGATCAATGAAGAATGAACGATGAAGAATGAACAAGGATCAATGGTCAATGACGAATGAACGATGAAGAATGAACAAGGATCAATGATCAATGAAGAATGAGTGATGAAGAATGAACAAGGATCAATGGTTAATGACGAATGAGCGATGAAGAATGAACAAGGATCAATGATCAATGTAGAATGAAAGATGAAGAATGAACAAGGATCAATGATCAAAGAAGAATGAACGATGAAGAATGAACAAGGATCAATGATCAATGTAGAATGAACGATGAAGAATGAACAAGGATCAATGATCAATGAAGAATGAACGATGAAGAATGAACAAGGATCAATGATTAATGACGAATGAACGATGAAGAATGAACAAGGATCAATGATCAATGTAGAATGAAAGATAAAGAATGAACAAGGATCAATGATCAATGAAGAATGAACGATGAAGAATGAACAAGGATCAATGATCAATGAAGAATAAACGATGAAGAATGAACAAGGATCAATGATCAATGACGAATGAACAATGAAGAATGAACAAGGATCAATGATCAATAAAGAATGAACGATGACGAATCAACAAGGATCAATGATCAATGAAGAATGAACGATGAAGAATGAACAAGTTTGAATGATCAATGACGAATTACGATGAAGAATGAACAAGGATCAATGATCAATGACGAATGAACGATGAAGAATGAAAAAGGATCAATGTTCAATGAAGAATGAACGATAATGAATGAACAAGTATCAATGATCAATGACGAATGAATGATGAAGAATGAACAAGGATCAATGATCAACGAAGAATGAACGATGAAGAATGTACAAGGATCAATGATCATTGAAGAATGAACGATGAAGAATGAACAAGGATCAATGATCAATGAAGAATGAACGATGACGAATCAACAAGGATCAATAATCAATGAAGAATGTACAAGGATCAATGATCAATGACGAATGAACGATGAAGAATGAACAACGATCAATGATCAATGACGAATGAACGATGAAGAATGAACAAGCATCAATGATCAATGAAGAATGAACGATAAAGAATGAACAAGGATCAATGATCATTAAAGAATGAACGATGAAGAATGAACAAGGATCAATGATCAATGAAGAATGAACGATGACGAAAGAACAAGGATCAATGATCAATGACGAATAAACGATGAAGAATGAACAAGGATCAATGATCAATGAAGAATGAACGATGAAGAATGAACAAGGATCAATGATCAATGTAGAATGAACGATGAAGAATGCACAAGGATCAATGATCAATGAAGAATGAATGATGAAGAATGAACAAGGATTAATGATCAATGACGAATGAACGATGAAGAATGAACAAGGATCAATGATCAATGTAGAATGAAAGATGAAGAATGAACAAGGATCAATGATCAATGACGAATGAACGATGAAGAATGAACAAGGATCAATGATCAATGAAGAATGAAAGACAAAGAATGAACAAGAATCAATGATCAATGACGAATGAACGAAGAAGAATGAACAAGGATCAATGATCAATGAAGAATGAACGATGAAGAATGAACAAGGATCAATGATCACTGAAGAATGAACGATGAAGAATGAACAAGGATCAATGATCAATGAAGAATAAACGATAACGAATGTACAAGGATCAATGATCAATGAAGAATGAACGATGAAGAATGAAAAAGTTTCAATGATCAATGACGAATGAAAGATGAAGAATGAACAAGGATCAATGATCAATGACGAATGAACGATGAAAAATGAACAAGGATCAATTATTAATGAAGAATGAACGATGAAGAATGAACAAGGATCAATGATCATTGAAGAATGAACGATAAAGAATGAACAAGGATCAATGATCAATGAAGAATGAACGATGAAGAATGAACAAGGATCAATGATCAATGACAAATGAACGATGAAGAATGAATAAGGATCAATGATCAATGAAGAATGAACGATAAAGAATGAACAAGGATCAATGATCAATGACGAATGAACGATGAAGAATGAACAAGGATCAATGATCAATGAAGAATGAACGATGAAGAATGAACAAGGATCAATGGTCAATGACGAATGAACGATGAAGAATGAACAAGGATCAATGATCAATGAAGAATTACGATGAAGAATGAACAAGGATCAATGATCAATGTAGAATGAACGATGAAGAATGAACAAGGATCAATGATCAATGAAGAATGAAGGATTAAGAATGAACAAGGATCAATGATCAATGAAGAATAAACGATGAAGAATGCACAAGGATCAATGATCAATGACAAAATAACGATGAAGAATGAACAAGGATCAATGATCAATGAAGAATGAACGATGACGAATGAACAAGGATCAATGATCAATGACGAATAAACGATGAAGAATGAACAAGGATCAATGATCAATGAAGCATAAACGATGAAGAATGAACAAGGTTCAATGATCAATGAAGAATGAACGATGAAGAATGAAAAAGTTTCAATGATCAATGACGAATGAACGATGAAGAATGAACAAGGATCAATGGTCAATGACGAATGAACGATGAAGAATGCACAAGGATCAATGATCAATGAAGAATGAATGATGAAGAATGAACAAGGATCAATGGTCAAAGACGAATGAACGATGAAGAATGAACAAGGATCAATGATCAATGTAGAATGAAAGATGAAGAATGAACAAGGATCAATGATCAATGAAGAATGAACGATGAAGAATGAACAAGGATCAATGATCAATGTAGAATGAACGATGAAGAATGCACAAGGATCAATGATCAATGAAGAATGAATGATGAAGAATGAACAAGGATTAATGATCAATGACGAATGAACGATGAAAAATGAACAAGGATCAATGATCAATGTAGAATGAAAGATGAAGAATGAACAAGGATCAATGATCAATGACGAATAAACGATGAAGAATGAACAAGGATCAATGATCAATGAAGAATGAAAGACAAAGAATGAACAAGAATCAATGATCAATGACGAATGAACGAAGAAGAATGAACAAGGATCAATGATCAATGAAGAATGAACGATGAAGAATGAACAAAGATCAATGATCACTGAAGAATGAACGATGAAGAATGAACAAGGATCAATGATCAATGAAGAATAAACGAAAACGAATGTACAAGGATCAATGATCAATGAAGAATGAACGATGAAGAATGAAAAAGTTTCAATGATCAATGACGAATGAAAGATGAAGAATGAACAAGGATCAATGATTAATGACGAATGAACGATGAAAAATGAACAAGGATCAATTATTAATGAAGAATGAACGATGAAGAATGAACAAGGATCAATGATCATTGAAGAATGAACGATGAAGAATGAACAAAGATCAATGATCAATGAAGAATGAACGATGAAGAATGAACAAGGATCAATGATCAATGACAAATGAACGATGAAGAATGAATAAGGATCAATGATCAATGAAGAATGAACGATAAAGAATGAACAAGGATCAATGATCAATGACGAATGAACGATGAAGAATGAACAAGGATCAATGATCAATGAAGAATGAAAGATGAAGAATGAACAAGGATCAATGGTCAATGACGAATGAACGATGAAGAATGAACAAGGATCAATGATCAATGAAGAATGAAAGACAAAGAATGAACAAGAATCAATGATCAATGACGAATGAACGAAGAAGAATGAACAAGGATCAATGATCAATGAAGAATGAACGATGAAGAATGAACAAGGATCAATGGTCAATGACGAATGAACGATGAAGAATGAACAAGGATCAATGATCAATGTAGAATGAACGATGAAGAATGAACAAGGATCTGACCAAGATGGTCAAGGTACAAGTGTCCAAGATGTCCAAGTCCAATCCAATGCAAGGGAATTAATTTTGTCCAAGTCTTATTTTGATCATAGCATGCACGGTCCAAATAAGTCATCAAATGGTTGTACTTTGCTAAGTATGACTAAGTACTTTCTTGAATGTATAAATTAAAGGGTGTCGGTTACAAGGAATTAATTCCAAACAGTTTTGGAATACGAAGGGGCATGTTTTAAGGAGATTTAAAGCTGGTTTTTAATCTCATTTAAAGCTGCAGTTTTGGAATTCAAAGGGGCATGTTTTTAGGAGTATTTATGGCTGAATATTAACCTTTTTTAGTGGGGGTTACTAGGCATTATTGTAGGAGTAAAATGCAATAATAAAGAAGCTTAAATGGAGGAGTAAATGGGAGTTACCAGGCAAATGAATGGGCTGTTTTGGATGTTACTTTGCACACTTGAAGGAGCCATGTGAAGAGTTTAATTGCTGGCCATTTCTTCCCTAGTTTTAATCTTTGTTTAATTAGTCTTAAGTGTGTGTAATGGAGATTAATGTGGACATTAATTAGCCACTTAATTCTCTTTTATTTTGTTGTCTTTTTATTTTCTTTTGTGAATTTATTTAGGCAAGTGAAAGGTTGTAATTATTTAATGTAAGAATGCTATATATAGCATACTTTGATGAATGAAAAACACATCCAGAAATTTGCCAAAAAACTTGTGTTTTGTTTATTGAACTTGACTTGTGTTTAGTCAATTTTAATTGTCCAAATTTGAGTGTTCCAAATTTGAAGAGTTAGAGTTTTAGTGAGAGTTCCTAAAACTAAAGCTTGTAGTTGACGATTTGGTGAGAGTTCCCTAATCTAAGCTACACCCAAACAAGTGAGTGAGTGTTCCTCCTTGTTATATCCTCAAGTTTAGGGTGAGAGTTCCCCTAACTAATCTGATCATACTAAAAAAATATACCAAAAAACGTGTGACCCCTTTAACTTATCATTTTGTAACAAGGTTTCTCATCTTGTTTACACATCATTTGGCGCGCCAGGTAGGGGGAGTTTTTCCATACACTTCCAAAGGGGTCGAATACCTACATATCATGGGAGAGAATCAAGATTTGAGGGTAGCTTTGGAAGCTCTCAATCGATCCATTGCTAGTCAAGAAAGGTTGGCCGAGACTAATGCCAATCTACAAGGGAATCTTGCTGCCTTAATGGCAAGACTCTTGAACGAGCAAGATAGGAGAGATCAAGATGAAGAACCTCCACCTAGGAGGGAGGATAGGAGTCTCAAAGTAGACGTCCCTTCCTTTGATGGGTCACTTGATCCAGAGAAGTACTTGGAATGGGAGAAATCCTTGGAAAGGTACTTTGAGTACAAGGATATTCAAGAAGAAGTGCAGAAATATAAGATAGCCAAGGTGAAACTGAAGGGCTATGGTGACAGTTGGTTGCAAGGGGAACAAAGGGCACGTACCCTTAGGGGTAAAGCTCCCATATCAACTTGGAACAAGATGAAGAAACGGATGAGAGACCGTTTCATTCCTCACAATTACAAGCAAAGCCAATATGTGAAGTGGAGTACTTTGCAACAAAATGGAGATTCCGTGGAAGACTACATCAAAGAGTTTGATAGGCTTGCCATTGTGTGTGAAGTAACTGAAAATGAAGAGCTCAAAATGGGGCGTTTTGTAGCTGGGTTGGATCAAGAATTACAAGACAAGCTTGAAGGTTACACTAACCTCACGTTTGTGGAAGCTTGCAAACTTGTGACCAAGTTTGATGCTAGGAGGAAAAAGAAGAAAACGCCTACCACTACTCCAGTGGTGCGCAAACCACCCTTCACCTTGAAGGAGGGTTCTTCCTTTAGCAAGTCAAATGAAGCACTTAAGAAAGACAAGAAAGACTTCAAACTTAGTGACATTGTCTGTTACAAGTGTGGAGGTAGAGGTCATTTCAAGAAGGATTGTCCTAACTCAAGAGCTTTAACAATCCAAGAGGTTAAGCTTATGGCCACGCAAAACATTAATTGGGAGGATTTTGAAACAGAAGAAGAGGAGATCGAGAATCCCAATGAAGAGGATGGGGAAGAAGATCATTGCTTTCCGGAGATGGAGGACAAAACCAATCTGGTTGTTAGGAGGGCATTGCAAGCACGAGTGGAGGAGCCTTTGGCGCCACAAAGGCAACACATTTTCATCACCAAATGTAAAATTGGTGACGAGGTATGTGATTTAATTATTGACGGGGGTAGTGAGGCTAATACTGTGTCAAAGACTTTAGTGTCTAGACTTGGTCTTACCACCACTAATCATCCACACCCTTACAAGTTGAGTTGGTTAGATTCTAATTCTAGTACGGGAGTTAGAAAGCAATGCATGGTTAGTTTTTCTATTGGTTCCTATCATGATAGTCAATTGTGTGATGTTGTGTCAATGGATGCTTGTCATATTCTGCTCGGTAGGCCATGGCAAACGGATAGAAAATCATTTCATGATGGATACCATAATACATACACTATAACTCACCAAGGGAAACAAAAAAAATTACACCCTTTACCACCCCCACGGCTTTCACAAAAACCACACAAAGAAATTTCTTTATTGTCCTTTAAAGAATTTGAGAGGGAGTTTGAAGGTGAGGGAGAGTTGTTCTTATTATATTCCAAAGAAATCCACGAAAAATTTGTGAGTCAAAATCCTAACTTGGCACAATTGATTAAGGAGTTTGAGGATGTTTTTCCTAATGAGTTGCCTAAGGGGTTACCACCTTTGAGAGGAATTGAGCATCAAATTGATCTCATTCCAGGCGCACCATTGCCAAATAAACCTGCCTATAGATGTAATCCTTTAGAAACTAAGGAGTTACAACGTCAAATAGAAGAGTTGATGGGTATGGGTTATGTGCGTGAGTCTATGAGTCCGTGTGCTGTTCCTGCTCTTTTGGTTCCAAAAAAAGATGGTACTTGGCGTATGTGCATTGATAGTAGAGCTGTTAACAATATTACTATCAAGTACAGGTTTCCAATTCCTAGGCTTGATGACATGCTTGATGAGTTAAGTGGTTCGAAGGTGTTCTCAAAAGTTGATTTGAGAAGTGGTTACCATCAGATTCGAATGAGGGAAGGGGATGAATGGAAGACAGCTTTCAAAACGAAGCATGGGTTGTATGAATGGCTCGTGATGCCGTTTGGTCTTACAAATGCACCTAGCACTTTCATGAGATTGATGAACGAAGTGTTGAGGCCATTTCTTGGCAAGTTCGTGGTGGTATACCTTGATGACATCCTTATTTACAGTCGAGATAGGGATGAGCATTTGAAGCATTTACTTGAAGTTTTCACTGTTTTGAGAAAACAAAAATTGTATGGAAAACTTGAAAAATGTGATTTTATGTTATATGAGGTCAATTTTCTTGGTTACATAGTTTCAGGTGATGGCGTGAAGGTGGATCCTAGCAAGGTTGAAGCAATTCAATCATGGCCTAGTCCTAAAACACTCACGGAGGTCCGTTCTTTTCATGGACTGGCTTCTTTCTATAGAAGGTTTATCAAGAATTTTAGCACACTCATGGCTCCTATAACTGAGTGTACTAAAAAGGGGGCGTTCGAGTGGACTCCACAAGCTCAAAAGGCCTTTGAAGAAGTGAAGGAAAAAATGTGCAACACTCCTATTCTTGCACTTCCAAATTTTTCCAAGCCGTTTGAGGTTGAATGTGATGCAAGTGGGAGAGGAATTGGCGCCGTGTTGATCCAAGAAGGGCGTCCAATCGCTTATTTTAGCGAGAAGTTGAGCCAAGGCAAGCTGAATTATTCCACCTATGATAAAGAGTTCTATGCAATGGTAAGAGCTTTAGATCATTGGTCACATTATTTGAGGCCACAACCGTTCATACTACATTCTGATCATGAGTCTTTAAGATTCATTCATGGCCAAAAGAAGCTGAATTCGAGGCATGCTAAGTGGGTGGAGTTCTTGCAAACATTTAACTTTTCCTCTAAATACAAGAGTGGGAAAGCTAATGTTGTTGCGGATGCCTTATCTAGAAGACATTCTCTACTTGGAGTGGTGGAAGCTAAGATTCTTGGTTTTGATTTGATCAAAGAGTACTACAAGGAAGATGGTGATTTTAATGGCGTCATGGAGAAATGTGTTCATGGAGTTTATGATTTATTTTCCTTACATGATGGTTTTCTTTTCAAGGGAAATAGATTATGCATTCCTAAGTGTCCAATTAGAAGTTTGTTGATTCATGAAGTTCATGGAGGAGGTCTAGCTGGTCACGTTGGGATTCAAAAGACAATGGAGCTTCTTCAAGCTCACTTTTACTGGCCAAAGATGTTAGCTACGGTTCATCATGTGGTTAGTCGTTGCTCTACTTGTCAAAGGGCAAAAATGGTGTTTCATAAGGGTCTTTACAAGCCTTTGCCAGTTCCCGAGAGACCTTGGGAAGATGTTAGTATGGATTTTATTGTAGCTTTACCTAGAACTCAAAGGGGTAAAGATTCAATAATGGTGGTTGTTGATAGGTTCTCAAAAATGGCTCACTTCATTCCATGTCATAAAACTGAAGATGCCATGAAAGTGGCTAAGCTATATTTTGAGGAAGTGGTTCGTTTTCATGGGGTGCCACGCACCATTGTGTCCGATCGAGATACAAAGTTCCTAAGTCATTTTTGGAAGTCATTATGGCGTCTCATGGGAACTAAGTTGCTGTTTTCTACATCACATCATCCACAAACCGACGGTCAAACCGAGGTGGTGAATAGAGTTCTTGGTTCTTTGCTTAGAACATTGGTTAGTAAGAGCACCAAGGATTGGGATGTTAAGCTTGCTCATGCCGAGTTTGCTTACAATAGGACTCCTAGTGCTACTACAAAGTATTCACCTTTTGAAGTAGTCTACGGGGTTAATCCCTATGTTCCTATTGATCTTATTGCTCTACCTCAAGATAAGTTTGTGCATGGAGGTGCAAAAGAGCAAGCCGAGTTCATGGTCAAGATTCACAAGGAAGTGAGGAAGAATATTGAAAAGGCCAATGAGACTTACAAGAAACAAGCCAACAAAAGAGTTAGAAACGTGAAGAACTTTGAAGTTGGTGACTTAGTGTGGATTTACATGAGGAAAGAAAGATTTCCTAGTCAAAGGAAAAACAAGCTCATGCCACGAGCTGAAGGTCCATTTGAAGTAGTGGAAAAGATCAATGACAATGCATACAAGGTTGATTTGGGTGGAAGGCATGGCGTCTCAAGTACGTTCAATGTGGGTGATCTTGCACTATATTATGATGATGAAGAATTGAGGGCAATTCCCTTTGAAGAAGAGGAGGATGACCAAGATGGTCAAGGTACAAGTGTCCAAGATGTCCAAGTCCAATCCAATGCAAGGGAATTAATTTTGTCCAAGTCTTATTTTGATCATAGCATGCACGGTCCAAATAAGTCATCAAATGGTTGTACTTTGCTAAGTATGACTAAGTACTTTGTTGAAAGTATAAATTAAAGGGTGTCGGTTACAAGGAATTAATTCCAAACAGTTTTGGAATACGAAGGGGCATGTTTTAAGGAGATTTAAAGCTGGTTTTTAATCTCATTTAAAGCTGCAGTTTTGGAATTCAAAGGGGCATGTTTTTAGAAGTATTTATGGCTGAATATTAACCTTTTTTAGTGGGGGTTACTAGGCATTATTGTAGGAGTAAAATGCAATAATAAAGAAGCTTAAATGGAGGAGTAAATGGGAGTTACCAGGCAAATGAATGGGCTGTTTTGGATGTTACTTTGCACACTTGAAGGAGCCATGTGAAGAGTTTAATTGCTGGCCATTTCTTCCCTAGTTTTAATCTTTGTTTAATTAGTCTTAAGTGTGTGTAATGGAGATTAATGTGGACATTGATTAGCCACTTAATTCTCTTTTATTTTGTTGTCTTTTTATTTTCTTTTGTGAATTTATTTAGGCAAGTGAAAGGTTGTAATTATTTAATGTAAGAATGCTATATATAGCATACTTTGATGAATGAAAAACACATCCAGAAATTTGCCAAAAAACTTGTGTTTTGTTTATTGAACTTGACTTGTGTTTAGTCAATTTTAATTGTCCAAATTTGAGTGTTCCAAATTTGAAGAGTTAGAGTTTTAGTGAGAGTTCCTAAAACTAAAGCTTGTAGTTGACGATTTGGTGAGAGTTCCCTAATCTAAGCTACACCCAAACAAGTGAGTGAGTGTTCCTCCTTGTTATATCCTCAAGTTTAGGGTGAGAGTTCCCCTAACTAATCTGATCATACTAAAAAAATATACCAAAAAACGTGTGACCCCTTTAACTTATCATTTTGTAACAAGGTTTCTCGTCTTGTTTACACATCAATAACCATCAAGTATAGGTTCCCTATTCCCAGGATTGATGACATTATAGATGAATTGGGAGGCTCAGAATGGTTTAGCAAGGTAGACCTAAGAAGTGGGTACCATCAGATTAGAATGAAAACAGGGGATGAGTGGAAAACTGCTTTCAAAACCAAGTATGGGCTTTATGAGTGGCTGGTGATGCCCTTTGGTTTGACTGGAGCCCCAAGCACTTTCATGAGGCTGATGAATGAGGTGCTTAGACCCTTCTTAGGGAAGTTCATTGTAGTCTACCTGGATGATATACTTGTTTACAGCAAGGGAGTCACAGAACACCTAGATCACTTACAACAATTATTTGAAGTATTAAGGAAACAGAGGCTGTATGCCAAGCTTGAAAAATGTAGTTTCCTCCTACCTGAAGTGAGCTTTCTAGGTTACATTATAGGGAAGGAAGGAGTAAGAGTTGACCCTGCCAAGGTCCAGGCTATACAAGAATGGCCTACACCCACCCACAAACACGCATCAACAAGGATAATTGATCAATGAAGAATGAACGATGAAGAATGAAAAAGTTTAAATGATCAATGACGAATGAACGATGAAGAATGAACAAGGATCAATGATCAATGACGAATGAACGATGAAAAATGAACAAGGATCAATTATCAATGAATAATGAACGATGAAGAATGAACAAGGATCAATGATCAATGAAGAATGAACGATGACGAATGAACAAGGATCAATGGTCAATGACAAATGAACGATGAAAAATGAACAAGGATCAATGATCAATGAAGAATGAACAATGACGAATGAACATGGATCAATGATCAATGAAGAATGAACGATGAAGAATGAAAAAGTTTAAATGATCAATGACGAATGAACGATGAAGAATGAACAAGGATTAATGATCAATGACGAATGAACGATGAAAAATGAACAAGGATCTATCAATGAAGAATGAATGATGAAGAATGAACAAGGATCAATGATCAATGAAGAATGAACGATGAAGAATGAACAAGGAGTAATGATCAATGACGAATGAACGTTGAAGAATGAACAAGGATCAATTATCAATGAAGAATGAACGATGACGAATGAACAAGGATCAATGATCAATGAAGAATGAACGATGAAGAATGAACAAGGATCAATGATCAATGACGAATGAACGATGAAGAATGAACAAGGATCAATGATCAATGAAGAATGAACGAAGAAGAATGAACAAGGATCAATGGTCAATGACGAATGAACGATAAAGAATGAACGAGGATCAATGATCAATGAAGAATGAACGATGAAGAATGAACAAGGATCAATGGTCAATGACGAATGAACGATGAAGAATGAACAAGGATCAATGATCAATGTAGAATGAAAGATGAAGAATGAACAAGGATCAATGATCAATGAAGAATGAACGATGAAGAATGAACAAGGATCAATGATCAATGTAGAATGAACAATGAAGAATGAACAGGGATCAATGATCAATGAAGAATGAACGATGAAGAATGAACAAGGATCAATGATCAATGAAGAATGAACGATGAAGAATGAACAAGGATCAATGGTCAATGACGAATGAACGATGAAGAATGAACAAGGATCAATGATCAATAAAGAATGAACGATGAAGAATGAACAAGGATCAATGATCAATGAAGAATAAACGATGAAGAATGAACAAGCACTAGTGGAAAAAAAGGTATTTGCTGCTAATCATTTGCTACGGTTTATGTATATACGCAGCAATAAGTAGGAAAAAGAATTAGAAAAAAAAAAGAAAACATTAATTGCTGCGGTTTTGGGCCTTAACCGCAGCAAATACATATGAGCAGCTTCAATTGCTGCGGTTTTGTTTATGCCCGCAGCAAAAAATTACCTTTTAATTGCTCCGGTTCTTCATTACCCGCAGCAAATACTCACATCTTCACTTAATTGCTGCGGCTAATGCCTTGCCCGCAGCAATTGTAGTTTCAAAAACCCGCCATGTTAACGTTAAAACATAAACCCACGCACGAAACTGCTTTCATTTTTTACATATTACACGACTGTTGCACTTCTTCATTCACTCATCTCTGAAACTGCCGGTTTTCTTCATCATAATTTGTTCGATTATTGTCTTCAATCTTTCTTCTTCATCATCTTTTTGTTCTTGTTCTTCTTTGATCATCATTCTTGCTCTTCTTATTGCTCTTCTTATTACACGACTGTTGCACTTCTTCAAAACATCATAATTTCCGTACACATTGTTGTTGCTCTTCAAACCCACGAAATTTCGACTTATAATTAGTTCTTGCTCTTTTCAAGGTATAATTTTTTAAAGCTTATTAGTTCTCAAACCCATTATTGTTCAAGCTTGTGTACGTTTAGGGTACGGTGCTTAGTTTTTTTTATACTAATTTTTATTTTCATTGTATAGGTTATACACTAACCCACCAAAACCCACGATAGTTTAAGGTATTTTTTTCATTTTGAAATATCTCATTGATTTTAATTTCTTTTTATATATGATTGTAAACTGTGGTATGTAATGGATTTGTTCAAACTAATACATATTGTTTGATTTTTTTTATATATGGTTGACTTTAAATAATGGGTTTTGGGACTGTTGTGTAGTTTGGCGAGGTGATAGTGACATTTGGCTTTTGTCATTTTTAGATTATTAGGGGTTGTGGACTGTAAGGGGAGGTAACATATCCGAGTTAGGTTGTTTTGAGATTGTGTATGGAAAGATGATAATGATTTTGGTATTTTGATGAATTGAATATGAAATTGGAATAATAATTTTGATTTTGAATGTGATATTGTGACTTTGTTTGTGATTTTAATGGTATGAATTAATTATGAATAAGGAAGTTTTTAGTGATGTCTAAACTCAATTTTAGTGTTGGAGTTCATTGATAAGCCACTAGACCGGATTTTAAGGATGAATTGGACTTATGCTTATTTGTACTCTACGTCTAGTTTGTAGTATCATAAATTTTCAAATAAGATCACTATTATTAGGTTATATAATTTGATGTATATTAAAGTCAATTATAACTTTAAATTTTATTTTTTAAAAAATTTTTAGAAAGATTATTATAATCAAAGAGTTTAATTAAGTACCTTCAAATAATTTGTAGCAATTCTAAAGTGACCAATAATTATAGTTATAAAGTAATCACCTACAAGTTTAAAATGATCAATTTTTATAGTATAATTGAAGTCATCATTAACAATCTTAAAAAACATTATTAATTATTAATTTTTATTGTTTTTATATGAATATTATTAATTATTGTTTTGTTTTGAATCAATTAATCACACTAATTAGGATGACAACCGATCGTTCTTGGATGTATGGAAGCATTGAATCGTCGGAATTTATTGATGGCGTATTAGAATTTTGTAGTATTGCGGTTGAACATCAAGTTAGGACGGGGGGAGTTGGTTTTTATTGCCCATGTGTCAGTTGTGGCAATGTATCAAAGGTAGATAGTGTTGATATCCTTAGGGAGCACATACTTCGACGTGGGTTTAGGCCTCAATATCATGTTTGGGTTTGGCATGGTGAGGAGGGAGTTTACAAAGAGAAAAGTGTTGTTGAGGACGTCAATAATGTGGCCGATGTCAATGAGGATGTAGTAGATCATGTTGATGGGTATGAGACAGATGAAGAGAATGTCGATGAGGATGTGGATCGTGTTGATGAGATGATGGAGGGAGTCGAGGATGAGTTAGGAAAACGTCCTCGTGTTTTTGACTTGTTGACAGAGGCTTCTCAAAAGCCTTTGTACCCTGGATGTACAAAGTTCACCAAACTAACAGCAGTGTTGACAATTTTCAACATTAAGTCAAAGTTCAATTGGAGTGACGCTAGTTTCACAATGTTATTAGAAGCGTTAGGTGAGTTGCTTCCTGAGGGAAATGAACTTCCAAAGTCGACATATTATGCCAAAAAGCTCATGTGTCCTTTCGGCTTAGAGTACCAGAAGATTCATGCGTGTCCGAATGATTGTGTGTTGTATCGGAATGAAAACGAGAACTTAGAAGAGTGTCCTAGGTGTGGGTTATCGCGCTACAAGCGTAAAGGGGCTCGGGATGCTAAAGGGCCCCCGGCTAAGGTATTGTGGTATCTTCCAATAATACCTAGATTCAAGCGCTTGTTTTCTATAAAGAAAGATGCGTTAAATTTGAGGTGGCATGCAGATAGGGTGAAGAAAGGTCACTTACTCACACATCCATCTGATTCTCCGGAGTGGAAGAGTATTGATAGGTTGCATAAGACTTTTGGGGATGAGGTTCGTAATTTAAGGCTCGGACTGTGTACGAATGGAATGAACCCGTTCGGCAATCTTAGTTCTCAACATAGTACTTGGCCGGTACTTTTAGTGATCTATAATTTGCCACCTTGGTTGTGTATGAAGCGTAAGTACATAATGCTTTCGCTTCTTATCTCGGGTCCTAAACAACCTGGCAATGACATAGATGTGTATCTTGCACCTCTCGTTGAGGATTTGAGAAAGATGTGGGATGAAGGTGTTTCAGTGTTTGATGCATATGCTAATGAGGAGTTCACCTTGCGTGCAATGCTTTTATGCACCGTTAATGATTTTCCGGCATATGGCAACTTATCGGGGTATAAGAACAAAGGGAAGAAAGCATGCCCGATATGTATCGATGACATGGAATCCACGTGGATTCCTAAGTGCAAACACGTATTCATGCACCATCGAAAGTTCCTCCCACGAGACCACCAATATCGTAAGAAGAAGAAGTTGTTCAATGAGGAGGTTGAGGACTGATGCAAAACAAAGGGGTGGTTATGGCCTTTGTTATGCACTGATTCCCGTTGACTAACAACCTTAATCAATGGCACCTTTAGAAACCCCAAATACTTCCCAAACAAACGCCCAGGCACTCCAAACAGGCCAAGAAGGAACTTCTTGATTTTCTGATGAGGGTGCTTTATGCTCCTTGTCTGATTTGTATGACTAACCTATGATAACTACAATGCAAGGATATTGAAGCCTTGATTGTAGGGTCCCTTTGAGAATCCAAGTTTCTACGTAACTTGCTATTCTCTCCGGCCAAGTTGAATCGCAACTTGAGGAAGTTTTGCAAAAACTTCAAAACATAAAACTTCTGAAAATACCTCTTGTTATTGATTGATCAAAAACTGAAACATGAACTCCTTATTACATGAGGGCCTACGTATATATAGAGTTTGGAATCTAAAAACTAGCCGTTACAAATGCTAAGCTAAAATACACGTGGATTAACTAACAAAACAGAAATGTAAACAAAAGGGCCAACACTTAGCCAAAATTCTCTGATTTTCATGATCTGCTGGCCAGCCTTCCTTCAACGTGTATTATAGGCTTCCTGGTGGTTTGTTAGTAAGACCCTAGGCCCTGTGTGGCTAGGCCCATGTAGTGAGATGACATTGCAGTCTCTCTCAATGTCCAGGTGTCTCTGGTTTGTGCTCAGGAGGGTCCACAAGGTCTGCTGCTTGTCAGGATGTTCTGTTACACTGTTCCTGCTATCCATTGGCTCTCTTGTTCCCATCGTGCTGTCTTCTGTTGTGTAATGATCCTCCCCAGTTTCTCTTCGTATTCTTAGGTCCATGTTTGATGTGTGGGAAGTATCATTGCTTATCCTTTGACCTTTATGCGTAGAAGGCAAGTTGGGAACACTGTCTTGTTCCTGTTCCCTATTGTCATGGTCACTGTTCCCTGATGCATTTGCATCAAGGACCGTGTAGCTCGTCGACCGTTGACCGGTTATGAGGTTTATGAACAGGTTAAGGGAGTTGAGACTGTATTTGGTAAAACGGGGCAAGTGCAAGGAGGTGAAGGCCGATTATGGAAAAAAGAATCAATCTTTTGGAAGCTTCCATATTGGAGAGATCTACAGGTTAGGCATTGTCTTGACGTTATGCATATAGAGAAAAATGTATGCGATGCCATACTCGGGACTCTCATGAACATTCCGGGTAAGACAAAAGATGTTAGGGCCGTGCGAGATTGGTTTGAATGTAAGGGTCTTCGTCCGGAGTTGTGGGCACATGTTAAGGTGAGTAAGAAAAGAAATAGAGCTGATGATGAAGTTGGTGACAATAAGAAGAAGATGCTTAATGACAAAGTTTATTTGCCTCCAGCTTGCTACACATTGTCCAAAGCAGAGAAGCGGACATTTTGTGAGTGTTTGTATGGCATTAAGGTTCCGTCTGGGTACTCATCCAACATGAAGAGATTTGTTAGCCTAAATGGTGAGCTGAAGTTGGGAAGCATGAAATCTCACGATTGCCATGTAATGATGCAAGTGTTCTTACCAATTGCAATCCGTGGAATACTGCCAAAACATGTTAGATATGCTATTACCGAACTATGTTCGTTCTTCAACACAATTTGTAGTAAAGTTCTTGATCCCTTTAAACTTGATGCACTTCAACTCGACGTGATTGTAACTTTATGCAAGTTTGAGATGTATTTTCCACCTTCTTTCTTTGACATAATGGTTCATCTTATTGTCTATCTCGTTCGTGAGATCAAACTTTTGGGTCCAATTTTTTTAAGGTGGTGTTATCCTTTTGAAAGACACATGGGTGTTTTACAAAACAAGGTGAGGAATCCAGCACAACCCGAGGGGAGTATGATTCAAGGCACTGTG
Organism: Amaranthus tricolor; assembly: GCF_026212465.1. Taxonomy (NCBI): domain Eukaryota; kingdom Viridiplantae; phylum Streptophyta; class Magnoliopsida; order Caryophyllales; family Amaranthaceae; genus Amaranthus; species Amaranthus tricolor. Next base: position 29,408,299 of record NC_080047.1, read on the forward strand.
AGCGATGAGATTAGTAACTTTATAGCCGAGTATTTGGCCATGGCAAAGCCTATTGGACTTCCCACCTCTAGACATGAAGGAAGGCTTGAGGGAAAAGGAACAATTGGCTCCAAATTGGTCACACCTCCTCGAGAAAGCCTTCTACAAGCACACTTGTATGTGTTGCATCATATTCCGGAAGTTCATCCTTTTTTGATTGAGCATTTTGATATATTGCGCGCAAAACATCCTTCTAAAGGGGATAGGGCATTGATGCAGTTGCATAACAAGACGTTTATTAATTGGTTTCATAATCGAGTAATATCCGAAGAACTCAAGGGTGTATCCGAAATTGTTAAGTGGTTAGCTTTTGGTCCTCGTGATGATGTCAACAAATATGAGGGTTACGATGTCAATGGCTTCACATTTTGGACTGAGGGTCAAAACAAGAAGTCATCGTATCTACAGAATAGTGGGGTTTCTATTTTGGCGTCATCTACATTTTACGCGAGTGCGAAGGATCAAGCGCCGGTTGATGCTAAATTGGTATACTACGGGCGGGTACATGAAATATGGGAGCTTGACTACTCTACTTTCAATATTGGTCTTTTCAAATGTAAGTGGGTAGATAATAATCGACGATGCATAAAAAATGACGACCCTTGTGGATTCACTCTTGTAGACTTAGCTCGTTTGCGTGATAGTGAGGAGCCATTCATACTAGCCACACAAGCCAAGCAAGTTGATATAGATTGGTATGCCTCAAAACAAAACCAAGCTATAAGCACACGTAGTTTGCTGTTTTCGTTTAATGAATTTGTTTTTGTGATTTTTTTGTGGTTTTATAACAAGGGAAAAATGAAATGTATGTGCTGATTTTCAAACTGAAAATGGCTTGCCAAAGGTTGTTTCGATACAGATACACCACGAAACAAATCTAAGGGCTCCTAAGAACACATTCAAACTTTAGCCAAAAGAATGAAAAGCATAGGAACTTCAAATTACTTAAACTAATCCAAGTTAAAGTAAATTGCAAATAAGAACAAAGAAAATTGCTCAATTGGAAGTTTGTATTGAAAGTGTTGAATATCATCAGAAACAAGCTAAGCCTTATTTATACTTATAAGGAGATAAGCCAGCAAGAGAAAAAAAAAATAGCAAAGAATCCACTTGCAACGGCTACAAATCAGCCATACACCCACTTGCAACAGCTACAAATCAGCTATACACCCACTTGCAACAGCTACAAATCAGCTATTATTTGCAATATGTTTGACTAATCTTCAAATGATATTTTGGGGCTGACAAGTAGATAAGATCTTCATGATATATCCCTCACAATCTTCAAGAAATAATGCTGAAAATTTCAGCTGCAAGTAGTGTCTCAACGTCTTAATTTTGCTAAATATATTTTTTTAATCATCCACTTGCTTAACTTTCATATTTATATTCTTCATATTTCCTTGGTTTATTTGCTTGATATTTTCAGCTGCTTGCTTGCGTTTCAATCGCATAATATTCGACCCATGAGCAAAATTAAATACTAAACTCAAATAAAAGAAAAGTACAACTCGACTAACTAAGCATGAGAAATGATTAAGCTTGATCCTAAACCTGGCTTAAATCATTTCGAAGAAAACAAAAGACCCAAATACTCGAAATAAAATAAACGACTTAAATAATAAAACGACCCAAAAAAAAAAAAAAAAAAAAAAAAAAAAAAAAAAAAAAAAAAAAAGAAGACTTAGTTTATGACTACGAAATTAAAGGATTTCAGTTTTGGACCTTGAATTTTAGCGTCTTCCATTTGATGCATCATTATATTGATCTTGGCTAGCTCAGCAGAACTAGATGTAGGTGATCCTACATCATCCTCCCCTTCTTTGGAAAAGCTTGACCTCAAGCTTGGTAACATGTCCTCCTCATGAAATGTAATCAAATCTGCAACATTGAAAGTAGAAGACACACCATAGCTACTAGGTAGCTCTAGTTTGTAAGCATTGTCATTTACTTTTTCCAAAATTTCGAACGGTCCATCAATTCTAGCACTTAACTTTGATTTCCTTTGTGTGGGAAACCTATCCTTTCTCAAGTAAATCCATACTAAGTCACCTTCTTTGAAAATCACTTCTTTTCTCTTTTGATCCACTCTTTCCTTAACCCTCTCATTCATTTTCTCAATCTTTTCCACAACTTGTTTATGCAACTTTTGGATCTCATTAGCTCTAGACTCGGCATCATGACTAAACTTCAAAGGTGTAGGAAAAGGCGTAAGATCTATAGGGGTTAAAGGATTAAGGCCATAAACTATAAAGAAAGGAGAAAAACCGGTGGTCTTGCTAGGAACTCGATTATAAGCAAATTCAGCATGTGGTAGCAATTGTTCCCATTGTTTAGGATTCTTAGTAATGAGGGCACGCAACAAGGTTCCTAAGGTCCTATTGGTTACTTCGGTTTGTCCATCAGTCTGAGGGTGGCTAGAACTACTAAAGTTAAGCTTGGTTCCCATCTTTTTCCACAAAGTAAGCCAAAAATGACTAAGAAACTTTGAGTCTCTATCACTTACCATACTTCTTGCTATCCCATGTAGTCTTACTATTTCTTTAAAATAAAGATTAGCAATGTTAACAGCATCATGTGTAGTATGACAAGGAATGAAATGGGCCATCTTAGAAAACCTATCAACAACAACCATAATGGAATCCTTATTGTTAGAGGTTCTAGGTAGTCCGGTTATGAAGTCTAAGCTCACATCTTCCCATGGATTTTGTGGTGTAGGAAGAGGTTGGTAAAGACCTTGAGACGTTTTGTGGGCTTTGGCTTTTAGGCATTGCACACACCTCTTAATAATATGAATGACATCTTTAGCAAGTTTCGGCCAAAAGAAGGTCTCACTCACTAGAGCTATGGTCTTTTCTTCCCCAAAATGTCCTCCAAGTCCTCCCTCATGATATTCCTTAATTAAGGTCTCCCTAACACTATGTCTGGGCACACATAATTGATTACCTCGAAAGAGATATCCTTGAAAGAGGTAAAAAAGTCCTTGAGGTTTGTTATGACATTTTTCAAATATTTCTCCAAAATCAACATCATCAATATAACATTCTTTTAACAATTCCATCCCAACAACCTTAGTATTCAAAGTACTCAAAAGCAAGTATCTCCTAGATAAAGCATCAGCTCCGGTGTTTAATTTACCCGCTTTGTGTTTAATGGTGAAATGAAAGGTTTGTAGGAACTCGACCCACTTAGCATGTCTAGATTGAAGTTTGTGTTGGCTTTGAATGAATTTTAAGGCCTCATGGTCAGAATGTAACACAAATTCTTTTGCAATCAAATAATGTCTCCAATGTTCTAAACATCTAATAATAGCATAAAACTCTTTATCATAAGTAGAATACTTCCTTTTAGCATCATTGAGTTTTTCACTAAAGTAAGCAAGGGGTTTGTTGTTTTGAGTAAGAACACCTCCAATACCTACCCCAGATGCGTCACATTCTACTTCAAAGATATCCTCAAAATTAGGCAAAGCTAGAACAGGTGCGGTGGTAAGTTTGTCTTTGATGGTGTCAAAGGCTGCTTGTGCTTTGGAATTCCATTCTATGGTCTTATGTTTTGTGAGTTCGGTGATAGGGGCCATGATTGAACTAAAGTTTGGGACAAACCTCCTATAAAAAGAAGCTAAACCATGAAATGATCTTACTTGGTGAATGGTGGTAGGAACAGGCCAGTCTCTAATAGCTTCAACTTTCTTTTCATCCGCTTTTATCCCCTCAATTGACACAATAAACCCAAGAAATTTTACTGATTCCGAAAAGAATTGACACTTTTCCAAATTACCATACAATTTTTCTTTAGCCAATACACTAAAAACTTGATGCAAATGTTTAATATGCTCGTCTTCACTTTGACTATACACCAAGATATCATCAAAATAAACCACAACAAATTGACCCAAGAAAGGCTTTAAAGTTTGGTTTATAAGTCTCATAAAGGTAGAAGGTGCATTAGACAACCCAAAGGGCATGACTAACCATTCATAAAGTCCTTCTTTAGTTTTAAATGCGGTTTTCCATTCATCCCCTTCATAAATTCTAACTTGGTGATATCCACTCCTAAGGTCGATTTTAGAAAAAACTTTCGAACCATATAAATCATCTAACAAGTCATTGAGTCTAGGTATTGGAAATCTATACTTGATGGTGATTCTATTAATGGCTCTACTGTCCACGCACATCCTCATTTCTCCATTTTTCTTAGGCACAAGTAAGGTAGGGACGGCACAAGGACTTATGGACTCTCTAATCAAACCTTTAGCTAACAATTCATCAACTTGTCTCCTAATTTCTTCGGTCTCTTTAGGATTAGTTCTATAGGCTGGTTTGTTAGGTAATATGGAACCGGGAATGAAATCAATCTTATGTTGTATGTCCCTTTTGGGTGGAAGTCCATTAGGTATCTCAATAGGAAAAACATGCGCAAATTCATCAAGTAAAGGCACAAGCAAAGGGTGATCATGCAAAACAGATTCGGTTTCATCATTTAGCAATAACAATTCTTTTCGTTCCACAAATTCATGTTGTTCACTTTTAAGTATAGGAATCAAAGAATGAAAATTTGTTAAAGTTGCTTGTAATTTAGAATTATGGCCAGGTGCATATGGAGCTAACGTGATCTTTTTCTTATTTAAAACAAAAGTATGTGTATTTTTAAAGCCATCATGCATAACTTTTCTATCATATTGCCAAGGTCTTCCTAATAAAACATGACATGCATCCATAGGTATAACATCACATAAAAGACTCTCCTTATAACTATTGCCTATTGAAAACGATAGTAAAACTTGAGAGTTTACAGGAATACCTTTGTTTTGATTCAACCATTGAATCATGTATGGCTCGGGGTGTGGAGTGGCGGTGAGATTAAGCTTGTCCACCATGGTCTTTGAAGCGACATTAGTGCAACTTCCTCCATCAATGATAAGCGAACAGATCTTACCTTTAACCGTACATTTTGTGTGGAATATTGCTTCCCTTTGTGGGTTTGGATCTTTGGCTTTGACCCCACTAAGAGCTCTTCGCATAACCAATAATTCTCCTTCATCTGGATATATCATTTCCTCATCAAGTTCAGCATTGTCACAGAAATCCTCCTCGTTTTCCTCTTGATGATCATCAAATTCAACCAAGTTCACCATTTTTCGGTTTGGGCATTCGGATGAGATATGTCCTAAGCCTTGACACTTAAAACATCTCCTAGGTGTGAATGAATTGGTGTTTGCTTTGGGTGTATTGGGTACGCTTACGGGCTGCTTTAAATGATTATTTTGCAAAGCTTTTGAATCTTGCGAATGGACTTTAGAATAGGGATGGGGAGTGTTCTTTTGGTAGGAATTGAAATTGGTCGTTCTTGCTGAAGTGAAACGTGAGGTTTCCTTCATTTTAGTTCTTTGTTGTTTTTCCACTTTATGTGCAAGGTTAATTAAATCATCAAGGCAAGCATAAGGTTGTAATTCAACAATGTTTCTGATTTTTGAATCTAAACCATTTAAAAATCTTACCAAAGTTTGATGATCATCCTCCTTAAGGTCGCACCTCATTATCATTGTCTCGAACTCTCGACCATACTCTTCTACACTCCTGCCATCTTGTTGTAGATGTTGAAGTTTGGTGAAATTCTCTTGCATGTAGTATGAAGGCAGAAACTTTTCCTTCATTTGCTTCTTCATCTTTTCCCATGATCTAATCTTGTCTTTCCCTTCTCTTTCTCGTTTTGCACATTTGCTAGCCCACCAAGTAGAAGCATATTTGCGCAATTTTAATGCTACTATCTTTACCTTCTTTTCTTCATCCGTATTCTTGTAATCAAATACTCTTTCAACGGTTCTTACCCATTCAAGGAACTCATCTCCATCTAATCTTCCTTCAAATTCTGGAATGTCGACTCTAAGATCATCTCCACGGCTTGTTTGCCTACTAACTTTAGGACTTTCAGACTCATAATCCCCACCTTCCCTTAAGGTGCGTTTTAGGTCTAGATACTCTTTAAGTTGGGTTTGTAGGTATTTAATGGTGGCATTTTGCTCTTCAACAATTCTGCTCAAATCACTAGTTTCTCCTTCACCACTTTGAGACATGGTGTTATGCTTTGTGAATGAACGAAATTAAGGCTCGGAGCGTAGCCTTGGCTCTGATACCAAGATGATATAGATTGGTATGCCTCAAAACAAAACCAAGCTATAAGCACACGTAGTTTGCTGTTTTCGTTTAATGAATTTGTTTTTGTGATTTTTTTGTGGTTTTATAACAAGGGAAAAATGAAATGTATGTGCTGATTTTCAAACTGAAAATGGCTTGCCAAAGGTTGTTTCGATACAGATACACCACGAAACAAATCTAAGGGCTCCTAAGAACACATTCAAACTTTAGCCAAAAGAATGAAAAGCATAGGAACTTCAAATTACTTAAACTAATCCAAGTTAAAGTAAATTGCAAATAAGAACAAAGAAAATTGCTCAATTGGAAGTTTGTATTGAAAGTGTTGAATATCATCAGAAACAAGCTAAGCCTTATTTATACTTATAAGGAGATAAGCCAGCAAGAGAAAAAAAAAATAGCAAAGAATCCACTTGCAACGGCTACAAATCAGCCATACACCCACTTGCAACAGCTACAAATCAGCTATACACCCACTTGCAACAGCTACAAATCAGCTATTATTTGCAATATGTTTGACTAATCTTCAAATGATATTTTGGGGCTGACAAGTAGATAAGATCTTCATGATATATCCCTCACAATCTTCAAGAAATAATGCTGAAAATTTCAGCTGCAAGTAGTGTCTCAACGTCTTAATTTTGCTAAATATATTTTTTTAATCATCCACTTGCTTAACTTTCATATTTATATTCTTCATATTTCCTTGGTTTATTTGCTTGATATTTTCAGCTGCTTGCTTGCGTTTCAATCGCATAATATTCGACCCATGAGCAAAATTAAATACTAAACTCAAATAAAAGAAAAGTACAACTCGACTAACTAAGCATGAGAAATGATTAAGCTTGATCCTAAACCTGGCTTAAATCATTTCGAAGAAAACAAAAGACCCAAATACTCGAAATAAAATAAACGACTTAAATAATAAAACGACCCAAAAAAAAAAAAAAAAAAAAAAAAAAAAAAAAAAAAAAAAAGAAGACTTAGTTTATGACTACGAAATTAAAGGATTTCAGTTTTGGACCTTGAATTTTAGCGTCTTCCATTTGATGCATCATTATATTGATCTTGGCTAGCTCAGCAGAACTAGATGTAGGTGATCCTACATCACAAGTATTCTACATTGTAGACCCGTCTGATAAAAAATGGTCTATTGTTGTACCGGGAAAAAGAAGCATTCTTGGTATAGGTGATGTTGAGGATGAGGAAGAATATGAAGCTTTTGAAGACTCCCCTCCCTTTATCAATCCAATATCAGTGGATCAAGATGATGTAGATGATGTAGATGTTGGTTATATGCGTGTAGATCACACGGAAGGAATACATTTGAATTAAGTGATTCACAAGGTATGAATTTAATAGTCATATAAAAGTTTTTTTGGCACTTGGTTTGTTTTGCATGAAACTTTGCACAGAACACTTATTTGTTATATATTATTGTGTTGAACGTACGTATTAGAATTGTAAATCATAGTCATATTCTTAATATTACTTAGCTTATGTTCTAATATATTTCTATTCATACTCTTTCAGGTACTGATATATAATGCATCTATTCAGAGACGAAATTGTCCCCGAGATTGAGACCTCGGATAATGAGCATCGTAGTTACGACAGTGAAGAGGACCAAATTGTGAGATTCGAGCGTATGGCTGAAGACGCTCCACCTCTAGACAATGATTTTGAGACTGAAGACGCCCCACTAGTGGATGCTCCCACTACCAGTAAGAAAAGGAAAGGGCGAGGTCCTACGAAAAACCTCAAAGTCACGGAACCAATGCATTTGGAATACAATGCATTGGGTCAACCCTGCGGAAAATGGCGTAGGCAATATGGAAAACAAGTGGGCCTATGTATCTGCAAGATTTCCATATTGCACGCATGGAACGAGGTTCCAGAGGGTTTGAAAAACTCTCTATGGAATGATACTGTGGTAAGCAACTTTACTATTTTTACTCATTTAGTTTCATTTTAAAATTAATTTAATTGACAGTAACAAATATAAATTTTTTTTGTAGAATCTTTTCCACATCGAGAGCGATGAGGACAAGAAGAATGTGTTTCTTTCAGCTGTTGCTGAAAGATTCAGAGATTTCAAATCCAAGCTAGTAACTGGCTGGATTACGAAGACCCGTGCCCGTACGACCAAAAAGATCAAAACGGGAAACGAAGGTGGAGAGCAAGCACCTTCGAAGATGCCCTACGAAATATGGGGTCACATATCGAAGAGGGATTGGGAGGCCTTTGTTGCCAAAAGAACAACTCCCATAGAAGTTGTAAGTATTTCATATTATATTATAGTTTACCAATTTGAATTTAATTCTTTTGATTCAGTCATTAAACTAATACATGACATTCGATTTCTATTGATTAATTAGGAAAAGCGTGGTAAAGCTTCAGATTCTGCAAGCAAAAGGAAGTTTTACCATCGCTTAGGCCAGAAAACGTACGATGAGGTCCGAAAAGAGTGGGTGGATGCGGGTTTATACCCCAATCAAAGTTCATCCACACCCTCATCTACGACTACCTCCGCATCCGTACATACTCTTGCTGGAGATCGGGTGCGTGATTGGTATTGCGGGCTTCATTCCCGAGATGCAAGTGGTAAATTTACCATTAATGATCCGGGAACGAAGAAGGTTGCTGATGCTGTGGTGAGTTTTGAAATTATTAAGTATATTCTTCAATTGTTTTGTATTCTTCGGCTTTGATGTACTTATACTAATTACTATATATGTCACTTTTTATTTGAATAGATGGGCTGGAAGGAAAAAGAAGCTACGGGGGAGTTCACCCCAAAAGGCAATGTTGACGCATTGCATATGGTCTTAGGGAAAGACCACAGTGGGCGGGTAGTCGGAAAAGGAGGCGTCCGCATGGGGTTACAGAAGGCATTCGGCAAAGAGTGTGTTGCTACTCAATCCCGAACGGCACTGCGGGAAGAAGCAGCAACCCTCCGAGCGGAGATTACGAAGGACGTTCTCGCGAAGTTGGCCACCGTGTTGCAAAAGATGGGTGCACCCATTGTGGACTTGGCAAACCTGATTGTCGAGGATCAGGGAAGTCAACATGGGGATTCTGACGCTTTGGTCGAGCCAACACCCGAGCCCATTACCCCCGTAGCACCCCAGCTCTTTACTAATACCCCCGTTGCTTAAAATCCGGAGCCAACTCCGGTGCCAGTGCTACAGGTACATAGTATTTAAATATATAAGCACTTATTAATTTAAATTGCAACGCGTAATTAAAATTTTATTATGATGCTTATTGTACTAAACGACACAATTTTCAAGAGGCGACTCCTTGTTCTCTTTTGCTGCCTCAGTTAGATGTTGCTAGTGATGGCGACTTAACTGAGGTTGCATATGGTATGGCACAGCCAAATAAAGAGGGCCAAACAGTGCATTCAGTGCCTGTTACAAGTGGCCACATCAGTGTGGCCGTGGAGACTATTGTAAAGGGGTTTGAAGATTTCTCACTCCCAATTCCAATGCCAGCATGGAGCCTTGAGAAACTATCAGACGCCCTAGGTAGTTTCGTCACATGGCCATATGCTTGGGTCCGATTCACTAACACGGTAAGAATCATTTGTACCTTATTTATTTTTATTTTTTAATTGCATGCTCACACTAATTTAATTTTTATTTATAAATTGAAATAGCAAAAGAGTCCAAAGGGATCTTGTAGAGAGGTCGGTTCCTCAGCAAAGGTGTCGACTGGGTCAAAGTCGATGCCAAGCACTCCAATTTTGACTGATGAGGAGCTAAAAGATCTCTCTCAAGATTGCAAATGGCTGCATTATTGTGCATCTCGCATAAGTGAGGAGGACCCAATCATGTTGCCCCTGCTGAAGGAGCAATACTGCTTTTCAGAAGACCCGTATGTAATTATTGGTCCTAGTGACATCGGGCAATTTTTGAGAGGAGAGATGCTGAACGTAGCTCTTTTCCATGTCTACATGAGGTGATGTTCATTATCTTACAAGTTAGGCATTGTTGTTTAATTGTTTTAATGACCGAATTACTAACAAAATTCTCTTATTTGTGAGTTTAGTGCGGTTTACGAGGAGGTAAATTCTTGCGAACCTCCAATAAAAATTGGATGGTTTTGTCCGGAGACGATTTCGGGTAGTAAATGTAGAAATGATCCAGATGTCGTCAGAGCATACATTGAGACTGCTTTGACTAAGTCCCTTGCATGTAAACACACATTCATTCTGGCTCCATATTGGGAAGAGTGAGTTTTATTTTTGAAATTGAACTTATCTTTTGATTTTTAAAGTCACCTAATCTCTAATTTGTTGATTTTAAATTTGTGTTTGTAGTTTGCATTGGATACTTCTGATCATATGTCCTTTAACGAACACCGTGCACGTCTTCGACTCATTACAAAAACCTAACAGCCTACCTCGCAACACAAGATTCAAAGCATTGTTGAATGCGTACGTAATATTAATTATTTTACCAATTTGATTTAATTAAGTGTTATATATATATATAAATGGTATTACATTTCCCATGCGTTTCAGCACAATGAAAAGAGTGCGTGGACAAATGGGATCTACATCCAGAGCCACATTTCCAAAATGGATAGCAAGAAAGGTACACAAATTCGATTTTATGGGTTTTGTATAGATTTGGTCAAATGATCATGAAAAGAACACGAAACAACCACAAACACTTAAACATAATTCTGATCTAGCAAACTGTCGACCAGCCCTCCTTCGGCTCAGCTTCTAGGAGTCCACGGGGATTGTTAGAATGGTTTTAGGACCTTGATAGCTAGATCCAAGTACCAAGATTCCATTTCCACTTTAGCCTAGGTCCTGGATGCATAGGTTTGGTCTCCACGTGTCGTGCAAGGTGGTCTGGTCACTAGTTTGATGCTGTCAATTTCGCGTTTTTATTTGTCAATTTCGCGCGTAAAGTAGGTCAAACATGGTTTGTTATGCACGAAACTTGGCACACAACACTATTTTGCATATATTATTGTGTTGAAATGGTTAGACTTGATAATAATAGTCATATGCTAGAAATTAGAAGTTAAGTTGCGATTTTATGCGTTTTTAAGCGTTTTTGTCCATTTTGCGCGTAAAGTAGGTCAAACATGGTTTGTTATGCACGAAACTTGGCACACAACACTATTTGGCATATATTATTGTGTTGAAATGGTTATACTTGATAATAATAGTCATATGCTAGAAATTAGAAGTTAAGTTGCGATTTTATGCGTTTTTAAGCGTTTTTGTGAATTTCGCGCGTAAAGTACTCAAACATGGTTTTGATGCGAAACCGGGGCTGATTAAGGCCTTGGTTATGCAAGGATTAATGTTGTGCGTAAGCTTTGATTAATGACACAGTCAAAAACTACAAATGATCATGAAAAGAACACGAAACAACCACAAACACTTAAACATAATTCTGATCTAGCAAACTGTCGACCAGCCCTCCTTCGGCTAAGCTTCTAGGAGTCCACGGGGATTGTTAGAATGGTTTTAGGACCTTGGTAGCTAGATCCAAGTACCAAGATTCCATTTCCACTTTAGCCTAGGTCTTGGATGCATAGGTTTGGTCTCCACGTGTCGTGCAAGGTGGTCTGGTCACTAGTTTGATGCTGTCAATTTCGCGTTTTTATTTGTCAATTTCGCGCGTAAAGTAGGTCAAACATGGTTTGTTATGCACGAAACTTGGCACACAACACTATTTGGCATATATTATTGTGTTGAAATGGTTAGACTTGATAATAATAGTCATATGCTAGAAATTAGAAGTTAAGTTACGATTTTATGCGTTTTTAAGCGTTTTTGTCCATTTCGCGCGTAAAGTAGGTCAAACATGGTTTGTTATGCACGAAACTTGGTACACAACACTATTTGGCATATATTATTGTGTTGAAATGGTTATACTTGATAATAATAGTCATATGCTAGAAATTAGAAGTTAAGTTGCGATTTTATGCGTTTTTAAGCGTTTTTGTGAATTTCGCGCGTAATGTACTCAAACATGGTTTTGATGCGAATCCGGGGCTGATTAAGGCCTTGGTTATGCAATGATTAATGTTGTGCGTAAGCTTTGATTAATGACACAGTCAAAAACTACAAATGATCATGAAAAGAACACGAAACAACCACAAACACTTAAACATAATTCTGATCTAGCAAACTGTCGACCAGCCCTCCTTCGGCTCAGCTTCTAGGAGTCCACGGGGATTGTTAGAATGGTTTTAGGAACTTGATAGCTAGATCCAAGTACCAAGATTCCATTTCCACTTTAGCCTAGGTCCTGGATGCATAGGTTTGGTCTCCACGTGTCGTGCAAGGTGGTCTGGTCACTAGTTTGATGCTGTCAATTTCGCGTTTTTATTTGTCAATTTCACGCGTAAAGTAGGTCAAACATGGTTTGTTATGCACGAAACTTGGCACACAACACTATTTTGCATATATTATTGTGTTGAAATGGTTAGACTTGATAATAATAGTCATATGCTAGAAATTAGAAGTTAAGTTGCGATTTTATGCGTTTTTAAGCGTTTTTGTCCATTTCGCGCGTAAAGTAGGTCAAACATGGTTTGTTATGCACGAAACATGGCACACAACACTATTTGGCATATATTATTGTGTTGAAATGGTTATACTTGATAATAATAGTCATATGCTAGAAATTAGAAGTTAACTTGCGATTTTATGCGTTTTTAAGCGTTTTTGTGAATTTCGCGCGTAAAGTACTCAAACATGGTTTTGATGCGAAACCGGGGCTGATTAAGGCCTTGGTTATGCAAGGATTAATGTTGTGCGTAAGCTTTGATTAATGACACAGTCAAAAACTACAAATGATCATGAAAAGAACACGAAACAACCACAAACACTTAAACATAATTCTGATCTAGCAAACTGTCGACCAGCCCTCCTTCGGCTCAGCTTCTAGGAGTCCACGGGGATTGTTAGAATGGTTTTAGGACCTTGATAGCTAGATCCAAGTACCAAGATTCCATTTCCACTTTAGCCTAGGTCTTGGATGCATAGGTTTGGTCTCCACGTGTCGTGCAAGGTGGTCTGGTCACTAGTTTGATGCTGTCAATTTCGCGTTTTTATTTGTCAATTTCGCGCGTAAAGTAGGTCAAACATGGTTTGTTATGCACGAAACTTGGCACACAACACTATTTGGCATATATTATTGTGTTGAAATGGTTAGACTTGATAATAATAGTCATATGCTAGAAATTAGAAGTTAAGTTGCGATTTTATGCGTTTTTAAGCGTTTTTGTCCATTTCGCGCGTAAAGTAGGTCAAACATGGTTTGTTATGCACGAAACTTGGTACACAACACTATTTGGCATATATTATTGTGTTGAAATGGTTATACTTGATAATAATAGTCATATGCTAGAAATTAGAAGTTAAGTTGCGATTTTATGCATTTTTAAGCGTTTTTGTGAATTTCGCGCGTAAAGTACTCAAACATGGTTTTGATGCGAATCCGGGGCTGATTAAGGCCTTGGTTATGCAAGGATTAATGTTGTGCGTAAGCTTTGATTAATGACACAGTCAAAAACTACAAATGATCATGAAAAGAACACGAAACAACCACAAACACTTAAACATAATTCTGATCTAGCAAACTGTCGACCAGCCCTCCTTCGGCTCAGCTTCTAGGAGTCCACGGGGATTGTTAGAATGGTTTTAGGACCTTGATAGCTAGATCCAAGTACCAAGATTCCATTTCCACTTTAGCCTAGGTCCTGGATGCATAGGTTTGGTCTCCACGTGTCGTGCAAGGTGGTCTGGTCACTAGTTTGATGCTGTCAATTTCGCGTTTTTATTTGTCAATTTCGCGCGTAAAGTAGGTCAAACATGGTTTGTTATGCACGAAATTTGGCACACAACACTATTTGGCATATATTATTGTGTTGAAATGGTTAGACTTGATAATAATAGTCATATGCTAAAAATTAGAAGTTAAGTTGCGATTTTATCCGTTTTTAAGCGTTTTTGTCAATTCCGCGCGTAAAGTAGCTCAAACTTTGTTTGTTTTGCACGAAACTTGGCACACAACACTATTTGGTATATATTATTGTGTAGAAGTTGTTAGAATTGAAAATCATAGTCATATTCTAGAATTTATGTGTTAAGTTGCGATTTTATGCGTTTTTAACCGTTTTTGACACTAACTTCTATTTTCTCTTAGTGCTTTCAACAACCTCCTTCTTCCGTTGACTGCGGCTACTACGCGCTGAAGTTTATGGACGATATTATAAATTCCGTGAAGGAATTTGGAGTCGAAAATATAGATGCCGTAAGTATTTGTTACGTTCTTAATTAAATATATTATTGGTAAAATCTAAATGTTTCTATATTAATAGCTTTTATTTTAATATTATAATATAGGTTTTAAACGACATTCCGAGGGAAACACGTGCTTTGAGAAGTGAAGAGATGCACGAATTAAAAGACAAGATTGCCGTGTATCTTGCTAATATTTGTCCTTGATAAATTGTAATTAATATATATATTGATTATTTTTTATAGTTTATTAATGTATATATATATATATATGTATGTACATATTATATTATATATATATACGAGCGAGAGTTTATTATTACAAAGAGACTAATGATGATTATCTGTGATTATCATTGGATTAATCACTGTTATTACATTGTAATATTATTGCATTATTATAAGGATTAAACGGAAAAAGAAAAAAAAAAAGAGACTTATTGCTGCGGTTCTAGACCTAACCGTAGCAAATAATCCTTCCCTTATCGCTGCGGTTTTACCCCCTGACCGCAGCAAATAATGCTCCACTTTTTGCTGCGGTTTTTGCCCATAACCGCAGCAAATAACACCACTTATTGCTGCGGTTTTTAACTGCAGCATTTAAATTAGGACATTTGCTGCTATCACTATTGCTGGGGGCCAAAACCGCAGCAAATAATGGCAAAAAAACCGCAGCAAACAAGGTTTTTTCCACTAGTGAAGGATCAATGATCAATGAAGAATGAACGATGAAAAATGATCAAGGATCAATGATCAATGAAGAATGAACGATGACGAATCAACAAGGATCAATCATCAATGAAGAATGAACGATGAAGAATGAACAAGTTTCAATGATCAATGACGAATGAACGATAAAGAATGAACAAGGATCAATGATCAATGACGAATGAACGATGAAGAATGAACAAGGATCAATGATCATTGAGGAATGAACGATGAAGAATGAACAAGTTTGAATGATCAATGAAGAATGAATGATGAAGAATGAACAAGGATCAATGATCAATGACGAATGAACGATGAAGAATGAACAAGGATCAATGGTCAATGACGAATGAACGATGAAGAATGAACAAGGATCAATGATCAATGTAGAATGAAAGATGAAGAATGAACAAGGATCAATGATCAATGAAGAATGAACGATGAAGAATGAACAAGGATCAATGATCAATGTAGAATGAACGATGAAGAATGAATAAGGATCAATGATCAATGACGAATGAACGATGAAGAATGAACTAGGATCAATGATCAATGAATAATGAACGATGAATAATGAACAAGGATCAATGATCAGTGAAGAATAAATGATGAAGAATGAACAAGGACCAATGATCAATGACGAATGAACGATGAAGAATGAACAAGGATAATTGATCATTGAAGAATGAACGATGAAGAATGAACAAGTTTGAATGATCAATGAAGAATGAACGATGAAGAATGAACAAGGATCAATGATCAATGACGAATGAACAATGACGAATGAAAAAGGATCAATGGTCAATGACGAATGAACGATGAAGAATGACCAAGGATCAATGATCAATGACGAATGAACGATGAAAAATGAACAAGGATCAATTATCATTGAAGAATGAACGATGAAGAATGAACGAGGATCAATGATCATTGAAGAATGAACGATGAAGAATGAACAAGGATCAATGATCAATGATGAATGAACGTTGAAGAATGAACAAGGATCAATGATCAATGAAGAATGAACGATGACGATTGAACAAGGATCAATGATCAATGAAGAATGAACGATGAAGAATGTACAAGGATCAATGATCAATGACGAATGAACAATGACGAATGAAAAAGGATCAATGGTCAATGACGAATGAACGATGAAAAATGAACAAGGATCAATGATCAATGAAGAATGAACGATGACGAATGAACTAGGATCAATGATCAATGAAGAATGAACGATGAAGAATGAAAAATTCTCAATGATCAATGACGAATGAACGATGAAGAATGACCAAGGATCAATGATCACTGTCGAATGAACGATAAAAAATCAACAAGGATCAATGATCCATGAAGAATGATCGATGAAGAATGAACAAGTTACAATCATCAATGACGGATGAACGATGAAGAATGAACAAGGAATAATGATCAATGACGAATGAACGATAAAGATTGAACAAGGATCAATGATCAATGACGAATGAACGATGAAGAATGAACAAGGATCAATGATCAATGAAGAATGAACGATGAAGAATGAAAAAGTTTCAATGATCAATGACGAATGAACGATGAAGAATGAACAAGGAATAATGATCAATGACGAATGAACAATGAAGAATGAACAAAGATCAATGATCAATGAATAATGAACGATGAAGAATGAACAAGGATCAATGGTCAATGACGAATGAACGATGAAAAATGAACAAGGATCAATGATCAATGAAGAATGAACGATGACGAATGAACAAGGATCTATGATCAATGAAGAATGAACGATAAAGAATGAAAAATTTTCAATGATCAATGACGAATGAACGATGAAGAATGACCAAGGATCAATGATCAATGACGAATGAACGATGAAAAATGAACAAGGATCAATTATCAATGAAGAATGAACGATGAAGAATGAACAAGGATCAATGTTCATTGAAGAATGAACGATGAAGAATGAACAAGGATCAATGATCAATGACGAATGAACGATGAAGAATGAACGATGAAGAATGAACAAGGATCAATGATCCATGAAGAATAAACGATGAAGAATGAACAAGGATCAATGATCAATGACGAATGAACGATGAAGAATGAACAAGGATCAATGATCAATGTAGAATGAACGATGAAGAATGAATAAGGATCAATGATCAATGACGAATGAACGATGAAGAATGAACTAGGATCAATGATCAATGAAGAATGAACGATGAAGAATGAACAAGGATCAATGATCAATGAAGAATAAATGATGAAGAATGAACAAGGATCAATGATCAATGACGAATGAACGATGAAGAATGAACATGGATCAATGATCAACGAAGAATGAACGATGAAGAATAAACAAGGCTCAACGATCATTGAAGAATGAACGATGAAGAATGAACAAGTTTGAATGATCAATGAAGAATGAACGATGAAGAATGAACAAGGATCAATGATCAATGACGAATGAGCGATGAAGAATGAACAAGGATCAATGATCAATGAAGAATGAACGATGAAGAATGAACAAGCATCAATGGTCAATGACGAATGAACGATGAAGAATGAACAAGGATCAATGATATTTGCAGAATGAAAGATGAAGTATGAACAAGGATCAATGATCAATGAAGAATGAATGATGAAGAATGAACAAGGATCAATGATCAATGACGAATGAACGATGAAGAATGTACAAGGATCAATGATCAATGAAGAATGAACGACGACGAATGAACAAGGATCAATGATCAATGAAGAATGAACGATGTAGAATGAAAAAGTTTAAATGATCAATGACGAATGAACGATGAAGAATGAACAAGGATCAATGATCAATGACGAATGAACGATGAAAAATGAACAAGGATCAATTATCAATGAGGAATGAACGATGAAGAATGAACAAGGATCAATGATCAATGAAGAATGAACGATGAAGAATGAACAAGGATCAATGATCAATGACGAATGAACGTTGAAGAATGAGCAAGGATCAATTATCAATGAAGAATGAACGATGACGAATGAACAAGGATCAATGATCAATGAAGAATGAACGATGAAGAATGAACAAGGATCAATGATCAATGACGAATGAACGATGAAGAATGAACAAGGATCAATGATCAATGAAGGATGAACGAAGAAGAATGAACAAGGATCAATGGTCAATGACGAATGAACGATGAAGAATGAACAAGGATCAATGATCAATGAAGAATGAACGATGAAGAATGAACAAGGATCAATGGTCAATGACGAATGAACGATGAAGAATGAACAAGGATCAATGATCAATGTAGAATGAAAGATGAAGAATGAACAAGGATCAATGATCAATGAAGAATGAACGATGAAGAATGAACAAGGATCAATGATCAATGTAGAATGAACAATGAAGAATGAACAGGGATCAATGATCAATGAAGAATGAACGATGAAGAATGAACAAGGATCAATGATCATTGAAGAATGAACGATGAAGAATGAACAAGGATCAATGGTCAATGACGAATGAACGATGAAGAATGAACAAGGATCAATGATTAATAAAGATTGAACGATGAAGAATGAACAAGGATCAATGATCAATGAAGAATAAACGATGAAGAATGAACAAGGATCAATGATCAATGACGAATGAACGATGAAGAATAAACAAGGATCAATGATCAATGAAGAATGAACGATGACGAATCAACAAGGATCAATGATCAATGAAGAATGAACGATGAAGAATGAACAAGTTTCAATGATCAATGACGAATGAACGATGAAGAATGAACAACGATCAATGATCAATGACGAATGAACGATGAAGAATGAACAAGGATCAATGATCAATGAAGAAAGAACGATAAAGAATGAACAACGATCAACGATCAATGACGAATGAACGATGAATAATGAACAAGGATCAATGATCAATGAAGAATGAACGATGAAGAATGAACAAGGATCAATGATCATTGAAAAATGAATGATGAAGAATGAACAAGGATTAATGATCAATGAAGAATGAACGATGAAGAATGAAAAAGTTTAAATGATCAATGACGAATGAACGATGAAGAATGAACAAGCATTAATGGTCAATGACGAATGAACGATGAAGAATGAACAAGGATCAATGATCAATGCAGAATTAAAGATGAAGAATGAACAAGGATCAATGATCAATGAAGAATGAACGATGAAGAATGAACAAGGATCAATGATCAATGACGAATGAACGATGAAAAAATGTACAAGGATCAATGATCAATGAAGAATGAACGATGAAGAATGAACAAGGATCAATGATCAATGACGAATGAACGATGAAGAATGTACAAGGATCAATGATCAATGAAGAATGAACGATGAAGAATGAACAAGGATCAATGGTCAATGACGAATGAACGATGAAGAATGAACAAGGATCAATGATCAATGTAGAATGAAAGATGAAGAATGAACAAGGATCAATGGTCAATGACGAATGAACGATGAAGAATGAACAAGGATCAATGATTAATAAAGATTGAACGATGAAGAATGAACAAGGATCAATGATTAATGAAGAATAAATGATGAAGAATGAACAAGGATCAATGATCAATGACGAATGAACGATGAAGAATAAACAAGGATCAATGATCAATGAAGAATGAACGATGACGAATCAACAAGGATCAATGATCAATGAAGAATGAACGATGAAGAATGAACAAGTTTCAATGATCAATGACGAATGAACGATGAAGAATGAACAACGATCAATGATCAATGACGAATGAACGATGAAGAATGAACAAGGATCAATGATCAATGAAGAAAGAACGATAAAGAATGAACAACGATCAACGATCAATGACGAATGAACGATGAATAATGAACAAGGATCAATGATCAATGAAGAATGAACGATGAAGAATGAACAAGGATCAATGATCATTGAAAAATGAATGATGAAGAATGAACAAGGATTAATGATCAATGAAGAATGAACGATGAAGAATGAAAAAGTTTAAATGATCAATGACGAATGAACGATGAAGAATGAACAAGCATCAATGGTCAATGACGAATGAACGATGAAGAATGAACAAGGATCAATGATCAATGCAGAATTAAAGATGAAGAATGAACAAGGATCAATGATCAATGAAGAATGAACGATGAAGAATGAACAAGGATCAATGATCAATGACGAATGAACGATGATAAAATGTACAAGGATCAATGATCAATGAAGAATGAACGATGAAGAATGAACAAGGATCAATGATCAATGACGAATGAACGATGAAGAATGTACAAGGATCAATGATCAATGAAGAATGAACGATGAAGAATGAACAAGGATCAATGGTCAATGACGAATGAACGATGAAGAATGAACAAGGATCAATGATCAATGTAGAATGAAAGATGAAGAATGAACAAGGATCAATGATCAATGAAGAATGAACGATGAAGAATGAACAAGGATCAATGATCAATGTAGAATGAACAATGAAGAATGAACAGGGATCAATGATCAATGAAGAATGAACGATGAAGAATGAACAAGGATCAATGATCAATAAAGAATGAACGATGAAGAATGAACAAGGATCAATGGTCAATGACGAATGAACGATGAAGAATGAACAAGGTTCAATGATCAATAAAGAATGAACGATGAAGAATGAACAAGGATCAATGATCAATGAAAAATAAACGATGAAGAATGAACAAGGATCAATGATCAATGACGAATGAACGATGAAGAATGAACAAGGATCAATGATCAATGAAGAATAAACGATGAAGAATGAACAAGAATCAATGATCAATGAAGAATGAACGATGAAGAATGAAGAAGGATCAATGGTCAATGACGAATGAACGATGAAGAATGTACAAGGATCAATGATCAATGAAGAATGAACGATGAAGAATGAACAAGGATCAATGGTCAATGACGAATGAACGATGAAGAATGAACAAGGATCAATGATCAATGTAGAATGAAAGATGAAGAATGAACAAGGATCAATGATCAATGAAGAATGGACGATGAAGAATGAACAAGGATCAATGATCAATGTAGAATGAACGATGAAGAATGAATAAGGATCAATGATCAATGACGAATGAACGATAAAGAATGAACTAGGATCAATGATGATTGAAGAATGAACGATGAAGAAGGATCAATGATCAATGATCAATGAAGAATAAATGATGAAGAATGAACAAGGATCAATGATCAATGACGAATGAACGATGAAGAATGAACAAGGATCAATGATCAATGAAGAATGAACGATGAAGAATGAACAAGGATCAACGATCATTGAAGAATGAATGATGAAGAATGAAAAAGGATTAATGATCAATGAAGAATGAACGATGAAGAATGAACCAGGATCAATGGTCAATGACGAATGAACGATGAAGAATGAACAAGGATCAATGATCAATGAAGAATGAACGATGAAGAATGAACAAGGATCAATGGTCAATGACGAATGAATGATGAAGAATGAACAAGGATCAATGATCCATGAAGAATAAACGATGAAGAATGAACAAGGATCAATGATCAATGACGAATGATCGTTCATTCTTCATTGATCATTGATCTTTGTTCATTCTTCATCGTTCATTCTTCAATGATAATTGATCGTTGTTCAATCTTAATCGTTCATTCATTACTGATCATTGATCATTGATGCTTGGTTTACTGTTTAGACCAAACCAAATATTTAAATTACGATTTGGTCCGGTTTGGTTTACTGTTTAGACCAAACCATGTTCAGCCCTATTCATCGTTCATTCTTCATTGATCATTGACGCTTGTTTATTCTTCATCGTTCATTCTTCATTGATCCTTGTTCATTCTTCATCATTCATTCTTCAATGATCATTGAACCTTGTTCATTCTTCATCGTTCATTCTTCATTGATCATTGATTCTTGTTAATTCTTCATCGTTCATTCTTGAATGATTATTAGTTCTTGTTCATTGTTCATCATTCATTCTACAATGCTCTTTGATCCTTGTTCATTATTCATAGTTCAATCTTCATTGATCATTGAACCTTATTCATTCTTCATCGTTCATTCTTCATTGATCATTGATCCTTGTTCATTCTTCATTGATCATTGATCCTTGTTCATTCTTCATCGTTCATTCTTGAATGATCATTGATCCATGTTCATTGTTCATCATTCATTCTACAATGCTCATTGATCCTTGTTCATTCTTCATAGTTCATTCTTCATTGATTATTGATCCTTGTTCATTCTTAATCGCTCATTCATTACTGATCATTGATCCTTGTTCATTCTTCATCGTTCATTCTTCAATGATCATTGATCCTTGTTCATTCTTTATCGTTCATTCTACAATGCTCATTGATTCTTGTTCATTCTTTATCGTTCATTCTTCATTGATCATTGATCCTTTTTCATTCTTCATCGTTCATTTTTCATTGATGCTTGTTCATTCTTCATCGTTCATTCTTCAATGATCATTGAACCTTGTTCATTGTTCATCATTCATTCTACAATGCTCATTGATCCTTGTTCATTCTTCATTGTTCATTCTTTATTGAACATTGATCCTTGTTCATTCTTCATCGTTCATTCTTGAATGATCATTAATCCTTGTTCATTGTTCATCATTCATTCTACAATGCTCATTGATCCTCGTTCATTTTTCATAGTTCATTCTTCATTGATTATTGATCCTTGTTCATTCTTCATCGTTCATTCTTCATTGATCATTGATCCTTGTTCATACTTCATTGTTCATTCTTGAATGATCATTGATCCTTGTTCATTGTTCATCATTCATTCTACAATGCTCAATGATCCTTGTTCATTCTTCATAGTTCATTCTTCATTGATCATTGATCCTTGTTCATTCTTCATCGTTCATTCTTCAATGATCATTAATCCTTGTTCATTCTTCATCGTTTATTCTACAATGCTCATTGATCCTTGTTCATTCTTCATCGTTCATTCTTCAATGATCATTGATCCTTGTTCATTCTTCATCGTTCATTCTTCATTGATCATTGATACTTGTTCATTCTTCATCGTTCATTCTTGAATGATCATTGATCCTTGTTCATTGTTCATCATTCATTCTACAATGCTCATTGATCCTCGTTCATTCATCATTGTTCATTCATTATTGATCATTGATCCTTGTTCATTCTTCATCGTTCATTCTTGAATGATCATTAATTCTTGTTCATTGTTCATCATTCATTCTACAATGCTCATTGATCCTTGTTCATTTTTCATAGTTCATTCTTCATTGATTATTGATCCTTGTTCATTCTTCATCGTTCATTGTTCATTGATCATTGATCCTTGTTCATTCTACATCGTTCATTCTTCAATGATCATTGATCGTTGTTCAATCTTCAATGTTCATTCATTATTGATTATTGATCATTGTTCATTCTTCACCGTTCATTCTTCAATGATCATTGATCCTTGTTCATTCTTAATCCTTCATTCTTCATTGATCATTGTTTCTCGTTCATTCTTCATCGTTCATTCTTCATTGATCATTGATGCTTGTTTATTCTTCATCGTTCATTCTTAATTGATCCTTGTTTATTCTTCATCGTTCATTCTTCAATGATCATTGAACCTTGTTCATTCTTCATCGTTCAGTCTTCATTGATCATTGATCCTTGTTCATTCTTCATCGTTCATTCTTCAATGATCATTGATCCTTGTTCATTCTTCATCGTTCATTGTACAATGCTCATTGATCCTTGTTCATTCTTCATCTTTCATTCTTCAATGATCATTGATCCTTGTTCATTCTTCATCATTCATTCTTCATTGATCATTGATACTTGTTCATTCTTCATCGTTCATTCTTGAATGATCATTGATCCTTGTTCATTCTTCATCGTTCATTCTTGAATGATCATTGATCCTTGTTCATTGTTCATCATTCATTCTACAATGCTCATTGATCCTTGTTCATTTTTCATAGTTCATTCTTCATTGATTATTGATCCTTGTTCATTCTTCATCGTTCATTCTTCATTGATCATTGATCCTTATTCATTCTTCATCGTTCATTCTTCAATGATCATTGATCGTTGTTCAATCTTCAACGTTCATTCATTATTGATCATTGATCCTTGTTCTCTCTTCACCGTTCATTCTTCAATGATCATTGATCCTTGTTCATTCTTAATCCTTCATTCTTCATTGATCATTGTTCCTCGTTCATTCTTCATTGATCATTGATGCTTGTTTATTCTTCATCGTTCATTCTTCATTGATCCTTGTTTATTCTTCATCGTTCATTCTTCAATGATCATTGAACCTTGTTCATTCTTCATCGTTCAGTCTTCATTGAACATTGATCCTTGTTCATTCTTCATCGTTCACTCTTCATTGATCCTTGATCCTTGTTCATACTTCATTGATCATTGATCCTTGTTCATTCTTCATCCTTCATTCTTCAATGATCATTGATCATTGTTCAATCATCATCGTTCATTGATTATTGATCATCGATCTTTGTTCATTCTTCACCGTTCATTCTTCAATGATCATTGATCCTTGATCATTCTTAATCCTACATTCTTCATTGATCATTGATCCTTGTTCATTCTTCATTGATCATTGATACTTGTTTATTCTTCATCGTTCATACTTCATTGAACCTTGTTCATTCTTCATCGTTCATTCTTCATTGATCATTGATCCTTGTTCATTCTTCATCGTTCATTCTATAATGATCATTGATCCTTGTTGTTCATCATTCCTTCTACAGTGCTCATTGATCCTTTTTCATTATTCATAGTTCATTCTTTATTGATCATTGATCCTTGTTCATTCTTCATCGTTCATTAATTATTGATCATTGATCCTTGTTCATTCTTCACTGTTCATTCTTCAATGATCATTGATTCTTGTTCATTCTTAATCCTTCATTCTTCAATGATGATTGAACCTAGTTCATTTTTCATCGTTAATTCTTCATTGATCATTGATACTTGTTCATTCTTCATCGTTCATTCTTGAATGATCATTGATCCTTGTTCATTGTTCATCATTCATTCTACAATGCTCATTGATACTTGTTCATTCTT
Source organism: Amaranthus tricolor (assembly GCF_026212465.1). NCBI lineage: Eukaryota > Viridiplantae > Streptophyta > Magnoliopsida > Caryophyllales > Amaranthaceae > Amaranthus > Amaranthus tricolor. The sequence goes on from NC_080047.1 coordinate 29,433,581, forward strand.
CATTGTTCATTCATTATTGATCATTAATCCTTGTTCATTCTTCATTGATCATTGATCCTTGTTCATTCTTCATCGTTCATTCTTCAATGATCATTGAACCTTGTTCATTCTTCATCGTTCATTCTTCATTGATCATTGATCCTTGTTCATTCTTCATCGTTCATTCTTGAATGATCATTGATCCATGTTCAAAATTCATCATTCATTCTACAAAGCTGATGCGTGTTTGGGTTGGAATTCCTCAATGCAATGTAGAGATCTAAGCCAGCCTTCAAATCCACGCAATGTAACAACCAAACAAGCCCAAAATACACACGAAACAGTGATATGATTCACACAAACAGAACAATGTTTGTAAGGTGAATCTTGAATTGAAAGACTAGGAGTTTTAATCCTCCAAGGCCAACAATTCCCTAAGTACAACCAAGGACTACTCTCAGTTGCAAAAGGTGATGATCTTGCACTACTCAAGATCGTTGAATGTACATACACATTCAAGGAAGAAACAAAGGATCAAAAATCCAATGAATTCTGATTTCTGAAATTTTCAAACTTAAACTTGTTTATTACAAGGCTAATGCCATCTATTTATAGACTTATGGGACGAGGGAAATACAATAAGAAGGCTAATGACACGTCCAACTAATTATAACGGTCATAAAGGGACACGTGCACAACATGTGCTTCATTAAAAACATGAAAAACAAGCTATAAAAGTACTCTGATATTCTGAAAGAAAGGATGCTGACCAGGTGACCTTCCACACACTTTCTTGTGCCCTTCCAAAGGTTGATAATGGTTACTAAGAGTCTTGGTAGCAAGTTCCTAGTGTAGAGATTCCATTTCTACCCTTGGTGGCACAAGATACCATGAAACACGATCGGGCCAAAGCATGCTAGGTCAGCTGGTCAGAACAATTCTGAAATGCTGATTTGTTCTGTTCTTGCACACCTTGCGACTGGCTGACCTTCACAGCTGATTTCGGTGGCTTGTCTATGATGTATAGCAATGTCCTTGGGCCAAGGCATGAAGTTCCATGTACCTAGATTCCATTTTCATCTTTCATGGCCTCTGAATCCCTCTTGCTTGGACTATGCAAGGTGTGCAAGGTCAGCTGTTCGTCAGTTGGTTCTTTGCCCTGCTGTGCTTCTGTTTGGAGCCCTGTTTCTTCTTCTTCTGTTGAGTAATCAGCCTCCTTGCTTGTATTTGATTCTTGATTTAGTTCTTCATCCATGTTGCTTATATGAGTCATCATTGAACCATCCCAATATGGTTCATTCCCCCCTTCTTTAGAAGGAATTGCCCTCAATTCAGCATCCCCTAAGTAAGGAGCTAAGTCCCCTGCTTTGAAGGTAAGAGGTATGCCAAATCCTTCAGTTATTTTCAATTTCATTGAGTTGTCCCCATATTTAATAATTATCTGAAATGGTCCAATAGCCTTGGTTATTAACTTATTCCTCCTGAACTGAGGAAACCTTCTTTGCTTGAGTAGAATCCATGCAAATTCACCAAGCTGCATCAGTTTGTTCTGTTTTGCTTCTCTGTTCGCTCTATGCTGGTGTCTTGCTTTTGTTTTCTTCAACTTCTTATGCACTGGCTTGTGGTTTTTCAAGAGGTACTCATCTTGCCTTTGATTATTAGTGTTATGACTGTACAAAACAAGAAGATCAATTAGTGAAAAATCAGAAACAACAATTGAAAGCCTCTTAATAATAGGCTTAGCTTTCTTGGACAGTTCAGACCAAGAGTGACCTGCGACTTTCACCTCTTTTTCATGGCTCTTCTTACTTACTAAGTGTACAGGTTGTTTGGTCTTGGGTGGAGGTATAGCTTTGGGAGGGGGTAAAGGAATTAATTCTTTCATCTTACCCTCATGCCTTTCTTCCTCTTCAGGGTATGTAAGTTCTCCTTCTGATTCTAAATCAGAAACATAAGGTGTAACAACCCCTGAATCCCTCTGAATGTTGGTGCCATTAGGGTCATCATCATTAGTAATGGTTCCCCTCTCTTCCTCCCTTCCATTGATGCTAACAAGGATGGTCTTAGGCCTCTCCTTGCTCCTAATTTCATCCCACTCAGCTAGGGTGAAAGCTCTATTGTTAGGGCAATTATTCTTGAAGTGACCATGACCATGACACTTACAACAAACAACATCTTTGATTGGTGTGACACTCTTACTCTTAGACTCAATGCTACTGGTCTTGGTGGAGGAACTAGTGTTCAAGTGCTGCTGATTGCTACTATGCACAGATGATTCATTGGTTTGTGCGTCAGGTTGTGAAGTTCTTTTCTTTGAATATTGCTCTAATAGCAATGCATGCTTGCTAGGCACATACTTCCTCCTCATCTTTTTCTTAAGCTTTTCCCAAGAACTCAGCTTCTCTTTCCCTTCCCTCAACCTCTGCCTTTGAACTTTCTCCAACCATGTGGCAGCTAGTTTTGTGAGTTTTACTTTGGCCATTTCGAATTGCTTGTCTAAGGGTGTGTCCCTAAACTCAAAAAAGTTATCAAGGCTGGTCTCCCAATCAATATAGTCTTCAGTTTTTAAGGATTGGCCACTAAACTCAGCTACATCTACCCTCAAACTCCCATCCTCTTGTGTTCTGTTTTGATGGTTTCTATTCTGGTTCTTCATGCCATGTTTAGCAAATTTGTGATCTATGGCTGCTAAAGTCTCTTGAAGGAACCACCTCTTATCCTCCTCATTCATGATGATCTTTATATAAGAAAACACACACAAATGTACAAGAAGAACAGAATGTAGGAAGATATGCAGCAATACCTTCTGATCACAGGAAATCAGATTCTAAAGAATCTGTTCTTTGTGCACAAAACAGCAAAAATCCACTTGCACTTAGAATTAAAAGAAATACTAATGTAAATCCTTATTTTATTTGATTATTAAAGATAAAATATGCAGTAAAGAAAAGAAAACAAAAATAAACAGCAAAACACTTATTCAAAACAGAATATATTCTTCAGTTTTGACTCCTGTGACTACAATGCCATGTACAGCCTTAACAAAAACCAATTTGCACGTAATATAAAGTGAGATGTGATTGCAAACCTTTATTTCTTCTAATTAAAACGTTAAGATATGAAGAAAAGATCAGAAACACCATTTATGAACCACAGATCAGAATCTAGAATTTTCAAGATGCTGTTTCTGCAGTTTGTGCAAACACTTGCGCCAAATTTTGCACACAACGTGAAATCCAATTTTTCTTTCAAGAACTCAAAGTTAAGACACTAACCTTGATTGCTCTAAAAGGATTTGATGAAATTCTACGTCTACAAAAAGATATGCATAAATTTCTCACCAGACAGACTGTAAAATCACAAACAGGATGAACAAGGCGTTTCTTGATTTTCCGGCCTCCACAACCAAATGCTCTGATACCAAATTGATGCGTGTTTGGGTTGGAATTCCTCAATGCAATGTAGAGATCTAATCCAGCCTTCAAATCCACGCAATGTAACAACCAAACAAGCCCAAAATACACACGAAACAGTGATATGATTCACACAAACAGAACAATGTTTGTAAGGTGAATCTTGAATTGAAAGACTAGGAGTTTTAATCCTCCAAGGCCAACAATTCCCTAAGTACAACCAAGGACTACTCTCAGTTGCAAAAGGTGATGATCTTGCACTACTCAAGATCGTTGAATGTACATACACATTCAAGGAAGAAACAAAGGATCAAAAATCCAATGAATTCTGATTTCTGAAATTTTCAAACTTAAACTTGTTTATTACAAGGCTAATGCCATCTATTTATAGACTTATGGGACGAGGGAAATACAATAAGAAGGCTAATGACACGTCCAACTAATTATAACGGTCATAAAGGGACACGTGCACAACATGTGCTTCATTAAAAACATGAAAAACAAGCTATAAAAGTACTCTGATATTCTGAAAGAAAGGATGCTGACCAGGTGACCTTCCACACACTTTCTTGTGCCCTTCCAAAGGTTGATAATGGTCACTAAGAGTCTTGGTAGCAAGTTCCTAGTGTAGAGATTCCATTTCTACCCTTGGTGGCACAAGATACAATGAAACACGATCGGGCCAAAGCATGCTAGGTCAGCTGGTCAGAACAATTCTGAAATGCTGATTTGTTCTGTTCTTGCACACCTTGCGACTGGCTGACCTTCACAGCTGATTTCGGTGGCTTGTCTATGATGTATAGCAATGTCCTTGGGCCAAGGCATGAAGTTCCATGTACCTAGATTCCATTTTCATCTTTCATGGCCTCTGAATCCCTCTTGCTTGGACTATGCAAGGTGTGCAAGGTCAGCTGTTCGTCAGTTGGTTCTTTGCCCTGCTGTGCTTCTGTTTGGAGCCCTGTTTCTTCTTCTTCTGTTGAGTAATCAGCCTCCTTGCTTGTATTTGATTCTTGATTTAGTTCTTCATCCATGTTGCTTATATGAGTCATCATTGAACCATCCCAATATGGTTCATTCCCCCCTTCTTTAGAAGGAATTGCCCTCAATTCAGCATCCCCTAAGTAAGGAGCTAAGTCCCCTGCTTTGAAGGTAAGAGGTATGCCAAATCCTTCAGTTATTTTCAATTTCATTGAGTTGTCCCCATATTTAATAATTATCTGAAATGGTCCAATAGCCTTGGTTATTAACTTATTCCTCCTGAACTGAGGAAACCTTCTTTGCTTGAGTAGAATCCATGCAAATTCACCAAGCTGCATCAGTTTGTTCTGTTTTGCTTCTCTGTTCGCTCCATGCTGGTGTCTTGCTTTTGTTTTCTTCAACTTCTTATGCACTGGCTTGTGGTTTTTCAAGAGGTACTCATCTTGCCTTTGATTATTAGTGTTATGACTGTACAAAACAAGAAGATCAATTAGTGAAAAATCAGAAACAACAATTGAAAGCCTCTTAATAATAGGCTTAGCTTTCTTGGACAGTTCAGACCAAGAGTGACCTGCGACTTTCACCTCTTTTTCATGGCTCTTCTTACTTACTAAGTGTACAGGTTGTTTGGTCTTGGGTGGAGGTATAGCTTTGGGAGGGGGTAAAGGAATTAATTCTTTCATCTTACCCTCATGCCTTTCTTCCTCTTCAGGGTATGTAAGTTCTCCTTCTGATTCTAAATCAGAAACATAAGGTGTAACAACCCCTGAATCCCTCTGAATGTTGGTGCCATTAGGGTCATCATCATTAGTAATGGTTCCCCTCTCTTCCTCCCTTCCATTGATGCTAACAAGGATGGTCTTAGGCCTCTCCTTGCTCCTAATTTCATCCCACTCAGCTAGGGTGAAAGCTCTATTGTTAGGGCAATTATTCTTGAAGTGACCATGACCATGACACTTACAACAAACAACATCTTTGATTGGTGTGACACTCTTACTCTTAGACTCAATGCTACTGGTCTTGGTGGAGGAACTAGTGTTCAAGTGCTGCTGATTGCTACTATGCACAGATGATTCATTGGTTTGTGCGTCAGGTTGTGAAGTTCTTTTCTTTGAATATTGCTCTAATAGCAATGCATGCTTGCTAGGCACATACTTCCTCCTCATCTTTTTCTTAAGCTTTTCCCAAGAACTCAGCTTCTCTTTCCCTTCCCTCAACCTCTGCCTTTGAACTTTCTCCAACCATGTGGCAGCTAGTTTTGTGAGTTTTACTTTGGCCATTTCGAATTGCTTGTCTAAGGGTGTGTCCCTAAACTCAAAAAAGTTATCAAGGCTGGTCTCCCAATCAATATAGTCTTCAGTTTTTAAGGATTGGCCACTAAACTCAGCTACATCTACCCTCAAACTCCCATCCTCTTGTGTTCTGTTTTGATGGTTTCTATTCTGGTTCTTCATGCCATGTTTAGCAAATTTGTGATCTATGGCTGCTAAAGTCTCTTGAAGGAACCACCTCTTATCCTCCTCATTCATGATGATCTTTATATAAGAAAACACACACAAATGTACAAGAAGAACAGAATGTAGGAAGATATGCAGCAATACCTTCTGATCACAGGAAATCAGATTCTAAAGAATCTGTTCTTTGTGCACAAAACAGCAAAAATCCACTTGCACTTAGAATTAAAAGAAATACTAATGTAAATCCTTATTTTATTTGATTATTAAAGATAAAATATGCAGTAAAGAAAAGAAAACAAAAATAAACAGCAAAACACTTATTCAAAACAGAATATATTCTTCAGTTTTGACTCCTGTGACTACAATGCCATGTACAGCCTTAACAAAAACCAATTTGCACGTAATATAAAGTGAGATGTGATTGCAAACCTTTATTTCTTCTAATTAAAACGTTAAGATATGAAGAAAAGATCAGAAACACCATTTATGAACCACAGATCAGAATCTTGAATTTTCAAGATGCGGTTTCTGCAGTTTGTGCAAACACTTGCGCCAAATTTTGCACACAACGTGAAATCCAATTTTTCTTTCAAGAACTCAAAGTTAAGACACTAACCTTGATTGCTCTAAAAGGATTTGATGAAATTCTACGTCTACAAAAAGATATGCATAAATTTCTCACCAGACAGACTGTAAAATCACAAACAGGATGAACAAGGCGTTTCTTGATTTTCCGGCCTCCACAACCAAATGCTCTGATACCAAATTGATGCGTGTTTGGGTTGGAATTCCTCAATGCAATGTAGAGATCTAATCCAGCCTTCAAATCCACGCAATGTAACAACCAAACAAGCCCAAAATACACACGAAACAGTGATATGATTCACACAAACAGAACAATGTTTGTAAGGTGAATCTTGAATTGAAAGACTAGGAGTTTTAATCCTCCAAGGCCAACAATTCCCTAAGTACAACCAAGGACTACTCTCAGTTGCAAAAGGTGATGATCTTGCACTACTCAAGATCGTTGAATGTACATACACATTCAAGGAAGAAACAAAGGATCAAAAATCCAATGAATTCTGATTTCTGAAATTTTCAAACTTAAACTTGTTTATTACAAGGCTAATGCCATCTATTTATAGACTTATGGGACGAGGGAAATACAATAAGAAGGCTAATGACACGTCCAACTAATTATAACGGTCATAAAGGGACACGTGCACAACATGTGCTTCATTAAAAACATGAAAAACAAGCTATAAAAGTACTCTGATATTCTGAAAGAAAGGATGCTGACCAGGTGACCTTCCACACACTTTCTTGTGCCCTTCCAAAGGTTGATAATGGTCACTAAGAGTCTTGGTAGCAAGTTCCTAGTGTAGAGATTCCATTTCTACCCTTGGTGGCACAAGATACCATGAAACACGATCGGGCCAAAGCATGCTAGGTCAGCTGGTCAGAACAATTCTGAAATGCTGATTTGTTCTGTTCTTGCACACCTTGCGACTGGCTGACCTTCACAGCTGATTTCGGTGGCTTGTCTATGATGTATAGCAATGTCCTTGGGCCAAGGCATGAAGTTCCATGTACCTAGATTCCATTTTCATCTTTCATGGCCTCTGAATCCCTCTTGCTTGGACTATGCAAGGTGTGCAAGATCAGCTGTTCGTCAGTTGGTTCTTTGCCCTGCTGTGCTTCTGTTTGGAGCCCTGTTTCTTCTTCTTCTGTTGAGTAATCAGCCTCCTTGCTTGTATTTGATTCTTGATTTAGTTCTTCATCCATGTTGCTTATATGAGTCATCATTGAACCATCCCAATATGGTTCATTCCCCCCTTCTTTAGAAGGAATTGCCCTCAATTCAGCATCCCCTAAGTAAGGAGCTAAGTCCCCTGCTTTGAAGGTAAGAGGTATGCCAAATCCTTCAGTTATTTTCAATTTCATTGAGTTGTCCCCATATTTAATAATTATCTGAAATGGTCCAATAGCCTTGGTTATTAACTTATTCCTCCTGAACTGAGGAAACCTTCTTTGCTTGAGTAGAATCCATGCAAATTCACCAAGCTGCATCAGTTTGTTCTGTTTTGCTTCTCTGTTCGCTCTATGCTGGTGTCTTGCTTTTGTTTTCTTCAACTTCTTATGCACTGGCTTGTGGTTTTTCAAGAGGTACTCATCTTGCCTTTGATTATTAGTGTTATGACTGTACAAAACAAGAAGATCAATTAGTGAAAAATCAGAAACAACAATTGAAAGCCTCTTAATAATAGGCTTAGCTTTCTTGGACAGTTCAGACCAAGAGTGACCTGCGACTTTCACCTCTTTTTCATGGCTCTTCTTACTTACTAAGTGTACAGGTTGTTTGGTCTTGGGTGGAGGTATAGCTTTGGGAGGGGGTAAAGGAATTAATTCTTTCATCTTACCCTCATGCCTTTCTTCCTCTTCAGGGTATGTAAGTTCTCCTTCTGATTCTAAATCAGAAACATAAGGTGTAACAACCCCTGAATCCCTCTGAATGTTGGTGCCATTAGGGTCATCATCATTAGTAATGGTTCCCCTCTCTTCCTCCCTTCCATTGATGCTAACAAGGATGGTCTTAGGCCTCTCCTTGCTCCTAATTTCATCCCACTCAGCTAGGGTGAAAGCTCTATTGTTAGGGCAATTATTCTTGAAGTGACCATGACCATGACACTTACAACAAACAACATCTTTGATTGGTGTGACACTCTTACTCTTAGACTCAATGCTACTGGTCTTGGTGGAGGAACTAGTGTTCAAGTGCTGCTGATTGCTACTATGCACAGATGATTCATTGGTTTGTGCGTCAGGTTGTGAAGTTCTTTTCTTTGAATATTGCTCTAATAGCAATGCATGCTTGCTAGGCACATACTTCCTCCTCATCTTTTTCTTAAGCTTTTCCCAAGAACTCAGCTTCTCTTTCCCTTCCCTCAACCTCTGCCTTTGAACTTTCTCCAACCATGTGGCAGCTAGTTTTGTGAGTTTTACTTTGGCCATTTCGAATTGCTTGTCTAAGGGTGTGTCCCTAAACTCAAAAAAGTTATCAAGGCTGGTCTCCCAATCAATATAGTCTTCAGTTTTTAAGGATTGGCCACTAAACTCAGCTACATCTACCCTCAAACTCCCATCCTCTTGTGTTCTGTTTTGATGGTTTCTATTCTGGTTCTTCATGCCATGTTTAGCAAATTTGTGATCTATGGCTGCTAAAGTCTCTTGAAGGAACCACCTCTTATCCTCCTCATTCATGATGATCTTTATATAAGAAAACACACACAAATGTACAAGAAGAACAGAATGTAGGAAGATATGCAGCAATACCTTCTGATCACAGGAAATCAGATTCTAAAGAATCTGTTCTTTGTGCACAAAACAGCAAAAATCCACTTGCACTTAGAATTAAAAGAAATACTAATGTAAATCCTTATTTTATTTGATTATTAAAGATAAAATATGCAGTAAAGAAAAGAAAACAAAAATAAACAGCAAAACACTTATTCAAAACAGAATATATTCTTCAGTTTTGACTCCTGTGACTACAATGCCATGTACAGCCTTAACAAAAACCAATTTGCACGTAATATAAAGTGAGATGTGATTGCAAACCTTTATTTCTTCTAATTAAAACGTTAAGATATGAAGAAAAGATCAGAAACACCATTTATGAACCACAGATCAGAATCTTGAATTTTCAAGATGCGGTTTCTGCAGTTTGTGCAAACACTTGCGCCAAATTTTGCACACAACGTGAAATCCAATTTTTCTTTCAAGAACTCAAAGTTAAGACACTAACCTTGATTGCTCTAAAAGGATTTGATGAAATTCTACGTCTACAAAAAGATATGCATAAATTTCTCACCAGACAGACTGTAAAATCACAAACAGGATGAACAAGGCGTTTCTTGATTTTCCGGCCTCCACAACCAAATGCTCTGATACCAAATTGATGCGTGTTTGGGTTGGAATTCCTCAATGCAATGTAGAGATCTAAGCCAGCCTTCAAATCCACGCAATGTAACAACCAAACAAGCCCAAAATACACACGAAACAGTGATATGATTCACACAAACAGAACAATGTTTGTAAGGTGAATCTTGAATTGAAAGACTAGGAGTTTTAATCCTCCAAGGCCAACAATTCCCTAAGTACAACCAAGGACTACTCTCAGTTGCAAAAGGTGATGATCTTGCACTACTCAAGATCGTTGAATGTACATACACATTCAAGGAAGAAACAAAGGATCAAAAATCCAATGAATTCTGATTTCTGAAATTTTCAAACTTAAACTTGTTTATTACAAGGCTAATGCCATCTATTTATAGACTTATGGGACGAGGGAAATATAATAAGAAGGCTAATGACACGTCCAACTAATTATAACGGTCATAAAGGGACACGTGCACAACATGTGCTTCATTAAAAACATGAAAAACAAGCTATAAAAGTACTCTGATATTCTGAAAGAAAGGATGCTGACCAGGTGACCTTCCACACACTTTCTTGTGCTCTTCCAAAGGTTGATAATGGTCACTAAGAGTCTTGGTAGCAAGTTCCTAGTGTAGAGATTCCATTTCTACCCTTGGTGGCACAAGATACCATGAAACACGATCGGGCCAAAGCATGCTAGGTCAGCTGGTCAGAACAATTCTGAAATGCTGATTTGTTCTGTTCTTGCACACCTTGCGACTGGCTGACCTTCACAGCTGATTTCGGTGGCTTGTCTATGATGTATAGCAATGTCCTTGGGCCAAGGCATGAAGTTCCATGTACCTAGATTCCATTTTCATCTTTCATGGCCTCTGAATCCCTCTTGCTTGGACTATGCAAGGTGTGCAAGGTCAGCTGTTCGTCAGTTGGTTCTTTGCCCTGCTGTGCTTCTGTTTGGAGCCCTGTTTCTTCTTCTTCTGTTGAGTAATCAGCCTCCTTGCTTGTATTTGATTCTTGATTTAGTTCTTCATCCATGTTGCTTATGTGAGTCATCATTGAACCATCCCAATATGGTTCAAAAGCTCATTGATCATTGTTCATTCTTCATAGTTCATTCTTCATTGATTATTGATCATTGTTCATTCTTAATCGTTCATTCATTATTGATCATTGATCCTTGTTCATTCTTCATCGTTCATTCTTCAATGATCATTGATCCTTGTTCATTCTTTATCGTTCATTCTACAATGCTCATTGATCCTTGTTCATTCTTCATCGTTCATTCTTCATTGGTCATTGATCCTTGTTCATTCTTCATCGTTCATTCTTCATTGACCATTGATCCTTGTTCATTCTTCATCGTTCATTCTTCATTGATCTTTGATCCTTGTTCATTCTTCATCGTTCATTCTTCATTGATCATTGATCCTTGTTCATTCTTCATCGTTCATTCTTCAATGATCATTGATCGTTGTTCAATCTTTATCGTTCATTCATTATTGATCATTGATCCTTGTTCATTCTTCACCGTTCATTCTTCAATGATCATTGATCCTTGTTCATTCTTAATCCTTCATTCTTCATTGATCATTGATCCTTGTTCATTCTTGAACCATATCGGTGATGTCTCCCAAGTCATCGGTGATGTCTCCCAAGTCATGTGCATCTTTCAATCACATTTCAGCACATGGTTCAATAAAAGTTGACCTTGAAGACATCTATGAAGATGGAAACCATGTAATAAAACATAAGCATCACAAGCAAGAGCATACTAATGAAATCAACACAATAACAGACCATACAGAACATATTCTGACATCAGAACAACACAGCAGCACGACCAGCGACCAGCCCACCTTGCACGACACGTGGAGACTAAACCGATGCATCCAGGACCTGGGCTAAAGTAGAAATGGAATCTTGGCACATGGTCCTAGCCATCAAGGGCAAAGAACCCTATTGATAACTCACACAGCTCTCTGAAATCCGTGTGCAAGGTCGTGTAGTCAGCAGCTAGTTCGAAACAAACAACACTGATCTTGTGACCAGCTGACCTTGTGAGCCTTGGCCTGAACGTACTTTTTGATGTATGGGAGCACCAAGGGTAGAAATGGAATCTCTACAATAGGATCTTGCTACCACGACTCTTATTGGCCATCATCTACCTTTGGAAGTGCACGAAAAGATGGGTGAAAGGTCACCTATTCAGCAGCTTCCTATCAGAATTTTAGAATACTTTGTGCTTGTTTTTCATGTCTTTTTAATGTGCACATGTTTGGCACGTGTCTTGTAATGACCGTTATTATTAGTTGGACGTGTCATAAGCCTTCTCATTGTATTTCCCTATTCCCATATGTCTATATATAGATCGCTCATTCATTGTAAAGACAAGTTATGATGAATAAAAATCAGAAATTACACTAAGTGTTTTTCTTTGCAATTGCGGAGCAATTGGGTTACTTTGGGCCAGTTTGCCCTTCGTGAATGTGTAAACCCTTGATCAGCCTTCAAGATTACACTTCACTCTATCCAAGAACGCTAAGTATTCCATTGATTGATCAAAGGAAAGCACCGGTGTTGCGTTGAAAAGAGGCTTGGCAGTCCAACTCTTATCAAGGCATTGGCTACCAATCTTGGAATATCCTTCATCATTTTCGTATCAAATCCAATGTCGTGTGTTGACCACGCGTACTTGGATCAATTCTTCATTGATCATTGATACTTTTTTATTCTTCATCGTTCATACTTCATTGAACCTTGTTCATTCTTCATCGTTCATTCTTCAATGATCATTGAACTTTGTTCATTCTTCATCGTTCATTCTTTATTGATCATTGATCTTTGTTCATTCTCCATCTTTCATTCTTGAATGATCATTGATCCTTGTTGTTCATCATTCATTCTACAGTGCTCATTGATCCTTTTTCATTATTCATATTTCATTCCTCATTTTTCATTCTTCATCGTTCATTCATTATTGATCATTGATCCTTGTTCATTCTTCACTGTTCATTCTTCAATGATCATTGATCCTTGTTCATTCTTAATCCTTCATTCTTCAATGATGATTAAACCTTGTTCTTTCTTCATCGTTCATTCTTCATTGATCATTGGTGCTTGTTTATTCTTCATCGTTCATTCTTCATTGATCCTTGTTTATTCTTCATCGTTCATTCTTCAATGATCATTGAACCTTGTTCATTCTTCATCGTTCAGTCTTCATTGATCATTGATCGTTGTTCATTCTTCATCGTTCACTCTTCATTGATCCTTGATCCTTGGTCATTCTTCATCGTTCATTCTTCAATGATCATTGATCCTTGTTCATTCTTCATCGTTCATTCTTCAGTGATCATTGATCCTTGTTCATTCTTCATCGTTCATTCTTCGTTGATCATTGATCTTTGTTCATTCTTCATCGTTCATTCTTCAATGATCAGTGATCGTTGTTCGATCTTCATCATTCATTCTTCAATGATCATTGATCCTTGTTCATTCTTCATAGTTCATTCTTCATTGATCATTGATCTTTGTTCATTCTTCATCGTTCATTCTTCAATGATAATTGATCGTTGTTCAATCTTCATCGTTCATTCATTACTGATCATTGATCCTTGTTTATTCTTCATTGTTCATTCTTCAATGATCATTGATCCTGGTTCATTCTTAATCCATCATTCTTCATTGATCATTGATCCTCGTTCATTCTTCATCGTTCATTCTTCATTGATCATTGATGCTTGTTTATTTTTCAACGTTCATTCTTTATTGATCCTTGTTCATTCTTCATCGTTCATTCTTCAATGATTATTTATCCTTGTGCATTCTTCATCGTTCATTCTTGAATGATCATTGATCCTTGTTCATTGTTTATCATTCATTCTACAATGCTCGTTGATCCTTGTTCATTCTTCATAGTTCATTCTTCATCTTTCATTCTACAATGCTCATTGATCCTTGTTCATTCTTCATTGTTCATTCTTCAATGATCATTGATCCTTGTTCATTCTTCATCGTTCATTCTTCATTGATCATTGATCATTGTTCATTCTTCATAGTTCATTCTTCATTGATAATTGATCCTTGTTCATTCTTCATCGTTCATTCTTCAATGATCATTGATCGTTGTTCAATCTTCATCGTTCATTCATTAATGATCATTGATCCTTGTTCAATCTTCAGCGTTCATTCTTCAATGATCACTGATCCTTGTTCATTCTTAATCTTTCATTCTTCATTGATCATTGATCCTCCTTCATTCTTCATCGTTCATTCTTCATTGATCATTGATGCTTGTTTATTCTTCATCGTTCATTCTTCTTTGATCCTTGTTCATTCTTCATTATTCATTCTTCAATGATCATTGAACCTTGTTCATTCTTCATCGTTCATTCTTCATTGATCATTGATCCTTGTTCATTCTTCATCGTTCATTCTTGAATGATCATTAGTTCTTGCTCATTGTTCATCATTCATTCTACAATGCTCATTGATCCTTGTTCATTATTCATAGTTCATTCTTCATTGATCATTGAACCTTGTTCATTCTTCATCGTTCATTCTTCATTGATCATTGATCCTTTTTAATTCTTCATTGATCATTGATCCTTGTTCATTCTTCATCGTTCATTCTTGAATGATCATTGATCCATGTTCATTGTTAATCATTCATTCTACAATACTCATTGATCCTTGTTCATTCTTCATAGTTCATTCTTCATTGATTATTGATCCTTGTTCATTCTTAATCGTTCATTACTGATCATTGATCCTTGTTCATTCTTCATCGTTCATTCTTCAATGATCATTGATCCTTGTTCATTCTTTATCGTTCATTCTACAATGCTCATTGATTCTTGTTCATTCTTTATCGTTCATTCTTCATTGATCATTGATCCTTGTTCATTCTTCATCGTTCATTTTTCATTGATGCTTGTTCATTCTTCATCGTTCATTCTTCAATGATCATTGAACCTTGTTCATTCTTCATCGTTCAGTCTTCATTGATCATTGATCCTTTTTCATACTTCATCGTTCATTCTTGAATGATCATTGATCCTTGTTCATTGCTCATCATTCATTCTACAATGCTCAATGATCCTTGTTCATTCTTCATAGTTCATTCTTCAGTGATCATTGATCCTTGTTCTTTCTTCATCGTTCATTCTTCAATGATCATTTATCCTTGTTCTTTCTTCATCGTTCATTCTTCAATGCTTATTGATCCTTGTTCATTCTTCATCGTTCACTCTTCAATAATCATTGATCCTTGTGCATTCTTCATCGTTCATTCTTCATTGATCATTGATACTTGTTCATTCTTCATCGTTCATTCTTGAATGATCAATGATCGTTGTTCAATCTTCAACGTTCATTCATTATTGATCATTGATCCTTGTTCATTCTTCACCGTTCATTCTTCAATGATCATTGATCCTTGTTCATTGTTCATCATTCATTCTACAATGCTCATTGATCCTTGTTCATTTTTCATAGTTCATTCTTCATTGATTATTGATCCTTGTTCATTCTTCATCGTTCATTTTTCATTGATCATTGATCCTTGTTCATTCTTCATCGTTCATTCTTCAATGATAATTGATCGTTGTTCAATCTTCAACGTTCATTCATTATTGATCATTGATCCTTGTTCATTCTTCACCGTTCATTCTTCAATGATCATTGATCCTTGTTCATTCTTAATCCTTCATTCTTCATTGATCATTGTTCCTCGTTCATTCTTCATTGATCATTGATGCTTGTTTATTCTTCATCGTTCATTCTTCATTGATCCTTGAAATTCTTCATCGTTCATTCTTCAATGATCATTGAACCTTGTTCATTATTCATCGTTCAGTCTTCATTGATCATTGATCCTTGTTCATTCTTCATCGTTCATTCTTCATTGATCCTTGATCCTTGTTCATTCTTCATTGATCATTGATCCTTGTTCATCTTTCATCGTTCATTCTTTAATGATCATTGATCGTTGTTCAATCTTCATCGTTCATTCATTTTTGATCATCGATCCTTGTTCATTCTTCACCGTTCATTCTTCACCGTTCATTGATCCTTGTTCATTCCTAATCCTTCATTCTTCATTGATCATTGATCCTTGTTCATTCTTCATTGATCATTGATACTTGTTTATTCTTCATCGTTCATACTTCATTGAACCTTGTTCATCCTTCATCGTTCATTGAACCTTGTTCATTCTTCATCGTTCATTCTTCATTGATCATTGATCCTTGTTCATTCTTCATCGTTCATTCTTGAATGATCATTGATCCTTGTTGTTCATCATTCATTCTACAGTGCTCATTGATTCTTGTTCATTATTCATAGTTCATTCTTCGTTGATCATTGATCCTTGTTCATTCTTCATCGTTCATTCATTATTGATCATTGATCCTTGTTCATTCTTCACTGTTCATTCTTCAATGATCATTGATCCTTGTTCATTCTTAATCCTTCATTCTTCAATGATGATTGAACCTTGTTCATTCTTCATCGTTCATTCTTCATTGATCATTGATACTTGTTCATTCTTCATCGTTCATTCTTGAATGATCATTGATCCTTGTTCATTGTTCATAATTCATTTTACAATGCTCATTGATCCTTGTTCATTCTTCATTGTTCATTCATTATTGATCATGAATCCTTGTTCATTCTTCATTGATCATTGATGCTTGTTCATTCTTCATCGTTCATTCTTCAATGATCATTGAACCTTGTTTATTCTTCATAGTTCATTCTTCATATATCATTGATCCTTGTTCAATCTTCAACGTTCATTCACTATTGATCATTGATCCTTGTTCATTCTTTACCGTTCATTCTTCAATGATCATTGATCCTTGTTCATTGTTCATCATTCATTCTATAATGCTCATTGATCCTTGTTCACTTTTCATAGTTCATTCTTCATTGATTATTGATCCTTGTTCATTCTTCATCGTTCATTCTTCATTGATCATTGATCCTTGTTCATTCTTCATCGTTCATTCTTCATCGTTCATTGATCGTTGTTCAATCTTCAACGTTCATTCATTATTGATCATTGATCCTTGTTCATTCTTCACCGTTCATTCTTCAATGATCATTGATCCTTGTTCATTCTTAATCCTTCATTCTTCAATAATGATTGAACCTTGTTCATTCTTCATCGTTCATTCTTCATTGATCATTGATACTTGTTCATTCTTCATCGTTCATTCTTGAATGATCATTGATCCTTGTTCATTGTTCATAATTCATTGTACAATGCTCATTAATCCTTGTTCATTCTTCATTGTTCATTCGTTATTGATCATTAATCCTTGATCATTCTTCATTGATCATTGATGCTTGTTCATTCTTCATCGTTCATTCTTCAATGATCATTGAACCTTGTTCATTCTTCATCGTTCATTCTTCATTGATCATTGATCCATGTTCATTGTTCATCATTCATTCTTCAAAGCTCATTGATCCTTGTTCATTCTTCATAGTTCATTCTTCAATGATTATTAATCCTTGTTCATTCTTAATCGTTCATTCATTATTGATCATTGATCCTTGTTCATTCTTCATCGTTCATTCTTCAATGATCATTGACCTTTGTTCATTCTTTATCGTTTATTCTACAATGCTCATTTATCCTTGTTCATTCTTCATCGTTCATTCTTCATTAGTCATTGATCCTTGTTCATTATTCATCGTTCATTTTTCATTGACCATTGATCCTTGTTCATTCTTCATCGTTCATTCTTCATTGATCTTTGATCTTTGTTCATTCTTCATCGTTTATTCTTCATTGATCATTGATCCTTGTTCATTCTTCATCGTTCATTCTTCATTGATCATTGATCCTTGTTCATTCTTCATCGTTCATTCTTCATTGATCATTGATCCTTGTTCATTATTCATCGTTCATTCGTAATTGACCATTGATCCTTGTTCATTCTTCATCGTTCATTCTTCATTGATCATTGATCCTTGTTCATTGTTCATCGTTTATTCTTCATTGATCATTCATCCTTGTTTATTCTTCATCGTTCATTCTTCATTGATCATTGATCCTTGTTCATTCTTCATCGTTCATTCGTCATTGACCATTGATCCTTGTTCATTCTTCATCGTTCATTCGTCATTGATCATTGATCCTTATTCAATCTTCATCGTTCATTCTACAATGATCATTGATCCTTGTTCATTCTTCATCATTCATTCTTCATTGATCATTGATCCTTGTTCATTCTTCAACGTTCATTCTTCATTGATCATTGGTGCTTGTTTATTCTTCATCGTTCATTCTTCATTTATGCTTGTTCATTCTTCATCGTTCATTCTTCAATGATCAATGAACTTTGTTCATTCTTCATAGTTCATTCTTCATATATCATTGATCCTTGGTCATTCTTTATCGTTCATTCTTCAATGATCATTGATCCTTGTTCATTCTTCATCGTCAATTCTTCAATGATCATTGATCCTTGTTCATTCTTCATCGTTCATTCTTCAATGATCAATGAACTTTGTTCATTCTTCATAGTTCATTCTTCATATATCATTGATCCTTGGTCATTCTTTATCGTTCATTCTTCATCGTTCATTCTTTAATGATCAGTGATCGTTGTTCAATCTTCATCGTTCATTCTTCAATGATCATTGATCCTTGTTCATTATTCATCGTTCATTCTTCAGTGATCATAGATCTTTGTTCATTCTTCATCGTTCATTATTCAGTGATAATTGATCGTTGTTCAATCTTCATCGTTCATTCATTACTTATTATTGATCCTTGTTCATTCTTCACCTTTCATTCTTCACCGTTCATTCTTCATTGATCATTGATGCTTGTTTATTTTTCAACGTTCATTCTTCATCGATCCTTGTTCATTCTTCATCGTTCATTCTTCAATGATCATTGATCCTTGTGCATTCTTTATCGTTCATTTTTGAATGATCATTGATCCTTGTTCATTGTTCATCATTCATTCTACAATTCTCATTGATCCTTGTTCATTTTTCATAGTTCATTCTTCATTGATCAATGATCCTTGTTCATTCTTCATCGTTCATTCATTATTGATCATTCTTCATCGTTCATTCTTCCATGATCATTGATCCTTGTTCATTCTTCATCATTCATTCTTCAATGATCATTGATCCTTGTTCATTCTTCATCGTTCATTCTTCAATGATCATTGATCCTTATTCATTCTTCATTGTTCATTCTACATCGTTCATTTTTCAATGATCATTGATCGTTGTTCATTCTTCATCATTCATTCTTAAATGATCATTGATCCTTGTTCATTATTCATCGTTCATTCTTCAATGATCATTGATCCTTGTTCATTCTTCATCGTTCATTCATCATTGATCATTGATCTTTGTTCATTCTTCATCGTTCATTCTTCAATGATCAGTGATCGCTGTTCAATCTTCATTGTTCATTCATTACTGATCATTGATCCTTGTTCATTCTTCACCGTTCATTCTTCAATGATCATTGATCCTTGTTCATTCTTAATCCTTCATTCTTCATTGATCATTGATCCTCGTTCATTCTTCATCGTTCATTCTTCATTGATCATTGATGCTTGTTTATTCTTCATCGTTCATTCTTCATTGATCTTTGTTCATTCTTCATCGTTCATTCTTCAATGATTATTGATCCTTGTGCATTATTCATCGTTCATTCTATAACGATCATTGATCCTTGTTCATTGTTCATCATTCATTCTACAATGCTCATTGATCCTTGTTCATTCTTCATCGTTCATTCTTCAATCATCATTGATCCTTGTTCATTCTTGATCATTCATTCTAGAATGCTCATTGATACTTGTTCATTCTTGATCGTTCATTCTTCAATGATCATTGATCCTTGTTCACTCTTCATCGTTCATTCTTCATTGATCATTGATCATTGATCCTTGTTCATTCTTCACAGTTTATTCTTTATTGATAATTGATCCTTGTTCATTCTTTATCGTTCATTCTTCAATGATCATTGATCGTTGTTCAGTCTTCATCGTTCATTCATTATTGATCATTGATCCTTATTCATTCTTCACCGTTCATTCTGCACCAAGATTGGGTCCCTCGCCCTCTCAATCTTGCACTGAATCACTCCTTCACTTGGAGATAGCCAAATAAATGCGAAAGCCTTCACAAACTCCACCAATATGCACCCAAGAATGCGCTTCTTGATTCTCAGGCCATCCTCGTGATCCTCCTCTTCAGGTTTCCCTTACCCTTGGGCTGAATCCACGACCTTCCTCAAGGCTTCACTTGCTCTTGTAGCAAAGGTTACACTCTAGATTACTCCTCAATCTAGCTTCAGAGATTGTCTACTCTTGAATCGTGTTGGGACTGATTGAAAACTATACGCCAATATACTCAAGGAAATGAAGAGAATGTTCTAAGCAATGTAAGGAATTGAATCTATGTAAACTGAATTAAAACTCTTATTAATCTCTGGAATCCATCATTACACTAAGGCTAGATGCCTATATATAGCTTTCTATGTATTTACAACGGCTATCTTTACACGTGCCTATCACAAGGCTTATTTTCAGAACAGAAACCAAACAAAAATAGACTAAGTATTGGGCGCCTTTTACTGATAACTGGGGTACCTTGCACTGATCCCTCCGTCTTCCATAGTGATTGTCAGTAGGGTCCTAGGCCCTTGATGGGTAGGCCCATGTATAAGGTTGCCATATCCACCTTGGTCATCCTCTGGAAGCTCGTGGTTAATTCTCAGGCAGTGCATCAAGATGGCCTGGTCGTCAGATTTTCGAACAGTGTCTTGTGATTGTCCTGTTCCCATTCTTGCTTGCTTGGAATTCTCTCATGTTCCCTTCTTTGTTTGCTTGGGGCTCTCTTGTTTTCTTGGGAACTGTAATGATCTTGGTATGCTCGGGGCATCCTCAGGATGAGTGGTATTATGGAGAACAGAATGGGAGCTTGAATGACTTGAACCATGATCAGAATCACATGCATATGGTTCAACTCCTCCTTCTTGAGGAAGAATT
This sequence comes from Amaranthus tricolor, assembly GCF_026212465.1. Lineage (NCBI taxonomy): Eukaryota > Viridiplantae > Streptophyta > Magnoliopsida > Caryophyllales > Amaranthaceae > Amaranthus > Amaranthus tricolor. The sequence goes on from NC_080047.1 coordinate 29,454,377, forward strand.
GACCTCAATTCTTGGCTTGGTTGATGTAGTTGCAGGTCTCCAATATTGAAGGTGTTGGACATATTGTATTCAGCTGGTAGTTTCACCTTGTAAGCATTGTCTCCAATTTTTGCAATGATTGGGAACGGTCCTGCTGCTTTGGGCATCAGTTTATTTTTCCTCTGTTGAGGAAATCTCTCCTTTCTTAAGTGTATCCAGACTAGATCACCTTCTTGCAATGGTTCTCTTTGCTTGTGCTTTCCATCTGCTTTTTTCTTATATTTCTCATTGGCCTTGTATATGTTCTCCTTGATCATTTTGTGCATCCTCAGCAACTCCTCAGCTAAGCTAACTGCATCCCTCTGCTTTTTGTCCTGCATATTAATGTGTGTGAGATTGATTGGCAAAAGGGGGTTTTCCCCATAAACACACTGAAAAGGAGTATATTTTGTGGTGTAGCTTGGACTTCTATTATAAGCAAATTCAGCCTGACTCAGCTTGAGATCCCAGTCCCTGAGGTGCTTACTTACTAGGGTTCTTAAGATTGAACCTAGGGTTTTGTTGGTGACCTCTGTTTGGCCATCTGTCTGAGGATGATGGCTGGTGCTAAACAGAAGGGTTGTACCTAGTAATTTCCATAAGGTCTTCCAAAAATAGCTAAGAAACTTGCCATCCCTGTCAGACACAATGGTTTTGGGCACCCCATGTAGTCTCACAATTTCACTAAAGTACAGCTGAGCAATGTGTTTGGCATCATCCACTTTATTGCAAGCAATGAAGTGGGCCATTTTTGAGAATCTATCAACAACCACCAAGATAGAGTCCTTTTGCCTTTGGGTTCTAGGTAGTGCCATGACAAAGTCCATGCTCACATGCTCCCAAGGCTTATCAGCTACAGGCAGTGGTCTGTATTCACCTTTGTGAAAGGTGATTTTTGCTTTAATGCATGACTCACACCTCAAAATATGTTTGCCTATGGTCCCTAACATTTTAGGCCAATAGAAATGTTCACTAAGCATATTTAGGGTCTTTTGTATCCCAAAATGTCCACTTAAACTCCCCTCATGTATTTCCTTTACTAGTAACAGCCTTAAAGGAGTTTTGGGTATACACAGTCTGTTATTTTTAAACAAAAAGCCCTGTTGTAGGTGAAAATCACCTTGAGGTTCTGTCAAACAAGCAGCATATATAACACAGAAGTCAGAATCATTAGCATACAAATCCTTAATCATTTCAAAGCCAAGCACTTTAGCATCAAGAATAGCTAAGAGGTTGTATCTTCTACTTAAGGCATCAGCAATAACATTGGTTTTCCCTGTTTTGTACTTTGCAGAGAAGTTAAAAGTCTGAAGGAATTCTATCCACCTAGCATGTCTAGGATTGAGTTTGTTCTGTCCATGTATGTTCTTCAAAGATTCATGGTCAGTGTATAGGATGAAAGGTTGTATTTTCAGGTAATGAGACCAATTTTCCAAGGCCCTAATCATTGCATAAAATTCTTTATCATAGGTTGAGTAGTTGAGTCTTGACTTATTCAGTTTCTCACTGAAATAGGCCACTGGTCTGCCTTCTTGCACTAGGACTGCGCCAATGCCTGTTCCACTAGCATCACATTCAACCTCAAAAGGTTGAGTGAAGTCAGGGAGCTTCAAAACAGGGGTTGTGCACATCTTGTCCTTAATTGTTTCAAAGGCTTTCTGTGCTTCCTGGGTCCAACTAAATACTCCTTTTTTAGTACATTCTGTTATGGGGGCCATAATGGTACTAAAGTTTTTAATGAACCTCCTATAAAAAGAAGCAAGGCCATGGAAAGATCTCACTTGGGTAACAGAAGTAGGCACAGACCAGTTCTTCACAGCCTCTACCTTGGATGGATCAACCTTCACCCCATCTTTACCTATAATGAATCCCAAAAATCCCACTTCCTTCATAAGGAAACTGCATTTTTCCAATTTCCCATATAATTTTTGCTTCCTCAAAGTTTCAAACAGTTGCTGCAAATGACCAAGATGTTCCTTCAATCCTTTGCTGTATATCAAGATGTCATCAAGATAGACTACTATGAATTTTCCCAAAAAGGGTCTCAACACCTCATTCATCAATCTCATAAAGGTGCTGGGGGCTCCTGTTAGACCAAATGGCATGACAAGCCATTCATACAAGCCATACTTTGTTTTGAAGGCAGTTTTCCACTCATCTCCTTCTTTCATTCTGATCTGATGGTAGCCACTCCTTAAGTCAACCTTGCTGAACCAATAAGCACCTGCTAGCTCATCCAACATATCATCTATCCTAGGTATGGGAAACCTATATTTGATGGTTATGTTGTTAACACTCCTGCTATCTATGCACATTCTCCAAGTCCCATCTTTTTTTGGTACAAGCAGAGTGGGCACTGCACATGGACTGAGGCTCTCCCTTACATATCCCCTGCGTAGTAACTCCTCAACTTGCCTCTGTAACTCTCTGGTTTCTGTGAGATTGGCTCTGTAGGCTGGTTTATTGGGTAAAGGGGCTCCTGGTGTAAGATCAATCTGGTGTTCAATTCCCCTTACAGGAGGCAAACCTTCAGGCAACTCATCAGGGAACACATCCTTGAACTGCTGTAACAGGGGTTTCACTGCTTGAGGTATTTCAGCTGCTTGCTCTACTTCCTTAGTGACTAAGACATATACCTCATTCTTGTTCTTGATTTCCTTTTCACAAACTTTCCTGCTGATCAAATGTACGGGCTCCCTCACAGGAGGGGGAACAGTTCTGTGGGGAGGCAGGGGAACTAACTCCTTGAGCTTTCCTTCATGCTTTATGATATAGGTGTTTGTAAACCCATTGTGCATGCTCCTCTTGTCATACTGCCATGGTCTACCCAATAGTACATGGCAAGCATTCATATCTAACACATCACACAGCACTTGATCCTTATATGATCCAATAGTAAACCCTATTAAGCATTGCTTATTCACTGTACCAGTAGCATTGTTGTCCAGCCATTTCAGTTTGTATGGGTGTGCATGAGGTCTAGTTTTCAAGTTCAGATCTGTTACTAAAGCCAAGCTAACACAGTTTGATTCACTTCCTCCATCAATAATCATGTCACAGACTTGGTCTTTTACCTTACACTTTGTTTGAAAGATATTTTCCCTCTGGTTGTTTTCTTCTTCAGCATAAGTAGTGTGTAGGCTTCTCCTTATAATCAGGTTGTAGTAGCCTTCCTCAGGTAAAACCTTCTCCAATCCTTCCTCAACCTCTTCTTCATCAGTACTATGTTCATACCTTACTGTTTTGCCAAATTCATCAACTCTGTAAGATCCATCTGGCTCATGCTCAGCCACTGGAGGCCAATCCTCCTCCACCCTACCATTTCTTACTACTAACATCATTTTGGGTTGGGTATCCTCCTTGATTTCCCTCCATTCCTGAGCAGTGAAAACTCTGATGTTGGGGCAATCCTTTTTATAATGTCCATGTCCATGGCATTTAAAGCAAACCACCTTGTTCAAGGGCATAGGTATTCTGTCAGGGGCATTGAGGTTTTGCTCTGTTTTTCTCTGTGCCTTGGGTGATATAGGTCTAGATTGTTTGGGTGGTTATGCCTTAGGGGATCTGTTGTAGCTGTTCCCTGTCACCCTTCTCTTGTTGAAGTTTTGCTCATAGATTGGGGCTAGGTTAAAAGCTGTTTGTAGGTCTAGCGTAGGCATGGTCATGAGTTGATCCCTAATGTCTTCTCTCAACCCAGATAAAAACTTAGTCAGTTTCAAGTCCTCTGCATCCTCTATATCACACATCACCACCAACTTTTCCCATTCATGTATGTATTCAGTCACAGTTCTGCCCTTTTGACTAAGAGTGCTCCACTTAATGTACATTTGATGCTTGAAATTGATGGGAACATACTTCCTGTTCAAGTGCTTTTTCAATTTATCCCAAGTATCAATTCTTTCCCTATGTTCCCTTACCCTCTGCCTTTGTATTCCTTCCAACCACATAGCAGAAAGTTTAGTGAGTTTCATTTTTGCCACTTTGTACTGTCCTTCAGGTGTAGTTCCTCTATATTCAAAGTATCTTTCCATACTTGCTTCCCATTCTATATAATCCTCAGGATTGTTGGACTGTCCATCAAATTCCTTCATGTCTATCCTCAACATTTTATCCTCCTGATCATTATTAGGGTGATGGGGTTGTCCCTGTGGAAATCCTCTTTGCATTATCATTTGTACGAATGCCTCTACTGCCTCCATTCTTGCTTCCATGGTTTAGGTCTCAACAAACAAATAGCAAGCACACAGACACAAAAAGGCTTCTAAGTCTCAACAGCTAGGAACCAACACACAAAGCACACAGGGGCTCTAAGTCTCAACAGCTAGGTACCAGCTCACAAACAAGATGCTCAAACAAATATCACAGCTATACCAACAAACAATTATTTCTAACAAGAATCAGGTTGATAAACTCCCACAGCAATAATGACAATCAACAATGTATTCAAGAATACCAGAAACGAAATTCTGAAACCCTAAATCAATTTTTTTTTTTTGATTTTCAAATTCAGAAAACGCGCCAAGTAAAGAATCTCTTTCAAGATTGCCTGATAGATGTTCAAATGTATCAAATCGTGATAAGAAAACGTGTAATTATGAGCAATTAACAAATTTAAAAACAATTGAAACAACGAATTTGATGAAGAACAAATGTAGAGAACCAATTTGTCAGAAAACGAATTTTGCTTTTCCAGATTTTGAAAACTTCGTTTAACCCAATTAGAAATTGAATTAAGCCTTAAAAACTATATCAAAGATTAATTGAAGATCACCTTTATCCGGATTAACAATTGCATGTAAATCCGAATGTGAGTTTAGAACGATTTTACCAGATTCGCACGCGTTACAAGCTAGTCGCCTCTGGTGTTCCTTGCAGGATATTCCTTCGTTTCTCTTTTCAACAATGGTGGGTTGTGCCCTCTCGTCACTTACGCTCTGATACCAATTTGCACCAAGATTGGGTCCCTCGCCCTCTCAATCTTGCACTGAATCACTCCTTCACTTGGAGATAGCCAAATAAATGCGAAAGCCTTCACAAACTCCACCAATATGCACCCAAGAATGCGCTTCTTGATTCTCAGGCCAGCCTCGTGATCCTCCTCTTCAGGTTTCCCTCACCCTTGGGCTGAATCCACGACCTTCCTCAAGGCTTCACTCGCTCTTGTAGCAAAGGTTACACTCTAGATTACTCCTCAATCTAGCTTCAGAGATTGTCTACTCTTGAATCGTGTTGGGACTGATTGAAAACTATACGCCAATATACTCAAGGAAATGAAGAGAATGTTCTAAGCAATGTAAGGGATTGAATCTATGTAAACTGAATCAAAACTCTTATTAATCTCTGGAATCCATCATTACACTAAGGCTAGATGCCTATATATAGCTTTCTATGTATTTACAACGGCTATCTTTACACGTGCCTATCACAAGGCTTATTTTCAGAACAGAAACCAAACAAAAATAGACTAAGTATTGGGCGCCTTTTACTGATGACTGGGGTACCTTGCACTGATCCCTCCGTCTTCCATAGTGATTGTCAGTAGGGTCCTAGGCCCTTGATGGGTAGGCCCATGTATAAGGTTGCCATATCCACCTTGGTCATCCTCTGGAAGCTCGTGGTTAATTCTCAGGCAGTGCATCAAGATGGCCTGGTCGTCAGATTTTCGAACAGTGTCTTGTGATTGTCCAGTTCCCATTCTTGCTTGCTTGGAATTCTCTCCTGTTCCCTTCTTTGTTTGCTTGGGGCTCTCTTGTTTTCTTGGGAACTGTAATGATCTTGGTATGCTCGGGGCATCCTCAGGATGAGTGGTATTATGGAGAACAGAATGGGAGCTTGAATGACTTGAACCATGATCAGAATCACATGCATATGGTTCACATTCTTCAATGATCATTGATCCTTGTTCATTCTTAATCCTTCATTCTTCATTGATCATTGATCCTCGTTCATTCTTCATCGTTCATTCTTCATTGATCATTGATGCTTGTTTATTTTTCATCGTTCATTCTTCATTGATCCTTGTTCATTCTTCATTGTTCATTCTTCAATGATCATTGAACCTTGTTCATTCTTCATTGATCATTGATCCTTGTTCATTTTTCATTGTTCATTCTTGAATGATCATTGATCCTTGTTCATTGTTCATCATTCATTCTACAATTCTCATTGATCCTTTTTCATTATTCATAGTTCATTCTTCATTGATCATTGAACCTTGTTCATTCTTCATCGTTCATTCTTCATTGATCATTGATCCTTGTTCATTCTTCATCGTTCATTTTTCAATGATCATTGAACCTTGTTCATTCTTCATCGTTCAGTCTTCATTGATCATTGATCCTTGTTCATACCTCATCGTTCATTCTTGAATGATCATTGATCCTTGTTCATTGTTCATCATTCATTCTACAATGCTCATTGATCCTTATTCATTCTTCATAGTTCATTCTTCATTGATCATTGATCCTTGTTCATTCTTCATCGTTCATTCTTCAATGATCATTGATCCTTGTTCATTCTTCATCTTTCATTCTACAATGCTCATTGATCCTTGTTCATTCTTCATCGTTCATTCTTCAATGATCATTGATCCTTGTTCATTCTTCATTGTTCATTCTTCAATGATCATTGATCCTTGTTCATTCTTCATCGTTCATTCTTCAATGATCATTGATCATTGTTCATTCTTCATCGTTCATTCTTCATTGATCATTGATCATTGTTCATTCTTCATCGTTCATTCTTCAATGATCAGTGATCGTTGTTCAATCTTCATCGTTCATTCATTACTGATCATTGATCCTTGTTCATTCTTCACCGTTCATTCTTCTATGATCATTGATCCTTGTTCATTCTTAATTTTTCATTCTGCATTGAACTGCTGCTGCACTACAAGCTTGCTGATTTTTCCAGCTGTTCTGATCTCAAGTGTTGCTGTACTTCTGAAGAGAGATCTACTTACTATACACAGCTGCTGCAACTGATCTTGGCTGCTACTGTAATGGTTTACAAATACTCATTTGTACAGACCAAATGCTCATTGAACTGATCACATCATGATGCTGGGCACTATGAAAAATCAACACAAATCCTACTCATAAACCTCCGTATACTCCACAGCCCTTGACAAATCTTGTCTCCTCAATAGCTCATGACTTCATATCTACTGTTAACGCCACGTACTTGTTTAAATTAAGTTAGGAACCATGTTCCCCATGATCATCACGCATGTAAGGAAGAATGCTTTTGTCTTCACTTGCATAATCAACCACACCCATACATTAAACAAGCTTACCAAGAAGATTAGCTTGCTTCTATTGCCAAGACTACATTCAACTTGTTGTATTCTCCCCTTCTTAGAAAAAATTCGACCCCGAATTTTTGTAGGGTTAAATTCAACAAACGTACTAACATGAACAAACTCAACAAAATCCGTAGTCCTTAAAAAATCATGCTTCTTTGTTGGTTCTAGTATTGAATCATCTTCAACACTTGCATGAACATTGGCCACATGTAATACCTCCTGCCTAGTACAACGCATATCATCACAAGATGTCTCCACAACTTCTTCAAGATCATCTACAATCTCTACACAAGATGCCTCAATATCTTCTTTAAGATCATTAATTACCTCTACACAAGATGCTTCAACAATTTCTTCATTATTTTCCACAATGGATGGTTCTTGATTGTTATTAAAAGAAGAAAACAATGGTGTTTCTTTTGTATCAACATGCTTTGAAATGATCTCAAATCTAATCCTAACCGGATCAACATCAATGTCATACTCATGAACAATCACCACTTTAGAATCCCCATACTGCTCTTGCAATCCTTGTTGAAATCTCAGCTTTTCTTGTTGAAGATGAAGCTTCCTCTTCAAGCTTTGCTTTTGACTCCTAACATTCACCAATTGTTTATGCAGATTATCAACTCGCACCCAATGCCTAAGTCTTTCATAAATCTTTTTTAACTCTTCAAGACTCGCTTCCTCATCCTCCAATGATGCTAGTTGAAGTTTTTCAATGGCACAATCTAGTTTATCCAATGGTTTATGTATGTTCATGTTCACTATTGATGACTCGGTATTCTAAGACTCAAGGATCTCTCAAAAAAAACAAAGTGTGAGAGTAATAAAAAGGGTGAAAAGAGAAAAAGATGAAAAGGAACGAAGTTTGGAAATTTTTGTGCACAAAACAGAAGAAAAAACAGAACCCACACAGCCCAAATTCAGAAATTTGTATGAAATGTTTGCTACTGAAAACCCGACCAAACGAACTCCAAGTATGATGAAATTTGGTGACAACACACCTCAAGATGTCTACAAACACCCCAAATTGGAAATACTCAAATACGTGGTCTAGTTTGATCACAATTCAAAAATTCCTCCAAACATCTAATCTGAACTGTTTTTGTGACCTTTGGTCTAAACACTTGCGCATCTTTTTTTCCACAACTCCACTGACTACACAACAAGGCTCACCAAAAACTAGACTCAAAAAGAATCAATTTGAAAAAAAGAAACAATGAAAAAGACTCAAAAATGAAGGATGAAAAGATAAAATACAGAAGACAAAAAAATTCAATTATTCTGTATTTTTGCAAAAACACAAGGAATGGGTCATTCAAGAAACCTATAAAACGTATGTAAAAGTGCACAAATGATGTGGTTTCATGAATATAGGATAGTGATTGATAATGTGATAGAAAATGAAGGCCAAAGAAAGGAATCTTGATAGGTTTTCGAAGACAACTTACCAAGGTATCCGGATTTGATCAGTTTTGGGCAGGCTCTAAAGAAAAATTCATATCTCCTTAACCACAACACCAAATCAAATGATTCCAAAGTCAAAAGTTTCCCAACTCAACCACAAATACCGTGTAAAAACAGTTTTGAAAAATAACCTCAAACAGTCCTCCAAATCGATCATGTTTCAGACCCCAAAAACTGACAGAATCTGAAAATTTTTACACCTTCAATGTCTTTGTATTTTCCCTTCTGTGCGTACCTTGCCCTCTTCGTGAACCGTGCTCTGATACCAAGTTGATGCGAGTATGGGTTGAATGATTCAAGAACTCACTTAATCCCTCCAAGCACTACGCCAAGAATGATCGTGATACGATGAAACACACACACAAAGCCTTGATATGATCAAACAATGTTGATCTTGAGTGGGACAGCAATGGCTTCACTCACCACTCGGCCCTCACCCTCCAACCTCACCAATGCTTCACTCACAAAGGCTAGATGGAAATGCTATAATCTTTCTTTGCTTCACTCACAAAGGAAGAAGATAGGATAGGAAATACAACCTGAATTTCCCCTTGAAGAGAACACCCCTTCTTAATTCTAATATCTTAGAGCCAAATTTTTATTAACCAAATCTGAATGTTTACACAAGTGAGGGCCTCTATATATAGGCCTAAAATACCATACAAAGGCTATATTAGCACATGCCTAATTAAAAAAAACACGTGCTATTACAAGGCACTTAAAACTGAAACAGAAAGCAACAAAAACACTTAAACAATTCTGATCTGCAAAACAGTCGAGCAGCCCTCCTTCAGCTCAGCTCCTAGGACTCCACGTGGATTCTTAGCATAGTCCTAGGCCTTTGATGGCTAGATCGAAGTACCAAGATTCCATTTCCACTATAACCCAGGTCTTGGATGCATAGGTTTGGTCTCCACGTGTCGTGCAAGGTGGCCTGGTTGCTAGTTTGCTGTGCTGTTTTGAAACCATGAGCTGTTCCCATTTCCACGTGTGTGATGCTGTTCCTTGGTGCTACCTTGGCTTCCTTGTTCCCAAAACATGATCTTGGGGTTATACTTTAGTCCTTGGAAAACATCCTTGGCCAGCAACCCAACACTTGATGCATTTGCATCAATTCATTCTTCATCGTTCATTCTTCATTGATCATTGATGCTTGTTTATTCTTCATCGTTCATTCTTTATTGATCCTTGTTCATTCTTCATCGTTCATTCTTGAATGATCATTGATCCTTGTGCATTCTTCATCGTTCATTCTTGAATGATCATTGATCCTTGTTCATTGTTCATCATTCATTCTACAATGCTCATTGATCCTTGTTCATTCTTCATAGTTCATTCTTCATTTATCATTGATCCTTGTTCATTCTTCATCGTTCATTCATTATTGATCATTGATCCTTGTTCATTCTTCATCGTTCATTCTTCAATGATCATTGATCCTTGTTCATTCTTCATCATTCATTCTAGAATGCTTATTGGTCCTTGTTCATTCTTCATCGTTCATTCTTCAATGATCATTGATCCTTGTTCATTCTTCATCGTTCATTCTTCATTGATCATTGATCCTTGTTCATTCTTCACAGTTCATTCTTCATTGATAATTGATCCTTGTTCATTCTTTATGCTCACAAGGATGGTTTTAGGCCTCTCCTTGCTCCTAATTTCGTCCCACTGAGCTAGGGTTAAGGCTCTATATTTGGGGCAATTGGCTTTAAAGTGACCATGACCATGACACTTGAAGCAAACTACATCCTTAATTGGTGTCACACTCTTTCCCTTTGGTTCACTAGTGCTGGACCTAGATGATGAAGCTATGGTGTTCACATTCCTTTCATTCATGGGCTGCTTTAGGTGTTGTTGATCTTTGTGCAAAGGTTGTGCAGTAGGTGCTGTTCTCTTCTTAGAATATTGCTCTAAAAGTAGAGCATGCTCACTAGCTAAACCTAATGTAAGGTGAGGAATGGTAGCTAACTTCAGCCTAAGGTCTTCCCTAAGCCCTCCAAGGAATTTTCCCACTCTCATGTCCTCTGAATCTCTTACATCACAAAGCACAGATAACCTCTCCCACAATTGGATGTATTGTGCTACTGTTTTGTTGCCTTGGGTCAAGGTATTCCATTGCATGGACAATTGCTGGGTGTAATTACTTGGTACATACTTCCTTCTCATCTTCTTCTTAAGCTTATCCCAAGTATTAAGCTTCTCCTTACCCTCCCTTAACCTTTGCCTCTGAACTCCTTCTAACCATGTGGCAGCTAGCTTTGTGAGTTTCACCTTTGGCCATTTTGAATTGCTTGTCTAAGGGTGTGTCCCTAAACTCAAAGAAGTTATCAAGGCTGGTCTCCCAATCAATATAGTCCTCAGGTTTAAGAGATTTGCCATTAAACTCAGCTACATCTACTCTTAAACTCTTATCATCATGGGTTCTGTTCTGAGGTGCCTTGTCCTAATTCAGCAGGCCTAAGGCAGCCAGCCTGTGGTTCATGGCTTCTAAGGTTTCTTCAATCAAAATTATCTTATCCTCAGCATTCATGGTGATGTATATAAGATGATTAAACAGCAAAATATAGCAATTAAGGAAATAATCCCTGTGCACAGCAAGATTAGAATGCAGCAATACCACTAATCACAGGAAATCAGATTCTAAAGAATCTGTTCTCTGTGCACAAAACAGCAAAATCAATTTGTATTTAGGATTAAATGCAATAATAATGTAAAGCCCTATCCTACCTAATTATTAAAAATCAGAATATGCAGCAAAGAATAGCAATGAAAACTTATGACAACAAGAACACTTAATCACAAATCAAACAAAATCAGTTTCTTAAAATCTGATCTTTGTGACTGTATGCAATGTGCGTTCTTAATAAAAATCAAGTTGCACGTGAAATAAAATGAAAACTAATTGCAAACCTCTATTTTATATGATTATTAAAGACAACTAATGTAGAAAAGAAAAGAAAACAACAATGAACAACAAAACACTAAACCAGAACAGAACAAATTCTTAAGTTCTGACTCCAATGACTATGATGCAATTCACAGCCTTGACAAAAACCAATTTGCATGTAATATAAAGTGAGATGTGATTGCAAACCTTTATTTCTTCTAATTAAAACGTTAAGATATGAAGAAAACATCAGAAATACCATTTATGAACCACTGATCAGAATCTTGAATTTTCAAGATGCTGTTTCTGCAGTCTGTGCAAACACTTGCGCCAAATTTTCCACACAACGTGAAATCCAATTTTTCTTTCAAGAAATCAAAGTTAAGACACTAACCTTGATTGCTCTAAAAGGATTTGATGAAATTCTACGTCTACAAAAAGATATGCATAAAATTCTCACCAGACAGATTGTAGGATTCAATTCAGGATGAACAAGGCTTTTCTTGATTTTCCGGCCACCGTAACCAATAGCTCTAATACCAAATTGATGCGTGTTTGGGTTGGAAATCTTCAATGTAATGTGAAGATGCAAACCAGTCTTCAAATCCACGCAATGTAACAACCAAACAAGCCCAAAACACACACGAAACAGTGATATGATTCACACAAACAGAACAATGTTTGTAAGGTGAATCTTGAATTGAAAGACTAGGAGTTTTAATCCTCCAAGGCCAACAATTCCCTAAATACAACCAAGGACTACTCTCAGTTGCAAAAGGTGATGATCTTGCACTACTCAAGATCGTTGAATGTTCATACACATTCAAGGAGACAAAGGAAATACTCCAATGACTTTATTTCTGAAATCTCAAATCTAAACTTGAGTTTTACAAGGCTAGGGACGTCTATATATAGACTTGGGGAACGGGGAAATACAAAGACAATGCTAAGAACACGTACAACTAACTATAACGGTCATTAAAAGACACGTACAAAACATGTGCACATTAAAAACAAAAGAAACAAGCTAAACAGAACATTCTGATATTCTGACAAAAGGCTGCTGAACAGGTGACCTTCTACGTATCTTCTTGTGCTCTTTAAATGGTTGATGATGGCCATGATTAGTCAAGTTAGTAAGTTCCTAGTGCAAAGATTCCATTTCTACCCTTGGAGGCCCAAATGATTAGAAGACACGAGCTAGCCAAGGCTCGCTAGGTCTGCTGGTCAGCAGTTTCAGCCTGATACTGCTGTGCACATGCTGTTGAGTGAAGGACCTTCAGCTCTACTTCTTGAGGTCTTCTAATGTCTGATAAAAGAACTCTTGGATCACAACAAGAAGATCCATATGCAGAGATTCCATTATCATCTTCCATGATTCCCAAGGTGTATAGGCTTGCTCTAATAAGCTCGTGCAAGGTCTGCTGGTTGACGTTCAAGATCAGAGGCTACTGGGCAGTTTCTGTTGAGTGGGTGAGCTTTAGCTTTGCTTTACATGGGTTGTCTTCCATGCATATCAATGTTCTTGGGCTAAAGTATGAAGGTCTATATGCCAAGATTCCAAAATGACCTTCTACAACCTCTGAATCATTCTTGGCTGAGCTGTACAAGGCCTTCAAGGTTGGCTGGTCGACAGTTTGTTGAGCTGTTGTTCTGGCTTCTGATTTAGCTTCTGTTCTGTTGCATTTGATGAATCTTCCTGTTTTGTTTTTGTTTTGTAGCTTTGTTTCTTGTATTATTCAACCTTGATCCATCCAAATATGGATCATTATGAAGAATGAATCAATGGTCAATGTATAATGAACGATGAAGAATGAATAAGGATCAATGATCAATGAAGAATGAACGATGAAGAATGAACAAGGATCAATGATCAATGAAGAATGAACGATGAAGAATGAACAAGGATAAATGATCAATGAAGAATGAACGATGAAGAATTGATATAGGTTGGCTATGTTTTGAACAAGGACCAAACTATATGCACAAGTATGTTTTGAGGTTTCGAAATTCAACAATTAAGGCTGAAAAGTTAGGTTGTATTGTAAAATGTTTTTTTTTTTTGTGTGATTTTTGTGGGTTTTGTAATAAGAAGAATTAAGAAAAGATATGCTGAATTGAACAACTTGAAAATGACTGATCCAAGGATTAATTTGATACAGATTCACCACAAATTAAAACCAAGGGCTCCTAAGAACACATTCAAACTTTAAGCCAAAAGAATGAAAAGCATAGGAACTTCAACTTACTAAAACCAATCCAAGTTAAAGTAAATTGCAAAGAGAGAACAAAGGAATTTGCTCAAGGGTTGTTTTGTATTCAGAATGTAAAAATCAGGTTGTGTATTACAAGAGTTCATACATCCTATTTATACTAAAGCATTCGGCAATGAGTACAAACTTTGAAAATGAAATACAACCAAAATGGCAATAAAATGCAACAGCTAGTAAAAGAACAAGGAGATTTTTGCTGATTTTTTTTGTTGTCTCTAACAGCTAGTTTTTGTTGTCTCTAACAACTAGTTTTTCTTTGGGATTTGCAAATCATCTCTAACAGCTAGTTTTTGTTGTAAATCAGCTACTTTTGAAAAATGCAACAGCTCAATTTGGAGAATCTGATTGCTTATTTTGATCCATGCATTTAATTTTGTAAAGGACGTCCCATGAGAAAAATAAATATTAGACTCAATAAAATAAAAATTACAACTCAACTAACTAAACATGAGACATGATTAAGCTTGATCCTAAACCTGGCTTAATCATCTCTAAGACTTTGTTTCATTATAAAAATGAAAATACAAAATAAAAATTAAAGAAGAAGATTAGTTCATGATTACAAAATTAAAAGACTTAACATTTGAACCTTGAATTTGAGCATCTTCCATATGATGAATCATGGTATTGATCCGGGTTAGCTCATGAGAACTAGATGTAGGTGATCCTACATCAAGAATGAACAAGGATCAAAAAACAATGACGAATCAACGATGAAGAATGAACAAGGATCAATGATTAATGAATAATGAACGATGAAGAATGAACAAGGATAAATGATCAATGAAGAATGAACGATGAAGAATGAACAATGATCAATGATCAATGAAGAATGAACGATGAAGAATGAACAAGGATCAATGACCAATGACGAATGAACAATGAAGAATGAACAAGGATCAATGATCAATGAAGAATGAACGATGAAGAATGAACAAGGATCAATGATCAATGAAAAATGAACGATGAAGAATGAACAAGGATCAATGATCAATGAAGAATAAACGATGAAGAATGAACAAGGATCAATGATCAATGAAGAATGAACGATGAAGAATCAACGAAGAAGAATGAACAAGGATCAATGATCAATGAAGAATGAACGATGAAGAATGAACAACGATCAATGATCAATGAAGAATGAACGATGAAGAATGAAAAAGGATCAATGATCATTGAAGAATTCTTGAATGATCAGTGACCCTTGTTCATTGTTCATCATTCATTCTACAATGATCATTGATCCTTGTTCATTCTTCATAGTTCATTCTTCATTGATCATTGATCCTTGTTCATTCTTCATCGTTCATTCTTCAATGATTATTGATCCTTGTTCATTCTTCATCGTTCATTATACAATGCTAATTGATCCTTGTTCATTCTTCATCGTTCATGCTACAATGATCATTGATCCTTGTTCATTCTACATCGTTCATTCTTCAATGATCATTGATCCTTGTTCATTCTTCAATGTTCATTCATTATTGGATCATTGATCCTTGTTTATTCTTCAATGATCTTTGATCCTTTTTCATTCTTCATCTTTCATTCATCATTGATCATTGATCCTTGTTCAATTCTAAATTCATTCTTCATTGATCATCGATACTTGTTCATTCTTCATCGTTCATTCTTCAATGATCATTGATCCTTGTTCAATCTTAACCGTTCATTCTTTAATGATCATTGATCCTTTTTCATTCTTAATCCTTCATTCTTCATTGATCATTGATTTTTTTTTCATTCTTCATCGTTCATTCTTCAATGATCATTGATCCTTGTTCATTCTTTATCGTTCATACTACAATGCTCATTGATCCTTGTTCATTCTTCATCGTTCATTCTTCAATGAGCATTGTTCCTTGTTCAATCTTCATCGTTCATTCATTATTGGATCATTTATCCTTGTTCATTCTTCATCGTTCATTCGTCATCGTTCGTTGTTCATTGATCATTGATCCTTGTTCATTCTTCATCGTTCATTCTTCAATGATGTTTGATCCTTGTTCATTCTTCATCGTGCATTCTTCATTGATCATTGATCCTTGTTCATTCTTTATATTTCATTCTTCATTGATCATTAATCCTTGTTCATTCTTCATCGTTCATTCATTATTGATCATTGATCCTTGTTCATTCTTAACCGTTCATTCTTCAAAGATCATTGATCCTTGTTCATTCGTAATCCTTAATTCTTCATGGATCATTGATCCTTGTTTATTCTACATCGTTCATTCTTCAATGATCATTGATCCTTGTTCATTCTTCATCGTTCATTCTTCATTGATCATTGATCCTTGTTCATTCTTCGTAGTTCATTCTTCATTAATCATTGATCCTTGTTCATTCTTCATCGTTCATTCTTCAATAATTATTGATCGTTGTTCAATCTTCATCGTTCATTCATTATTGATTATTGATCCATGTTCATTCTTCACTGTTCATTCTTCAATAATGATTGATCCTTGTTCATTCTTAATCCTTTATTCTTAATTAATCATTGATCCTTGTTCATTCTTCATCGTTCATTCTTCAATGATCTTTGTTCCTTGTTCATTCTTCATCGTTCATTCATTATTCGATCATTGATCCTTGTTCATTCTTCATCGTTCATTCGTCAGCGTTCATTGTTCATTGATCATTTATCCTTGTTCATTCTTCATCGTGCATTCTTCATTGATCATTAATCCTTGTTCATTCTTCATAGTTCATTCTTCATTGATCATTGATCCTTGTTCATTCTTTCTCTTTCATTCTTCAATGATCATGATCCTTGTTCAATCTTCATCGTTCATTCATTATTGATCATTGATCCTTTTTCTTTCTTCACCGTTCATTCTTCAATGATCATTGATCCTTGTTCGTTCTTAATCCTTCATTCTTCATTGATCATTGATCCTTGTTTATTCTTGATCGTTCATTCTTCATTGATCATTGATCCTTGTTCATTCTTCATCGTTCATTCTTCATTGATCATTGATCCTTGTTCATTATTCATAGTTCATTCTTCATTGATCATTGATCCTTGTTCGTTCTTCATCGTTCATTCTTCAATGATCATTGATTGTTCTATAATCTTCATCGTTCATTCATTATTGATCATTGATCCTTGTTCATTCTTCACCGTTCATTCTTCAATGATCATTGATCCTTGTTCATTCTTAATCCTTCATTCTTCATTGATCATTGATCCTTGTTCATTCTTCATTGTTCATTCTTCATTGATCATTGATGCTTGTTTATTCTTCATCGTTCATTCTTCATTGATCCTTGTTCATTCTTCATCGTTCATTCTTCAATGATCAATGAACCTTGTTCATTCTTCATTGTTCATTCTTCATTGATCATTGATCCTTGTTCATTCTTCATCGTTCATTCTTGAATGATCATTGATCCTTGTTCATTCTTCATCATTCATTCTACAATGTTCATTGATCCTTGTTCATTCTTCATAGTTCATTGATCCTGGTTCATTCTTCATCGTTCATTAATTATTGATCATTGATCCTTGTTTATTCTTCATCGTTCATTCTTCAATGATCATTTATCCTTGTTTATTCTTCATCGTTCATTCTACAATGTTCATTGATCCTTGTTCATTTTTCATCGTTCATTCTTTAATGATCATTGATCCTTGTTTATTCTTCATCGTTCATTCTTCATTGATCATTGATCCTTTTTCATTCTTCATCGTTCATTCTTCAATGATCTTTGATGGTTGTTTAATCTTCATCGTTCATTCATTATTGATCATTGATCCTTGTTCATTCTTCACCGTTCATTCTTCAATGATCATTGATCCTTGTTTATTCTTAATCCTTCATTTTTCAATGAACATTGATCCTCGTTCATTCTTCGTCGTTCATTCTTCATTGATCATTGATGCTTGTTTATTCTTCATCGTTCATTCTTCATTGATCCTTGTTCATTCTTCATCGTTCATTCTTCAATGATCATTGATCCTTGTGCATTCTTCATCGTTCATTCTTGAATGATCATTGATACTTGTTCATTGTTCATCATTCATTCTACAATGCTCATTGATCCTTGTTCATTCTTCATAGTTCATTCTTAATTGATCATTGATCCTTGTTCATTCTTCATCGTTCATTCGTCATTGACCATTTATCCTTGTTCATTCTTCATCGTTCATTCTTCATTGATCATTGATGCTTGTTTATTCTTTATCATTCATTCTTCTTTGATCCTTGTTCATTCTTCATTATTCATTCTTCAATGATCATTGAACCTTGTTCATTCTTCATCGTTCATTCTTCATTGATCATTGATCCTTGTTCATTCTTCATCGTTCATTCTTGAATGATCATTAGTTCTTGTTCATTGTTCATCATTCATTCTACAATGCTCATTGATCCTTCTTCATTATTCATTGTTCATTTTTCATTGATCATTGAACCTTGTTCATTCTTCATCGTTCATTCTTCATTGATCATTGATTCTTTTTAATTCTTCATTGATCATTGATCCTTGTTAATTCTTCATCGTTCATTCTTTAATGATCATTGATCCATGTTCATTGTTAATCATTCATTCTACAATGCTCATTGATCCTTGTTCATTCTTCATAGTTCATTCTTCATTGATTATTGATCCTTGTTCATTCTTAATCGTTCATTAATGATCATTGATCCTTGTTCATTCTTCATCGTTCATTCTTCAATGATCATTGATCCTTGTTCATTCTTTATCGTTCATTCTACAATGCTCATTGATTCTTGTTCGTTCTTTATCGTTCATTCTTCATTGATCATTGATCCTTGTTCATTCTTCATCGTTCATTTTTCATTGATGCTTGTGCATTCTTCATCGTTCATTCTTCAATGATCATTGAACCTTGTTCATTCTTCATCGTTCAGTCTTCATTGATCATTGATCCTTGTTCATACTTCATCGTTCATTCTTGAATGATCATTGATCCTTGTTCATTGTTCATCATTCATTCTACAATGCTCAATGATCCTTGTTCATTCTTCATAGTTCATTCTTCAGTGATCATTGATCCTTGTTCTTTCTTCATCGTTCATTCTTCAATGATCATTTATCCTTGTTCTTTCTTCATCGTTCATTCTACAATGCTCATTGATCCTTGTTCATTCTTCATCGTTCACTCTTCAATGATCATTGATCCTTGTTCATTCTTCATCGTTCATTCTGCATTAATCATTGATACTTGTTCATTCTTCATCGTTCATTCTTGAATGATCAATGATCGTTGTTCAATCTTCAACGTTCATTCATTATTGATCATTGATCCTTGTTCATTCTTCACCGTTCATTCTTCAATGATCATTGATCCTTGTTCATTGTTCATCATTCATTCTACAATGCTCATTGATCCTTGTTCATTTTTCATAGTTCATTCTTCATGGATTATTGATCCTTGTTCATTTTTCATCGTTCATTTTTCATTGATCATTGATCCTTGTTCATTCTTCATCGTTCATTCTTCAATGATCATTGATCGTTGTTCAATCTTCAACGTTCATTCATTATTGATCATTGATCCTTGTTCATTCTTCACCGTTCATTCTTCAATGATCATTGATCCTTGTTCATTCTTAATCCTTCATTCTTCATTGATCATTGTTCCTCGTTCATTCTTCATTGATCATTGATGCTTGTTTATTCTTCATCGTTCATTCTACATTGATCCTTGTTTATTCTTCATCGTTCATTCTTCAATGATCATTGAACCTTGTTCATTATTCATCGTTCAGTCTTCATTGATCATTGATCCTTGTTCATTCTTCATCGTTCATTCTTCATTGATCCTTCATCCTTGTTCATTCTTCATTGATCATTGATCCTTGTTCATCTTTCATCGTTCATTCTTCAATGATCATTGATCGTTGTTCAATCTTCATCGTTCATTCATTTTTGATCATCGATCCTTGTTCATTCTTCACCGTTCATTCTTCACCGTTCATTGATCCTTGTTCATTCCTAATCCTTCATTCTTCATTGATCATTGATCCTTGTTCATTCTTCATTGATCATTGATACTTGTTTATTCTTCATCGTTCATACTTCATTGAACCTTGTTCATCCTTCATCGTTCATTGAACCTTGTTCATTCTTTATCGTTCATTCTTCATTGATCATTGATCCTTGTTCATTCTTCATCGTTCATTCTTGAATGATCATTGATCCTTGTTGTTCATCATTCATTCTACAGTGCTCATTGATCCTTGTTCATTATTCATAGTTCATTGTTCGTTGATCATTGATCCTTGTTCATTCTTCATCGTTCATTCATTATTGATCATTGATCCTTGTTCATTCTTCACTGTTCATTCTTCAATGATCATTGATCCTTGTTCATTCTTAATCCTTCATTCTTTAATGATGATTGAACCTTGTTCATTCTTCATCGTTCATTCTTCATTGATCATTGATACTTGTTCATTCTTCATCGTTCATTCTTGAATGATCATTGATCCTTGTTCATTGTTCAAAATTCATTCTACAATGCTCATTGATCCTTGTTCATTCTTCATTGTTCATTCATTATTGATCATGAATCCTTGTTCATTCTTCATTGATCATTGATGCTTGTTCATTCTTCATCGTTCATTCTTCAATGATCATTGAACCTTGTTTATTCTTCATAGTTCATTCTTCATATATCATTGATCCTTGTTCAATCTTCAGCGTTCATTCACTATTGATCATTGATCCTTGTTCATTCTTTACCGTTCATTCTTCATTGATCATTGATCCTTGTTCATTCTTCATCGTTCATTCTTCAATGATCATTGATCGTTGTTCAATCTTCAACGTTCATTCATTATTGATCATTAATCCTTGTTAATTCTTCACCGTTCATTCTTCAATGATCATTGATCCTTGTTCATTCTTAATCCTTCATCCTTCAATAATGATTGAACCTTGTTCATTCTTCATCGTTCATTCTTCATTGATCATTGATACTTGTTCATTCTTCATCGTTCATTCTTGAATGATCATTGATCCTTGTTCATTGTTCATAATTCATTCTACAATGCTCATTGATCCTTGTTCATTCTTCATTGTTCATTCATTATTGATCATTAATCCTTGTTCATTCTTCATTGATCATTGATGCATGTTCATTCTTCATCGTTCATTCTTCAATGATCATTGAACCTTGTTCATTCTTCATCGTTCATTCTTCATTGATCATTGATCCTTGTTCGTTCTTCATCGTTCATTCTTGAATGATCATTGATCCATGTTCATTGTTCATCATTCATTCTACAAAGCTCATTGATCCTTGTTAATTCTTCATAGTTCATTCTTCATTGATTATTGATCCTTGTTCATTCTTAATCGTTCATTCATTATTGATCATTGATCCTTGTTCATTCTTCATCGTTCATTCTTCAATGATCATTGATCCTTGTTCATTCTTTATCGTTTATTCTACAATGCTCATTTATCCTTGTTCATTCTTCATCGTTCATTCTTCATTAGTCATTGATCCTTGTTCATTCTTCATCGTTCATTCTTCATTGACCATTGATCCTTGTTCATTCTTCATCGTTCATACTTCATTGATCTTTGATCCTTGTTCATTGTTCATCGTTTATTCTTCATTGATCATTGATCCTTGTTCATTCTTCATCGTTCATTCTTCATTGATCATTGATCCTTGTTCATTCTTCATCGTTCATTCTTCATTGATCATTGATCCTTGTTCATTCTTCATCGTTCATTCGTAATTGACCATTGATCCTTGTTTATTCTTCATCGTTTATTCTTCATTGATCATTGATCCTTGTTCATTGTTCATCGTTTATTCTTCATTGATCATTGATCCTTGTTCATTCTTCATCATTCATTCTTCATTGATCATTGATCCTTGTTCATTCTTCATCGTTCATTCGTCATTGACCATTGATCCTTGTTCATTCTTCATCGTTCATTCGTCATTGATCATTGATCCTTATTCAATCTTCATCGTTCATTCTACAATGATCATTGATCCTTGTTCATTCTTCATCATTCATTCTTCATTGATCATTGATCCTTGTTCATTCTTCAACGTTCATTCTTCGTTGATCATTGGTGCTTGTTTATTCTTCATCGTTCATTCTTCATTTATGCTTGTTCATTCTTCATCGTTCATTCTTCAATGATAAATGAACTTTGTTCATTCTTCATAGTTCATTCTTCATATATCATTGATCCTTGGTCATTCTTTATCGTTCATTCTTCAATGATCATTGATCCTTGTTCATTCTTCATCGTTCATTCTTCAATGATCATTGATCCTTGTTCATTCTTCATCGTTCATTCTTCATTGATCATTGATCTTTGTTCATTCTTCATCGTTCATTCTTTAATGATCAGTGATCGTTGTTCAATCTTCATCGTTCATTCTTCAATGATCATTGATCCTTGTTCATTATTCATCGTTCATTCTTCAGTGATCATTGATCTTTGTTCATTCTTCATCGTTCATTATTCAGTGATAATTGATCGTTGTTCAATCTTCATCGTTCATTCATTACTTATCATTGATCCTTGTTCATTCTTCACCGTTCATTCTTCACCGTTCATTCTTCATTGATCATTGATGCTTGTTTATTTTTCAACGTTCATTCTTCATTGATCCTTGTTCATTCTTCATTGTTCATTCATTATTGATCATGAATCCTTGTTCATTCTTCAATGATCATTGATCCTTGTGCATTCTTTATCGTTCATTCTTGAATGATCATTGATCCTTGTTCATTGTTCATCATTCATTCTACAATTCTCATTGATCCTTGTTCATTTTACATAGTTCATTCTTCATTGATCATTGATCCTTGTTCATTCTTCATCATTCATTCATTATTGATCATTCTTCATCGTTCATTCTTCCATGATCATTGATCCTTGTTCATTCTTCATCATTCATTCTTCAATGATCATTGATCCTTGTTCATTCTTCATCGTTCATTCTTCAATGATCATTGATCCTTATTCATTCTTCATTGTTCATTCTACAATGCTCATTGATCCTTGTTCATTCTTCATCGTTCATTCTTCATTGATCATTGATCCTTGTTCATTCTTCATCGTTCATTCTTCAATGATCATTGTTCGTTGTTCAATCTTCAACGTTCATTCATTATTGATCATTGATCCTTGTTCATTCTTCACCGTTCATTCTTCAATGATCATTGATCCTTGTTCATTCTTAATCCTTCACTCTTCAATAATGATTGAACCTTGTTCATTCTTCATCGTTCATTCTTCATTGATCATTGATACTTATTCATTCTTCATCGTTCATTCTTGAATGATCATTGATCCTTGTTCATTGTTCATAATTCATTCTACAATGCTCATTGATCCTTGGTCATTCTTCATTGTTCATTCATTATTGATCATTAATCCTTGTTCATTCTTCATTGATCATTGATGCTTGTTCATTCTTCATCGTTCATTCTTCAATGATCATTGAACCTTGTTCATTCTTCATCGTTCATTCTTCATTGATCATTGATCCTTGTTCGTTCTTCATCGTTCATTCTTGAATAATCATTGATCCATGTTCATTGTGCATCATTCATTCTACAAAGCTCATTGATCCTTGTTCATTCTTCATAGTTCATTCTTCATTGATTATTGATCCTTGTTCATTCTTAATCGTTCATTCATTATTGATCATTGATCCTTCTTCATTCTTCATCGTTCATTCTTCAATGATCATTGATCCTTGTTTATTCTTTATCGTTTATTCTACAATGCTCATTTATCCTTGTTCATTCTTCATCGTTCATTCTTCATTAGTCATTGATCCTTGTTCATTCTTCATCGTTCATTCTTCATTGACCATTTATCCTTGTTCATTCTTCATCGTTTATACTTCATTGATCTTTGATCCTTGTTCATTCTTCATCGTTTATTCTTCATTGATCATTGATCCTTGTTCATTCTTCATCGTTCATTCTTCATTGATCATTGATCCTTGTTCATTCTTCATCGTTCATTCTTCATTGATCATTGATCCTTGTTCATTCTTCATCGTTCATTCGTAATTGACCATTGATCCTTGTTCATTCTTCATCGTTCATTCTTCATATATCATTGATCCTTGTTCATTGTTCATCGTTTATTCTTCATTGATCATTGATCCTTGTTCATTCTTCATCGTTCATTCTTCATTGATCATTGATCCTTGTTCATTCTTCATCGTTCATTCGTCATTGACCATTGATCGTTGTTCATTCTTCATCGTTCATTCGTCATTGATCATTAATCCTTATTCAATCTTCATCGTTCATTCTACAATGATCATTGATCCTTGTTCATTCTTCATCATTCATTCTTCATTGATCATTGATCCTTGTTCATTCTTCAACGTTCATTCTTCATTGATCATTGGTGCTTGTTTATTCTTCATCGTTCATTCTTCATTTACGCTTGTTCATTCTTCATCGTTCATTCTTCAACGATCAATGAACTTTGTTCATTCTTCATAGTTCATTCTTCATATATCATTGATCGTTGGTCATTCTTTATCGTTCATTCTTCAATGATCATTGATCCTTGTTCATTCTTCATCGTTCATTCTTCAATGATCATTGATCCTTGTTCATTCTTCATCGTTCATTCTTCATTGATCATTGATCTTTGTTCATTCTTCATCGTTCATTCTTTAATGATCAGTGATCGTTGTTCAATCTTCATCGTTCATTCTTCAATGATCATTGATCCTTGTTCATTATTCATCGTTCATTCTTCAGTGATCATTGATCTTTGTTCATTCTTCATCGTTCATTATTCAGTGATAATTGATCGTTGTTCAATCTTCATCGTTCATTCATTACTTATCATTGATCCTTGTTCATTCTTCACCTTTCATTCTTAACCGTTCATTCTTCATTGATCATTGATGCTTGTTTATTTTTCAACGTTCATTCTTCATTGATCCTTGTTCATTCTTCATCGTTCATTCTTCAATGATCATTGATCCTTGTGCATTCTTTATCGTTCATTCTTGAATAATCATTGATCCTTGTTCATTGTTCATCATTCATTCTACGATTCTCATTGATCCTTGTTCATTTTTCATAGTTCATTCTTCATTGATCATTGATCCTTGTTCATTCTTCATCGTTCATTCATTATTGATCATTCTTCATCGTTCATTCTTCCATGATCAATTATCCTTGTTCATTCTTCATCATTCATTCTTCAATGATCATTGATCCTTGTTCATTCTTCATCGTTCATTCTTCAATGATCATTGATCCTTATTCATTCTTCATTGTTCATTCTACAATGCTCATTGATCCTTGTTCATTCTTCATCGTTCATTCTTCATTGATCATTGATCCTTGTTCATTCTTCATCGTTCATTCTTCAATGATCATTGTTCGTTGTTCAATCTTCAACGTTCATTCATTATTGATCATTGATCCTTGTTCATTCTTCACCGTTCATTCTTCAATGATCATTGATCCTTGTTCATTCTTAATCCTTCATTCTTCAATAATGATTGAACCTTGTTCATTCTTCATCGTTCATTCTTCATTGATCATTGATACTTGTTTATTCTTTATCGTTCATTCTTGAATGATCATTGATCCTTGTTCATTGTTCATAATTCATTCTACAATGCTCATTGATCCTTGTTCATTCTTCATTGTTCATTCATTATTGATCATTAATCCTTGTTCATTCTTCATTGATCATTGATGCTTGTTCATTCTTCATCGTTCATTCTTCAATGATCATTGAACCTTGTTCATTCTTCATCGTTCATTCTTCAATGATCATTGAACCTTGTTCATTCTTCATTGATCATTGATCCTTGTTCATTTTTCATTGTTCATTCTTGAATGATCATTGATCCTTGTTCATTGTTCATCATTCATTCTACAATTCTCATTGATCCTTTTTCATTATTCATAGTTCATTCTTCATTGATCATTGAACCTTGTTCATTCTTCATCGTTCATTATTCATTGATCATTGATCCTTGTTCATTCTTCATCGTTCATTTTTCAATGATCATTGAACCTTGTTCATTCTTCATCGTTCAGTCTTCATTGATCATTGATCCTTGTTCATACTTCATCGTTCATTCTTGAATGATCATTGATCCTTGTTCATTGTTCATCATTCATTCTACAATGCTCATTGATCCTTATTCATTCTTCATAGTTCATTCTTCATTGATCATTGATCCTTGTTCATTCTTCATCATTCATTCTTCATTGATCATTGATCCTTGTTCATTCTTCAACGTTCATTCTTCATTGATCATTGGTGCTTGTTTATTCTTCATCGTTCATTCTTCATTTATGCTTGTTCATTCTTCATCGTTCATTCTTCAATGATCAATGAACTTTGTTCATTCTTCATAGTTCATTCTTCATATATCATTGATCCTTGGTCATTCTTTATCGTTCATTCTTCAATGATCATTGATCCTTGTTCATTCTTCATCGTTCATTCTTCAATGATCATTGATCCTTGTTCATTCTTCATCTTTCATTCTACAATGCTCATTGATCCTTGTTCATTCTTCATCGTTCATTCTTCAATGATCATTGATCCTTGTTCATTCTTCATTGTTCATTCTTCAATGATCATTGATCCTTGTTCATTCTTCATCGTTCATTCTTCAATGATCATTGATCATTGTTCATTCTTCATCGTTCATTCTTCATTGATCATTGATCATTGTTCATTCTTCATCGTTCATTCTTCAATGATCAGTGATCGTTGTTCAATCTTCATCGTTCATTCATTACTGATCATTGATCCTTGTTCATTCTTCACCGTTCATTCTTCTATGATCATTGATCCTTGTTCATTCTTAATTTTTCATTCTGCATTGAACTGCTGCTGCACTACAAGCTTGCTGATTTTTCCAGCTGTTCTGATCTCAAGTGTTGCTGTACTTCTGAAGAGAGATCTACTTACTATACACAGCTGCTGCAACTGATCTTGGCTGCTACTGTAATGGTTTACAAATACTCATTTGTACAGACCAAATGCTCATTGAACTGATCACATCATGATGCTGGGCACTATGAAAAATCAACACAAATCCTACTCATAAACCTCCGTATACTCCACAGCCCTTGACAAATCTTGTCTCCTCAATAGCTCATGACTTCATATCTACTGTTAACGCCACGTACTTGTTTAAATTAAGTTAGGAACCATGTTCCCCATGATCATCACGCATGTAAGGAAGAATGCTTTTGTCTTCACTTGCATAATCAACCACACCCATACATTAAACAAGCTTACCAAGAAGATTAGCTTGCTTCTATTGCCAAGACTACATTCAACTTGTTGTATTCTCCCCTTCTTAGAAAAAATTCGACCCCGAATTTTTGTAGGGTTAAATTCAACAAACGTACTAACATGAACAAACTCAACAAAATCCGTAGTCCTTACAAAATCATGCTTCTTTGTTGGTTCTAGTATTGAATCATCTTCAACACTTGCATGAACATTGGCCACATGTAATACCTCCTGCCTAGTACAACGCATATCATCACAAGATGTCTCCACAACTTCTTCAAGATCATCTACAATCTCTACACAAGATGCCTCAATATCTTCTTTAAGATCATTAATTACCTCTACACAAGATGCTTCAACAATTTCTTCATTATTTTCCACAATGGATGGTTCTTGATTGTTATTAAAAGAAGAAAACAATGGTGTTTCTTTTGTATCAACATGCTTTGAAATGATCTCAAATCTAATCCTAACCGGATCAACATCAATGTCATACTCATGAACAATCACCACTTTAGAATCCCCATACTGCTCTTGCAATCCTTGTTGAAATCTCAGCTTTTCTTGTTGAAGATGAAGCTTCCTCTTCAAGCTTTGCTTTTGACTCCTAACATTCACCAATTGTTTATGCAGATTATCAACTCGCACCCAATGCCTAAGTCTTTCATAAATCTTTTTTAACTCTTCAAGACTCGCTTCCTCATCCTCCAATGATGCTAGTTGAAGTTTTTCAATGGCACAATCTAGTTTATCCAATGGTTTATGTATGTTCATGTTCACTATTAATGACTCGGTATTCTAAGACTCAAGGATCTCTCAAAAAAAACAAAGTGTGAGAGTAATAAAAAGGGTGAAAAGAGAAAAAGATGAAAAGGAACGAAGTTTGGAAAATTTTTGTGCACAAAACAGAAGAAAAAACAGAACCCACACAGCCCAAATTCAGAAATTTGTATGAAATGTTTGCTACTGAAAACCCGACCAAACGAACTCCAAGTATGATGAAATTTGGTGACAACACACCTCAAGATGTCTACAAACACCCCAAATTGGAAATACTCAAATACGTGGTCTAGTTTGATCACAATTCAAAAATTCCTCCAAACATCTAATCTGAACTGTTTTTGTGACCTTTGGTCTAAACACTTGCGCATCTTTTTTTCCACAACTCCACTGACTACACAACAAGGCTCACCAAAAACTAGACTCAAAAAGAATCAATTTGAAAAAAAGAAACAATGAAAAAGACTCAAAAATGAAGGATGAAAAGATAAAATACAGAAGACAAAACAATTCAATTATTCTGTATTTTTGCAAAAACACAAGGAATGGGTCATTCAAGAAACCTATAAAACGTATGTAAAAGTTCACAAATGATGTGGTTTCATGAATATAGGATAGTGATTGATAATGTGATAGAAAATGAAGGCCAAAGAAAGGAATCTTGATAGGTTTTCGAAGACAACTTACCAAGGTATCCGGATTTGATCAGTTTTGGGCAGGCTCTAAAGAAAAATTCATATCTCCTTAACCACAACACCAAATCAAATGATTCCAAAGTCAAAAGTTTCCCAACTCAACCACAAATACCGTGTAAAAACAGTTTTGAAAAATAACCTCAAACAGTCCTCCAAATCGATCATGTTTCAGACCCCAAAAACTGACAGAATCTGAAAATTTTTACACCTTCAATGTCTTTGTATTTTCCCTTCTGTGCGTACCTTGCCCTCTTCGTGAACCTTGCTCTGATACCAAGTTGATGCGAGTATGGGTTGAATGATTCAAGAACTCACTTAATCCCTCCAAGCACTACGCCAAGAATGATCGTGATACGATGAAACACACACACAAAGCCTTGATATGATCAAACAATGTTGATCTTGAGTGGGACAGCAATGGCTTCACTCACCACTCGGCCCTCACCCTCCAACCTCACCAATGCTTCACTCACAAAGGCTAGATGGAAATGCTATAATCTTTCTTTGCTTCACTCACAAAGGAAGAAGATAGGATAGGAAATACAACCTGAATTTCCCCTTGAAGAGAACACCCCTTCTTAATTCTAATATCTTAGAGCCAAATTTTTATTAACCAAATCTGAATGTTTACACAAGTGAGGGCCTCTATATATAGGCCTCAAATACCATACAAAGGCTATATTAGCACATGCCTAATTAAAAAAAACACGTGCTATTACAAGGCACTTAAAACAGAAACAGAAAGCAACAAAAACACTTAAACAATTCTGATCTGCAAAACAGTCGAGCAGCCCTCCTTCAGCTCAGCTCCTAGGACTCCACGTGGATTCTTAGCATAGTCCTAGGCCTTTGATGGCTAGATCGAAGTACCAAGATTCCATTTCCACTATAACCCAGGTCTTGGATGCATAAGTTTGGTCTCCACGTGTCGTGCAAGGTGGCCTGGTCGCTAGTTTGCTGTGCTGTTTTGAAACCATGAGCTGTTCCCATTTCCACGTGTGTGATGCTGTTCCTTGGTGCTACCTTGGCTTCCTTGTTCCCAAAACATGATCTTGGGGTTATACTTTAGTCCTTGGAAAACACTTGATGCATTTGCATCAATTCATTCTTCATCGTTCATTCTTCATTGATCATTGATGCTTGTTTATTCTTCATCGTTCATTCTTTATTGATCCTTGTTCATTCTTCATCGTTCATTCTTCAATGATCATTGATCCTTGTGCATTCTTCATCGTTCATTCTTGAATGATCATTGATCCTTGTTCATTGTTCATCATTCATTCTACAATGCTCATTGATTCTTGTTCATTCTTCATAGTTCATTCTTCATTGATCATTGATCCTTGTTCATTCTTCATCGTTCATTCATTATTGATCATTGATCCTTGTTCATTCTTCATCGTTCATTCTTCAATGATCATTGATCCTTGTTCATTCTTCATCATTCATTCTAGAATGCTTATTGGTCCTTGTTCATTCTTCATCGTTCATTCTTCAATGATCATTGATCCTTGTTCATTCTTCATCGTTCATTCTTCATTGATCATTGATCCTTGTTCATTCTTCACAGTTCATTCTTCATTGATAATTGATCCTTGTTCATTCTTCATTCTTTATGCTCACAAGGATGGTTTTAGGCCTCTCCTTGCTCCTAATTTCGTCCCACTGAGCTAGGGTTAAGGCTCTATATTTGGGGCAATTGGCTTTAAAGTGACCATGACCATGACACTTGAAGCAAACTACATCCTTAATTGGTGTCACACTCTTTCCCTTTGGTTCACTAGTGCTGGACCTAGATGATGAAGCTATGGTGTTCACATTCCTTTCATTCATGGGCTGCTGTAGGTGTTGTTGATCTTTGTGCAAAGGTTGTGCAGTAGGTGCTGTTCTCTTCTTAGAATATTGCTCTAAAAGTAGAGCATGCTCACTAGCTAAACCTAATGTAAGGTGAGGAATGGTAGCTAACTTCAGCCTAAGGTCTTCCCTAAGCCCTCCAAGGAATTTTCCCACTCTCATGTCCTCTGAATCTCTTACATCACAAAGCACAGATAACCTCTCCCACAATTGGATGTATTGTGCTACTGTTTTGTTGCCTTGGGTCAAGGTATTCCATTGCATGGACAATTGCTGGGTGTAATTACTTGGTACATACTTCCTTCTCATCTTCTTCTTAAGCTTATCCCAAGTATTAAGCTTCTCCTTACCCTCCCTTAACCTTTGCCTCTGAACTCCTTCTAACCATGTGGCAGCTAGCTTTGTGAGTTTCACCTTTGGCCATTTTGAATTGCTTGTCTAAGGGTGTGTCCCTAAACTCAAAGAAGTTATCAAGGCTGGTCTCCCAATCAATATAGTCCTCAGGTTTAAGAGATTTGCCATTAAACTCAGCTACATCTACTCTTAAACTCTTATCATCATGGGTTCTGTTCTGAGGTGCCCTGTCCTAATTCAGCAGGCCTAAGGCAGCCAGCCTGTGGTTCATGGCTTCTAAGGTTTCTTCAATCAAAATTCTCTTATCCTCAGCATTCATGGTGATGTATATAAGATGATTAAACAGCAAAATATAGCAATTAAGGAAATACTCCCTGTGCACAGCAAGATTAGAATGCAGCAATACCACTAATCACAGGAAATCAGATTCTAAAGAATCTGTTCTCTGTGCACAAAACAGCAAAATCAATTTGTATTTAGGATTAAATGCAATAATAATGTAAAGCCCTATCCTACCTAATTATTAAAAATCAGAATATGCAGCAAAGAATAGCAATGACAACTTATGACAACAAGAACACTTAATCACAAATCAAACAAAATCAGTTTCTTAAAATCTGATCTTTGTGACTGTATGCAATGTGCGTTCTTAATAAAAATCAAGTTGCACGTGAAATAAAATGAAAACTAATTTCAAACCTCTAATTTATATGATTATTAAAGACAACTAATGTAGAAAAGAAAAGAAAACAACAATGAACAACAAAACACTAAACCAGAACATAACAAATTCTTAAGTTCTGACTCCAATGACTATGATGCAATGCACAGCCTTGACAAAAACCAATTTGCACGTAATATAAAGTGAGATGTGATTGCAAACCTTTATTTCTTCTAATTAAAACGTTAAGATATGAAGAAAACATCAGAAATACCATTTATGAACCACTGATCAGAATCTTGAATTTTCAAGATGCTGTTTCTGCAGTCTGTGCAAACACTTGCGCCAAATTTTCCACACAACGTGAAATCCAATTTTTCTTTCAAGAAATCAAATTTAAGACACTAACCTTGAGTGCTCTAAAAGGATTTGATGAAATTCTACGTCTACAAAAAGATATGCATAAAATTCTCACCAGACAGATTGTAGGATTCAATTCAGGATGAACAAGGCTTTTCTTGATTTTCCGGCCACCGTAACCAATAGCTCTGATACCAAATTGATGCGTGTTTGGGTTGGAAATCTTCAATGTAATGTGAAGATGCAAACCAGTCTTCAAATCCACGCAATGTAACAACCAAACAAGCCCAAAACACACACGAAACAGTGATATGATTCACACAAACAGAACGATGTTTGTAAGGTGAATCTTGAATTGAAAAACTAGGAGTTTTAATCCTCCAAGGCCAACAATTCCCTAAGTACAACCAAGGACTACTCTCAGTTGCAAAAGGTGATGATCTTGCACTACTCAAGATCGTTGAATGTTCATACACATTCAAGGAGACAAAGGAAATACTCCAATGACTTTATTTCTGAAATCTCAAATCTAAACTTGAGTTTTACAAGGCTAGGGACGTCTATATATAGACTTGGGGAACGGGGAAATACAAAGACAATGCTAAGAACACGTACAACTAACTATAACGGTCATTAAAAGACACGTACAAAACATGTGCACATTAAAAACAAAAGAAATAAGCTAAACAGAACATTCTGATATTCTGACAAAAGGCTGCTGAACAGGTGACCTTCTACGTATCTTCTTGTGCTCTTTAAATGGTTGATGATGGCCATGATTAGTCAAGTTAGTAAGTTCCTAGTGCAAAGATTCCATTTCTACCCTTGGAGGCCCAAATGATTAGAAGACACGAGCTAGCCAAGGCTCGCTAGGTCTGCTGGTCAGCAGTTTCAGCCTGATACTGCTGTGCACATGCTGTTGAGTGAAGGACCTTCAGCTCTACTTCTTGAGGTCTTCTAATGTCTGATAAAAGAACTCTTGGATCACAACAGGAAGATCCATATGCAGAGATTCCATTATCATCTTCCATGATTCCCAACGTGTATAGGCTTGCTCTAATAAGCTCGTGCAAGGTCTGCTGGTTGACGTTCAAGATCAGAGGCTACTGGGCAGTTTCTGTTGAGTGGGTGAGCTTTAGCTTTGCTTTACATGGGTTGTTTTCCATGCATATCAATGTTCTTGGGCTAAAGTATGAAGGTCTATATGCCAAGATTCCAAAATGACCTTCTACAACCTCTGAATCATTCTTGGCTGAGCTGTACAAGGCCTTCAAGGTTGGCTGGTCGATAGTTTGTTGAGCTGTTGTTCTGGCTTCTGATTTAGCTTCTGTTCTGTTGCATTTGATGAATCTTCCTGTTTTGTTTTTGTTTTGTAGCTTTGTTTCTTGTATTATTCAACCTTGATCCATCCAAATATGGATCATTATGAAGAATGAATCAATGGTCAATGTATAATGAACGATGAAGAATGAATAAGGATCAATGATCAATGAAGAATGAACGATGAAGAATGAACAAGGATCAATGATCAATGAAGAATGAACGATGAAGAATGAACAAGGATAAATGATCAATGAAGAATGAACGATGAAGAATTGATATAGGTTGGCTATGTTTTGAACAAGGACCAAACTATATGCACAAGTATGTTTTGAGGTTTCGAAATTCAACAATTAAGGCTGAAAAGTTAGGTTGTATTGTAAAATGTTTTCTTTTTTTTTTTGTGATTTTTGTGGGTTTTGTAATAAGAAGAATTAAGAAAAGATATGCTGAATTGAACAACTTGAAAATGACTGATCCAAGGATTAATTTGATACAGATTCACCACAAATTAAAACCAAGGGCTCCTAAGAACACATTCAAACTTTAAGCCAAAAGAATGAAAAGCATAGGAACTTCAACTTACTAAAACCAATCCAAGTTAAAGTAAATTGCAAAGAGAGAACAAAGGAATTTGCTCAAGGGTTGTTTTGTATTCAGAATGTAAAAATCAGGTTGTGTATTACAAGAGTGCATACATCCTATTTATACTAAAGCATTCGGCAATGAGTACAAACTTTGAAAATGAAATACAACCAAAATGGCAATAAAATGCAACAGCTAGTAAAAGAACAAGGAGATTTTTGCTGATTTTTTTTGTTGTCTCTAACAGCTAGTTTTTGTTGTCTCTAACAACTAGTTTTTCTTTGGGATTTGCAAATCATCTCTAACAGCTAGTTTTTGTTGTAAATCAGCTACTTTTGAAAAATGCAACAGCTCAATTTGGAGAATCTGATTGCTTATTTTGATCCATGCATTTAATTTTGTAAAGGACGTCCCATGAGAAAAATAAATATTAGACTCAATAAAACAAAAATTACAACTCAACTAACTAAACATGAGACATGATTAAGCTTGATCCTAAACCTGGCTTAATCATCTCTAAGACTTTGTTTCATTATAAAAATGAAAATACAAAATAAAAATTAAAGAAGAAGATTAGTTCATGATTACAAAATTAAAACACTTAACATTTGAACCTTGAATTTGAGCATCTTCCATATGATGAATCATGGTATTGATCCGGGTTAGCTCATGAGAACTAGATGTAGGTGATCCTACATCAAGAATGAACAAGGATCAATGATCAATGACGAATCAACGATGAAGAATGAACAAGGATCAATGATCAATGAATAATGATCAATGAATAATGAACGATGAAGAATAAAAAAGGATAAATGATCAATGAAGAATGAACGATGAAGAATGAACAAGGATCAATGATCAATGAAGAATGAATGATGAAGAATGAACAACGATCAATGACCAATGACGAATGAACGATGAAGAATGAACAAGGATCAATGATCAATGAAGAATGAACGATGAAGAATGAACAAGGATCAATGATCAATGAAAAATGAACGATGAAGAATGAACAAGGATCAATGATCAATGAAGAATAAACGATGAAGAATGAACAAGGATCAATGATCAATGAAGAATGAACGATGAAGAATGAACAAGAATTAATGATCAATGATGAATGAACGATGAAGAATGAACAAGGATCAATGATCAATGAAGAATCAACGATGAAGAATGAACAAGGATCAATGATCAATGAAGAATGAACGATGAAGAATGAACAAGGATCAATGATCAATGAAGAATGAACGGTGAAGAATGAAAAAGGATCAATGATCATTGAAGAATTCTTGAATGATCAGTGACCCTTGTTCATTGTTCATCATTCATTCTACAATGATCATTGATCCTTGTTCATTCTTCATAGTTCATTCTTCATTGATCATTGATCCTTGTTCATTCTTCATCGTTCATTCTTCAATGATTATTGATCCTTGTTTATTCTTCATCGTTCATTATACAATGCTCATTGATCCTTGTTCATTCTTCATCGTTCATGCTACAATGATCATTGATCCTTGTTCATTCTTCAATGATCATTGATCCTTGTTCATTCTTCAATGTTCATTCATTATTGGATCATTGATCCTTGTTCATTCTTCAATGATCTTTGATCCTTTTTCATTCTTCATCGTTCATTCATCATTGATCATTGATCCTTGTTCAATTCTAAATTCATTCTTCATTGATCATCGATACTTGTTCATTCTTCATCGTTCATTCTTCAATGATCATTGATCCTTGTTCAATCTTAACCGTTCATTCTTTAATGATCATTGATCCTTTTTCATTCTTAATCCTTCATTCTTCATTGATCATTGATTTTTGTTCATTCTTCATCGTTCATTCTTCAATGATCATTGATCCTTGTTCATTCTTTATCGTTCATACTACAATGCTCATTGATCCTTGTTCATTCTTCATCGTTCATTCTTCAATGAGCATTGTTCCTTGTTCAATCTTCATCGTTCATTCATTATTGGATCATTTATCCTTGTTCATTCTTCATCGTTCATTCGTCATCGTTCGTTGTTCATTGATTATTGATCCTTGTTCATTCTTCATCGTTCATTCTTCAATGATCTTTGATCCTTGTTCATTCTTCATCGTGCATTCTTCATTGATCATTTATCCTTGTTCATTCTTTATATTTCATTCTTCATTGATCATTAATCCTTGTTCATTCTTCATCGTTCATTCTTCAATAATCATTGATCCTTGTTCAATCTTTATCGTTCATTCATTATTGATCATTGATCCTTGTTCATTCTTAACCGTTCATTCTTCAAAGATCATTGATCCTTGTTCATTCGTAATCCTTCATTCTTCATGGATCATTGATCCTTGTTTATTCTACATCGTTCATTCTTCAATGATCATTGCTCCTTGTTCATTCTTCATCGTTCATTCTTCATTGATCATTGATCCTTGTTCATTCTTCATAGTTCATTCTTCATTGATCATTGATCCTTGTTCATTCTTCATCGTTCATTCTTCAATAATTATTGATCGTTGTTCAATCTTCATCGTTCATTCATTATTGATTATTGATCCATGTTCATTCTTCACTGTTCATTCTTCAATAATCATTGATCCTTGTTCATTCTTAATCCTTTATTCTTAATTAATCATTGATCCTTGTTCATTCTTCATCGTTCATTCTTCAATGATCTTTGTTCCTTGTTCATTCTTCATCGTTCATTCATTATTCGATCATTGATCATCGTTCATTCGTCAGCGTTCATTGTTCATTAATCAGTTATCCTTGTTCATTCTTCATCGTTCATTCTTCAATGATCTTTGATCCTTGTTCATTCTTCATCGTGCATTCTTAATTGATCATTAATCCTTGTTCATTCTTCATAGTTCATTCTTCATTGATCATTGATCCTTGTTCATTCTTCATCTTTCATTCTTCAATGATCATGATCCTTGTTCAATCTTCATCGTTCATTCATTATTGATCATTGATCCTTTTTCTTTCTTCACCGTTCATTCTTCAATGATCATTGATCCTTGTTCGTTCTTAATCCTTTATTCTTCATTGATCATTGATCCTTGTTTATTCTTGATCGTTCATTCTTCATTGATCATTGATCCTTGTTCATTCTTCATTGTTCATTCTTCATTGATCATTGATCCTTGTTCATTATTCATAGTTCATTCTTCATTGATCATTGATCCTTGTTCATTCTTCATCGTTCATTCTTCAATGATCATTCATTGTTCTATAATCTTCATCGTTCATTCATTATTGATCATTGATCCTTGTTCATTCTTCACCGTTCATTTTTCAATGATCATTGATCCTTGTTCATTCTTAATCCTTCATTCTTCATTGATCATTGATCCTTGTTCATTCTTCATTGTTCATTCTTCATTGATCATTGATGCTTGTTTATTCTTCATCGTTCATTCTTCAATGATCAATGAACCTTGTTCATTCTTCATTGTTCATTCTTCATTGATCATTGATCCTTGTTCATTCTTCATCGTTCATTCTTGAATGATCATTGATCCTTGTTCATTGTTCATCATTCATTCTACAATGTTCATTGATCCTTGTTCATTCTTCATAGTTCATTGATCCTTGTTCATTCTTCATCGTTCATTAATTATTGATCATTGATCCTTGTTTATTCTTCATCGTTCATTCTTCAATGATCATTGATCCTTGTTCATTCTTCATCGTTCATTCTACAATGCTCATTGATCCTTGTTTATTTTTCATCGTTCATTCTTTAATGATCATTGATCCTTGTTTATTCTTCATCGTTCATTCTTCATTGATCATTGATCCTTTTTCATTCTTCATCGTTCATTCTTCAATGATCTTTGATGGTTGTTCAATCTTCATCGTTCATTCATTATTGATCATTGATCCTTGTTCATTCTTCACCGTTCATTCTTCAATGATCATTCATCCTTGTTTATTCTTAATCCTTCATTCTTCAATGAACATTGATCCTCGTTCATTCTTCATCGTTCATTCTTCATTGATCATTGATGCTTGTTTATTCTTCATCGTTCATTCTTCATTGATCCTTGTTCATTCTTCATCGTTCATTCTTCAATGATCATTGATCCTTGTGCATTCTTCATCGTTCATTCTTGAATGATCATTGATACTTGTTCATTGTTCATCATTCATTCTACAATGCTCATTGATCCTTGTTCATTCTTCATAGTTCATTCTTCATTGATCATTGATCCTTGTTCATTCTTCATCGTTCATTCATTATTGATCATTGATCCTTGTTCATTCTTCATCGTTCATTCTTCAATGATCGTTTATCCTTTTTCATTCTTCATCATTCATTCTACAATGTTCATTGATCCTTGTTCAATCTTCATCGTTCATTCTTCAATGATCATTGATCCTTGTTCATTCTTCATCGTTCGTTCATTATTGATCATTGATCCTTGTTCATTATTCATCCTTCATTCTTCAATGATCATTGATCGTTCTATAATCTTCATCGTTCATTCATTATTGATCATTGATCCTTGTTCATTCTTCACCGTTCATTCTTCAATGATCCTTGATCCTTGTTCATTCTTAATCCTTCATTCTTCATTGATCAATGATCCTTGTTCATTCTTCACCGTTCATTCTTCAATGATGATTGATCCTTGTTCATTCTTAATCCTTCATTCTTCATTGATCATTGATCCTTGTTCATTCTTCATCGTTCATTCTTCATTGATCATTGATGCTTGTTTATTCTTCATCGTTCATTCTTCGTTGATCCTTGTTCATTCTTCATTGTTCATTCTTCAATGACCATTGAACCTTGTTCATTCTTCATTGTTCATTCTTCATTGATCATTGATCCTTGTTCATTCTTCATCGTTCATTCTTGAATGATCATTTATCCTTGTTCATTGTTCATCATTCATTCTACAATGCTCATTGATCCTTGTTCATTCTTTATAGTTCATTCTTCATTGATCATTGATCCTGGTTCAATCTTCATCATTCATTCATTATTGATGATTGATCCTGATGCAAGTATGGGGATGGTCGTTCCAAGAACTCGCTTAAAGCCTTCAAGATTGATGCCACAACCCCTCGTGACACACAAGGAACATATAAAACCTTCTGTTTTGTATGAAAACAGAAGGGTGACAAGAACAATTCGGATGAATGGTTCTATGTCGTGGATGGAGACAATGAACCTTCACTCAGTCCCTGGCCTCCTCCTCACATTCAAGTTAAGATTCACTCTCTTAACTCTCGTGGAATTGACTAAATACGCTCTTTGCTTCACTCACAAACAACACACTCAGGTTTGTAATTGCACCAATTACTTTAAATGAAAATTCATAAAACCAAATCTCAAAACTGAAGTCCATGATACAATGAGGATGCCCTTATATAGAGAGCTTATAACGACTAGTTTTAGGAGCCTAACAAACTAAACTAACTCTGTGCCTATTATTAAAACACGTACAAAATTAAGAAAATTAAAAACAAAATGCTAAATATGCTTCCAGCCTGATCTGTCCGACAGGGGACCTTCAGCTCCCTTTCTTGGTATCTTACTGTGATCGTTAGGAGGCACTTAAGGTCTTGATGGAAAGGTCCATGTATAGAGATTCCAAAACTACCCTTGGTGTATCCTGGGACGCTCACGTTGACTCTGTGGAAGGGCTCGAAGGTCTGCTGCTCAGCAGGTGATGGCTGGCAGTTCTGGTTGCCTTCTAGATCAGCCATTATCAAATATTAGGCGAACAAGCGACCTTGGAGCTGTTATCGTGGGTTCTGTGAGGGCTAGCTCCATCATCCTTGGGTCCTGGCTTCTTATTTCATGTCCAAAGATGACAACCCTTGGATTTCCTCGCTCATACGTGCACCAGGTTGGGCGTTCCATGGTTCGCAAGGTAGGGTGCCCGGCAGAACGATACTTTGCTTGTTCTGTTGTTTGTATGTAATGAATCAGCCTTCTGTTCTGCTTGTATGTTACTGTAAGGCTTTTCCTTGTTTCTTCTTGCTCTTGCCATACTTCTATGTTCATGATTAGCCTATTTTGAAGGTGATCCTCTTTATTTTTCAAGAAAAAATCAGCAAGCTTCATAGGTTCAATGGGCTGAGCAAGTGCAATGATGCAATTATGCTTTTCTTCCTTTGCTTTGGACTGTGGGCTATCCATAATTGCATCAATCCCTCCTTCTTTAAACAGAATTGTCCTCAATTCTGCGTTGCCCTCATGTTTTCTGGAATCATCTATGTTGAACGCCTTCGAGATTCCATGGCTGTCCAGGAGATCTATATGCATCCATGCCAATGTTCCTTCCTGCAGTTCCTTTGGCTTGATGTCACCTTCTGCTTGGATACTGCACTGCTCCTCTTCTACTATAGTTTTCTTTTTGGATCCATTTTGTGGTTGCAGCACCTTTACAGTCCTTTGTTCATCATTTGTATAATACCTGCAAACAGGATGAATATCAATGATGGTGTCTTCCATGAAATAAAAGCCACTCATTTCACAGCATGTAGGTAAATCTTGCGAGTGCAGTTTGTTTGATTCACCATCATCAACAAGTATAGTTTTAATCAACTCAGTGTCTGACGCTTTATCCTTTAATGAATTCAATGCCTTGGTTTGCTGTTTTACTTGTTCTTCACTAATCCTTGTAGTGAAAAGATCCTCCTTCTTTAATTCAAAATCATCAATAGGTATAGCTTTGATCAATTCGGTGTTTAACGCTTCATCTTCTACTGAACTTAATGTTTTGATTTGTTGTCTGACTTGTTCCTCACTGATCTCTGTAGTGACCATGTGCACAGATTCCTTCCCCTTCTGAATTTCTTTGTGATATTCACTCTGATTCAGAACATAGCTTATTTCCTTATTAGTTTTCTTCATGGTCAAATGCCTAGATTCTCTTCCATTCTGAACTCCCTTGTAGCAGTCATGTTTAGTTAGGGCATAACTTGTTTTGTTTTGTTTTGTAGGAGTAGTCATGGTCTTGCGTGGAGATAGGGGTTTAAGATTTGTTAATTTTTCCTCATTTTGGACAAGTTTGATTACTCTTTGTGCAAGTTGTTGAATAGCAAGGGCCATTTCAGCAAATCTCTCATCTGTGTTCATGATGTTCTCAATACCACAATGCAAGAAATTCTTAAACAGCAAAATTTTCAGAAACAAGGATGAATGCACAATGAATCAGAAACTCAGCACAGAAAGGTTCAATACCTTCTGACAGCAATGAGAAATCAACAAGCAACACTTGGATTTTAGATTCTTTGGAATTGTTACACCAAGATCTTTTGATTAGGATCAATTTTATCAAATCACACAAAAAGAAGAACAAAATTTCTCACAAAAGTGATCAATGCACACGAATTTCTGGGCAACAAAAGGAATTCTGACCCTAACTTTGGTTTTCTGTTTCCAAATGCGATTATGCAATGAAAAATCAAGAATGTGATATCATGGATTACAAATTTCGCACATGAATTCAATGATTAGTCTAATGATATTAATTGCTTCAGACAATTATCGCAGAAACAAATGCAAACCCTAATTTCTCAAAATGAATTTTGTGAATCAGCTTGTTGTGATCAATTTTTGAAAGAAAAACGTAATACTCAATGATTCCCAACAAATTCCTTCCAATTCCTATCAGATATTACATTAACAACAATCAGAGAATCAAATTCAAGAAGCAGAAATCGCATATATCAATTTTCGCAGCGAAGATTATTGTTCGAACATTAAAAATCAAAAATGTCATCAAATTTCAACAAACATTCACTTAGGACATTCAAGAATTGAATTCAAATGGTTTAGTCGACAAAATTTGATATGTATAATGACTCAAAACAAATTTTTCAGAAATCAAAGTGATGCACATTCATTCATGCGAAAATCAGAATTTCAGAAGTTTGCATTCCACAATCAAATTCATACAACGACAAGATATAATGCGTATTTCTTAGTCACAAATGAGTAATTAACAAAGAAAGATCGAATTATAAAAGTATAAGATCGAATTCGTACCTGTATTCGTGAAAATTGAAAAAAATGGCACAATACCTGAATTTCCAGATTGTTCTTACCAGCCGTGTATGTGATCTTGATTACCTGCTTTCCTTGACTCCTCTTGATCGTGTCCCTACTCTACAGCCTTGCTCTGATATCAATTGATGCGAGTATGGGGATGGTCGATCCAAGAACCCCCTTAAAGCCTTCAAGATTGATGCCACAACCCCTCGTGACACACAAAGAACAGATAAAACCTTCTGTTTTGTATAAAAACAGAAGGGTGACAAGAACAATTCGGATGAATGGTTCTATGTCGTGGATGGAGACAATGAACCTTCACTTAGTCCCTGGCCTCCTCACACTCAAGTTAAGATTCACTCTCTTAACTCTCGTGGAATTGACTGAATACTCTCTTTGCTTCACTCACAAAGAACACACTCAGGTTTGTAATTGCACCAATTACTTTGAATGAAAATTCATAAAACCAAATCTCAAAACTGAAGTCCATGATACAATGAGGATGCCCTTATATAGAGAGCTTATAATGGCTAGTTTTAGGAGCCTAACAAACTAAACTAACTCTGTGCCTATTATTAAAACACGTGCAAAATTAAGAAAATTAAAAACAAAATGCTAAATATGCTTCCAGCCTGATCTGTCCGACAGGGGACCTTCAGCTCCCTTTCTTGGTATCTTACTGTGATCGTTAAGAGGCACTTAAGGTCTTGATGGAAAGGTCCATGTATAGAGATTCCAAAACTACCCTTGGTGTATCCTGGGACGCTCACGTTGACTCTGTGGAAGGGCTCGAAGGTCTGCTGCTCAGCAGGTGATGGCTGGCA
Source organism: Amaranthus tricolor (assembly GCF_026212465.1). Classification (NCBI taxonomy): domain Eukaryota; kingdom Viridiplantae; phylum Streptophyta; class Magnoliopsida; order Caryophyllales; family Amaranthaceae; genus Amaranthus; species Amaranthus tricolor. The sequence continues at coordinate 29,497,036 of NC_080047.1, forward strand.
GTTCTGGTTGCCTTCTGGATCAGCCATTATCAAATATTAGGCGAACAAGCGACCTTGGAGCTGTTCTCGTGGGTTCTGTGAGGACTAGCTCCATCATCCTTGGGTTCTGGCTTCTTATTTCATGTCCAAAGATGACAACCCTTGGATTTCCTCGCTCATACGTGCACCAGGTTGGGCGTTCCATGGTTCGCAAGGTAGGCTGCTCGGCAGAACGATACTTTGCTTGTTCTGTTGTTTGTATGTAATGAATCAACCTTCTGTTCTGCTTGTATGTTACTATAAGGCTTTTCCTTGTTTCTTCTTGCTCTTGCCATACTTCTATGTTCATGATTAGCCTATTTTGAAGGTGATCCTCTTTATTTTTCAAGAAAAAATCAGCAAGCTTCATAGGTTCAATGGGCTGAGCAAGTGCAATGATGCAATTATGCTTTTCTTCCTTTGCTTTGGACTGTGGGCTATCCATAATTGCATCAATCCCTCCTTCTTTAAACAGAATTGTCCTCAATTCTGCGTTGCCCTCATGTTTTTTGGAATCATCTATGTTGAACGCCTTCGAGATTCCATGGCTGTCCAGGAGATCTATATGCATCCATGCCAATGTTCCTTCCTGCAGTTCCTTTGGCTTGATGTCACCTTCTGCTTGGATACTGCACTGCTCCTCTTCTACTATAGTTTTCTTTTTGGATCCATTTTGTGGTTGCAGCACCTTTACAGTCCTTTGTTCATCATTTGTATAATACCTGCAAACAGGATGAATATCAATGATGGTGTCTTCCATGAAATAAAAGCCACTCATTTCACAGCATGTAGGTAAATCTTGCGAGTGCAATTTGTTTGATTCACCATCATCAACAGGTATAGTTTTAATCAACTCAGTGTCTGACGCTTTATCCTTTAATGAATTCAATGCCTTGGTTTGCTGTTTTACTTGTTCTTCACTAATCCTTGTAGTGAAAAGATCCTCCTTCTTTAATTTAATAATTGCATCAGATCCTTGTTCATTCTTCATCGTTCATTCTTCAATGATCATTGATCCTTGTTCATTCTTCATAGTTCATTCTTCATTGATCATCGATCCTTGTTCATTCTTCATCGTTCATTCTTCAATGATCATTGATCGTTGTTCAATCTTCATCGTTCATTCATTATTGATCATTGATCCTTGTTCATTCTTCACCGTTCATTCTTCAATGATCATTGATCCTTGTTCATTCTTAATCCTTCATTCTTCAATGATCATTGATCCTCGTTCATTCTTCATCGTTCATTCTTCATTGATCATTGATCCTTGTTCATTCTTCATAGTTCATTCTTCATTGATCATTGATCCTTGTTCATTCTTCATCGTTCATTCTTCAATGATCGTTGATCGTTGTTCAATCTTCATCGTTCATTCATTATTGATCATTGATCCTTGTTCATTCTTCACCATTCATTCTTCAATGATCATTGATCCTTGTTCATTCTTAATCCTTTATTCTTCATTGATCATTGATCCTCGTTTATTCTTCATCGTTCATTCTTCATTGATGATTGATGCTTGTTTATTCTTCATCGTTCATTCTTCATTGATCCTTGTTCATTCTTCATCGTTCATTCTTCAATGATCATTGAACCTTGTTCATTCTTGATGCGTGTTTGGGTTGGAAATCTTCAATGTAATGTGAAGATGCAAACCAGTCTTCAAATCCACGCACTGTAACAACCAAACAAGCCCAAAACACACACGAAACAGTGATATGATTCACACAAACAGAACAATGTTTGTAAGGTGAATCTTGAATTGAAAGACTAGGAGTTTTAATCCTCCAAGGCCAACAATTCCCTAAGTACAACCAAGGACTACTCTCAGTTGCAAAAGGTGATGATCTTGCACTACTCAAGATCGTTGAATGTTCATACACATTCAAGGAGACAAAGGAAATACTCCAATGACTTTATTTCTGAAATCTCAAATCTAAACTTGTTTATTACAAGGCTAATGCCATCTATTTATAGACTTATGGGACGAGGGAAACACAATAAGAAGGCTAATGACACGTCCAACTAATTATAACGGTCATAAAGGGATACGTGTACATCATGAGTTTATTTAAAAGAATGAAAAAACAAAGTAACTCAGTATTCTGATTTCTGAAGAGACTTGTTGACCAGGCGACCTTCCCTTTACTTTCTTGTGCTCTTCTAAAGGTTGATAATGGTCACTAAGAGTCTTGGTAGCAAGTTCCTAGTGTAGAGATTCCAGTTCTACCCTTGGTGGCACAAGATACCATGAAACACGATCGGGCCAAAGCATGCTAGGTCAGCTAGTCAAAACAATTCTGAAATGCTGATTTGTTCTATTTTGGCACACCTTGCGACTGGCTGACCTTCACAGCTGATTTCGGTGGCTTGTCTATGATTTATAGCAACGTTCTTAGGCCAAGGCATGAAGGTCCATGTACCAAGATTCCATTTTCATCTTCCATGGCCTCTGAGTCCCTCCTGGTTCATTTTCACTGATCATTGATCCTTGTTCATACTTCATCGTTCATTGTTCACTGATCATTGATCCTTGTTAATTCTTCATTGATCATTGATCCTTATTCATTCTTCATCGTTCATTCTTCAATGATCATTGATCTTGGTTCAATCTTCATCGTTCATTCATTATTGATCATTGATCCTTGTTCATTCTTCACAGTTCATTTTTCAATGATCATTAATCCTTGTTCATTCTTAATCCTTCATTCTTCATTGATCATTGATCCTTCTTCAATCCTCATCGTTCATTCATTATTGATCATTGATCCTTGTTCATTCTTCACCGTTCATTCTTCAATGATCATTGATCCTTGTTCATTATTAACCCTTCATTCTTCATTGATCATTCATCCTTGTTCATTCTTCATCGTTCATTTTCCAGTGATCATTGATACTTGTTCATTGTTCATCGTTCATTCATTATTGATCATTGATCGTTGTTCATTCTACAATGATCATTTATCCTTTTTCATTCTTCATCGTTCATTCTTCATTGATCATTGATCCTTGTTCATTCTTCATCGTTCATTCTTCTATGATCATTGATCCTTGTTCATTCTTCATCCTTCATTTCATTATTGATCATTGATCCTTGTTCATTCTTCATCGTTCATTCTACAATGCTCATTGATCCTTGTTCATTCTTCATAGTTCATTCTTCAATGATCATTGATCCTTATTCATCCTTCATCGTTCATTCTTCATTGATAATTGATCCTTGTTCATTCTTCATCGTTCATTGTTCAATGATCATTGATCCTTGTTCAATCTTCATCGTTCATTCTTCAATGATCATTGATCCTTGTTCATTCTTCATCCTTCATTCATTATTGATCATTGATGCTTGTTCATTCTTCATCGTTCATTCTACAATACTCATTTCTCCTTCTTCATTCTTCATCATTCATTCTTCATGGATCATTGATCTTTTTCATTCTTTATCGTTCATTCTTCAATGATCATTAATCCTTGTTCATTCTTCAACATTCATTCTATAATGTTTATTGATCATTATTCATTCTTCATTGTTCATTTGTCATTGATCATTGATCCTTGTTCATACTTCATCGTTCATTGTTCAATGAGCATTGATCCTTGTTCAATCTTCATTGTTCATTCTTCAATGATCATTGATCCTTGTTCATTCTTCATCCTTCATTCATTTTTGATCATTGATCCTTGTTCATTCTTCATCGTTCATTCTACAATGCTCATTGATCCTAGTTCATTCTTCATCGTTCATTGTTCAATGATCATTGATCCTTGTTCATTCTTAATCGTTCATTCTTCATTGATTATTGAACGTTGATCATTATTCATTGTTCATTCTTCAATGATCATTGATCCTTGTTCATTCTTCATCATTCAATCTTCATTGATCTTTGATCTTTGTTCGAACTTCATCGTTCATTCTTCAATGATCATTGATCCTTGTTCATTATTCATCGTTCATTCTACAAGGCTCATTGATCCTTCTTCATTTGATGTAGTTCATTCTTCAATGATCATTGATCCTTGTTCATTCTTCATCGTTAATTCTTCAATGATCATTGATCCTTGTTAATTCTTCATCGTTCATTCATTATTGGATCATTGATCCTTGTTCATTCTTCATCGTTCTTTGTTCATTGATCATTGATCCTTGTTCATTCTTCATGGTTCATTCTTCAATGATCATTGATCCTCGTTCATTCTTCGTCGTTCATTGTTCATTAATCATTGATCCTTGTTCATTCTTCATAGTTCATTCTTCATTGATCATTGATCGTTGTTCATTCTTCATCGTTCGTTCTTCAATTATCATTGATCCTTGTTCAATCTTCATCGTTCATTCATTATTGATCATTAATCCTTGTTCATTCTTCACCGTTCATTTTTCAATGATCATTGATCCTTGTTCATTCTTAATCCTTTATTCTTCATTGATCATTGAACCTTGTTCATTCTTCATCGTTCATTCTTCATTGATCATTGATCGTTGTTCATTGTTCATCGTTCATTCTCCAATCATAATTGATCCTTGTTCATTGTTCATCGTTCATTCATTGTTGATCGTTGATTCTTGTTCATTCTTCATCGTTTATTCTTCATTGATCATTGATCCTTGTTCATTCTTCATTGTTCATTCTTCAATGATCATTGATCCTTGTTCATTTCTAATCCTTCATTCTTCATTGATCCTTGTTCATTCTTCATCGTTCATTCTCCAATGATCATTGATCCTTGTTTATTGTTCATCCTTCATTCATTATTGATCATTGATCCTTGTTCATTCTACAATGCTAATTTATCCTTTTTCTTTCTTCATCGTTCATTCTTCATTGATCAATGATCCTTGTTCATACTTCATCGTTCATTTTTCAATGATCATTGATCCTTGTTCATTTTTCATCCTTCATTCATTATTGATCATTGATCCTGGTTCATTCTTCATCGTTTATTCTACAATGCTCATTGATCCTTGTTCATTCTTCATAATTCATTCTTCATTGATCAATGATCCTTGTTCATTCTTTATCGTTCATTCCTTAATGATCATTGATCCTTATTCATTCTTCATGGTTCATTCTTCATTGATAATTGATCCTTGTTCATTCTTCATCGTCCATTGTTCAATGATCATTGATCCTTGTTAAATCTTCATCGTTCATTCTTCAATGATCATTGATCCTTGTTCATTCTTCATCCTTCATTCATTATTGATCTTTGATGCTTGTTAATTTTTCATCGTTCATTCTACAATGCTCATTGATCCTTGTTCATTCTTCATCATTCATTCTTCATGGATCATTGATCCTTGTTCATTCTACATCGTTCATTCTATAATGCTTATTGATCCTTATTCATTCTTCATCGTTAATTTTTCATTTATCATTGATCCTTGTTCATTGTTCATCGTTCATTGTTCAATGATCATTGATCCTTGTTCAATCTTCATCGTTCATTTTTCAACGACCATTGATCCTTGTTCATTCTTCATCCTTCATTCATTTTTTATCATTGATACTTGTTTATTCATCATCGTTCATTCTACAATGCTCATTAATCGTAGTTCATTCTTTATCGTTCATTGTTCAATGATCATTGATCCTTGTTCATTCTTTATCGTTCATTCTTCATTGATGATTGAACCTTGTTCATTCTTCATCGTTCATTCTTCAATGATCATTGATCCTTGTTCATTCTTCATCATTTATTCTTCATTAATCATTGTTCTTTGTTCGAACTTCATCGTTCCTTCTTCAATGATCATTGATGCTTGTTCATTATTCATCATTCATTCTACAAGGCTCATTGATCCTTCTTCATTCTTCGTCGTTCATTCTTCAATGATAATTGATCCTTGTTCATTCTTCCTCGTTAATTCTTCAATAATCATTGATCCTTGTTCATTCTTCATCGTTCATTCATTATTGGATCATCGATCCTTGTTCATTCCTCATCGTTCATTCTTCATCGTTCATTCTTCATCGTTCATTGTTCATTGATTATTGATCCTTGTTCATTCTTCATGGTTCATTCTTCAATGATCATTGATCCTCGTTCATTCTACTTCATTCAGTGTTCATTGATCGTTGATCCTTGTTCATTCTTCATAGTTCATTCTTCATTGATCATTGATCATTGTTCATTCTTCATTGTTCATTCTTCAATTATCATTGATCCTTGTTCAATCTTCATCGTTCATTCATTATTGATCATTGATCCTTGTTCATTCTTCACCATTCATTTTTCAATGATCATTGATCCTTGTTCATTCTTAATCCTTCGTTCTTCATTGATCAATTATCCTTGTTCATTCTTATTCGTTCATTCTTCATTGATCATTGATCATTGATCCTTGTTCATTCTTCATCGTTCATTCTACAATGCTCATTGATCCTTGTTCATTCTTCATCATTCATTCTTCATTGATCATTGATGCTTGTTCATTCTTCATTGTTCATTCTTCAATGATCATTGATCCTTGTTCTTTCTTAATCCTTCATTCTTCATTGATCATTGATCCTTGTTCATTCTTCATCGTTCATTCTCCAATGATCATTGATCCTTGTTCATTGTTCATCGTTCATTCATTATTGATCAATTATCCTTGTTCATTCTACAATGCTTATTTATCCTTTTTCATTCTTCATCGTTCATTCTTCATTGATCATTGATCCTTGTTCATTCTTCATCCTTCATTCATTATTGATCATTGATCCTTGTTCATTCTTCATCGTTCATTCTACAATGCTCATTGATCCTTGTTCGTTCTTCATAGTCTATTCTTCATTGATCAATGATCCTTGTTCATTGTTTATCGTTCATTCTTCAATGATCATTAATCATTATTCATTCTTCATCGTTCATTCTTCATTGTTAATTGATCCTTGTTCATTCTTCATCGTTCATTGTTCATGCATCATTGATCCTTGTTCAATCTTCATCGTTCATTCTTCAATGATCATTGATCCTTGTTCATTCTTCATCCTTCATTCATTATTGATCATTGATGCTTGTTCAATCTTCATCCTTCATTCTAAAATGCTTATTGATCCTTCTTCATTCTTCATCGTTCATTTTTCATTGATCATTAATCCTTGTTCATTCTTCATCGTTCATTGTTCAATGATCATTGATCCTTTTTCAATCTTCATCATTCATTCTTCAATGATCATTGATCCTTATTCATTCTTCATCCTTCATTCATTTTTGATCATTAATCCTTGTTCATTCTTCATCGTTCATTCTACAAAGCTCAATTGATACTAGTTCATTCTTCATCGTTCATTGTTCAATGATCATTGATCCTTGTTCATTCTTCATCGTTCATTCTTCATTGTTCATTAAACCTTGTTCATTCTTCATCGTTCATTCTTCAATGATCATTGATCCTTGTTCATTCTTCATCATTCATTCCTGATTGATCATTGATCTTTGTTCAAACTTCATCATTCATTCTTCAATGATCATTGATCCTTGTTCATTATTCATCGTTCATTCTACAAGGCTCATTTATCCTTGTTCATTCTTCGTCGTTCGTTCTTCAATGGTCAATGATTCTTGTTCATTCTTCATCATTAATTCTTCAATGATCATTGATCCTCGTTCATTCTTCATCATTCATTCATTATTGGATCGTTGATCCTTGTTTATTGTACATCGTTCATTCTTCATCGTTCATTGTTCATTGATCATTGATCCTTGTTCATTCTTCATGGTTCATTCTTCAATGATCATTGATCTTTGTTCATTCTTCATCGTTCATTGTTCATTGATCATTGATCCTTGTTCGTTTTTCGTAGTTCATTCTTCATTGGTCATTGATCGTTGTTCATTCTTCATCTTTCATTCTTCAATTATCATTGATCCTTGTTTAATCTTCATCATTCATTCATTATTGATCATTGATCCTTGTTCATTCTTCACCGTTCATTTTTCAATGATCATTGATCCTTTTTCATTCTTAATCCTTCATTCTTCATTGATCATTGATCCTTGTTCATTGTTCATCGTTCATTCTTCATTGATCATTGATCCTTGTTCATTCTTCATCATTCATTCTCCAATCATCATTGATCCTTGTTCATTGTTCATCGTTCATTCATTATTGATCATTGATCCTTGTTCATTCTACAATGCTCATTGATCCTTGTTCATTCTTCATCGTTCATTCTTCATTGATCATTGATCCTTATTCATTCTTCGTTGTTCATTCTTCAATGATCATTGATCCTTGTTCATTCTTCATTGTACATTCATTATTGATCATTGGTCCTTGTTCATTCTTCATCATTCATTCTTCAATGATCATTGATCCTTGTTCATTCTTCATTGATAATTGATCCTTATTCCTTTTTCATCGTTCATTCTTCAATGATCATTGATCCTGGTTTAATCTTCATCGTTCATTCATTATTGATCATTGATCCTTGTTCATTCTTCACTGTTAATTTTTCAATCATCATTGATCCCTGTTCATTCTTCATCGTTCATTCTACAATGCACATTGATTATTTTAATTCTTCTTCATTCATTGTTTAATGATCATTGATCCTTGTTCATTCTTCATCGTTCATTCTTCAATGATCATTGATCGTTGTTCATTCTTCATTGTACATTTATTATTGATCATTGGTCCTTGTTCATTCTTCATCATTCATTCTTCAATGATCATTGATCCTTGTTCATTCTTCATCATTCATTCTTCATTAATCATTGATCCTTGTTTATTCTTCATCGTTCATTCATACAATGCTCTTTGATCCTTGTTCATTCTTCATCGTTCATTCTTCAATGATCATTGATCATTGTTCATTCATTATCGTTCATTCTTCAATGATCATTGGTCCTTGTTCATTCTTCAATGATCATTGATCCTTATTCATTCTTCATCGTTCATTCTTCAATGATCATTGATCCTTGTTCATTCTTCATCGTTCATTTTTCAATGATCATTGATCATTGATCCTTGTTCATTCTTCATCGTTCATTCTTCAATGAGCATTGATCCTTCTTCATTCTTAATCGTTCATTCTTTAATGAGCATTGATCCTTGTTCATTGTTCATCGTTCATTGTTCATTGATCATTGATCCTCATTCATTCTACAATGATAATTGATCCATGTTCATTCTTCATCGTTCATTCAACAATGCTCATTGATCCTTTTTCATTCTTCATCGTTCATTCTTCAATGATCATTGATCCTTGTTCATTCTTCATCGTTTATTCTTCAATGATCATTGATCCATGTTAATTCTTCATCGTTCATTCATTATTGGATCATTGATACTTGTTCATTCTTCATCTTTAATTCTTCATCGTTCATTGTTCACTGATCATTGATCCTTGTTCATTCTTCATGGTTCATTTGTCAATAATCATTGATCCTTGTTCATTCTTCATCGTTCATTGTTTATTGATCATTGATCCTTGTTAATTCTTCATAGTTCATTCTTCATTGAGCATTGATCCTTGTTCATTCTATATCGTTCATTTTTCAATGATCATTGATCCTTGTTCATTCTTCATCATTCATTCTACAATGCTCATTGATCCTTTTTCATTCTTCATCGTTCATTCTTCAAAGGACGTGAACCCTAAGGATGTCATGTGTTTTAAATGTCAAGGGCATGGTCACTACAAAAGAAATTGCCCCAATGCACGAGCCTTCACACAAAGAGAATGGAATGAGATCCATAGTAGGAAGGGGACAAGAGCTATGTTAGTGAACATAGAAGGAAGAGAGGAAGTAAAATTACCCCCTACACCTGAGGATGAGTATGAAGGTTCTTTTAGAGTGAATAGCTGTGGATACATGGAAAGGATAGATAGCACCACTGAGGATAGTGACGAGGAGGGAGATATAGAGCATATTTACCCCGAGGAGGAGCTTCACAATTTGTTGATCAAGAGAAACCTTCACATGGTCCCACAGGTCAAGAATTTAGACCAAAGAGAAAACATTTTTCAAACAAAATGTAAGATTGGGAACAAACTATGTGATTCGATCATTGATGGAGGCAGTGAATCCAATTGCGTGAGTAAAGAGCTAATTAAAACTTTGGGAGTGACCACTACACCTCACCCTCGACCTTACAAATTAAGGTGGTTAGATAATAACACAAAGAATGCGGTTAGTAAACAATGCTTGGTGAATTTTAGCATAGGCACATATAATGACCAAGTGCTTTGTGATGTCTTAGCCATGGATGCGTGTCATGTGTTGCTTGGGAGACCATGGCAACATGATAGGAAAACTATTCACAATGGTTTCACCAATGTCTACTCACTAAGGCATGAGGGTAAGATTAAGGAGTTAATACCACTACCACCTCACAAAACCATACCTCCTACAAAGGCTAAGCAAACACCTACGCATTTATTAGGAAGGAAGGAGTGTGATGCTAAGGATGATAGTGTTAGACACATAACCAAGCCAACATTCTATGAGACCATTAAACTACATAGAATCTTCAAAGCATTAGTAGTTATAAGGATTCTAAGTTTCTTCACACCCTTTTGAGTGATTTCTGCATTATATTGCACACAAAACAAAAATTCAGTATTGCATGGTACCCTCACATAGATGATCAAAGGAAAGTGACCAATATAACCTTGGTGCATATCTTAAAGAACTTAGTTGAGAAGAATAACAAAGATTGGAGTACAAATTTAGCCCACAATGAAATTGCATATAGTAGATGCCTTAGTCTAACCTTTAAGTGTTTTCCATGTACATGCTTAAATAGCTTAAATTCTATGACTTCTACTGCCTTAGTTCATTTATTCTTGCAGGACAACGGTGCATGGAACACAAGGAAGCCAATAGGCACAGCTCAACACACAGCTGCTCAGGACCACACAGTGGAGAATGCAGCCAGCAGCCATGATGTTTCACACTACCACACGAGCGTGGAATTGAGGAAAATTTCTTTTCAAGAAGGGGGGATTGAGCCATATCAGCTAGGCTCACGTGAGGACAACAACAATAATCCAAAAGCTAGCAAGGAATCAATCAACAACAACAAGAACCACAACAACAGAAGCAATGTTATTGGTTCTGATTTTGATGATAATGCACATGGTTCTGTACTAAGACCTTCAACATGGAGTCTTGATGATTCAAGTTCAAACCAAGACATGCCAACAAAGGGTGAACTAATTAAGGAAGGCCAAGACTCAAGAAACAACCTAAAGAAACCAACAGCAACCCAAGATCAGAAGCATTCTGACCATCAGCAGCTCATGACCAACCCCACTGACCAGGCCACCTTGGCGGGCCTGTACAGACGAACCCTAAGCCCATGGGATGAGGTGAAGGGCATATTTGGAATCTCCACACTGGGACCTAACCACCAGGGTCCAAGGGCTCCACTCATAATCATTGGAAGCACGTGGGAAATCGAGGCAAAGGTCGCACAGTCAACCTGGACAGCAAGCCAAATCAAACAGCAGCTTCTGACCACTGACCAGGCCATCTTGGCAAGCCCGCCCAGACGTGACCCGAACCCATTGGATGACGTGGAGGGTAGGGTTGGAATCTCTTCACATGGGTCTAACTATCATGACCCAAGAGCTCTCCTGAAAGTCACCGGAGATGGGCTGAATACAGAGCACAAGGTCGTCCAGTTGACAGAATGACCAAGAGCTGTTGCATAGTTTCTGTTTTGTTTTAAGTCATTTTGTACACGTGTAATTAGCCGTTAATAACCGTTAGGTTCATGTAATTAGCCTACCTTTCATTCCTAGCTCTATAAATAAGTGATTCAATCATTGTAAAGGACATGTTGATTGTTGAAAAAAATTCCAAATTTCAGAAAACTTCAAGTGTTTGAATTTTTCTTCAATTGCTTGCAATTGGGTTACTTGGGCCAGTTTGCCCTCCATTGATTGTGCATCCTCTTGATCATTCTTCAAGATTGCACTTCATCCTATCCAAGAACATTGATAGTTCCATTGATTAATCAAAGGAACTCTTCATTGTTGCGTTGAAAAGGGGCTTGGCAGTCCACTCCTTGACAAGGCACTGTATCTCAGTCTTGGAATATCCTTCCATATTTTCGTATCAAATCCATTCCATTGCGTTTTCATTGCGTGTTTGGATCAATATTGGTGAGGTTTGTGTGTGTTTTCGCATTCGTTAGGCTATCCCCAAATAAAGGAGTGATTCAGTGCAAGATTGAGAGTTCGAAGGACCCAATCTTGGTGCACCGTGTTCATTCTTCATCATTCATTCTTCATTGATCATTGATCCTTGATCATTCTTCATCGTTCATTCTTCATTAATCGTTGATCCTTGTTCATTCTTCATCGCTCACTCTTAATTGATCATTGATCCTTGTTCATTTTTCATCGTTTATTGTTCATTTATCATTGATCCTTGTTCATTGCTCATCGTTTATTGTTCATTTATCATTGATCCTTGTTCATTCTTCATCTTTCATTCTTTATTGATCATTGATCCTTGTTCATTCTTCATCGTTCATTCCTCCTTATTCATTGATCCTTTTTCTTTCTTCATCGTTCATTCCTCAGTGATCATTGATCCTTGTTCATTCTTCATCGTTCATTCTTCATTGATCATTGATACTTCTTAATTCTTCATGTTTCATTCTTCATTGATCATTGATCCTTGTTCATTCTTCATCGTTCATTCTTCATTGATCATTGATCCTTGATCATTCTTCAACGTTCATTCTTCATTAATCATTGATCCTTGTTCATTCTTCATTGCTCATTCTTAATTGATCATTGATCCTTCTTCATTTTTCATCGTTTATTGTTCATTTATCATTGATCCTTGTTCATCGCTCATCATTTATTGTTCATTTATCATTGATCCTTGTTCATTCTTCATCTTTCATTCTTTATTGATCATTTATCCTTGTTCATTCTTCATCGTTCATTCCTCATTATTCATGGATCCTTTTTCTTTCTTCATCGTTCATTCTTCATTGATCATTGATCCTTGTTCATTCTTCATCGTTTATTCTTCATTGATCATTGATCCTTGTTCATTCTTCATCGTTCGTTCTTCTTTGATTATTGATCTTTGTTGATTCTTTATCGTTTATTCTTCATTGATCCTTGATCCTTGTTAATTCTTCGTCGTTCATTCTTCAATTATCATTGATCCTTGTTCGTTCTTCATCGTTCATTCTTCATTGATCAATGATCCTTGTTCATTGCTCATCGTTTATTGTTCATTTATCATTGATCCTTATTCATTCTTTATGGTTTATTCTTCCTTGATCAATAATCCTTGTTCATTCTTCATCGTTCATTCTTCATTGATCATTGATCCTTGTTCATTGCTGATCGTTTATTATTCGTTGATCATTGATCCTTCTTAATTCTTCATCGTTCATTCTTCATTGATCAATTATCCTTGTTTATTCTTATTCGTTCATTCTTCATTGATCATTGATCCTTGTTCATTGTTCATCGTTTATTGTTCATTTATCATTGATCCTTGTTCATTGCTCATCATTTATTCTTCATAGATCATTGATCCTTGTTCATTCTTCATCGTTTATTGTTCATTTATAATTGATTCTTGTTCATTGCTCATCGTTTATTGTTTATTTATCATTGATCCTTATTCATTCTTCATCGTTCATTCTTCATTCATCATTGATCCTTGTTCATTGCTCACCGTTTATTGTTCATTTATCATTGATCCTTGTTCATTCTTAACTGTTTATTCTTTATTGATCATTGATCCTTGTTCATTCTTCATCGTTCATTCTTCATTGATCATTGATCCTTGTTTATTCTTCATTTATCATTGATTCTTGTTCATTGCTCATCGTTTATTCTTCATTTATCATTGAACCTTGTTCATTCTTCATCGTTCAATCTTTATTGATCATTGATCCTTGTTCATTCTTCATCGTTCATTCTTCTTTGATTATTGATCTTTGTTGATCCTTCATCATTTATTCTTCATTGATTATTGATCCTTGTTCATTCTTCATCGTTCATTCTTCATTGATCATTGATCCTTGTGCATGCTTCATCGTTCTTTCTTCATTGGTCATTGATCCTTGTTTATTTTTCATTGTTCATTCTTCATTGATCATCGATCCTTGTTCATTGCTCATCGTTTATAGTTCATTTATCATTGATCCTTGTTAATTCTTCGTCGTTTATTCTTCAATTGTCATTGATCCTTGTTCATTCTTCATCGTTCATTCTTCATTGATCATTGATCCTTGTTCATTGCTCATCGTTTATTGTTCATTTATCATTGATCCTTATTCATTCATTATCGTTCATTCTTCCTTGATCAATAATCCGCGTTCATTCTTCATCGTTCATTCTTCATTGATCATTGATCCTTGTTCATTGCTCATCGTTTATTCTTCATGGATCATTCATCGTTCATTGTTCATTGTGATCCTTGTTCATTCTTTATCATTCATTCTTCATTGATCATTGATCCTTGTGCATTACTCATCGTTTATTGTTCATTTATCATTGATCCTTGTTCATTGCTCATCGTTTATACTTCATTGAACATTGATCCTTTTTATTTCTTCATCGCTCATTGTTCATTGATCAATGATCCTTGTTCATTGTTCATCATTCATTCTTCATTGATCATTGATCTTTGTTCATTACTCATCGTTTATTGTTCATTTATCGTTGATCCTTTTTCATTGCTCATCCTTTATTCTTCATTGATCATGGATCCTTCTTAATTCTTTATCGTTCATTGTTCATTGATCAATGATCCTAGTTCATTCTTCATCATTCATTCTTCATTGATCATTGATCCGTGTTCATTACTCATCGTTTATTGTTCATTTATCATTGATCCTTGTTTATTCTTCATCGTTCATGCTTTATTGATCATTGATCCTTGTTCATTCTTCATTGTTCATTCTTCATTGATCATTGATCCTTCTTAATTCTTCATCGTTCATTCTTCATTGATCAATGATCCTAGTTCATTCTTCATCGTTCATTCTTCATTGATCATTGATCCTTTTTCATTGCTCATCGTTTATTGTTCATTTATCATTGATCCTTGTTCATTGCTCATCGTTTATTGTTCATTTATCATCGATCCTTCTTCTTTCTTCATCGTTCATTCTTCATTGATCATTGATCCTTGTTAGTTACTCATCGTTTATTGTTCATTTATCATTGATCGTTGTTCATTCTTTATTGATCATTGATCCTTGTTCATTCTTCATCGTTCATTCTTCATTGGTCTTTGATCCTTGTTTATTCTTCATTGATCATTGATTCTTTTTCATTGCTCATCGTTTATTGTTCATTTATCATTAAAACTTGTTCATTCTTCATCGTTCATTCTTTATTGATCATTGATCCTTGTTCATTCTTCATCGTTCATTCCTTTTTATCATTCATCCTTTTTCTTTCTATATCGTTCGTTCTTTATTGATCATAGATCCTTGTTCATTGCTTATCGTTTATTATTCATTTATCATTGATCCTTGTTTATTCTTCATCGTTCATTCATCTTTGATTATTGATCTTTGTTGATCCTTCATTATTTATCTTCATTGATCATTGATCCTTGTACATTCTTCATCGTTCATTCTTCATTGATCATTGATCCTTTTTCATTCTTCATTGTTCTTTCTTCATTGATCATTGATCCTTGTTCATTCTTCATTGTTAATTCTTCATTGATCATTAATCATTTATCATTCTTTTTCGTTCATTCTTCATTGATAATTGATCCTTATTCATTCTTCATCGTTCATGCTTCATTGATCATTGATCCTTATTCATTCTTCATCATTCATTCTTCATTGATCATTGATCCTTCTTAATTCTTCATCGTTCATTCTTCATTGATCAATGATCCTTGTTCATTGTTCATCATTAAATCTTCATTGACCATTGATCCTTGTTCATTGCTTCATCGTTTATGATTCTTGTTCATTCTTCATCTTTCATTCTTTATTGATCATTGATCCTTGTTCATTCTTCATCGTTCATTCCTCATTGATCATTGATCCTTTTTCTTTCTTCATCGTTCATTCTTCATTGATAATTATCCTTGTTCATTCTTCATCGTTCATTCTTCATTGATCATTGATCCTTGTTCATTGCTCATTGTTTATTTTTCATTTATCATTGATCCTTGTTCATTCTTCATCTTTCATTCTTTAATGATCATTGATCCTTGTTCATTCTTCATCGTTCATTCCTCATTGATGATTGATCCTGTTCTTTCTTCAACATTCATTCTTCATTGATCATTGATCCTTGTTCATTCTTCGTCGTTCATTCTTCATTGATCATTGATTCTTTTTCATTCTTCATCATTAATTCTTCATTGATCATTGATCCTTGTTCATTGCTCATTGTTTATTGTTCATTTGTCATTGATCCTTGTTTATTCGTCATCTTTCATTCTTTATTGATCATTGATCCTTGTTCATTCTACATCGTTCATTCCTCATTAATCTTTGATCCTTTTTCTTTCTTCATCGTTCATTCTTCATTGATAATTGATCGTTGTTCATTCTTCATCGTTCATTCTTCATTGATCATTGATCCTTGTTCATTGCTCATCGTTTATTGTTCATTTATCATTGATCGTTGTTCATTGTTCATCTTTCATTCTTTATTGATCATTGATCCTTGTTCATTCTTCATCGTTCATTCCTAATTGAACATTGATCCTTTTCTTTCTTTATTGTTCATTCTTCATTGATCATTGATCCTTGTTCATTCTTTGTCGTTCATTCTTCATTGATCCTTGATCCTTGTTCATTCTTCATCGTTAATTCTTCATTAATCATTGATCCTTGTTCATTGCTCATCGTTTATTGTTCATTTGTCATTGATCCTTGTTCATTCTTCATCTTTCATTCTTTATTGATCATTGATCCTTCTTCAATCTTCATCGTTCAATCCTCATTGATCATTGATCCTTTTTCTTTCTTCATCGTTCAATCTTCATTGATCATTGATCCTTGTTCATTCTTCATCGTTCATTCTTCATTGATCATTGATCCTTGTTCCTTCTTCATCGTTCATTCTTCATTATGATCATTGATCCTTGTTCATTTCTCATCGTTTATTGTTCATTTATCATTGATCATTGCTCATTCTTCATCTTTCATTCTTTATTGATCATTGATCCTTATTCATTCTTCATCGTTCATTCCTTATTGATCATTGATCCTTTTTCTTTCTTCATCGTTCAAATCTTCATTGATCATTGATCCTTGTTCATTCTTCATCGTTCATTCTTCATTTATCATTGATCGTTGTTCCTTCTTCATCTTTCATTCTTCATTAATCATTTATCCTTGTTCATTGCTCATCATTTATTGTTCATTTGTCATTAATCCTTGTTTATTCTTCATCATTCATTCTTCATTGATCATTGATCCTTGTTCATTCTTCATCGTTCATTCTTCACTGATCATTGATCCTTGTTCTTTCTTAATCGTTCATTTTTCATTGATCATTGATCCTTTATTATTGCTCATCGTTTATTGTTCGTTGGTCATTGATCCTTGTTCATTCTTCATCTTTCATTCTTTATTGATCATTGATCCTTATTCATTCTTCATCGTTCATTCCTCATTGATCATTGATCCTTGTTCATTCTTCATCGTTCATTACTCATTGATCATTGATCCTTTTTCTTTCTTCATCGTTCATTCTTCTTTGATATTTATCCTTGTTCATTTTTCATCATTCATTCTTCATTGATCATTAATCCTTGTTCATTGCTCATTGTTTATTTTGCATTTATCATTGATCCTTGTTCATTCTTCATCTTTCATTCTTTAATGATCATTGATCCTTGTTCATTCTTCATCATTCATTCCTCATTGATGATTGATCCTGTTCTTTCTTCATCATTCATTCTATATTGATCATTGATCCTTGTTCATTCTTCGTCGTTCATTCTTCATTGATCATTGATCCTTTTTCATTCTTCGTCGTTAATTCTTCATTGATCATTGATCCTTGTTCATTGCTCATCGTTTATTGTTCATTTGTCATTGACCCTTGTTTATTCGTCATCTTTCATTCTTTATTGATCATTGATCCTTGTTCATTCTGCATCGTTCATTCCTCATTAATCTTTGATCCTTTTTCTTTCTTCATCGTTCATTCTTCATTGATAACTGATCGTTGTTCATTCTTCATCATTCATTCTTCATTGATCATTGATCCTTGTTCATTGCTCATCGTTTATTGTTCATTTATCATTGATCCTTCTTCATTGTTCATCTTTCATTCTTTATTGATCATTGATCCTTGTTCATTCTTCATCGTTCATTCCTAATTGAACATTGATCCTTTTCTTTCTTTATTGTTCATTCTTCATTGATCATTGATCCTTGTTCATTCTTTGTCGTTCATTCTTCATTGATCCTTGATTCTTGTTCATTCTTCATCGTTAATTCTTCATTAATCATTGATCCTTGTTCATTGCTCATCGTTTATTGTTCATTTGTCATTGATCCTTGTTCATTCCTCATCTTTCCTTCTTTATTGATCATTGATCCTTCTTCAATCTTCATCATTCATTCCTCATTGATCATTGATCCTTTTTCTTTCTTCATCGTTCAATCTTCATTGATCATTGATCCTTGTTTATTCTTCATCGTTCATTCTTCATTGATCATTGATCCTTGTTCCTTCTTCATCGTTCATTCTTCATTATGATCATTGATCCTTGTTCATTTCTCATCGTTTATTGTTCATTTATCATTGATCATTGCTCATTCTTCATCTTTCATTCTTTATTGATCATTGATCCTTATTCATTCTTCATCGTTCATTCCTTATTGATCATTGAGCCTTTTTCTTTCTTCATCGTTCAAATCTTCATTGATCCTTGTTCATTCTTCATCGTTCATTCTTCATTGATCATTGATCGTTGTTCCTTCTTCATCTTTCATTCTTCATTGATCATTTATCCTTGTTCATTGCTCATCTTTTATTGTTCATTTGTCATTAATCCTTGTTTATTCTTCATCATTCATTCTTCATTGATCATTGATCCTTATTCATTCTTCATCGTTCATTCTTCATTGATCATTGATCCTTGTTCTTTCTTAATCGTTCATTTTTCATTGATCATTGATCCTTTATTATTGCTCATCGTTTATTGTTCGTTGGTCATTGATCCTTGTTCATTCTTCATCTTTCATTCTTTATTAATCATTGATCCTTATTCATTTTTCATCGTTCATTCCTCATTGATCATTGATCCTTTTTCTTTCTTCATCGTTCAATCTCATTGATCATTGATCGTTGTTCATCCTTCATCGTTCATTCTTCATTGATCATTGATCCTTGTTCCTTCTTCATCGTTCATTCTTCATTGATCATTGATCCTTGTTCATTGCTCATCGTTTATTGTTCATTTATCATTGATGCTTGTTTATAGTTTATCGTTTATTGTTCATTGATTATTGATTCTTGTTCATTCTTCATCTTTCATTCTTCATTGATCGTTGATCCTTGTTCATTCTTCATCGTTGATTATTCAATGATCACTGATGCTTGTTCATTGTTCATCGTTCATTGTTCATTGATCATTGATCCTTTGAGCCAAGTCAACAAGGTTCAGTTAAAGACAACCATGAGTACTTAAAGGAACCAGTAAGCAACAACAACAAAGGGAACAACATCAATCAGATTAGAAGAAAACACATTGATGATTCTGATGAAGTTCATGAAGTTTCTGATATTTCTGCACTTGGTCCTGCACTAAATCCATTATCACTGAATATTGATGATCCTAATTCAAACCAAGACAATACAAAAGGAGTTGAATTAATTAAGGAAAACCAAATACAAGAAAACAAGCACAAGGAAGGCTAACAGAAACAGCAAGATTGGTTATACAGAAAGTTCTGGCCAATAACGACGACCAGGCCACCTTGACGGAGCAGTACAGAAGTGACCGGAGGTCAGGGGAGGACATGGAAGGTAGATTTGTAATCTCTCCACATGGACCTTGCTGTCAAGGCCCAAGAACCATCCTTACAGTCACTGGAAGTGCAAGAAAAATCGAGGTGAAGGTCAAGCGTTCAGCAGAAGAACACTGACAGAAGAGCTGCTGTATTCTGATTTCTGTTTTGATTTTTTAATAGGCACGTGTAAACCACGAGGCAATGTGACCGTTATGTTAGTTGCCTAAACATATGATTCTTCCTTGCTTTAATCAGGTAAATTAGTCCTATATATAGGGGACTCATTCATTGTAAGAGACAAGTTGATTTTTAATAAAATTTCAGAAAATTCACTAAGTGTGTTTTTCCTTGCAATTGCCTAGCAATTGGGTTACCTTGGGCCAGTTTTGCCCATCATTGGTATACGTGTTCTTGAGCGTCTTCAAGAACCTACATCACCCCATTCATAGATACTGTTAACTCCCTTGCAGATCAAAGGAGGAAGTGTAAAGTTGAGTGATTAAGGAGTCTGGCAGTCCGTTCTTACACCTATTCTTCGCGTTAGTTTCTTGGAATATCCCCTTGTGTTTGTGTATTAAATCCAATTCGTGCGTATTTGCTTCAACCACCACGCGTACTTGGATCAATTGGTATCACAGCAAGAATGTGTAGGGCTTGAATTTCATCCTCATTCATCTGTGAAGACGAATTCTCAATATCATGCCTGAATAATCAGAGAAATCAAGGACTTAGAGAATTAGGGCGATTTTTCTGTTCGTGTTCGATTTCAGTGGCAACTTCCTACAAATCTTGGTTGTTTTTCTTCCTTTTGTTAAATTTCTTTGTGAAATAATGTTCCTGAATATAATTCGATGCATCTCAAGTGAATTTGATTGGTGATTTGTGCATACATTGTCTGATACTCACGAAGAGCATTCTGAAACCCTCAAGAACTCAGTTCTTGAAGGAGTTTCTGCACTTGCAAGTTTATTCTTCGTATCTGCATAAATTTCATTTGATTAAAATTCATTTTGATTTGATAACATAGAGGTTTGCATCCACATCTCATTGTATTTTACGTGCAAATTGATCGTATTTATGGCTGTGCATTGTATAACCAATACAGAAGAACAGTTCTTCAAATTCTGATTTTTGTGATCTTACTGTCATAGTTGATGTTTCTTTTTTCTTGTGCACATTTGAATGTAATAAAAAAACTAACTAAAGAATTCACATTAACAAATTCATATAAAGTGCAAGGTGATTGCTGCTATTTTATTAAAAAGCAAATTGTGCACAGAACATAGAATATTCAGCATTTGATTGTTGCTGTGATCAGATCAGTTTGCTGCATCAATTTCTTCTTGCATATCTGTGTGTGTGTTTGCATTCATATAGATCATCATGAATATGGATGAGAAATTTGATACATTAATCAATATGGCCACTCAATTGAATTTGACTGTCACTGAGTTAAAGAACGCAGCACCACAATACCCACAGTACACACACCAGAACCCTAATATTGAGAATGCAAGAGAAGACAAATCCATGAGGGTTGATGTGTATGAGTTTGATGGTACTTCACATGACCCTGAGACATACGTTGAATGGGAGAAAGGGGTAGAAATATATTTTGAGTACAAAGACACACACCCAGATCACCAATACAAAATAGCTAAGGTGAAGTTAATCAAATTAGCAGCAACTTGGTTTGAAGGAATTCAGAGACAAAGGACACGTGAGAACAGACCTAAGACCAATACTTGGGAGAAGCTTAGAAAACACCTCAGGAGGAAGTACATTCCAACCAACTATAGGCAACAACTATACACTAATTAGAGTAATTTGAGGCAAGGTTCTAGGTCAGTTGCTGAATATATTCAAGAGGGGGAGAGGTTGACAGTCTTGTGCGAGATAGATGAGCTTGAAGAGCTAAGGATTGGCAGGTTTTTAGGTGGATTGAGAGAAGATTTGAGGGAGAAGGTTGAGGTGATCCAAAATCTAACATATGAAGGGGCTTGTAAAAGTGCCTTAATCTTTGAGAAGTGAGCAAAGAGGAGAGCTACACAACCTACACCTTTGATCAACAGAATGAGAGAAAACAGTAGCAATAGGACACCTGCACAGAACCTTTCTGTTAGCCACAAAGCTGCTGCACAGAACCCTACTATCAGTAGGACTACACAGCCCCACAATGCACTTGTTAACCCTTACACAGAGAGGCATGTTGCTGGAAAGGATAGAGAATTGAACCTTAAGGACATCATGTGTTTCAAATGCCATGGGCATGGCCATTACAAAAGAAATTGTCCCAATGCACGAGCCTTCACACAAAAGGAATGGACCAAAATTCATAGTAGAAAGGGACCACGAGCTATGTTAGTGCACATAGGAGGAAGAGAGGAGGTCAAATTACCACCTACACCCGAGGATGAATATGAGGGATCCTTTAAAGAGAATAGTTATGGATATATGGAAAGAATGGAGGAGAATAATACTGAGGAAAGTGAGGAGGAGGGAGATATAGAGCATGTTTACCCCGAGGAGGAGCTTCACAATCTGTTGATCAGGAGAAACCTTCACATGGTCCCACAGGTCAAGAATTCAGACCAAAGAGAGAACATTTTTCAAACAAAATGTAAGATCGGGAACAAACTATGTGATTTGATCATTGATGGAGGCAGTGAATCCAATTGTGTGAGCAAAGAGCTAGTCAAAACCTTGGGATTGACCACTAAACCTCACCCTCGACCTTACAAATTAAGGTGGTTAGATGATAGTGCGGGGAACGCGGTTATTAGTAAACAATGCTTGGTGAGTTTTATCATAGGCACATACCACGACCAAGTGCTTTGCGATGTTTTAGCCATGGATGCTTATCATGTGTTGCTCGGGAGATCATGGCAACATGATAGGAAAACCATACACAATGGCTTCACCAATGTGTATTCCCTAAGACACAAGGGTAAGACTAAGGAGTTGATGCCACTATCCCCTCACAAAACCATACCTCCTACCAAGACCAAGCCATCACCTACACACTTATTAGGAAGGAAGGAGTGTGATGCTAAGACTAGTGGTGTTAAGCACATAACCAAACTATACTTTGATGAGATCATTAGACTACATGAAATACCTCAAGGCATTGTTAGTGACTCTAAGTTCTTAAGCGACTTTTTGACTAGCTTATGGACTATGATGGGTACTAAGTTGTTGTTCAGTACTGCATACCACCCTCAAACGGATGGTCAAACGGAAGTGACAAGTAGGACATTGGGAAGTATCTTAAGAACATTAATTAAGAAAAACACTGAAGATTGGATGAAAAAGTAGCCCATGCTGAATTTGCATATAATAGATGCCCTAGTCTAACTACTAAGTATTCTCCATTTGAATGTATGTATGGTTTTAATCCTATGACTCCTACTACTTTAGTTTGCTTACCATTGCAGGAACAAGGAGCATGGAATGCGGAGAAACAAAGTGTTGAAGCACAAAAAATTCATGCCCAAGCTCACAACAACATTGTGCAAGCCAATTCCAAATATAAGCATAAAACAGACAAAGGATTCAAGGATGCAAGGAGCTTCAAAGTAGGAGACTACTGTATGCAGTTCCCAACATGCACTAGTGGAAAAAACGTATTTGCTGCTTATCATTTGCTGCGGTTTTTATATATACGCAGCAATAAATAGGAAAAAGAATTGCAAAAAAAAACTATTAATTGTTGCGGTTTTAGTCCTTGACCGCAACAAATAAGCACTTGCATGATTAATTACTGCGGTTTTGCTTGTGACCGCAGCAAATAATGCACTCAATTGCTGCGATTTTTCCCTTTGACCGCAGCAAATAACATGTATTAAAATGGCGCCCAGCTTTTTAACGTTTATAATTTCATCATAATACGAAAACCCTTCATGTTTCATTATACAAACGAACACATGCACGAACACAGCTGTTCATCTTCTCCATACTTCAAACTTCAAACTTCTACTCTCTTGTTCATTATCAAACTTCATCATCTGCTCTTCATCAAACTTCAAACTTCAAACTTCAAATAGCGGTTCATCATATGTTCTAGTTCATCATCAAACTTCATCATCATTCTTCAAAACCGCTTGAAACCAAAGGCATTTGGTCTTGTTCATCTTCAAAACTCACGAATTAAGGTATTATTCGTCTTTTTAAATTCATCTTCTAGCTTGTTTTCATACTAAGGATGTTATTGCCCACCAATAATAGGATTATAAAGCTATAATATACTTGCATTTCTTTCATAGTACATTTATAATCATGTAGATTTGTATTATAATTAAAAAAATCTGTCAAGAAAATTAAATAACCTACTACTAATGCAGTTGGTGAAAAAAAAATATTAGATTAGTTGGGGTGGTAACATTAATATTTTGATTCTATATTACTTGCCTTAATTGCATCTGAAAAAACGACACTACCTACTACCCAGTGATGCATTTGCAACTACTTCTGTTGCAGTATACATTTTCACATTATAGATTTTATTTTCAGCTGATTTTCTTTTTTTAGTACCAACTACCAAGTGGTACAATAATTTAGAAACCTTTTATTTGGAGATATATTTTTTTATCAAGTTTTAAAATTTCTTATTCTCCACTAGTAAAAAAATTCTCATTGTAACTCTATTTATATCTTTTATCTGATATATGCACGATTGTTTTGCTTATATCTTGCTAGACTTCTGGTCTACCTTCTTTCTAAGCCTTCATTCTCACATTTGTGTATTTCTTTCTTTATAAGTATAAATAAAACAAAACTCATGTTATATTTCCTTAAGTTTTAGAATGTGTGTGTAAATAAAAGATAAAGTTAATGTCTGATTATCATGAAATATACGTCAAAGATGTACTTGGAAACAAGCCAACAACTCCTTTCAAATTCATTTGACTCTAAGTTCACCAAAACCTTACCTCATCTTCAATCAGTAAAGGACCTTCTCATTAGCAATGTGAATTCTATTTTTTTATGCTCAAAACAACAGCACAATGGTAGTGAACATTCCATCACAGCCATGGTATATCAACGGGAACTGGCGGACATACACTCAGTTACATAATTGTGAAAGATTACTATTTGTTTTAGCTGGATTGCAAATGAAAGTGCTTTTATCTCAAGTAATTGATTAGGAAGTAATGAAATTTAGAATTTTCGTGACATTAATGAAATCTTAGATTAAAAATCTAATTAGTATTAATTTAGAAATGAATAAATGATTTACCAGGAATATAAGTAGTTATGTTAGTCTCAAAGCCAAAGTGGCAGGTGTTGCAGTACGCTGCCAGTTTCTTGGCGACCGATGTGGCTATCGGGAAGGTGTTTCCACTTTAATGACTCTGTCGATTAATAATTAAGATTAATATTAGTGATGTCGTTGGTTTTTGGTCAGGTTTGTTTTGTATATTGCTGGGTGTGTGCATTATTACACCAACTTTAGGCAACTGTTTTGGTTTTTGATTTGGAGGGTGAATCTTACAGGATAATAAAAGGTATATGTCTTGGCTGCTGTTGAACAGCTACTGGTGATCATAGTGGTGTAGAGCTGTACAAAATCATTCTGAATTGAGGGCTGTTTAGTATCGCCTATGAACTGACATATTTCTATTCATACTCTTTCAGGTACTGATATACAATGCATCTATTTAGAGACGAAATTGTCCCCAAGATTGAGACCTCGGATAATGAGCATCGTAGTTACGACAGTGAAGAGGACCAAATTGTGAGATACGAGCGTATGGCTGAAGACGCTCCACCAATTGACAATGATTTTGAGATTGAGGACGCCCCACCAATGGATGCTCCCACAACCATTAAGAAAAGAAAAGGGCCAGGTCCTACGAAAAACCTCAAAGTCACAGAACTCATGCATTTGGAATACAATGCATTGCGTCAACCCTGCGGAAAATGGCGTAGACAATATGGAAAACAAGTGGGCCTATGTATCCGCAAGATTTCCATATTGCATGCATGGAACGATGTTCCAGAGGGTTTGAAGAACTCTCTATGGAATGATACTGTGGTAAGCAACTTTACTATTTTTACTTATTTAGTTTCATTTTAAAATTAATTTAATTGACAGTAATAAATATAACTTTTTTTTGTAGAATCTTTTCCACATCGAAAGCGATGAGGACAAGAAGAATGTGTTTCTTTTAGCTGTTGCTGAAAGATTCAGAGATTTCAAATCCAAGCTAGTAACTGGCTGGATTACGAAGAGTCGTGCCCGTACGACTAAAAAGGTCAAAACGGGAAACGAAGGTGGAGAGCAAGCACCTTCGAAGATGCCCTACGAAATATGGGGTCACATATCGAAGAGGGATTGGGAGGCCTTTGTTGCCAAAAGAACAACTCCCATAGAAGTTGTAAGTATTTCATATTATATTATAGTTTTTTATTTGAATTTACTTCTTTTAAATTACTTTATCTTTAAAGTCATTACAATGGGTTAAAATAACATTAGTTAACTTATTTGTTTGTGTATTGAAAAAATTAACAAATAAGTACTCATTTCGATTGAGTTTTCAAACTAAATGTCCCTTAAGAGAGAATGCAACGTTCGTTTTTCGAAAAAAATTATTTGTATCGGTAAAAATGATATTGAATATCTTCTTAGTTTGCATTTTGAGAAAATCGGCGTATGAATTCTCATTTTGACTGAATTTTTAAACAAGCGCTCCATAAGAATGATTGTGACGTTTGTACTATGAAAAAAGTTATTAGCTGATGCAAAACAATGACTGAATGTGGTCTTTGTTGTGCAAGGATCAATGTGGAATCAAAATATAGTCCAATCACTCACGCCCAATCCTAAATCACTCAATGCAAAATGGGCTCAGAACACTCAGGACAACCAAGAAGATACTTCTTGATTTTCTGATGCCTGAACTGGTGGGTGTTGTTCCGCCCCCTTGCGCCCTTCTACAGAAACTCAGAGCAAGGATGATGATCCCTTGCCTTGTATGCTTTCCTGAGAATATAGGTTTGCCTGAAAACCTTTGAATTCTCCGGCCAAAGATCAACGCTCTTTGGAACAAGTTTGCAAACAAACTCGAACAAACAAACACTTTGTCTGAAAACTGAAATCTGACTTTATTTCTCAATATCAAAACGTGAACTAATATACATGAATGTCCTACGTATTTATAGAGTTTTACATCTCAAAAAATAGCCGTTATAAGGCTTGACTAATGCACGTGGCAAATAACTAACAAAACAGAAAATTAAAACAAGGGTCAACACTTAGCCAAAAATCCGGATGTCTTTTCTTCTGACCAGGCCTCCTTCAGCCTATCCTAGGGCCTTCTTGGTGGTTTGTTAGCAGAACCCTAGGGCCTCTATGGCTTGGTCCATGTAAGGAGATGCCGCTGGTGCCTTCATCTTGGTCTTGACGTCCTTGATCTGAGCACAGCCGGCCCAGCAAGGTCTGCTGGTCGCTAGGTTCCTCTGTTGCTTCCTTGTTGTAGTCTGTTAGCTTGTACAAGTGTTCATCGTCCTTTTTTGAGATGCTTTGGCTTGTCTCAGCTTCTTGGAATCTTTGTAGGTCCCTTTTTGTCATGTCCAAGGTGTCTTTATTGCTTTCCTTTGCCCCATGGTCATTTGGCGTCGATGAATATCCATTAGTATGGTCTGGTGCCTTTGTTGAATCCTTGTTCTGTGATGCCTTTGCATCAACTCCTCCCCCTTGGGGGAGAATTGTCCTCAATTCTTGGACTGGTTGATGCCGTGTCAGGTCTCCTATGTTGAAGATAGGGGAGACGTTGAACTCTGCAGGCAACTGGATTTCAAAGGCATTTTCTCCAATTTTTTTTAATACTTTGTAGGGACCTATAGCTCTAGGTTGTAGTTTATTCCTCCTGAGGTGTGGAAAGCGTTTCTTTCTTGCGTAAACCCATACTTGATCACCCTCCTGGATTGGTTGCCTTGCTTTACGATGTTTGTCAGCTTGCTTTTTGTACTTCTTGTTCGTCTCCTCCAAGTTGGCATGGACTTGTGTGTGGATCTCCTCCATTTGCTTGACTAATTCCACTGCTTCCCCTGTTTTGCTGTCACAAATAGGCAAATCAATTAGTGATGTAGGAAGTAGTGGGTTAGTGCCATACACACACTCAAATGGGGTGTGTTTTGTGGCACAGCTTGGGGCCCTATTATAGGCAAATTCAGCATAGCATAACTTTAAAGCCCATTCCCTAACATTCTTGGTCACTAATGATCTTAATAGGGTACCCAAAGTCCTGTTGGTCACCTCTATTTGACCATCAGTTTGAGGATGATAGGCCGTACTAAACAACAGCTTAGTGCCCAACATCTTCCACAAGGTTTTCCAAAAATGACTCAAAAATTTGTTGTCTCTGTCAGAAACAATGGACTTGGGTATACCATGCAGTCGAACCACCTCTGTGAAATACAACTTGGCGATATGCTGTGCATCATCAGTTTTGGTACATGCTATGAAGTGTGACATTTTAGAAAACCTGTCTACCACTACCATAATAGCATCCTTGCCCCTCTTTGTTTTAGGTAAGGCTACCATGAAGTCCATACTAATGTGTTCCCATGGTTTGTTAGCTATAGGTAAAGGTAGATACTCTCCTTTATGGAAAGTCACTTTTGCCTTAAGGCAAGTTTCACACCTCAATATGTGTTTGCCTACTGTACCAAGCATCCTTGGCCAGTAAAAATGTTTAGCAAGCATGTCAAGGGTATCTGAATTCCAAAATGTCCAGCTATACTACCCTCATGCACTTCCTTCACCAGCACTGTTCTCAGAGGTAGCTTAGGAATGCATAGTTTATTCCCTTTAAACAGATATCCTTGATGAATACTAAACAGTCCTTGGGGTGTGGTTTCACAGGATTTGTAAATATTAGCAAAATCAGGACAGGTCTGATATTGGTCCTTAATGAATTCAAAGCCCAAAATCTCAGCTCCTAATATTCCAAGCATGCTGTATTTTCTACTTAGGGCATCAGCAATAACATTGGTCTTTCCCATTTTGTATTTTGCTGAAAAATCAAAAGTCTGCATGAATTCCACCCATCTAGCATGCCTACTATTCAATTTATGCTGGCTATTTATGTATTTTAAAGATTCATGGTCTGTGTGCAGGATGAAAGGTTGAATCCTTAAGTAGTGGGACCAATGATCAAGGGCCCTAATGATAGCATAGAATTCTTTGTCATAAGTGGAGTAGTTAAGTCTACTATTGTTGAGCTTCTCACTAAACAAAACAATTGGTCTACCTTCCTGTACCAGCACTGCCCCAATGCCCATGCCACTAGCATCACACTCCAACTCAAAGGGTTTAGTGAACTCAGGTAACTTAAGAATGGGAGCACTACACATCATATTTTTGAGAGTCTTAAAGGCCTGTTGAGCAGCTGGTGTCCAATTGAACTTCCCCTGTTTCATGCACTCTGTTATGGGTGTCATAACAGAGCTAAAATTCTTGATAAACCTCCTGTAAAAGGAGGCCAACCCATGGAAAGACCTGATTTATGTGAGGGTGGTGGGTGTAGGCCACTCTTGTATAGCTTGAACCTTCACTGGGTCTACCTTAACTCCCTCCTTGCCCACAATATACCCTAGGAAGCTAACCTCAGGAAGTAAAAAATTACACTTTTCCAGCTTTGCATACAACATCTATTTCCTTAATACTTCAAACAGCTGTTGGAGGTGATTTAAGTGTTCTGCTATGTCCTTGCTGTATATGAGTATGTCATCTAGGTAAACAACTATAAATTTTCCTAGGAAAGGTCTCAAAATCTCATTCATCAGGCGCATGAAAGTGCTAGGGGCACCAGTCAAGCCAAAAGGCATAACAAGCCACTCATATAGCCCATACTTGGTTTTGAAGGCTGTTTTCCACTCATCCCCTGTTTTCATCCTAATTTGGTGGTATCCACTTCTAAGATCCACCTTGCTAAACCATTGAGAACCCCCTAATTCATCCAAAATGTCATCAATCCTAGGTATAGGGAACCTATACTTAATGGTGATGTTGTTTACACTACGACTATCAATACACATTCTCCATGTGCCATCTTTTTTTGGCACAAGCAGAGTGGGTACTGCACATGGACTCAAACTCTCCCTCACAAAGCCCTTCTTCATCAGATCCTCCACTTGTCTTTGCAATTCCTGGGCTTCCTTGGGGTTAGTTCTATAGGCAGGTTTGTTTGGTAAGCTTGCCCCAGGTATTAAATCAATTTGGTGTTCAACACCCCTTACTGGTGGTAGTCCAGGTGGTAGGTCAGTGGGGAAGACATCGTTATACTGCTCTAGTAATCCAGTCATCTCAGTAGGTATGGGTGTGGGTTCTTGCACTTCCTTAGTGACTAATAAGTACAGCTCTCCTGTTCCCTGCATTTCTCTTTCACACTCTCTTTTATTCATTAAGTGTACATGAACCTTGGAGGGTTGGGGTGGGACTGCTCTGTGTGGAGGCAGGGGTAGGAATTCCTTCTTCTTCCCATTGTGCTTAAGGGTGTATGTGTTATCATAGCCATTGTGCATGGTTTTTTTATCATATCTAACACATCACAAAGAATCTCATCCACATAAGTCCCTAAGGTCATAGCCACTAAGCATTGCTTGTCTACTAACCCACTGGATTTTGTGTCCAGCCATTTCATCTTGTAGGGGTTAGGGTGAGGTTTAGTCCTTAAGTGTAATTCCTCAACTAAATGCCTGCTGATACAATTAGCCTCACTCCCACTGTCAATAATCAAATCACATACTTTCCCCTGTATTTTGCACTTTGTTTGGAAGATGTTTTCTCTCTGATCTGATTTTTTATTCATGGGTGTGTTGTGAAAGCTTCTCCTGATGATGAGGTTCAAGTGTTCTTCTTCAGGGGGGATTCTTTCTAGCTCTCCCTCTCCTTCCTCCTCAGAATCCCCTTCAAAAGTGTGCCAATTTCCCTGTTCATCTCCTATGAATGTGCCATCACCATCACTCAAACTGGGGGGGTCTAGCTCTTCTTCTTGTCCATTCTTTAAAACCAAGAGTCTCTTAGGGTTAGTGTTTTGCCTAATATCAGTCCATTCCCTCATTGTGAAAGCCCTGGCATTAGGACAGTCCCTCTTATAGTGCCCCCTCCCATTGCATTTAAAGCATACTATGTCCTGTGGCTTGGTATTGGTCTCTGTTCTGGTATTAGTAGGTCTGGGTCCGGGGGTGGGTGTCTCCTTCCTAGGTACTGTTAGACTATTGGTAGTCCTAGATGGGTAGGCTCTTGTGTTCCTCACTTGGGAGTTTGCTGTTCTGTAGGCTTGTCTCTCAATCTCCCTAGCCTATGAGCTAGCTAAATGCACTGTGAGGTCAGGCGTGTTCATCACCCTATCCCTGATTTCTTCCCTTAATCCAGCAACAAACCTTCCCACCTTTATTTCCTCAGCCTCATGAAGGTCACAAAGAACATATAGTCTCTCCCATTCGTTCATATAGTCCTCCACAGATCTAGTCCCTTGTTTCATGGCGTGTAACTGCACAATCTGTTGCTGCTTATATGTAGTTGGGACATATCTCCTTTTCATATGTTTCCTAAGCTTTTCCCAAGTGTTAATTCTATTCCTCTCTTCTCTAAGTCTTTGTTTTTGAATGCCCTCTAACCAAACTGCAGCCGATTTGGTCAGTTTTATTTTTGCGATCTTGTATTGTTGGTTTGGGGGTGTTTCTTTAAACTCAAAGTATTGTTCCATCCTCCCTTCCATTCCAGGTACTTAGCTGGGTCATGAGACAGGCCGTTAAATTCAGGAAGATCAATTTTAATGGTCCTATCCTCATATGGGCGAAAATTAGGGTTTGGTGGTCTGTTGGTCTGATTTTCTAATCCTAGATGCATCATCAATCTTTCCAGCTTATCTTCTAATGCTCCAAACCTTTCCTCATGGTCCATGGTCTCTAAGTCACACAGCTAGATAACCAGCACAGAAAATATCCCAAGAATTTTTCCAAAGACAGAACAAACAAATGAAAAAAATTCGCAATCGCAAAGAAACAATCGTATCTGGATGCACAAATGATGTAATGAATTGAGGAATCTGAAATGACAATTAAAAACGAATTAAAAGTAAAGGAAGAAACTCCCTGATCGTGGTAGAAATGGAAATGCACAAATCTCCAGTCCAATCGCCTTGCAAATCGCCTTCAGACACTTTCCTCAAAACAACCCAGAACAAATGACAAGTTCTTGAATATCCTTCTGTTGTACCAACCTTTGTCCCTTACGTGAATTGGCTCTGATACCAAGTTGATGCAAAACAATGACTGAATGTGGTCTTTGTTGTGCAAGGATCAATGTGGAATCAAAATATAGTCCAATCACTCACGCCCAATCCTAAATCACTCAATGCAAAATGGGCTCAGAACACTCAGGACAACCAAGAAGATACTTCTTGATTTTCTGATGCCTGAACTGGTGGGTGTTGTTCCGCCCTCTTGCGCCCTTCTACAGAAACTCAGAGCAAGGATGATGATCCCTTGCCTTGTATGCTTTCCTGAGAATATAGGTTTGCCTGAAAACCTTTGAATTCTCCGGCCAAAGATCAACGCTCTTTGGAACAAGTTTGCAAACAAACTCGAACAAACAAACACTTTGTCTGAAAACTGAAATCTGACTTTATTTCTCAATATCAAAACGTGAACTAATATACATGAATGTCCTACGTATTTATAGAGTTTTACATCTCAAAAAATAGCCGTTATAAGGCTTGACTAATGCACGTGGCAAATAACTAACAAAACAGAAAATTAAAACAAGGGTCAACACTTAGCCAAAAATCCGGATGTCTTTTCTTCTGACCAGGCCTCCTTCAGCCTATCCTAGGGCCTTCTTGGTGGTTTGTTAGCAGAACCCTAGGGCCTCTATGGCTTGGTCCATGTAAGGAGATGCCGCTGGTGCCTTCATCTTGGTCTTGACGTCCTTGATCTGAGCACAGCCGGCCCAGCAAGGTCTGCTGGTCGCTAGGTTCCTCTGTTGCTTCCTTGTTGTAGTCTGTTAGCTTGTACATGTGTTCATCGTCCTTTTTTGAGATGATTTGGCTTGTCTTAGCTTCTTGGAATCTTTGTAGGTCCCTTTTTGTCATGTCCAAGGTGTCTTTATTGCTTTCCTTTGCCCCATGGTCATTTGGCGTAGATGAATATCCATTAGTATGGTCTGGTGCCTTTGTTGGATCCTTGTTCTGTGATGCCTTTGCATCATTAGCATGAGAAAAATTTATGTTTTTCATGCTTATTTTAAAAATTAAGATATGTCATGTGTTAGGTCATATGTATAATCACATGCACAACTAGAGGTGTTCATTCGGGTAATCGGGTCGGTTTCGGATGGGTGTCATTTGATTCGGTTGTATTTCGGATGCGTGTTGCGACGGGTCATACTCGGGTCGGGTCGGTTAATCACGGTTCGGTTGGAGATCGGTTATTCGAGCTATCGAGTTAGCATCAGTTCGGTGTCGGTTGAAGTTCGTGTAGAGTTTCAATCGGTCTAGGGTTGTCATCGATTAATAATTGATTCGGTTTTATTGGATGCAGATCGAATTTGGGTATTTTTCAAGTAGAATTCGGCTACGAATTACGAATTACTAATTACTATTGATTAAGTCGGTATCAGATTAAGTTGTTAGTCATTTTTTAATTGATAATAAGATTCCTTTACTTAAAGCAAAATAGTGAAAATGCAAATCAATTAGTGATCATTATTACATTGTTACTTTTACTTGTTTGACCGGAATTAAAATTAAAAAGTTCTATCAATTTTCATATAATTCGATTAAAAGTAGTTAAATAAACATTGACCATTGATTATTAACTCTAAATATATGAAACCATGTATTTATAAAATTTATTTTATTAAAATATTTATGACTTTATTAGAATAACTAATAAGATGATTGAATATGAGTCAATCATACTTCTATGTAAAAAATTGGTTCAGGTTTACAGCAATTCGATCTAAACTTCGTTCGGGTTAAGTCGGTTTTAGCCGGATCGAGTTTGGTTTTGAGCATGATTCCGGTTGGATATGACTCGGGTCGGTCACTATTAAGTTCGGGTAATCTCGGTTAATAGTTACGTGTCGGTTAGAAAAATCGGTTACAGCTCGGGTTCAGTTTTCTCATTTTCGGTTGTCAACCGGGTCGGGTATAGCTTCGAGTCGGGTAATATCGGTTTGATAAACCTAAAAAAGAAACACATTTTCAGGTCGGTTTACTTTCAATTTCGGATCGGGTTACTTTTGAACAGCTCTATGCACAACCAAGGAAACACGGACACGCCACTTGACACACGTGTCGCGTGTCGGACACGGACACGGACACGCGGCGGACACGCGAAAATCCGTGTCCGACACGCCAAATGAAGTGTCCAATATTTTAATATTTTTCCGGACACGTGGACACGGCAAGGATACGGAAGAGACACGGCAAGGACACGTGTTTTCTTTTTAAAAAAAAAAAAAATTCAAAAACAGACGAACAGGAACACTCGAACATGAATAATTCTACTACTCATAGCTAAGTATTTTAAAACGGACCATTACAATAATAAAGCAAAGAAGGTGGAGAGAATCTAGAAATGCTTGTATATATTTTTTAATTTCCAAAAAAAAAATCCCAAAAGTAAATTTAAAGAGAGGAGAGTTGAGAGAAGGAGATAAATAGGAAGAAGCAGAGAATAATTCTACTACTCACTGTTCTTAGTTTGATATACTGGACCAGCAGATCGAAATCTTGATCTTTTTCTTGTTGTTTGGATGATGAAGCTTCTTCAATGGTATTACAAATTCACCAACTTTCTATTTTTAATTTTATTTTATTCCCTTTTATGTAGAGAGAGAAACAATTTTGTTTAAGAGAAAATAAACAAATTAAGAGTTTAAGGGAGTGATTGGAGGATGTGGGTCTAAAGGTAAAATCTTTTTATTCTCTTCTACTATTTGCTAAATTTTAGATTTGTGGGTTTTTGGGATTTTTTTATCATTTGATAGTATTTTAGACTTTAATTACATATATCAAATGAAAGATTGTAAAATTATCTTTAATTTGATATATTTATTATATTACCATTTTCGTGTCCCCATGTCCGCCATTTTTAAGTTGGCGTTTTCCCGTACCCGTGTCGTGTCTGTGTCCGCGTCCGTGTCCGTTTTAGTGCAACCTAGTGCACAACCATATCAGCGCAATAACCATGTCTACTGCTGTATCATCAAATAACCTAATTTTCAGACAGCAAAAACAATTATTAAAGGAAAATTAACTTCAAAAGTTGGTCAAGATTATACTTCAACTTGAAAATTTGGACATGCTAACAATTTTTGTTTTTCAAAATTTTAATTTTCAAACGGGATAAAGTAATAGAAAAAAAATGAAAAATACGGATCAATTAAATGAATTGAGGCATTGAGCAGTAGGGATGTTTATTAGCGGGTACTCGGAAAGCCGGGTACCCGACTAATGGCCCGTGTTCCGGCCCAATTAACGGGTACCCGGATTTCGGATATCCGAATAAGTCGGTTCGGGACACCGGGTACCCGTTTGTTCCTCACTTTCGGTTTTTTCAATTTTTTATACTTTGGACTCGAGCTTTTTAATCTTAGTTTTCTTGTGTGATTATGGATAATCATCGACGCAGCTAACCGTCGACTCAGTTGCTTGGAACCTTCAAGTTTTTATTATGATATTAGTTACTGAATCTTTTTTTGAAGTTCCCTTTTCAAGTCTTCGTAACATTAGTTATTGACTTTTAATTCTTAAACTTTAATATAGTTGAAATTGGTAGCACTTGTGAGTTACTGACTATTTTTTTTATCTTATTATTTAATAGAGTATTAGTTTAGCATTACTTATTAATTAGTTACTCTAACAGCTCTTGGCGTACAAATAAATTATTTTTCAAAAATAATCCTCTAATATACCAGGTTGGCGGGTACCCGTTTTAATTTATTTTGCAGCCTATAACCCGATCCAATTAAGGCGAATGGGGTATTCGACCCGTAATATAATATTATTATTGATAATTGACCAGTCAATTAAACTACGATCGATGGGTCAACGGGTCGAATCTAAGACGGATCGGTTTTTTTAACACCCCTGTTGAGCAGTAGTGATTCCATCACCTTCTCTCTTTCTATCCCACAAACCATTTTGTCATTCTCAACTTTTCCACTATTCATTTTCTCTCTCATCACTCTTTAACGCTGAATCAAATTTACTCAATTTTCTGTCTTTGATTCATCTATTTTTCTTTCACATTCATTATCTACTGTTCAATTACAGAGTTTGTGAATTGAATTTTAAATCATCAGATTACTTTCGATTTTTTTTTTTTTGGTTAATCACTGTTTTGTGTTTTAGGTAAACAGCTCGCGGTTTGTGATCTAAGTTTCATGAAGTAAGATTCTGATTCTTTTTATTTTTCTCATTATGTCATGAATCGTGTCTGTTTTTATATGATTGTTGAAATTGCGGTTTAATTGAATGTTTTTGTGGGATAATTATTGTTTGCTTTATATATTAATTATTAATTATTGATAATTGATAATTTAAAACGTCGGATTCATTTAAGTTTGTTTGGGAATCAAACTTAATGGTTGAATGAGGTTCTTGTTTTAGCTAAACAAATGTTGGGGTTTTGTGTTTTGGTGAGCAACTGAGCTTAGTTTTCAGTTTTGCTGGTTTTTCTTGTAGAATTCAAGTGACTTAAGTTATTTTCTTTGATTGTAAATGCGTTTTGATTACTAAGTGTATCAATTTATTGTTTTAATATCTTAGGCAGTGTTTGGATTCTGGAATTTCAATTCAATTTCTGAATTTCAAATCTGAATTTGAATTCAATTCTTTTGTTTGACAAAGCTTAGAAATCACGCAAGATTTGATTTCATTTTCTCTACCACCTTCATTGATGTAACACCTGTTCACCTACTCACGCAAGGCTTCCATTGCCTCTCCCTTTGCTGCCATTGCTACTCTTCTCCTTCCACCCCCACTACCATAGCCAAACTAAGGTGAACAATTGAACCCAAAAACCAGTATATATAGGGAGAAAGAGGGGAACACAGTAGAGGGGAACACAGTAAAAATATAGAAAGAGAAACACAGTCAATTATTTCTTACCACTTGGTGTAATTCCATGTATTTTAACCTTCAGCTCTTATTATTGCCTATTACATTTCTAGATTTGGAATTTTAATGGACAAATTTATCAAATTTAAGGTGTGTATGCTACTTAAAAATCTATGGCCAAAGCTATGTTTCAATTGTTTGGTGGTTGATATGGTCCTATGGGTGGTTCAAGTGGCGATGAGAAGTGAAAGGAGATAATGGCGGATGACAATGGTATCGATAATGGTGATGGTGAATAAATTAGGGAAATTGGTTTTTGAGGATATATAAAAAAGGTTAGTGACCTTGCAAGACGATGAACAAAATAATATGAGAATTCCAAATGATAGCCATTTAGATGTCATTTCCAAAAACCAAATCAATGGCTTTTGTCAAGTATTTTAAATTGAGCTAAATTTGTATTTGTGGATTCCGTGCTTCTCAAACACGTAATCTTTCTAAAATTCAGACTTGTAATCGAAATCCTATGTTGCTAAGGAAATGACGTAGTTCAAGCTTTAGCTTACTAGGTGTTGATTGAGATGTTTTTTTTTTTTGATGATTTTGGTCATGAATTTTCTCGATTGCATTATGTTTTTGGCTTCATATTACTTTTCGAGTAAAACCTTAGATATGTGGTTAGTGGGTTTTGTGAAATTAATAACTTGTTGAGTAGCTAGGCTGTGTCAACAACAACATTTTGCTATCCCAACACCATTAAATACCTAAGGTGAGGTTTGGTGCTCCAGTGTACACAATATGACCCGAGTTATATCCTTGTTAGTGATAATGAGGCTGTTTTCGATTGATATTTGCTCGCAAACATCACAAACTTCATATAAATAAGAAGTGTAAATGAT
Source organism: Amaranthus tricolor (assembly GCF_026212465.1). NCBI lineage: Eukaryota > Viridiplantae > Streptophyta > Magnoliopsida > Caryophyllales > Amaranthaceae > Amaranthus > Amaranthus tricolor. The sequence goes on from NC_080047.1 coordinate 29,534,949, forward strand.
TTAATAAGCCATTTTACTATATCCATTATAAATCGAAATTAAAAAACTATAAATGTTTGGTCCCATCAAAATTAGAGACAATTGAGTTGCGAGACGAATGAGATGCTACTAGTTAGACTGTTGCCGTCTGTATTTCTTGTTGGGAGGTTATAAGTTGAATGACAAGTTAAATTTCTCTTCTTTCAGAGCAAAGTTGGTTCCCCATTCTTGGCTATGTTTTTGTGTTATCTGATTGTTTTCTTCTCTATCTTATTTTCCTTGTTAGTGCTCACATATTACATTGTTTCCCTATTCTTTGTCGCTGAAGACTTTTTAAGGGGTATTATTTTGATAATCAGTACTCCCTTCGTTTAATATTGTTGGTTACATTTGCTTTTTGCATACCTTTCAAACATAATTCTAGTCTCAATATCTATGAATACATTTCATAAAAAATTATAGAAATTATATAATAAAATTCTATACGTTGAGAAAAATTTAATAAGATCTCAAATGAATATATTTTAACTTTTATATATCCATGAAAATCGATATTCAAATTTCTTACTAATAAATTCTCACCTATGCCAATAATCAATGACAGCCTGCATCAATTTAGGTCACAGTCTGTATGAAAGTATTGTATGTTCACTGCCCTTCCTTCTTCCTTTCCAAACAATATCTCAAGTTGCCCGTAATTGAAGTTCATGATACTCACAACAAGAATGCTGATGGGACACTTGGACACATATTTGAGCTAGACATAGACGCATGGGTGTAAGAGTCCGGGTAATATAGATGACAAAACCTCATATGGGATATAGTTACATTCAAGCAGTAATAAATTGTCCTAACTAACTTCATGATTGCACCATTCTATTTTGCATAAAGTCTTAACGTTATAACATTTTCTACTTATTTTTAAATTAGTTGTTTGTCCACCCTATCACCAGTTTGTACAGTTTTACAAGTTCATAATTTGACATATAATTCCTATATTATCATTTGATCTAGCTGCTGCATTGACATTGCTATAATCTATTGTTGACCTTACTGCTCCATTGTCTCCTATATTTTGCTAGCTTTTAGCTACTTTGGCTTCTAGACAGATAATTATGATTATAACCTACACGCACAAGTCATTATTCCAATTTTGAGTCCTGTCAATGGAAAAATAAATCATAGATTCAAATTACGCTCTCCAGCAATTTTTTTTCCAGAAAATATTTTAAGTGTATGCATATACTGATATACACATGATTGGACTTAAGTACTTGACTCTTGCTTGGGTCTCATAGTTTAATGCTCTGTTGACAACCTGCTAGTGATTGCAAGATAAAAGAGTTAGTTTTCACAACCGTACTGCTGGATGCTATATGCTGAGAGCTTGAGGCTGAATTTGGATTATCTGATCACTCAAGTTGAAGATTTCTGCAGCCTTCTATGTTAGGGGGTTATTTTTTCCAAATAAAATGCAGAATACTGGAGTCCTTCCAAATAATCCTTCTGTAAGAGTGCCTACGCAGCAGTCTGCCCGCCGTTTGGGCTTCTGTTCTCAAATAGCCACTGGGCAGCACTGCTCCCCCGTTGTTTTCCCTGAAAAACGTAGTAAAGGAAAGGGCTCTCGCCAGAATGAAGTAATTGCTACAAGCAATGACCCACAATCAGCAAAGAGGGATGAGCACAGAATTGACGTAGGGGATGAACAATCAGACTTGTTAGGATATGACGTGCTTTCAGGGAAGTTGGTTTTGGATAAGCAAAAGACTAAAAGGAGTACAGATGCCAAGGCATCAACAGAAATAAAAATCCAAGAAGGTTCTGATGCCAAACTTACCAGCAAGGCGCTAGTTTGGGGCTCAAATACGTTGTACTTAGAAGATGTAATTTCGGTGAGCTATATGGAATCTACTTTTCAGATAGTCTTGTTAGATGGTAGTATTTGCAGCACCATTATTTCTTTTAACCATCATTTACTCCTTTTTTAATCTGTAGGTATCCTATAGTTCTGGTCTTAGACATTTCACTATACACTCCTATCCAATAAAGAACCGTGCATATTTCCTTTCTTGCTTTATGAAACCTCAAAGATGTCAGAAGGATTTCCGCTTTTTGGCTTCTAACTCGGATGAGGCACTTCAATGGGTCAATGCTTTTGCGGATCAACAATGCTATATTAATTGTTTGCCGCATCCGCTTGTATCATCAAAGAAACAATCTTCAGAGCTTGCTTCTAGTGATTTTCTATTTGAACCTTTTGAACCATATATCAAATGCAAGAGTTCACCGAAAATGCTTGTGATATTGAACCCACGGTCAGGACATGGTCGATCAAGCAAAGTATTTCATAAAATGGTTGAGCCGATATTTAAGGTATGATGAACTCCGTTGATGGATTGACATATTAGAGTCAGAGGATTAATTAACTAATATTTATGCAGCGTATTGATTTTTTTAAACTGACTGTTGAGGAGAAAGGTAATCGCAACTAGTTTGGAATTTGGATATTACACTCATTTTTGTTTCTGGTTCTAATCATCTAGATCTCTTTTTTTGCCTTCCTACTGCAAATATGTTAGTTATCAGCGTTTCATCTTGGGCAATAAGAAAATGCAATGCTTGGAAGTGTCATCCAAATTTTTTTAAATGATATATAGATGAGGATACTTGATTCCAGTTTTTGATGTGTATGCAAAGTTTTTGATCTGTTCATGGCTGTTGTTATATCAGCTTGCAGGTTTTAAGCTAGAGGTTGTCAAAACAACTTGTGCTGGGCATGCTAGAAAACTTGCCGCCACAGTTGATTTTAGCACATGTCCTGATGGTACTTTTTAATATTGATGCATTCGGCTTACAGTTGTTTATTTCTTTTATCTCATTTTCTGTTTTATTGTTTTGCATGGTAGGGATTGTATGTGTTGGAGGCGATGGAATTGTGAATGAGGTATACTTTCAATTCTTACTCTTCTGCTAGATCTTGACCATCAGTTATCCTTTGGCCTTTACATGCTGAATTTATGGAGCTTATCTTTTGCAATATATGGAAGGCTTTGGCATTGTGGTCATTGTTATTTATGCGTCTTTTGCAATAAATTGAAGACAATGTTTGGTAAAAACCCATCTAGTTATGATTTATGTCATAAAATTTAAGGCATATCGAATTGGAGGATATAATTGATTCAAATGGCTGCATGGTAGATTTGTATTAACCTGATAAGTAAAATTGCAGGTTTTAAATGGTTTGCTCAGTAGGGACAATCAGAAAGAGGCTATTTCTATACCTATTGGAATTATTCCAGCTGGCTCTGATAATTCTCTTGTTTGGACTGTTTTGGGGGTGAGAGATCCTATATCTGCTGCAATATCTATTGTTAAGGTTGGTTACTTCATCTCAAGCTTTATTAGCTGTTTAAAACTCTTTTCTTTTTTTAATCTTTCTATGTTTGTTTGCTAAGGGAATGCAAAAATTTCTGCTTTGCTGTACTCCTGAACTTTGGCGCCTTATAAATTCTGCAATTCAGAATTTGGAATAGGTCTCTTTTTAGGATTATATATTTATTTGTTATTCTCATTCTTTTGACTTGAAGCCTGAATTTGTGCACCGCATTGTTTTTTGCATAGAAGTATCAAGTAGACATACTTCGATGGATGAGTGAGCATACCTTGAGGGATAAAATACGAAACAAGATCTAAGAGTTTAGGAGTGATATTGAGGAAAAGATGAAAAAATCATATAATATGGTTTGGGCATGTGCAAAGACGTGGTATCAGCGAATCGGTAAGGAAGATTGAAAGTTTGAGCTCAAGAGACTTTAAAAGAGGGCAGTCAAAGATGACTAGAGGACATAAATGGAAAATTATATGAATGATCTAAACTTACAGATTGAGATGGTAGAAAACAAGAACGAATGAAGAAGAATCCATGTAAACTACCATTGGAACAGATATATTAGTTTATCTAGCGGATCATAATCTTTTGTGATTAAGGCTGTGACATTGTTGCTGTTGTTGTTCTAGTGAAGTTGTGAAAGAAGATTTGGTTGTGTAACTCTCATTGGAAGAAAAAGCTCAAAGGCTCTTTTCTCCATTTGGTTGTTTAAGTCTCATTGGAAAGAAAAGCTCAAAGGCTCTTTTCTCTTCAATTATTTTTGCATAGTGTAACTCTTTTTTGTTGAACTTAAGTTATCTTTTCCAAAATGGACTTAATTTTTTAAAATTTTCTTTACTAAACCTATTTTTGTTAAATTGACTTGCTCAATTCATTTTTCCTGAACTTAAAAATAATTTTTTATTTTCCGCTATACAAATTTTTTTTAATGGGCGTTTTTTTTTCTAATTACCTGCACTTTTGCTGAAATTCATCTGGTCAAGTTTAGGAGAATTTTTCAAAACCTGCTCAGTGTTCACTAACTTACTGTCGTAATATGGTAGTTTGTGTATTTTTTGCTATATTTTTGTCAAAGTTCATAATGATGTGTCTTTGAGGCTGGGTAAAGTAATAAAGGTTTGTACATTTGAATTGTGCTTTTGTGCAAGAAGTGTCACAATGTTTCATTTGTCTCAGCTGAATGTCTGATTACTTTCTGTGTAATTGATTGTGTTTTACTGGAAGTCATGTCTGTGTTATTGGATTCAAGTTGGTAGAAATCAACACAGGTTCTTGTATTTTAATGGCAATATGAGATTATGGGTGTCTGTTCCCCATCCCTTTATTTTTTTATCAACTTATAGTCTCTTATTTCTGTTGAGTTTTTCAAAGCAGATCATTTACATTTTATTGTATTTTTCTTTTTGTCTGACTTCAGGGAGGCCTTACAGCAACAGATGTATTTGCTGTGGAATGGATTCAGTCAGGAGTGATCCACTTCGGTACAACTGTCTCATATTTTGGATTTGTTAGTGATGGTAATTTTTCATGCTTCCAGTGTCCTATATCCTGTCAATTTCATCTTTTGATTAGTGAAGCATAATTTGTGTCTGGATTCATGCTTTGAAGAAGTGATTATACTCTTCCATTTAGGGGCAACCCTAGAAAAAGCGAATATAATATACTATTCTCTGTTCTTAAATAGATAGATGTACACTTTTCCTTTTTAAGTAATCGTTATTTGTGAGAACTGTAACAAACTAAAATAACAAAGAATAGTATTTAAACAAGAATGTAGATTGGACGATCAATTTAAAAACATCAACTGCATCAACTGTTCTGAAAGGCTATATGATAATTAAAAAACATGCATTCAGGAGGTAAGTTATCAATCAACAATGAATCTTTGATTTATCCAACATTATTTCACTATTTCAATTTACAAGGGTTTAGTGAATGAAAATCAATTTATTAAATCAAATCTCAAATAGTGATAATTGCAAAATAGTAATAAATATATGAAATGAAAATAGTCAAATCGTATAATATAGCTTAATCTGTAATTATTAATATTTTCGATATGATAATTAACAATCTTCAATAAATAAATGATTCATATAATAAAAAAAGAAAATATTACTTGTGGCCATACAATTTTGATATGCTATGTTTGGCAATTATGATTGATGCATCACAAACTCGATGTTGGATGTTTATCAACAACCAACTAGGAAGAATATCCAAACGTATTATTCATCTAGTTGAGGGTTGTACCTACCATGTTGAGAGAACTAATTTGTTCATATCAATCGTTGCCTCGTCAGGGTGTACATAATAAAGTTAAGATTGTAGTCTGTAGATTTATTGAGTATTTATGCTAGAATTCGTCGATATGTGCATATATATAATAAGCAGTATTATTTTTAATATCCTAGGCCCTAGTCCTTGCTAGCTAGGGTTTGTATAGGTCACTTCTTCTATACCGCTATTATCCTCATTTAATCCAAATATGTGAGGGCTTTTAGGGTCAACCATTCATGGACTAAATTAAATTGTGTTATTAACACATGCATCAATCATAAATGCAACGTTAGTATATAATTTTTAGAATATTTTTTACCCTCGTGACTAGGACTGAGGCATTAGTTTAAGGATGGATTTTTTTGTGAGTATGTCAATATCTTCTTTTTATTCCATTAGAGTAAAATGAATAGATAATTTTGAAGTACTTATTTGAGTTACTTTATAACTTCTATGGCACGCTACACGAGTGAAGCAAAAAGTGATAAAATTTTTGATCCCGTGTGCAAATTGTTTTTGAGGCCTTTAATATTGAACTCATGGATTAGATAGCTAGATGATTTTGTAGAAGGTAGTTGATTTTCAACAATGTTGGGAAAAAATATGTATATTGCAAGATAAATGTAATATGTTGTTCGAGGATTGATGAAAAAGAGAGTTGAGATGAATATTGGGTATTAAGAACAGTGATTATTTAGTCATTAAGTGTAGTGTGCATTTTTAAAGTCGACTCATGTTTTGAACCCTTCACCTAAGAATAAACTAGCAAACGTTTTACCAACTTATCTATTCTAGAACTTGTTATTATTGACAACGATTATTATATGAGGGCTTTAAATTTTTTAAGGCTTTGTTCACTACTTTATTCTGCACACCTACTACACCGTCCATTGGCATGCAATTTAATCCTTGTAGCTGCTTGCACAACTTTAAGATGTTTGTTCCACGTTCTAAGTATTATTAATTTGGAAAATTACATTTGGCTGCAATCAGTTTCTCTTTATTTGTTGAAGAAAAAGTTTTTTTGAATCCCACAAATTAATATCAAAGAACTAGTTTGTTATATCAAGTGACATGAAAGTTGCGAACTTGGTGGAATCACTAATTCTCTTTGGCTGAAGTTTTGATTTTCATCATTCTTTTTGATTCATTTTCAAATGGTTGGAATTTTGATCAACCAAAAACCCAACCGCAGAAATTGATACTCCACTTAAATCAACACCACCGACTCCGACATCTACCTTGAGCCCCTCACCTCCGAAGTCTCTTTCTCCCGAAAACAACCCACATCATATAAAACTGTAGTATATCAGACTAAGGTCTCATTATATTAATTGGTAGAACTTTGGAAAAACTTGCAAATTTGAAAACATTCGAATTGGGAGTTATTCTGATTAGGCGAGATTACCAAAGAGAGTACACAAAATTTTCCAACAAAGAAGAGGAAAGACAATGGAATTTCGAAACTTTGCGTTTTCAGATTTGAAAATAATAACAAACCTTTTCTTGTTAGTTTTTGCTTTGAGTTACTGAATAAAAGTATATCCATTAGCATAAAGCAATTTCTCTAATTACTTTTGCATGTGTAAAGAAAAATATGAACAAGAGAGGTAATCCCTTTGCCTCATTTCTTTTGCACCTTCTAATAAATGTGTAAATATTAAGGAGTAGTTGTGAATAAGACAAATAGCAAGTGGGTAGAGGAAATATAAGTATGACATTAAAAGACAAAATCAATTTATAAATGAGACTAAAAGAGAATTGTGGGCACCATTACAAAAAGGGGAAAATGGTGCAAAATAAGTTGAACAATCGTAAAAGCAAGTTGAGTGCAAATGATATCAGGAAATAGTATTTATTAATAACTGCTAAAACCCTCACCCCAAACGATTGAGATCGGTTACATGAACCAATAAGTAAGAACCAATAAGTAAGTTCCAGTAATCCTCTGCATGAATTCTACTTACGATTTTCTAGCATCTCAACCTGTAAATATAATTCTTCATATCTTTTTTCACTCCCGCCCTTCAAGTCATTTTCGCTCATCAATCTGCTCTTTCTAAATCTCCCAAGTTCCAACTTTATTGAAAAGGAATTCATAATTCTTTCTGAAGTCTTGAAATATTCCTTTTCACTTATGTTTAGAGGGCATTGTAGTCCTTTGCTTTCTTTTACTCTCTTAAAATGTAGGCTGAAATTGTTGTTGTTAATGGACATTTTCTAGGAGTGTAGATTGAGAATAAAAAGTGGGGGAACAAATTAATGGCATCTGGAAAAACAACAAAAATGATGTAGTGTTGTGTGACAGAATAATTCTTCGGTGTTGTTTTGTTGGGGTATCCAAAAACTTTTGCCACCACTTATAGAAAGAAGATTAGTGCTAATTATAACTAGGGTAAATCTGGTGTTGTTCTACTGGGTGATATTACAATTCATAATTTTCTTTATGAAATTTTTTGTCGCGCAGGTCTCTATAATAATTGAGCAAATTGTTGTGTTACTTTTTTGTTTGTAGCACTGCTACAAGTCTAATTGATGATGCTTTTATTTTTACTAGTTTATATATGTGCTAATCTTCATCAACAGGCCTTTTGTACTGAAATTCTTACCTGTCTATACTAATTTGCTCCAATGGAGTTGGCCTAGTTATGTCGTTTATGATTATAGTTATGCCTTTTTGTGTCAAACAATATAAACCCTTCTTCTGTGAGTGGTGATTGCCTTGATAATGTACTTGCATAATCGGCTACGAAGCTTCTAATTTCTTTTAGCTCACAAGCTATTTGTTTGTGGTGCTAATGGAATAAAAACTCGCTCTATGTGAAGTGCTTGAGAGTTTCCGCAGCGTTATGTCCCATTATATAATGACTCTTGAATTTTCACGGCAAAACACCGCGTTGATTGTTACGTAACATGTAAAGTCTGATATTTTACCTTTACAATGTTATTTGTTGAGAACGGGTGTTGAAATATATCTTCTAACATCTCCCTTAATTGTTAAAAAAATTCTAACGTTTCCTATCAACTTTAATTATTACAGTTTACTTAAATTATAGTTATTTGTAATTTTCATCGTTAAAAAAAATAATTAACAGATATTATCTACTAAAAGTAGCTCATATAGTGCAATTATAATAACTATAAACATAATATTTTATTATAATGGTAGTTCAGCAACAAAAATGCAATTATAATCTCTAAACTCTTACGTGAATTTTTTTTTTCTGCAAAAATTCACACCGCGTCGGCCATGATTCGCCTTTTCTGTTATAGCCGTTTTTCCACAACATCGCAATTGTTTATGCAAAAACATCCACGACCGCGTTTTCTTTTCCATGTTGGTGGTTCATATGTTGGAAGGTGAAATCAGGCTTCAAACATTAAACTCAAATCCTTTCTGATACGCGACTATGTGGTCCATATATTATGTGTTTTTGAATTGGTAGATTTTCATATCTGATTTCTTTCAATTTCAGTGCTGGAGCTCTCTGAGAAATATCAAAAGCGATTTGGACCCTTGCGTTATTTTGTTGCCGGTTTTCTCAAGTTTTTGTGCCTGCCAAAATACAGCTTTGAACTAGAATACCTTCCCGCATCAAAAGGGTTAACCGAGGCCGGAAATATTTTTGCTGATCAGGATGTTTTTGATATGTCTGATCTATACAATGACATTATGCGGATAAATAATGCGAATGGCCTTCCGAGAGCTTCCAGTTTGTCAAGTATTGATTCAATAATGAGCCCTAGTAGGATTTCAGGGGTGGATATGGATACAAGTGGCAGTAACACACGTGCTAGCACTGAGCCGTCTGAGTACGTGCGTGGCTTAGATCCTAGAACAAAACGCCTTTCTTCTGGGAGAAGGAATGAATCGGCAGAACCTGAAGTTATTCATCCCCAAATTCCATTGTCAACAACTCCAAATTGGCCAAGGACTAGGTCCAAGTCCAGGACAGACAAGGGATGGACTGGAATGACCATCACACATGATGCCACTAGAAGTTCTTGGGGAAATATTGGACTAGACAAGGAGGATATTTCTTCTACATTGTCTGACCCTGGCCCAATCTGGGATTCTGAACCAAAGTGGGACACTGAGCCTAACTGGGATGAAGAAAATAGGATTGAATTGCCCGGACCAGCTCCTGAAGAAGACGAAGAAGAAAAAAAGAAAGAACTGGCTCATAGGTTGGACGATAAATGGGTGGTTAAGAAAGGACCATTTCTTGGTGTTTTAGTATGTAATCATTCATGCAAAACTGTTCAAAGTTTGAGCTCTCAGGTGGTGGCACCTAATGCTGAACCTGATGATAATTGTTTAGATTTATTATTGGTCCATGGAAGTGGAAGGCTTAGACTGCTGACATTTTTCTTACGTCTACAATTTGGTCGACATTTATCCCTGCCATATGTCGAGTATGTGAAGGTATGATTGAACTCTATTCCTTGTTACGTCTACCTTTTGAAGCTCTTGGTAATCCATTAAGAAAACTTACATAGTTACATGCTATGTATATTATGATAGAATTGATAGTTTTAAGAAAGTAACAAAGCTGTTGAACCTCTGCTTCCTTGAAGTTAGTCATGAGGTTGCTCTCTTCTTTATGATATGTCATACCACAAAGTGGGTGCCCTATTAAATTTATCTAAAAAAATGATGATAAAAAGCATGATATGTGTTAGCATTAATTGTTTGATGCTCTTATTCCCTTGACTGAAATTACTTTTTTTTTAACTTTGCTTGTACTTCGACAATGCTAAAACCTATTCTGTTACAATGCAGGTGAAATCTGTCAAGATCAAACCAGGGAAACATTCTCATAGTGGTTGTGGGATTGATGGGGAACTATTCCAGGTTCATGAGCAAGTGATAACTTCTTTGCTTCCTGAACAATGCCGGCTTATTGGTCGACCACCTAGTCGACAAATATGAGGCTATTGGCAAGTGTAGATTGTTGTGTTGATCTTGCAGTTGAGGGGGTGCAGTGCTTGGGTTCCCTCTGCTTTTGTGTGTGCTAATAGAATTGTGCAGAACATTGTAGATTTGTTTGTAGTTTTTCTTATGATCCCATTCCCATCCACCATTTTGTATGTAAATTTTGTCAGATGTTTTCCCTGCTGTTGCATCTGTGTCCCTCTCGTTCTTTGATGCTGTGTCTGTGTGCAAGCTCTTAAATGTATCGGGAATTCTGTAATGTTGCTGAACTTGTACCCTGAGATATATGTAATATAAATCTGTTTCTGCTACGCTTCACCTGCGGCTGATATTACTGTATTATTAAGACTAGATTTGTTTGATTATTATTGTTAATTCTAAGACAGCCGTGAGCTCAGTATATTTACCGGATATTTGGTTGCTTGTATTTGAAAAATAGCTTTCGGTAATGATTATTTGCACCTGCCTTTATGTGAAAGGACCGTTTATTTTGGATTAGCGTTTGTATACTCAAATGTTTTAAAGTTTAAACTTGAAATTCAAGTCGATAATGTTGCTACTTGATTCTCAGTTGGCTGGAATTCCATTAGGTTACATTTGAAAATAAATATTTTATTTTAAATTGTAAATTTTAATTATGAAATTATTAACGAAGAATTTGAGAATGATAAGGTTTTGGAAGTCGTTCGCAAATTTTGATCTTTAATTACTTTATAACAATGATGGATTTGACTCAAATTTAAATTTGAATTTTTTTATTTATCAAACGCTAAATTTAAGGCAAATTTATACTTTCAAATGAAGTTATCATTTTTAAACATAGCATTAAAGTATTTGTGTACCTGACGGTTGATGCTCCTTTGGGCATTCTTTTTTAATAATACATGATTCATTAACAAAGAGTCGTACGACATGCATCTACATCGGAGATGAAAGTTAGCAAGTATATAACAAGTTTAACCAAATATAATTCAAAATTAACAAAACTACGATTGTTGTTTATGAGATCTGACAATTCTAAATATTCTCTTCCACATCGTTGTTTGATACAGCCTTTTACGAGGTGGTCTTTCGATTTGTTGTAGTCTTGAGATAGAATTGAATTTGATGTAGTTCATGATAGGAGTGTGAACTTTGGCTTATGGCAAGTCAAAATGAAAGCAATTTTGATACAAAATGGAGTGCATAAAGCACTAGATGGTGTGGAGAAGAAACCCGAAGGTATAAGTGAGACTAAGTGGGAAGAAATGGATGCGAAGGCTCTTTCCGCCATACAACTTTGTCTCTCTAATGAAGTTTTGAGAGAAGTTGTAAAGGAGGAAACTTCAAAAGGCATTTGGGAAAAATTAGAATCACTCTATATGGAAAAGAGTGTTACCAATCAAGTTTTGTTAAAGAGCCGTTTGTATGATCTCAGATTGCATGAAGGGAAGCCCATGAAACCGCACCTTGATGAATTTTACTCAATAATTATGGATTTGCAAAATATTGATGTAAAAGTGGATGATGAGGATTTGACTATTCTATTGTTAGTTTCACTACCGCTTTCATATAAGCATTTTAGGGAAACCTTGTTATATGGAAGGGATCCTTTGAGTAGTGAGGATGTTAGAAAGGCTTTGACTCAAAAAGACCTTATTGATTCTCAATTTGCTCAAAAGGAGTCTAGAGTTTTCAATGATGCTTTAATTGTTAAAGAGTCGAGTAGGAACTAAAGGAGCATGACTTGCAACTTTTGTAAGAAGAAAGGTCACCTCAAGAAAGATTGTTGAAAATTAAAAGCCAAACAATCCGATGAAAGCAAGTCCACAAAAGCTATCTCCGCCGAAGATAGCTATATTGAAGGTGAAGTATATGATGTTGGTACTCTTGTTGTTACTAGTGAATATAAGGGTGGTGATTCTTGGATTTTGGATTCGGGATGTTCGAGACACATAACTTTTAACTCTAGTTTCTTCTCAACTTATCAAAAGGTTGATGGAAGAAAAGTCACTATGGACAATAAGGCTAGTTGTCCGATAATTAGTGTTGGAGATGTTAAAATTATCTTGTTTGATGGTGTTGTAAGAACATTGACCGGAATCATTCATGTTCAAGGTATGAATAGAAACTTAATTTCCCTTAGTATTCTGGATAAAGAAGGTTTTAGGTGCATTGGTGAAGGTGGAGTTTTGAAGGTTGGCAAGGGTCCTAATTTGTTCTTGAAAGGATTCATTAATGATGGCTTGTATATGCTTGTGGGTTCAACCTTAATTAGTTCGGCTTGTGTGTCCACTACTTTAACCAAGCATAAAAATGAAAATGATACTTCTTTTAATGACAGTTTGAGAATAATTCCAACATACCCCAATGAGTCCATGGGATGTATGGACTTGATTGGTAATTAAATTTCATACTCTTGTGAGCCTTTTGAGGGCATTTTTAGTGCATGTGCTATGTTTATGCACATGTGTTGTTTTTAATTTTTGTTTTTGAGTATGATGTTGTGTAAGTTGTTATATTATGTTGGAGTGAATTAGAGAATTCCATTGACTTGGATGAACTCAAGTCAAGGTGGAGATTGTTATGAATGGTGTGACTTGAGTGCACATTTGATGGGTGCATTCATGTGGTGACTTTTAGGATGGAATCCTGAACCATATCAGCTAGGCTCAAATGGAGATAGCAGCAAAGACTCAAGAAGCAACCCAAGAAGAATTGAATTCAACAACAAGAGCAACAAACACCACCATGTTGATTTTGATGGAGTTTGTATAGCTTCTGATTTTATGCACATTAGGCCATTATCTACACATGACAAGGAGATCAAGATAAATCAAAATAATAAGGAAGATCATGAACTAATTATGGGAAAACAAGGCCAAGAGTTTGAAGCATCAAATGAATACAGAAGACCTGCAGCAACCCAAGATCAGAGACATCAGCAGCCTCTGACCAATTCCATTGACCAGACCACCTTGGCGGGCCTATCCAGACGAACCCTAAGCCCATTTGATGACGTGAAGGACATAATTGGAATCTCCACACCGGAACCTAGCCACCATGGTCCAAAGGTCCTACGCATGATCATTGGAAGCATGTGGAAAAGTGAGGCAAAGGTCACACAGTCAACATGGTCAGTAAGCTCAAACATGCAACAGCTTCTGACCACTGACCAGGCCAGCTTGGCAAGCCCATCCAGACACCACCTGAACCCGTATGCTGACGTGGAGGGTAGGGTTGGAATCTTTGCACAAGGGTCTAGCCACCATGGTCCAAGAGCCCTCTTGAAAGTCAACGGAAAGGCATTGAAATCAGAGCACAAGGTCGCTTAGTCAACAGATCAAGCCAACAGCTACTGCACAGTCTTGAGTATTCTGTTTTAAGCTTCTTAAGCATGTGTATAGGCACGTGTGTAGATATGACCGTTAATAACCGTTAGGCATCCATGTAAATAGCCTACCTCTCATTCCTAGCTCTATATATAGTTGATTCATGCATTGTAATGGACGTTGATTGTTGAATAAAATTCCAAATTTCAGAAAATTTCAAGTGTTTGAATTTTCTCTTCAATTGCTATCAATTGGGTTACTTGGGCCAGTTTGCCCTCCATTGATTGTGCATCCTCTTGATCAGCCTTCAAGATTGCACTTCAATCTATCCAAGAACTTCGATCATTCCATTGATTAATCAAAGGAATTCATCGGGGTTGTCTTGAAAAGAGGCCTGGCAGTCCAGCTCTTATCAAGAAGCTGCTTGTCAGTCTTGGAATATCCCGGTTTGAGTCACGTTTCGATTTGTGCGATTGAATTCATCAGATTAGCACGCATAATCGGATCAAATCCCATAAGTATGTCATGAATGGGTGTGTTAAGTTTTGTCTTAATATTTGTGGTTTATGATGATGATTAAGGTAATGAAGTATGAGTTATTCATGGGAGTTATGGGACTTAATGAAGAAGTTCAAAGGTTTAATTCAAGATGCTCTACAATGAAAACTCGAGCAAAACTATCAGAAACTCACTGAAGGGCCGCTCGACCGGCTCGCTCGATCGAGCGAGCTTCAGAATGGGTCGAGCGAGCATACAGAAGGTAACTAGAAACTTCCTGCAGCCCGCTCGACCAAACCGCTCGACCGAGCGAACCTCTGTTGTGGTCGAGCGAAGTCTCTGATACTCCTAGGATGCTGTTTTTGACTCTTTAAGTATTTGGGAATGTTTCATTATCATTTATTCATAGCTTTAATATACTTAATGTTACTTAGTGTGATCTCTCCTATAAATAGAGAGCTCTTATTCACATTGTAATCATCCACAAAATACACCCCAAGCCAAACACTTGCCTATATCTCTTCTCTATTGTAATTCTCCATATTTGAGAGTTCTGTGAACTCCTTTGATAATATAAGAGATACTACACACCGGAGGACGTAGCCTTAGTTGGGTGAACCTCGTTAAATCTTTGTGTAGTTTTATTGCTTTACTTTCTCCTACAAACATCAATATCATTGATAGCGTAATTTGTTTGTCACTAAACCTCATACATTCGATCTTGGCAATATTGGAGTTTGAAACACATTGTTCGAACTCTAATATAGCATCGTTTTCACATGGTTAAGTCAAATTCATAAATTAACAGCCACTTAACAGAAAAAAAAAAACTTTAAAAGTGACACGTTTGTAATTAGCAAGATAGTTTGGGGTACCATTGAAATTACGAAAAACACGGGACTACCGAAGATAAAGTGCAATAACAGACTATTGATAATATCCCTATATTTTTTGTTGCTACTTGATGTAATGTATAAATAAGCAAGCTAAATTAAACATAGCTCAAGGGTGGAAAACATTTTGGTCAAAAAACATTTGAATTTTAGTTAATTTATTCTAAATTCTGAATAATGATGAATTGAACGAACAATAAAAAAGCTATTTACGTTAAGGACAAGAGCAATGCGAAGACATACTCTAAATATTTTTTCTTTACACCTCAGGACACTTTCTTCCCCAAAACTGCAAAATTGTCAAGTGTACACAAAAGGTATAAGCCTTCTGTAATGATCATCAGTACAATTCCATCTCAATTAAAAGTAATTTTTCTCCAAATCATAGACTCGATTTTACAAAAAACAGCAAAATGAGTGCCTTCACTCAATGAAGTGATCAAGCTGATCGACACTGCTATAAGCCTTCTATAAATATTTTTAGGGGTTTGGGAACACCACGATGTTTGAAAACTAATTTTAATTAAGAAAGACAATGTCGAACACACAGATGAAGTAGGTTAGTAATTTGGTTTTGCTTACCATTGATTTTCAAGGTTGAATCATCCCAAATTCAACCAAATCCCCAAATTCAGAACAAAACTAAAAAATTATATAAAATTTGACTGTAAACTGTACCTAATATGAATGCTTAACCCCAATTTTACGGACTCAATCCCACAAATTAATCAAAGAATATATTTAGCAGCAACAGCAAAAAACAATTCACAAATAATTATAAGTAAAAGATACAAAAGATACAAACTTTAGGTAGTATAATAAAAAAAATCAAGAAAAAAAATCCCACAAAATAAAGAACGAATCGAAAAATACCTCATTTATTCAACATATCGTGTACCGACATTAATAATTTTATGTCGGTTTATCGGTAAATTGGCCAAACAATTTAGTTAAAATGTATAGGCTCGTTTTTCTTAAACTTTCTGGTCTAAAACTAACTTCATATAGCTTTTGGACCACTCATATATTTTTATATTTTTTTTGTTATTATCGATTTTTAATTAATTTACATGTTTAATAGATGGAAATTCCTTATTAAATATTACGAAAAAAATTCATCTAAGTTTTATAAGTTTATCTAGTCTTTTAGAGAACTTATATAGCCCCTGGAACCTTGTTATAATATGTTCAATTTTATTTATTAAATATTTCTTAATTATTGAATTAGCAAATATGTTGACTTTTCCTTCAGAGGATGTTGCCTTGGAGTTTAACTAGACTAGGATTGACTTATAACAAAGTGAAACAGATAACATGGAATCTTGATTAAAATTATATGTACTTGGATGAATGAATCTGATAGTAAGGAAATGTCGAACCATAGACCGACATCCGGCGCCCGGCACGTAGAAATACGGGGTTAGACAGGGGTTCGAGAGAGTCCTATCCTGTATAAGCTTGAGAATAAAAATTAGTGGAGTGATGGCTCCCATCACAGTTAGAGTTTGGAATATGTTCCTCCTCTAGCCATACCCTTACATATATCAAAAAGTCATTATTATGTGAGTTATGCAAATGTGATTTTGGGTCTAAGTAGATTCATTGGATGAACCTTATAGTTACCAGGTGTAGGTGTTTGTAGCAAATATGTTATTTACATTCGTGTGATGAACTTCAAAAATTGTTGAAAGTATTTGAGAACTGGAAATGAGAACCGAGAATCGAGGAACTTAAAATCAAGTTTTGACTTGTAACTTGCATATCTTGTGAATATAATATGATTGTCATAGTATTACATTGTTGAGGAGTTTGTACTCGGCGTTAGGCATTGATTTTGATTCAAACGACTGTCATCCGTATCATGCATGATAGTATTTTATAGGAAGGTTTAGCTTTAGGTTTCGATCCACGCCGTAGCATTTACTATTTATCGAGAAGTTAGCTGCTTTTTGTATCTTTCATGATGACTTGATGATGATGTATCTCTTTTTCTTTTAAGCAAAAAATATTTCTTATCGGATGTATTATTTTACTATTTTATCCTAAACAATTTTAGTTTTTATGATTTGAAGTTTTTAACAATTCGACATTTTGAGATTTCCACAATATTGTTAGTTATTATTATTATTATTATTATTATTATTATTATTATTATTATTATTATTATTATTATTATTATTAAATATTAATTTTGTATCGAGAATGTCGCTACTGTTACATATATTTTTATGAAAGAGGATGGTTGCATCAAAAGAAAGAAAGTTACACATTAAAATTTTTGACTTTGTGTTTCTATTTTACTTCCTCCCCATATTTTCTCTACAAGCTTATTAATGAATGAATCTTGCAAACTCTTTTCATTTAATTTCTTAAATTAATTTTTCAATCTCTTGTTTTTAACATTGTCTAGGTATATAGTGCTTATACTTAGATGGAAAACATTGTATCTCAAAAATGTATTTCAAGTTTAAGCCTAAGCATCAAGTATGTGGAATAACGCTTTTAGGAAAAATATTCTAGTTCCTCAGTTTGGTATCAAGTTTTCTTAGACATTATTGTCTAAAGATCTTTGTTTTGGTGATAGTTATAGTGCAAGTTTATCATCATCATAGTAAGTTTATTTTTTTAGTATTTATAGTAGGTTGTTCTAGACTTGTAATCATCATTTATTTATAATCTCTTGAAGTGATTCTTGATGAAAACAAATCTAACAATCTAAAAATGTTATCTTTAGAAGATGTCGAGTCTTAAGAAAATGACTACTAATATTGTCAAGTTAGAGAAATTTGTGGGTGTGGACTTTAGATGATGGCAAAAGAAGATGTTTTTTTTACTTGCTACACTTAATGTGGCTTACATTGTCTCTACTCCAACGCCAAAAGAAAGGAAAGATGAGATGGTGGAGCATGTTCGCAAGTGGACTAAGTGGGACAACGACGACTTTATTTGTTAGGGTCATATACTCAATGGTATGGTAGTCTCTCTTTTCGATATTTATCAATATAAGTGAAGGTTTAGAGGAGGTCTATTTGTCGATATTTAACATAATGGACCAATTTTAGAAAATGCAACGCATCTACTCCAACCTTAAACACCATGAAATTAATATGGATGAGGACTTTGTTGTGTCTAACATTATTGATAAACTACCTTATCTTGGGGGATATTAAGAAAATTTTGAAACATAAAAAAGAGGACATGGAATTAAACCAAATAGGTACTCATCTCCAAGTTGAAGTGAATATACGGGCTCAAGAAAGTGAGGGAATTAAAAATTTCAATACCTCTTCTATCAATATGGTGGAAAGAAGTCCCACCCATCATGGGGGTAATAAGCAGAAGGGCAACTATGCAAGTACTTCCCAAAAAGGGAAATCCGCAAAGGCCACTAAGTCCGATAAGGAAGGATGTTGGACACGTGGAAAGCTTGGTCACCGTAAGAAGAACTGTTACATTTACAAGTGAAAGGTGAAATCTTTTGAGGATAAGAAAGAAAATAGGTTATGTAGCAATGACCCTACCATGAAAATGTTGTAAGATCACCTACAGCCTAGGGGAACTAACAATCACAAAACAAGAACAAGTGAAGGAATACTAAAAGTATTTTGGGATATGGGAAAGTCGAATGATAAGAAGGAAATTTTGTGCTTTTTTGTTTGTATTTTTGAACAGAAAAATAAAGAAGGATATTTGGCTAAACTCAAAACTCACTAAAAGTCTATTACCAAATTAAGAAACTCTCAAGGCACAAGTGCAATCGAGTATTACACTAAGCATAAGAACTTCTGCAATCACAATTACAATCCAAAAATCGTAAGAACAACAGTGATTTGAAACATGAACATCTCTGGATTTTTATATCCTAAATTCAACAACCTTGAAAAGAACTATAAATGAACTATTTATAGAAAAATAAAATAAGAAAAATAACTACTAAAGTTGTGCTAAAAACCGGTTGCTTTGGGAAGGATGGTAGATAGTTTTTGGACCGGTTGTAACCACATGTTAACCCATGATCTCCATGGTGCATGTTGCAACTTCCCTCCTTGTTCTCCACAATGTACTTCCATGATTGGCATCGACTATGACTCCTAATAACTCCTAATTAAACAATTACA
This sequence comes from Amaranthus tricolor, assembly GCF_026212465.1. Classification (NCBI taxonomy): domain Eukaryota; kingdom Viridiplantae; phylum Streptophyta; class Magnoliopsida; order Caryophyllales; family Amaranthaceae; genus Amaranthus; species Amaranthus tricolor. The sequence continues at coordinate 29,554,352 of NC_080047.1, forward strand.
ATCGAAAATATTTGCTTTTAAAAAGAAAGCTATCACACGCCTAATATAACCGAAATGATGGACAAATTCTAGCTAACTTAGACTTAAATATAAGACTTTTAAATGCTAAACTAAAAGACTAAAAACAAGACTTTAAATTAAAGAAACTAAATTGATCAACTTTGGCTTGACATTTAATTGCTTGAGTTGTAGCTTTTCTATGGTAGTGTCATTGACATCTTGTATGTTTTTGTTGTATTTGTGAGGTATGCCGCCAACTGGCCGTGGGTCGATTTATTCGTATCCGAACCGCAAACCGATTCGAAAAAAATTTGAACAGGCCCGAATTGGCCAACAATCGAGCTTGCACCCGCTCGAACCGGTATGCTTGGTTGGTTTGGGTTGGTTCAAAAAAGAATTATTCGAATCGCACCCGAACCGTTGAACTGATTCGATTCGAATTGATAAACCACTGAACTGGTTCAAAAAGCCCGAACCGCATCGGTGAACCGAACTGAACCAATTCAAACCATTTAACCGAATCATTTCGAATCACTTAACCAAACCGATTTGAACAATTAAATCGAACCAATTCGAACCGGTCGAACTGAACAATTGAACCAATCCTTCCAATGGCTCTTTTTTTGAATTTTGAATTTTTCCATTTTTCTATAAATACCGACCCAAACATTCACTTATTCCTCACATCTCTTCATCTCTAATTCTCTATAAGAAATTTACTCTCTACTTCTTTTTACAATTAGTAAATTAATTAGTTTCTGATTATTTTCTCTCCAATTAACAAAAAAATTAGTTTTAATTTCTTTCTCTGATCTTTAAGTAACCAAAAAAAAGTCTCTAATTATTTCTTTTTCTTTTTAGCATAATAATTAGTCTTTAATTAGCAATTAAATCATGTCTTCTTTCCTCAAAAAAACTTAAAAAAAAAGTGTCAAAGGTTATTTCCAATGGAAGCAAACATAAAACAAAAGCTTCATCAGATCCATCAACAACACCATCAATTACAAACTATGAAGATGACTTCAATATTGATGATGTTTTGAAATTTGGAGCGCAGTTAGAGGCGTAACTTGACGTTGGAGCAACAACTCCTCTAAATGCCAATAAATCTCGGCAATCATTGGTTGCGTCGGGGTCAGGTGCTCAACGAGTCACCCAAGATACAGGTAAGCTTAATAAATTAATGTTAATGTTTAATTGAAGTGTAGTTGATGTTTGATAAATATATTATGTATAACTAATTATGGTTTCTTTTATATTCTAAGTTCATGAAGTGGAAGAAATTAATTCTGATGATGATGAAGAGGTTGATGAACCTCGTAATTCAATTTGTCAAGGTGGTGGTAGACCTATTTCCTTTATATGGAAATATTGTTCCAAGGTTGCTAAAGTTGACGAGTCGGGCTTTGATGTGTTTTGTGATATGGAAATATAAGACTTTGAAACACAATGACTTGCACTCAGGGCTGATTAACACAGCCACTGTCAAACACAAACACAACCAAGAAACTGGTTCTTGGTATGATTGTGGTGAACTAGTCAGGCTTGGCTTCACTCACCACACCTTTCTAATTCCCTTACACAATTCAAGGATACTTCCTTGTATTGTATGATTTCCTGAGATTCCGGTGATTGCTCCACAACCAAGGAAATCCCAAAGAGATGTTCCACACCCCTTGTAGAACTTTGCACACACAACACTTCTAAAACAAAACTTGTTTTTTGAAATTGAAACTGAATTTTTGTTGACTACTTGAATGTCTATTACAATGAGAACCTATGTATATATATAGGTTTAGGACTTATTACTAGCCGTTGTAAATGCTCATGCCTCATGCACGTGTTCTAACTAACAACTAACAAAACAGAAATCAGAAAACAGCTACAGAAGAAGGCTTTGCTTTCTGTCAGACAGGGCTCCGTTGCTCTCATTTTCTGACACGTGCTTTGACTCCCTTTCCTTGCTTATTGTTTTCTCTTGTATTTTTCCATGTAATCTACCTCTACTTCCCTTAGATTGGCCTGAAAAGTTCTTGCTCCCCTTGTGTTCAGCCCATGCATGCAAGGTAGCTTGGCAGATAGTATGCTGATTTTGTTTTGTTTCTGGCATGAGGTTGTGTGACAGTAATGGTGTGGCTTCCTTGGCTGGGTCTGGGCTTTCCTTTGGGTTTGTATTGTTGACTTCACTTGAAACATCTACGTTTGTTTCAGCATGGAATCACAAAGGACAGTTGTAGTGTTAGTGCAAGCTGGAGCCGATAAACACAACTCCATGGGTATGCAAGTGAAATGCCTAGCACTTGTATGCCTTTCTCTTTTAATAGAAACACAATGATTGATGAATTTAGTAGATATGTGATTGGGGATGAAATGCCTTTCATGCATGGAGAAAGTAAAAACTTTGAATATTTACTAGAGTCTCTTTACAACCACAATTTAGAGCCGTCCCTAGAAACACCCTTAAGCCTCGCACTCTGCAAGTTCTTTATCAAGGAGCTAAGGCTCAATTAATTGGAATGTTTCGTAATTTAGATAATCATGTTAGTTTAACCATTGATACTTGGAGCTCTTGTTTTGGTAAGCCTTATATATGTGTTATCGCCCATTGGATAGATGAGAATTGGTACTTGCAAAAACGTATTATTGCTTTTAAGGTAATGGAGGAGAAACATACCGGTTTGAACATCAACAATCATATGATGGCCATTTGCAAGAAATATAATTTGCGTGATAAAGTATTTTCTATTTCTGTTGATAATGCAACGGCAAACACTAAGGCAATAGAATATTTGATGCATGAATCTTCATTTACTAAGATTTTAATTGGTGAGTTTTTACATGTTAGATGTAGTGCGCATGTACTTAATTTATTTGTTCAAGAAGGTATAAAGAAATTATCACCATTGTTAGATCCTATTTGAATGGTAATTAGGTGGACAAGGAAAGAGAGAAAGTATAAAGGAAAATTTTAAAAAATGTGTGTGGAAGCTGGGTTGCCAAAGAGAAAATTTAGTCTAGATACACCAATACGTTGGAACTCCACCTATAAGTAGTTAACTCAAGCTATTCAATATGGTGAAATTCTGGGTTATTTATATAAAAATCGTATTAATGATCCTACAACCATGATTACAGATGCCCATTGGAGCCTTGCTATTTTAGTTCATAAAATTCTTGTTGTTTATGATCGTGCTACTAAAATATTTTGTTATGTATATCAGCCAAACATTCATTTAGTTATTTTAGAATGCATAAGAATAGTACATGAGATTACTAAAAATATGAGTGTTGATGTGTTAAAGGATGTGCTCCAAGATATGATGGAAAAATGGTTATCATAGTTTGAAAATATTCCTTCTATTTATGGTGTTGCTTGTATTATTGATCCAGCTGTTAGGGTAGAAGGTTTACGTAAATTGTTACAATTTTATTATGTTTCTCTCAATCAACCTACTTATGATGTTGATGGTTATATTGAATCATGTAAGAGAATTTACATGACCTTTACAATTACTATGCTTCTATATATAACTCAGAGACTTCAAGTAACAATGCACCATTTGAAGGTTTACAAACGTATGATCCATATATTTCTAATATTCTCAATAGTCCAAAATCGATTTGCTACATCTTCTAGCTCCACCCTTCAATCCATGGAAGTAGATGATTATTTGTGTAATCAATTTGAATTTCAAGAAGATCACGAAATCCTAAAATGGCAGCGATAAAAATCCGGTGAATTTCTCATTTTGGCTAAAATTGCAAAGGACATCCTTGCAAATCCAGCCTCCACTATTGCTTCGGAGTCTACTTTTAGTGCAGGTAGAAGAGTTTTAGATGAAAAGAGGTCTCGACTTGCTCCAGATACCATCCAAATGTGCGTCTGCAAAAAGGATTGAGATCAAGCTGATAAAAGAACACAAGGCTTAAGGAATGATAATGATCAAGACGCTGATGACCCGTTTATGCTGATGGACACGGATTAGACTTTTTCAACAACAAACAACTACAACAAAAAAGATACGTAAATAGAACTACGTGGACTTTGATTCCTTCGGGATACGTAGGCAATTTAGTATTTATACTAAGTCCAAGTCCATTCCCCCTCTTTTTATTTACTCTCTAGTTAATACGTTAATTATGTATTATTTTTAATTTTGTAGAATATTTAAAAAGATAATAAATTAGTGTATTGATCATTATTTATTGTATTTATTTTTTTATTGGTTAATATGATAAATATTTATATATATAAAAAAATAATTTGAATTTGAACGAATTATTTAGCATCGAACCTTGAATCAGTCGTGAACCGAACCTTGATTCGACTCGAACCGAAAAAAGGCTCAGTCGAACCGAAACTAGTTCACGATTGGTGGGCTCGAACCGGAACCGAATCGGAATCGGTCATGAGCGGTTCAGGTTCAGGTTCAAAAAAGTTTGATCCGAACCTGTGGCCGATTCGTACCGAACCATGGCCATCTCTACCACCAACAAAAAGGTAATACTTCACAAGTCGATTTAAATTTCGGTCTGGATTTAATTCAAAATTATTCCATTTTGAATTTTGTGTAGGGTGAAGTAACACTGTGGATTGAGTCGAAGGCCTCAACGCATGTTTGTAAGGATACATACTTGTTCAAGACTGTTAGAGCAAATGCTCTTCTAATGAAGATTTTAATCTACAAATAATGATAAAGATTGCAAAATGTAAAGATAATCAAGCACACCAAAAATTGGAAGGTGGAAAAATCCTAATATCAAATTGATATTAGACTATAAAACCCACCTAATGAATGAAGACAATTTATTGATTTGAGTTCTTGATTATATACCAATCCACCTCTAACAATGGAAAATGAAAAACTATAGAGAAAACAAAGAGAAACTGAAAACCCACATTTCTTACTTATGAACCCTAATTTGGTTCCTTCTCTATCTAGAGCAATTCTCTCTCAAATGAGGATTACAAGTGTATACAACGTGTTTCTCTCTCATCTCTTTTACAAATGATGTTTACTTGAGTATTTATAAGGCTGAGGAAGCAAGGGAACAACAAATCCAAATGATTATAGGAGCACGCTGAGCAGTTGCTGAAAAAGTGAAAAAAATAAGACATTTGAACAACTTATTTCCCAAAATAAGCTTCGTGAAAACTTATTTCCCAAAATAAAGCGTCCGTACATCCAGACCACAGCTTTGGGTAAGTCGCGGTTAGTAACAGCGAAAGAAGGAAAAAAAAATAAAATTGGCTAAGTCGCTGTTACTAACAGCGACTTAGATGCTTTAATTTTTTTTTTTTATTTACGAAGTAAAGTAGCCGTTGTTAATTAGAAAAATAGCCGTTAGGAACTTGAAAATAGCCGTTATAATGATGTTCTATAAATAGCTCCTTCATCTCCCATCTTTCATTATATCAATTCTACATCATTCTTCTCCTCTTAATTTCTAAAGGTAACATTATGTATTATGTTAGTTTTACTTTTAATTTTTAAATGTTAATATAATTTTTGAAAGTTCATTTACGTTACTATATTATATGTATTATGTAGATGTCAAAGGAGCATTGTATTGAAGAGCTTTGTGATTGTGGTTATGAAGTTGAGATTAATACAGATTGGAGCGACTTTGATCCAGGGCGTGAATTTGTTGCTTGCCCTTTCTACTTGGTTGACGGATTAGGATGCACATACTTTAGATAGATTGCTCCGGAGGGTACGAAATGGCAGAGAGAGTTAATAATACGGCTTGAAAAGGAAAAAAAAGAGCTCAAAGATGAGGTATTTAATCTAAAGAGACAAATGGATGATATGGCGCATAGGAAAGAAGTGACTGAAAGGATTATGAGAAAGTTTAAGAAGCCTTGTTAGTTAGTGACGGTAGTTTAACTTAACGAATAAAGTATGTAATTTGATATGAATTTGTTGAACATGATTGCAATTGTGTTGAATGTCCGATAGCAACATCCCTATTTGAATATGATTGGTTGTTTGTTTTTGATTAAATTCATACTACATTCTTGGCGGAATGATTCATCGCCGAAAAGTCTGAGTACTTAACATCAAGGCAACGATAATAAACGTTTGCTAATACGATTAAAATATATACATGTACACATATATTACAAAGTATACACAAAAGTCAATATGTTACAAATTCTGAATATGTACAAGTGTTGAATATATACAAAATGTCACTAATCTTCAAAATATACAAAAACTATTGTAATGCTAATCCTCCTCCTGTACCCTGTCTAATTGTGACGGTTTACGACGCCTCCTACGATAGTAAGATGCAGTCGCATGACGCTCGGGTAGGGAAGGGGATTGATAGTGTGATGATGTGGCACCCTGTGAGGACCCGGCACCGTAGTCCGGGCACGTTAAGTCAACCTCCTCAAGATGAACGTCGGGGTGATGAGGAGATGACTCGTACTCGTACGTAGTGGTGTGGGGCGCAGTCACTTCTGGAATGAAGTGTTGAAACTGCGTGCCTAGAAGTATGCCTTGGGCAATCTTCCGTACGGGCTCCTCTTGGGAGGAGCTGATGACTGATGCAATGCCCTGTGCCTGCAGTAAGACTTAATTATTAATGAAATGTTTAAAGTGTAAGTTGTATGGATAATAATCAATGTTGAAGAATACTTACAAAGTGTGTCATCGCCGGTGCTGCGGGATTGTACTGGGATGCCGCCATGATACCTCGTGGTGTCATCCATCGACGAGTAATGGAGAGGAACCACAGCATGTAATCCGCCGTAGTAGGTGCGCCTGCAGCGTCGATCGGCGCACCTTGGGCTAGCAGCTCTAGCCTGTGCTCCCAACGACCGACATGGCGCCAGTTGACCTCTAGCCAGTTCTTGGGTTCCCGACCCTTGCGAGAGTGGTGGAGCTCCGCTTCTATGTCACATGGAGGCGGGATGCCCTGTACCATCCCAAATTGGCGCAGTACGCGCTCAGGGAGATGCACTTCGACTATGTCGAAGCAGATCAGAGGTACAGATGCTCTCCACGCCCCTGACAATATGCCCGAGTGCTGAGGCAATGCAGCGTATGCCTCAGGGGGGTAAGGGTCCCATAGAAACTAAACGTGATAATTCGATTAATAAATTACTCATTGTGATACTTATAAAACAAGTTGTGGTGAAGTTGTTACCTGGTCAGCACGTAATAGATCGAGTTGATCGCGGTAGAACCCCACACCCGATCTAGTGTGGGTCCTTGTTCGTCTTTCAAAGGACCACCGCGATCCATATGGCACATGCGGGGGAGGAAGCAGTGGTGGCGCAAATGCACCACGTCCCACACTCCTCATCGGTTGACCAATGAGAACATGCTCCCATGCCCAAAGCTATGAATTACCATTATAAGTAAGTAAAAGAGGTACAACAATATATAATAAATGAAACAAAACGGTAACATGTAAACTTGTTATTACCTGTAGAATAATAAGGGGCCCAGCGATCTCCTTCACGTTCTTCCGTGAAGCTTCACAAAGTCTCCTGTACAGATACGCTAGGGCTGCCGAACCCCAGCTGTACCCGGAGATGACCTCCCATGGCGCATCAAGCAACGTCAAGTACAATAGTTGTACTCGATTGCCAGTCTTGTCGGAGAACAAGACAGCACCAATCAGATAAAAGAGATACGCCCTAGCGTATCTCTCAACGGTGGCGTCATCAGCACCTTCAGGGAGTTGCGAGAAGTTTTGTGCAAGCCATGTTACGCGCAGGCTACTCCCTTTGGTTACCTCAGCCGGAGGTCGGACTCCTAATAGTCTTTGGACTTTGTCTTGCCAGCTTTCGAATTGGCGTGCATCGATGCACACGGCATGTCCCTCGATGGGAAGCCGTGTAAGCACAGCTACGTCAAGTAACGTGACGGTAGCCTCACCTATAGGTAGGTGGAAGGTATGAGTCTCCTGGCGCCACCGCTCGACTAAAGCCGTGACTAGCGCTCGATCGACTCTCCCGTACGCGATCAGGTGGAAGTCATGCAACCTCGCAAGCTGAAGGTACGGGACGATCCGTGCGTCAATCGCCCACGGAGCTGAATCGGGATGCCTGGTGTATATGGTTTCCGTATCGGACACCTAAATCCAAATATTATGTTAGCTTCAACTTAAAGAAATATGAAGTACTAAATTAAAAAGGGGTAAGTTCAATGACCTGTACATATCGGACACCTGAATCTTCCCATGTACCATAGATGGACAGAAGGGCTTGCTGTTTAGCACACCATGCCCGCTTATAGGTCACTTCGACACCGAATTGGTCTTTCACCATTTGACGCACAACAGAGACCTTCATTGATGGATCTTGAGCAACACAGTTTCTAATAAGATTGTTAATCACGGAAGATGTCAAATGAATGTGCCCAGCTGACACGTTTTCAGTACTTAATATACAACCCCCATGCTTCCCTTTATACGTAACAATCTCCCATGATGGTGAATAGGAGCTCTTCCTAGCCCTAAGCCTCCAACCACACCCTCTCTTACACTTCAAGGTGATTTGAAGTCTCAGTTTGGTACTCAACGTTCCTACGAATATGATACAATCTAACAGCGTCCAACAACGCATCCTTGTTATCAAACATCATACCCTTTTGAAACTCTCCTTCGTCGGTGTAGGTTATATCACAATCCCAAGACCTCTAAGAATTGTCCTCAATGTGTTCATCTAGAGGGGGAACCAGTGCATAGGGTGTAGGGGCAACGATTGTTGGAATGTTTCCTAAAGTCATGTCATTAGCTAGAGCCTCCTCGTCAACACCCACATCATCCTCAGAAGGAGCTTCAACGAATTCATTACTCTCACTAATAACATCATCCCAAGGCTCATTTGTATCTTCTAAGTTACAAGTATCATCATTTGTGACTTGAAATTGACTTTGATTGGGATCATTAGAAGGATAAGATGAAGATGGCATAAAGGGATTTTGGGTTTCTTGGGTAGGGAAGGGCGTATGAGAAGGAGCAGAAGGAGTTATATTCATGAATGCATTTGTTTCCACAACATTGATATATTCATTCCCTAGGGGTACCTCTTCTACATATAACTCTAAAGAAGGACTAGGGGTAGACCTTGAATACTCCCACATTGCATCTATAGCCTCCTCATCCTCAACCGAAAAAGCTAACAAATCTCCACTAAGATTGTACTTAAAACTTAAATTGACAGTACTTCTTGTAGTGTCAATACCAATCCTAGAGCATATAAAATGTTTAAATTCATTCAAATCCATGTATGAATTGCATGCAAACAGTTTACGTCTTCCCCCAACATACTTAACATTGTTACTAGTTGATCGTATTAAACCATTCCAAAAGCATACAACAGTCACACAAAATGAATCCATTTCTACAACAACACAATACAAAATCAACATCACCATCGTGTTCATAAATATATTACCACTACACATTTTAAATTCAACAACAAATTCTCGAACAAACTATTAATTATGAAGATCAAGGCAAATAATAACTACATTCGACATATTCGTAGAGCTTAATTCTAAATGACCATTATACATGACATACATTTTAAAATCAACTCCAAATAGAAAATTTTAAAATTGAACAATAATTAGTAAATTCGTACTTGAAACAATTGCAACAATTCAACAACAAGTTGAACAACAACACCAAATAAAAACGTACCGCAATAAACTGTAGATGAACAACAATTAGTAAATTGCAAGTATATGAACCTACATTAATGGGAAAGTTCATTAAAATTCACTAAACCCTAATTTTCCAAAAATTGAAAAAAAATCATAAAAAAAATACCTTAATTCGATGTAGGAAGATTATACAACAAATTAGTGGTACCAACTTCGACTTTGATGAATTTAGTTGAAAGATTGAATGTGATTTTAATGGAGGATAAACGAGGGAGAAGAAAGTGAAAAACGCGAACTGAAATGAGGAAGAAGCAGAAACTGGAAAAATAAAACGACTTAAGTCGCTGTTACTAACAGCGACTTAAGTCTTTTAATTTTTTTTTTCCTTTTCTCGTTGTTACTAACAGCGACTTATCCAAAGCACTGGTTTGGATGTACGGACGCTTATTTTGGGAAATAAGTTTTCACGGAACTTATTTTTAGAATTAAGTTGTTAATAATCTTATTTTTTTCAAATTTTCAGCAGTTGCTTAGGGCCCCACTTTCGGAGGCCCACAAATATTTTCCACTAAAAATAGTATGTTTTTGTACGAATAGCAGCGTACTTTTACACTATAATTATCTTCTACCAAAACTCCAATTTCCCATTACCAACCCTTCAAATTCATCCTGCCATTTATTTATATTTAATCCCTATAATCAATTTTTAATTCTCCATACTCTAACTAATCTCTCTCCATTCTTCGTTCTTCTCTCAAATCCGGGTTAATTTTTATGGTTTATCTAAAAAATAAATTTGATATTTGAGCTTTAGATACAAATACTTTTAGGGTTAGTGTCAGAGATAAATTTGGAGACTAACGGTCCGTTTGATTAGTGGTATTAAATGGTGATATTGAGAATGATTTATAGTGTAAAATTTCATCAAAAGTTCTATATCATTTTCATAGTAATGAAGCTTTGATTACAAAAAGTTTTTTTATTTACAAATTTCCATTAACACCTAATACCATCTTTTCCAATGGTAATGCATTGGAATGAATTTTATGAAAAAATAAGATGATTAAAGTTAGACAAAAACATGGCCATTAAGGTATCAAAGAGATTTTTCAAGAAAATTTTACACTAATTTTTCATTCTCATTATCACCGTTTACTACCACCTATCAAACAAACCTAAGTTTTTTGAATTTGATTAGTAATATTCACGGTTGTATGGGCAACTCTACCACTTTTCTCCAAATTTTTGTATTTTAATTGCATTATTTTGTTTGTTTATTTATGTATTCTCCCTTTTGAGTAATGATTCATGTATTTGTTGCGATTAATTATTGTTCTATTTTTTCATTACATTGTGTGAAATTATGTTTTACATTGCATAACATTTTAAATTATTCTAATTTCAAAATAATGTGAAATGTTTAGAGTTGAGCGTTTAATTTTATTTTATTTTATTTTTTTTTTTTTAAAAAAAAAGGAAGTTAAGTTAGACTCCTGCGACCTCCCATAACCTTATCCAACCATAAAATAACGATGATGTCATATTCACAAGTGTGTTTGGCGAATATGCAAAATAGAAGTATGAGTAATAAACGTGTAAACTAATCATCTCATCCAAAATCTACTCCTCTTAAAAGTCCGAATCAGAGCTGACGACATAAAGACAAATCTAAATCTCCGTCAAATTCCGTTACCCTTACAGTTAGTTACGACAAAAAGAAAAAATGACGGTGTTTACTAATCAGCCGTCCCAAGATGTGATAGGCATAGCACGGGGTTAGCTGCAACGTAAGAAAGAAAGTATTTTTTTATTTTTTCAGTTTGGTAGCTCAAATCTTTTCTCTGCCCTATATAATGAAGTTTTTGGTTGAAGGGTTAAATTCAGATATACATCTTCCATTCTACTCATTTCTAATCTTCTTTCTTACCTATATTTTTCAGACAAATCAATTGGTAATTGTATGGCTGCTAATTCCAGTTGCCGTGTAGTCACTAGCTTTGGTAAGCGATTGCTGACTCAGATCGTTACTCAGTCTGGTTCAACTCACTTCATTTCTGCTGCTTTTCCTCTTTTAAGGTATAATTTATTTTACAATCTATTTTCATTTTCCATGGAATAATAATGGATGTAGCTTTTTTGATTTTTATTTTCTTTCATATAATCTGTTAACAATCTACAAGTGTTTGTTTGTTCCTCTGTTTTACGTCCATTTAAGGACTTACTTTAAATGATGTACATCTGGCAATCTGGATGATCATTCTGCCAACTTTAGCTTTAAATAATTAAGTGGGGGTTAAAAAAGGTCGCTGGGTTTTGGTTTTTAGGTGATTCCTCTTATTTTGGATATTTAGAAAAGTGTCAAATTACTCCCTCAGTTTTTTTTTTTAATTTACTTTTTTTCTTTTACGTATTTTAATGTCAATTTTAAACTTTGGTATCTCAAATTATGCATAATAAAAAATTGTAAAAATTACATATTAAAATTCTATACATTAAACCGAATCTAACGAGATCTCACATGAATATATTTTGTCTTGAATATATACTTTAAAAATCAAAATTAAACTTCTCTTTCATGAAGTGAAAAAACTTAAAATGAACAAACAAAAAGAAATTGAGGGAATATAATTTTTAAAATTTTATTAATGTGTTTTGATGTTTTATGAAGAATATTTATTTAAGCTATTATGAGTTGGGTAAATTTGGTTTTGTATTGTTAGAATGTAAATGATAAATTTGTTATTAGAGAAAATAAGATAATCTAGAGTTAACTGCATCCAAAATTTCATAAAATTTTGATTATAAAATTAATTAACTAATAATAAAGGGAGTAGCACATTATGCTTATACATCGTTAATTTACGTCACTTTAATTTTATACATCGTTAATCTACGTCACTTTAATTTTTTGAGGTGGGATCATATTTTTAAAATTTTCCATCATTCAGCAATAGTTGGTAATATAATGAATTTTCACTCCTGAAACCTTCTTCTAACTTCAAAATATGTATTTTAATTTTTTTCTTTTTTTTTTTGTTTGAAAAATAATACCCCTTCTGGACTAAATTTTAGAATCTTTTGTGAGGTTTATTTTGGAGAATTTGAAAAAAATAAGACAATTGAACAATCTTTTTCCTAAAATAAGCTCCGTAAAAACTTAATTCCCAAAATAAGCGTCCGTACATCCAAGCCTAGCCTCGTTGTTACTAACAGCGACTTAAAAAAATATTTTTTTTTTCAGTCGCTGTTAGTAACAGCGACTGATCCCTTTTATTTAATTTTTTTTTTAATGTTTCGCTGTTAGTAACAGCGAATGTTCCCAAGACTAGGCTTGGATGTGCGGACGCTTATTTTGAGAATTAAGTTTTTACGGAGCTTATTTTGAGAAAAAAATTGTTTAATTGTCTTATTTTTTTCAAATTTTTTGGGTAGAACTTAAATCAAATTTTTTTTCGTACTTTCCTAGCTTTCATTAGTTTTCGCCTTTTCGGCGTTCTATACTTTCTTCATTTGTTAATTGTTACTCTGTATGTTTAAAGTGGACCTTTTTTTTATTCCTAACACAATAATTTCATTCTTTTCCGCTAAATTTCAGAAATTGTAAATTGTTTTAATAAAAACTTTTGTTTCTATTTCAAGGATGAAATTACAACCATATTATATTTTTTTAAAAGAAGTCATTCCATAAATGGTCTCTTTTTTTTCAAAACAGAATCTAATGTTGAATAAGTTACCCAATAGTGACTAGTTCAATAATTAAATAATTAATTATTTAATTAATTTTTTAATGTAATTATGATTGCATACAGTCAATGTAATCATACAGTTTTTTAAATAATCAATTTTTAACTATTTTCTCTATTATTATGAGGACTTTACATTTTTTTAAATATAGAAGTAATAATAATACTCACTAACACTACAAATTCAATTTCTTATTAATGTGTTCATCACATAGTCAACATAAATAAAAAGATAAAAGGAGTACATAATCATATTATATTATATTATACCTAATAATAAAAATATTAGAAAATGACAAATATTATCTTTAGAAAGGCTTGACAAATAAAATTATTTTAGTAGATGATAGTTGCTTATATGATTATATTTACCTAATTTATAATTTGATTTTTTTTTAAAATTAGAGCTAAATTAGGTAAAGTATCTATATAATTTATCATACCAATTAAACACACCTAACATAGAATTTGATAGGTTTAATTGAATAAAAAGTGATGTATTCATAAATAATTTAAAAAAAATTACTCTATCTGTTCTCTAATGTTCTTCCCATTTGGAATATTCCTCCTTAAGAAGAAAAAAATTTAATTAATGTTTTTGACTCATATTTAGAAGATAAAATATATTCATGTGAGATCTTGTTAGATTCGTCTTAATGTATACTTTTTTATTAAGTATTTTTTATAATTTTTTATTATGTGTATTTAGAGATATTAAGATTTTTAAATTTACATTGAAAACTGTGCAAAAAGTAAATAAAAAGAATAAAAAGAAACAAAGGGCGTAGTATTTATTTTTTACTTTGAAACAATTATGTATTCTATTACTTTAATCTTGATTGTATATACTTAAATAATTCTTTAAAGTTATATTTTTATCTATGTAGACTAATAAATTTATATATTGCACGAGTTTTTATACTAGTTAATTATAAATGAGTTAAAATAAAAATACTGAGCTGCAGCGAAACAACATGGGAGCCGCTAGAGGCCCAAGCCCGAAGATCTGTTTTGAAGTCTAGTTTTGTGCTTTATTTTTCTAGTTTGCCCTATAGATTTTCTTAATATTATATTGTTAGTAATAATTGCTTTATTTTTTTTAAGCACCCTTAATTAACTTTAATTTTCTGGCTAATGAATTTGATTGGATTGAATATACTATTAATTTATTTACAAGTTAATTCCTAAAAATATGTTCATTCGATTACTTTCTTTTTATAGAAATTTGGGTTGTAAATAAGTGGATGGAATTGCATTTAAAAAAAAAAAAAGCGGATGGAACTGTGTATCTAAGACGTTTCTAGATGAAATGAGGAATACGTTACGTGTTAAATCATATTAATTAAAACATTATTAAGTTGATAAATGTAGTAGTGAACGGGTAGGTGGAATACAGCTTAGTAGGTGGTGGGTGATCCAATCTATCTTAAATTCTTTATAATTTTGGATTAAGCTTTTACAAATAATGATTCATCCACTCCCATATAATACTTTGGTTAACTAAATGATCATTACCAACGTTGCAATCAAGTGCTGTAAATAGTTAACTGTTAAGACAAGTTTCGTGTTGTTAGACTTTAAGAGTTAGAATACATAACAATAAAACATAGTAAGCTCCGTCCTGTCATCATATTTGGATCGATAATGATGCACATTCTATGATCGGAACTAGTGGTGAAGATAACCGTAAACCAAACAAATCCAAACATTTGGACTTTTTATAAATTGGTTTGGTTTTGAATGGAAAATTTCAAAATCAAAATTTTTTTGTTTGGATTAGGTTTGAGCATACTAAAATTCGAAAATCAAAATTCTAAACCGATTTAAAATAGAAGGTCACTTTTTACATTAAGTTAAACTACTTATTGAGTGAATCTTGTGCAATTTGACATACAAATAAAAAATTTTAAATGGCCATATACAATAATAGCATAAGCAATCTTTCAACAATAATATACCTCAACACAATAATAAAAATTTATTTTTTCATTCCCATTTTTGCATCTATGAATTTAAAATCTAATTTGATTTCCAGATTAAATTTCTTTTAGTTGAAAGTTTGGTTTGGATTGGTCTGCAAGTCTAACTGGAAATAATTTAGTTTGAATTGAAAAATCAAAAACCCAAATAAATTTGATTTGATTTGGTTTTACGAAAAACCAAACCGCAAACCGAACTTTCACCTCTAATCAGAATGTTTTAGTTCCCTAACCTTTCATTATATATCGTACTTGAAGCGGTAATGCATGCTTAAACATAGAACTAACCAAGGGATAACAAATTAAAGGGCTAGTGACCATCAATTTTAGTCATTTATAGTTATAATCAGCACCTGGCCTCGGCCCCGGCCATAGTTATTTTTGTAATTAGCATGCTTGACATGCAAAGCAATTCATTAGTAGGGATGACTTGTATAGTTTTCCTTTGTGATTTCGTATTCATGTAATTCTTGCTAGTCAAGCTATTCTTTACCATTTTCACTTGTTTTGCTACATGTTCTTGTGAGATGCGGTCTCTTAGTGAGATGACCTCAAACAAAGAGTCTATATTCTCAAAATATATAGAGACGGACTATATATTCTCAAAATATATAGACATGGACTATTATCCCATGTATGAAGCGCGTCTCTCGGTAAGACCGTTTCATGTGATAATTTGTGAACAAGCTAGTGTTTTCCTTATATGTGCTAGCGTAATGTTTTGATTGTCAAATGCCGATGTGTGAATGACTTGATAATTAGGATCGGATAGGACATATTGGTTGAAAATTTGGTAGGATATTGAAGTATGTTCCTTTCTTATGCTCCAATCAGATGGTTATGATAAATTGCAGGAGGTCACTGCATTCTTCGGTGTATGACAAAAACATCGATGATCAAATCCGCCCAGTTGTGGTCCCAGATGATGTTATCCAGCCTCAGTCAGAAAAGTATTGGGCTCCAAATCCAAACACAGGAGTCTTTGGACCTGCTGCTGCAGAGCAAAACACGGCTAGAGCCATGGGTCGTGGCTTCTATGTGTCTTCCTCACATGGTGGCACAGAGTCTGTGCTCGAGCAGAAGGCATTTATACGACCTCTTGAGGATCTCGACAAGCCCCAGCACCCTTAATACCATGTGATGATAAAGCTGCCATACCTAATCGATATAATTAATATTGTAGAATGCATGTTGGTGAGCTAGAAGCAGGCTACTTATATATCTTAAGTTTTAGATCATGAGAAGCCTCAGCGTTGTAAATGAGAAGTCTTGGATTGTAATGTTGCTTTGAAGACTGTATTTTCGATATAAATGTGATGTACTGTATTGTTTCAATTCAACGCCGACTTGCTTAGATAAGTATATATGAATTAGCATTTATATATATTGTTGTCATTTAGAGCGTATAATGGTCATCGGAAATTAAATTAAATAAATTAATTTGATAATATCCCAAGGTTGCAAAGTTTGTGTTTTTAGCAAAAAGTAGTGTTCACGAATCGTGAAACAACTCGTGGGTCGCGAGAAAGAAAGGAAAAACTACTGTTTTGTGGGAGCAGCAGGTCGCGCCTCGCGACCTAATGATGCATATATGGGATGAACGTTCCAAGAACACGAAGAACTCTTCCAAGAATCAATGTCAACCCTCAAACCGGACTCAAGACACACGCACAATATACTCCTTCTGCCTGATCAATCAAACAAGAAGGTTGGCCAGGACAACTTTAAAGAGTGGCCCTTGTACCGTGGATAGAGACAAATCACCCACACTGGGTTGCTTGGCCTCTTCCTCACACTCCAATTGAAAGACTCTCTCTCAATCTTTGTGGAATTAACCTGAAAAGATCACTTTGCTTTGCCTCACAAAGTCACCTCTCAGAACAGTAATTGAACAACAATTACTTTGAATGAAAAACTTGTATTGATCAAAACTGAGTTTATGTTACAATGTGCATGCCCTTTATATAGAGAGCTATCAACGGCTAGTTTTAGGAGCCTAACAAACTACACTAACTCCAAGCCTATTATTAAAACACGTGTACAATTAAGGAAATTAAAACAAAATCCTAATTATGCTTCCAGCCTATTCCTGTCTGACAGGGGACCTTCAGCTCCCTTTCTTTGTGTCTTGCTGGGCTTGTTGGGAGGCACTTAAGGGCTTGATGGAAAGGTCCATGTATAGAGATTCCAAAACTACCCTTAGTGTATCTTGGGATGCTCAGGTTGACTCTGTGGAAGGACCTCAAGGTCAGCTGCTCAATGGACGATGGCTGGCAGCTTTAATTGCCCTCTGAATCAACCATTATCAAATGTCAAGCGAACAAGCGACCTTGGAGCTGGTCTTGTTGGCTCCATGAGGCCTCTCCGTGCTAACTCTGGGTTTTGGCTTCTTCTTTCATGTCTAAAGATGCCATCCCTTAGATTATCATGCTCAAACATACACCAAGCTAGGCGTTCTATTGCTCGCAAGGTGGGCTGGCAGGAAGGTGGTCGTCCTGCATTCTGTTGAATAAAATGCTCGTTTCTGTTTTGCTCAAATATTGTTGTGATGTTCTTCATTGTTTCCTCCTGGTTCCTTAGTGTTTGGATACTCTTGTTTAGTCTTGATTGAAGTTGGTCTTCCTCATTTGATGCATCCAAATCAGTAGGTGCAATAGTAGAGGAATTGATCAAGTCAGTATGTGTTGGTTTAGCCATGCATTCTTCTTGGTTTGCCTTGACTTGTGGATTGTCACTATCATGGTCCAATTTTGGATCACCTAACTTGCGGCCCACAAGTTTTGCGGATTCTTCTTTGAAAAGTTAGTTTATCCGTTTGTTAGTTATTTATAATGTAACTTCTAACGGTTAAATATGGTTATATTAACCAGATATATTGGGATGGTTTGGTTCAAAGACGATATTAGTTCGTGAACCAATCTTGTGTCTCATCGAGTAACATGTTGTTTCGTGAAATGGTGTAAGTTATTCTATAAATATAGAAGGCTTGTGTGGTTATTTTCTAGATATGAAAATTTCTGATTTCTTTTCTTCTCGAGCACTTTACATAGAGAACTTGTAATCCTCGATTGTAATTTTTCATATCTTCTTCCATTTAAGTTTTCCTTATATCATTCTAGACTTCGTGTACTAGGAATTTAGTGTAATTCTTTGTATCTCAGAATATATTTCCGGTTTATTCCCAAGCACCGTAGTAGGGAGGAAATGATGTTTTAGGAAAGAGCATCTCGCCTAGAATTAATATCAAGTTCAAACAAAATCTTCTTGTTACTTTTTCGGGTTTGAAGATCGGTTTCTCAGAGTTCTCGGTGGTATACATAAGCATGGTTCTTGATTGTCATATGTAATTTGTTTCCTTCGACAAACTTATAACTTTATTTTATTGTTTATTTAATAAATAAAGTAACATATTTCAACATATACAATATGCTCAAAGTAACATATTTCAACATATACTAGTATATGCTCATACTTTGTTTTAATGATAATATAAAAGTAATTGATCCATTTCTTCATTAAACAAAAATTGTTTAGCTTTAATTATTGTTCGAGTCAAATGAAAACAAAAAAACAAAGAAAGTTAAACTATGAATTTTGTGGTACATGGTACACTGACAGGGGCGGAACTGAAAAATAAACAAGAGACGTAGATAATTTTTTTAAAAAATACAATCAATTGGGTTGAAAAAATTACATTGAACAATAGCTGATTAAGTTAATTACCTTTAAACAATCAATCAAGTATACAACTTTTAAATTTTGTAACTGTTTAATTACAATTATCAATTGCTAAATAGATAATTAGATAATTAAATTAAAAGATTACATTTATTTTAAAGCCCTAATTTTACCTAAGAATTAATAAGAAAACTAAAAGCCCTAAATTATCTTAATAGATAAACATTTAAGTTACAAAAGCCTTCTAGCCAAAAAAAAAAAATTATAAAAGCCCTAATTTTAAAACAAAATAGATAAACTCATAAACAAGATTAAAATCAACAAATAGAAATAGAAATATAAAGCCCTAATTATAGAAAAAAGAAACTCATAAACATACAGTGTACTGGATTTGCTGACTTACTACTGCACCTGTCGAGTGTCGAGTGTCGAGTGTCGATTGTTGATGATGCCTAACTTGTTGTTTCGTGATTCGAAGATGGGAGGAAAGGGAAGGTTATTTTTCTGAACATTGGAAATGGGTGGAGAGGCTACTGTATTTTCTGAATATGGGAAATGGGGGGAGGCTACTATTTTTCTACTATTTTTTCGGCTTTTCTAATTTAATAACTTAACCTTTGCATTCGACCATCCAATTTTTCATTCCCCTTATTAGAAAAATAGTAGCCTCCTCCCATTTTCCATATTCAGAAAATACAGTAGCCTCTCCACCCATTTCCAATGTTCAGAAAAATAACCTTCCCTTCCCTCCCATCTTCGAATCACGAAACAATAAGTTAGGCGTCATCAACAATCGACACTCGGTAGGTGCAGTAGTAAGCTAGCAATTGCTCACCGGCGGCAAATCCAGTACACTGTATATTATGAGTTTCTTTTCTCTTAATTAGGGCTTTATGTTTATATTTCTATTTGTTGATTTTAATCTTGTTTATGAGTTTATCTATTTTATTTAAAAATTAGGGTTTTATATTTTTTTTGGATAAAAGGCTTTTATAACTTAAATGTTTATCTATTAAGATAATTTAGGGCTTTTAGTTTTCTTATTAATTCTTAGGTAAAATTAGGGATTTAAAATAAATGTGATTTTTTAATTTAATTATCTAATTACCTACTAAGCAATTGATAATACAATGGATTTCGTTTTTTTCTTGTAGTCCCGTTAGAAGGAAGGAAAAAGGAAGAGAATTTCTCATGTTTTTTCCTTGAACGCTAGGAATAGAATTAGGGCCCCGACGGGCCAATCTTCCTATCTCTCTCAATTTCTCCGCCGTCTTCTGTTCATTCTTTTCGTCGCCTCAGGTACACTAATTTTCTTCCTCGCTTTCAATTCTTAAATCATTTAACGTTATTTAGATGCATTCTGGTTTTAACTTTTAGGGTTTTTTCAATTGGCGGAGACAATTTGTCATTCGATCAAGAGTATTTCTGGTTGACGATGATTTTCTCTTATGTATTTACTGGTTTTTGTTTTAATTGTTTCGGATCGAAATTGTTAGCATTTGACTAGCTGTGTTTTTATTGTTATATTAATTGAAAATATATCTGAAGCAAATCAGGTTTTTCCCTATTTCCTAGATTTTAGGGTCTTAGGAATTCTGTTATTCAATGGGTGTCGTAAGATCGCCTACACCCTAGGGAAACTTACAAGCTGACAACGAAGACCAAATGACGCTTAATTCGAGGCGTGAGAAATATTGAATAAAAGAAACAATAAAGGAAAGTATAGATTAAAGATAATAATCCTTGATTGAATGTGAGGCGAAAATGTGAAGAGAAAAGAGATGAAATGCAAGATGAATGTAATTGAATTCAAAGGATAAAATATTCACCAGTAGAATTTATTTGATGAATGATTTAGAGATAGGTTTGGCTAAACTCAAAACTCACTAAAACATCCATTTAGCAAATTAAGAGACTTTTAAGGTACCAGTTTATTCCCCAATTACACTAAGCATAAGAGCTTTTGCAAATATAATTCTAATCCAAAAATCATAAAAACAACTAAGGTTTTGAAACACAAAGGCTCGATTTTTTTCATATCATAAATTTTCTACCTTGAAATGAAATAGAAGTGAATTATTTATCGAAAAATAAAGCATGAAAACAAACTCCTTAAAAAACCTAATGGTGCACGATATTGGCTACACAAAACCGATTTGTACTCTCCGCTAATAAGGAACTTCTCTTTTCCATAACCTCTATGATGCATCTAACATCCGTCCATGATGAGATAACTTCTAGTCATAATCTTCACTTCTAAGTAGTTAGAGGCTTTTTTGATCAAGTGGGTTATTATTTGAGAAAGTGGGTGGGTTGCATGTTGTTTCTATGATTCCATGATCTTCAACCAATTCTTTCCATGTTGATCCAATTATGGGCGGTGATATGAAAAACCAACCAGTAATTTGGATTAAAAAGACAATGTATAACAAATTCACCAAATCTGATGCAACCAGAACCTCTGATGAATGTGATTAATAGGCTTCAGTCACCTATGAAATCTGAATTCACCTTTAAGATTCAATGAATGAGATCAATGTTGAAGAGTGCATGTAACCTCTAGAATGCAATTGCAAGGCAATTGAGAGAAATGAATGAAATTGAATATCAGAAATCAAAAACTAAGTTTTTACAAATGAAAATGGCTTCACATATATATAGCCTATGATCCTCAAGAAACAAGAAAGCTAACACCTAATTTTAAGACTAAATAAGGAAGCCTTAAGCCAGCTGTACACATAAGCTATTTAACTTAGTTTCTGTTATATCAGAAACTAAACAGGTCCTTTATTGGACTTATCACATGTGCCTATCAGCTGTATGCTCACGCTTGCACCCTTCATGTTGCGACCATGCATCTTGTAGGCTTGCTCCTTGCTTTAACTTCTCTTTCAAACCATGTGCCTCCATTTACAAACCAGCGTAAGCAAAACACACCCAACTATATTCTAACACCCTGAACTCAAATGACATTATTTTGTTTTTTGATTACATTATTTTGTTTGTTTACTTATTTATTCTCCCTTTTAAATATAATGATTCATGTATTTGCTGCTATTAATTATTGTTGTATTTTTTCATTACGTCAATTGTGTGAAATAATGTTTTACAATGCTTTACATTTTAAATTATTCTAATTTCAAAATAATGTGAATTGTTTAGAGCTGAGTGTTTAAATTGATCTATTTTCAAAAAAAAAAGCTAAGTTAGACTCCTGCGGTCCCATAACCTTATCCAACCGTAAAATAATGATGATGTCATATTCACAAGTTTGTTCCACGAATATACAAAATAGAAGTATGAGTAATAAACGTGTCAACTAATCATCTCATCCAAAATCTACTCTTCTAAAAAGTCCGAATCAGAGCTGACGACATAAAGACAAAACTAATTGTCCATCAAATTCGTTACCCTTACAGTAAGTAACGACAAAACGAAAACATGACGGTGTTTACTAACATTCATCACTGTTAATCAGCCATCCCAAGATGTGGTAGTACGGGGGTAGCTGCAATGTAAGAAAGAAAGAAAGTATTTTTTTTATTTTCAGTTTGGTAGCTCAAATCTTTTCTCTGCCTATATAAGGAAGTGTTTGGTTGAAGGGTTAAAATTCAGATATACATCTTCCATTCTACTCATTTCTAATCTTCTTTTTTACCTATATTTTTCTTTCTCATCAAGCTTCTTATTTGAGATAATTCAATTGGTAATTGTATGGCTGCTAATTCCTGTTGTCGTGGAGTCTTTAGCTTCAGTAAGCGATTGCTGACTCAGATCGTTACTCAATCTGGTTCAACTCACTTCATTTCTGCTGCTGTTCCTCTTTTAAGGTATGATTTATTTATGCCCCTTTTTAAAATTTATTTTCATTCTTTAATTTGTTTTATTGGTCATATAGAATAAAAAACACACAACTAGAATCTAAATACTTCAAGTTAATTACGAGAAATTAAATAAAACTAAAACATCCTAAATGAACTAAGGCTTCGGAAATAAAACTAAACATGATTAAACCAAGGGGAGAAAACTTGTTTAGTTGCGGGTAATTATTGAGGATGAACTAGCGTTGCAAATGAGATTGAATGATGGCTTGATATAAGCCACACAAATGCTGCCCTTATATGATGTTGATGTTTTTGGATAAAACAAGCCATAAATTAAAGTTTTTCCCAATTTGAAATATAGGTGGACCCTGATTTGCAATAATGGGGGAAAACACTTCACCGACAGGTGATAACAGAGACCCAAACAATGATAATGCTGAAAACAAGATGATTGAAACTAGCATTGACGCGATATCTCGTAGGGTTCAAGAGTCCTTATTTATTGAAAATCGACACAAGTTTTGGGAAACACAACCTGTTGGACAATTCAAGGATCTTGGTGATTCGAGTTTGCCTGAAGGCCCGATTGAGCTACCTACCCCATTGTCTGAAGTCAAGCAAGAGCCCTATAACTTGCCTGCGCCTTATGAATGGATTACATGTGATATGGATACCGAGCAAATGTGCAGTGAGGTTTACAATCTTCTGACAAATAATTATGTTGAAGATGATGAGAATATGTTTAGGTTCAATTACTCTAAGGAGTTTCTTCAGTGGGCGCTTCGTCCACCTGGCCATTACAAGTTTTGGCATATTGGTGTGCGGGTAAAGGCCTCGAAAAAGCTGGTTGCCTTTATTACGGGTGTGCCTGCAAGGATATGTGTTCGTGATGAGGTTGTTACCATGGCTGAGGTTAATTTCTTGTGTGTGCATAAGAAGCTCAGGTCAAAGAGGCTTGCACCTGTTATGATTAAGGAGGTGACTAGAAGGGTTCATCTGGAAAATATATGGCAGGCTGCTTATACTGCTGGTGTTGTCATTCCAACTCCTATAACAAGCTGTCAATATTGGCATAGGTCTCTTAATCCTAAGAAGTTGATTGATGTTGGATTTTCAAGGCTTGGCCCGAGAATGACTATGAGTCGTACTATTAAGCTCTATAAGTTACCAGATTCTACGGTTACACCAGGTTTTAGGAAGATGGAACTGCGTGATGTTCCAGCAGTTACTCGACTTCTGAGGGGTTATTTAAAGCAGTTTGTTGTGGCACCCGAGTTTGATGAAAATGATGTTGAGCATTGGCTTCTTCCTAAAGAGAACGTAGTTGATGGCTATGTTGTGGAAAGTCCTCTGACCCATGAGATCACAGATTTTGTCAGCTTTTACACCCTCCCTTCTACTATCCTTGGTAATGCAAATTACTCTACTCTGAAGGCTGCCTATTCTTACTACAATGTGGCTACAAAAACCTCATTGATTCAGTTGATGAATGATGCTCTCATCATAGCAAAGACCAAGGACTACGATGTTTTTAACGCCCTGGACGTCATGGAGAATGAGACATTCCTCAAGGAACTCAAATTCGGGCCTGGAGATGGAAAGCTTCATTATTATCTTTTCAACTATCGCTTAAGTAATCCCATGAAGCCTTCAGAACTGGGACTTGTACTCTTGTAATTTGAGTTTCTTAACATTATTGGAATTGCATTTCACCATATCCATGTAAGGCCTTGTATTACGGAATTGCATTTTGGATTCTATTTTCCAAATTTTGTTCTCTAATAGAAATTGCGTTGACTTACTGTTGCAGTTAATAGGTATCAGTTATGTATGCCTTCATTTGCTTAAACTTGATTTGCACTTTGGTTGCTGCTCAGTGACAGGATTTTCTTTTGTTTGATTGTCATTTTTTAATTTTTTTTTATTTTTTTTAATTTTTTTTTTTTGTAATATTTTATGTTTATCATTGACATTGTCATCTATAACAGCGTAGAATGAGTGCAAATTTCTTCAGTACTTTGTTCAGCGTTTTGCGGAAATATTTTTGACAATGGATGTTATGGGTGCATCTAGGATTTGCTAACCAGGTGTTTCTGTTGGATGAATTTTGTTCTTGTTTCTTTGTACTTGCAGAACAAGAGGGGACTAGTAAACCTTCCATTTGCAGAAAACAGGACAAATCTATAGTTTTTTGTTCAAATTATGTGTTCCTTTCAAATTTACTTTATTTTGTGTAGTAAAGAAAACCGGTTGAGTTGTTTTGCTGATGTTTGTCAAACGTACTTTTACTTCTTCCGTTTTATTATACTTGTTACTGATAATGTCATTTTTTAAAAATATTTTCCAATATATATATATATATATATATATATATATATATATATATATATATATATATATATATATATATATATATATATATATATATATATATATATATATATATATATATATATATATATATATATCAAGTATCTTGTAATTTAATTTGAGGAATCAAACAAATGAATAAAGAAGTTATTAGGTCATATGGTGAATTCATATATATCATTGGTGAAGAGAGTTTCTTCCAAGAGATATGAATGAATATTAACGATTTTGAGTGAGTTTGTGTGCGTATCAAAAGTACGGAAAATGAATTAATGAAAAGCTTATTAGTCATGATTGGAATAAATGAAATAATTACAAAGGCTTATGGTAGTAACAAAAGTATCTGATAAGTATTGAATCATTGATATCTGAATAAGAATTTTGATAGATGAATGTTTTTAGGGAGAAATAGTTGAATATACTTACAATGTTTAACGGTGCACCGATCATTTTGTTGAGGACAAAAAGATATACAAATATGAAATTTTACGAAGTGAGCAACTCAAAACAAAGGAATCTAGGATGCAACTATTGTAGGGTGAGAAAATCATTTTGGATGATGATTATTTACCATGTTATGAAATTGAGGACTTCAACTTGATTTAAGAGTTCATTTGCACAAAAATTAACCAATGATCATTTCAAAGAAAATCTTTTTCAGTTTTTGAATCTACAATTGCCTTTTTGAGAAATTTTACCCTTGGTGCTAGAAATTAAGTTAGAGTAAAGATTTGATTAACTCTTACTCAAATCCTTGAAACTAGAAATCAAGTAGTTGTAGAATTTTCAAGATAATGCATGGCAGATAATCTTTGTTGAGTATTTAGAGCATGTAGTACAATATCTAAAGGCTTAAAATATAACTAAGCAAAAACGTAACAATGAGAACGAATTAGAGCTTGCTCGACCACATACTCGTCCGAGCATGATAGCGCTCGTTTGAACACTTCAGTGAAGCATTGTCAGTTTGTTTTCTGAGCTTCTGTTTGATGGTCTGGGCATATGCTCGTTCGAGCACCTTAGAACAGTGCATCTGTTTGTGGATCAAAATTTTGTTTCATGGAGTGTTGTGTTGTTATGAACTAATGTTTTACTTGATATAATTAGTAAATGGATTTGCATGAATCATCGCTACGCTACTCTATAAATAAGAGTTGGTGCATGAAATCATTTACACTTTTGATCACATCTTGAACATCAAATTCTAAGTTCATCTTTCTCTCAATCTCTTTTTTTTTTGAAAAGAATTTTTTTCAATCTCTTGAAACATAAAAGAGAGTTATAAACTCTTTTATTGTTCAATCAGTTTGTACTAATCGGTTGGAGTGAGTGATTGTATCTCATTGTGAGTTTCCATTCTCTTAACCCAAGTACCTTTATGGAGGAAATATCACAATAGAAAAGCTTGTAGTCGTCTTCAATCTATATCAAGATTTATGAGTGACGTTTATCGTTGCAAACATATTTTCTCTACGGTGTTGTTCGATTCGTGGTTCATTCAAGCAAGGAGTCCATTGCCATACACAAAGGAGACACTACAAACATCATCTTGTATTTGTAGTTTCATTTTCGCGTTATTATTTGCAATAATATTTAGAATAAGCGATGATTTTCCTTTTGTTATTTTGATTTTGAATGACATTTAATTATTGTTTTCTCTAAAGCTATATAGTTTGTTTAAAACAAAAGCTTTCTTTTTTAAGTTTCGAGGACAAAACTTCTTAAAATCGGAAAGAGTGAAAGAGACATAACTTTAAACAACTTGATTTTTATTTTAAACTTAGTTTAATAAATCTCATTTAATAAATTATTTTATTCTACTCTTTATTTTGTTAAAAGAACAATAATTGTTTTACGTGATAATAAAAATTTCAATACATTAATATTTAATAACAAATTTCAAGTTAGATTGAATAACCAGCTAAGAGTAGTACTTTAGCAACTAATAAGGTTATATCATAATAATAATAATAATAATAATAATAATAATAATAATAATAATAATAATAATAATAATAATAATAATAATAATAATAATAATAATAAATTATAAGAAACTACCCTATCTATAGGTCTATTGGCAAAAAACTACCTTAAGTATTCTTTTTTTTATTTGCAAAAAACTACATGTAATATATTTCTCTGCAAATGAATACCACTTAATAGAAAACGTGAATTGACTGTTAAGTTTGAGGGTTTAACCAATTTGAGAGGTTAAGTTGTCTATGTGGCAGTATCCCATTTGTCCTCGTATTTTTAAATAATTAAAAATTAAAACACATAAATTAACAAAAAAATAAAAGATATTTGACGTTATTTTTACCCCCATCTTAACGATATTTTTTCAAAAAACAAATGTTGTGATTATCCTTATAGGGTAACTCTTTCGAAAATTCGGTCGAAAGAGTGTAGATTTGTACAAAGGTCAGGCTGAATGATAGTTTTGCATAATCTAGAAGAGACACTAATTTACCTAAGCTATACCCTATATAATTGAGTGGTACCACTTTGAAACTTTTTCTAACACTCTAAGCTTTCTAGAGGTACATTGCAAGCCTTTATATCCCTCCAGAAATGAGATATTCATCCCCATCTTCATACCTCTTCATCTCAACAGTTCAGCTAAATGCCTTAATAAAATTAGTAAAAGAATAATTTGCGATTTGTTGCTTTTAAATTCCGCACTGGTGCTAATTACGACCTATATGTTTATTTTTTAAGGTTGTAATTCGCACTAGTGCGGAATTTTAAAGCTCCGATTCATAAATTATTCTTAGTAAAATTTGATGTTGCAACTAAACCAATAAGTAAAATTTACGATGTTGAATTTCATCAGATTTGAGAAACATATATTTAACATTTCCATTTTTTTAGAGTACATACGAGGATATAATTAAGAAAAACTACTATTTTTATTTAGTGCTTTTAATTTTTACGAAAAAATAGTCGTCCTACAATCCTCAAATTGTTCCACTGAAATCCCTTCTTTTGAACCCAAATTATAACACCCTTGAATTTTCAACCCCTTAAAGAAACCAAAACCGTAAGGGACGGGAGGAAATTTGGGTGTTACATAAAAGAAAAGGAAAAGAATTTGGATAAATTTTAAATATTAACTTTAAAAAGGTGAGTGGAAATTTCGACAACATCTCTTCTAAAAATCGAACATGTGGTAGAGCACTTAACAAAATAAAACCATTAAACTAATCTAAGGCATCATTGCCTTTAAAATCTCACACCACGGTGGAATGCTTCGTCGCCGGCTTATCAAATCAACATGCCAAGCATGGATCGTGGTTCCAGTGTCGACGTTTGTGTTTTAAAATGACTTAACTCCTTAAAACCATACAGAGTTATAAACTACGCAGCAGAAATAAAATTATACAAGGGAGGACACAAGGCATCATAACAAAACATATACAACTAAAGTTTACAAAAGATAACAAGAGCTACAAAATCGAAAGATAACGGTATGACACAGGTTATGCTTCGCCATCATCACTCTCCCCCAATGCAATGCAATACAAAAGAAGGTACAATACCTGCTACCCCTGTCTATGATCCTCCTGCTGCTCGACATTAGACCAAAGGCTAACTACAAACACGTACACGTCTATTACTAGCATCAAATATAACAAGGCTAACTACTAGATAACAATATATTATAAAACAACATAAGATGATTTCATAAGACGCAAGCACAGATAGTAACCGTTTATCGGACACTTATACTTCTTAATTTCATTACGTTCTTTCCAACCCGAACCATGTGTTTTTTTTAAAAAAAAAATTTTCTAAATAATTTTTTTTATTATTATTATTTTTTTTAAATTATTTTAATTATTTTAATTATTTTAATTATTTTTATTATTGTTACTTTTTTAAAAAAAATTTTTAAATTTTTTTTATTTTTATTATTATTATTATTATTATTTTATTATTATTATTATTATTATTATTATTATTATTATTATTATTATTATTATTATTATTATTATTATTATTATTTTGGTAAAATGCAGGTCTTCACGCTCCTCTTTTCAAACATAAACTCTTGCAAAACACGTATAGTATCAACTCGACCAAGACATTAACAGAATACCTAACATATGACCTTATAGAGCTTGTCTATCTTAAGGTAAGTATGATCATAGTCTGTAATACCCTTGAGGTAACTTAACTTAGGCACACTTCTCACTAGCATAAATTATTCGATCAATAAGTAGATGTTCTATCAATGAGTAAATATTCTATCAAAGAGTAAACGTTCTATCAATGTGTAAGCTTTCTATCAAAGAATGAACCTTCTATCATTAAATAACTTTCGATCAATGAATAAACTTTCTATCACTAAATAACTTTCCATTAGTGGATCTTTCTCTACTTCCTGGCATAGTGACACGGCCAAGGGCGTTATCGGCCATCCGGCGCCCATGGCAAAGTATAAGCTCATGCCCCCTCCAGCTGACCCTCTCGGGTCCTACCTTCGGGAAAAACTAATACACTGGGGTACTAAACCAGTGAAGAGGCCACCATATTGGGGTTTGCAAGGCTTGCATGGTAACACCTCGGTCAAGGGGCGGTATCGGCCATCTGGCGCCCAGTGACCCAAGCATGCTCATACCCCCCTTACGGTGGTCCCGTCAAACCTCACCTAGGGGACTACTAAATCAACCGGACATAATCTAGTTGAGTCACGCTAGCTAATCATAATCTAATACTTTATCAGATGGGAATAACTTCCACTTTCGACTATTAATGAGCGCCCTGGGATAGTAGCATGCTAAAACCTACTGAGCCACTCAACAAAATATAAAATTCACCTCTAAAGGAGTCATTCTAACTCCAAGTAAGGCATAATCCAATTCTTAGATAAATAAGGGAGTGGGCCCCGCCTCCTATTAACACTCTCATTCTCTATAGCTATTCTAAGCGCAAGGATTTTATAATCGATAGCTCTTCATATAAAGTGTACTCACTAGTATCTCATAGTTTCAATGCAATGTATATTATCACAATAAACAATAATGTCTTAAAGCAAATTGCATATAAGGGTTAGTTACTGTGTATACATACCTGTTAGCGTCACTACACAATCAAAAGTCACAAAATCACCCAACTAAGGCTCTACTTTCCTCTTACGAAATGGGCACCTATATAAGTTATGAGTAGAACTAATAAGTTCCCTTAACTACTTTGCCATACCAAACTAAATGCCCAAGTAACCACTATCACCCATTCAACATGAGTTTTCGATTACTCTAACACACACACAACTCATTCAATACAAGTCAAAAATCATTAACTCAACACAACATAAGTCTTCCCATCAATTTAAGAGAAAAAGGGATCGTGCGAATCATTCCTTTACATTAACCAATTTGAGTTATATCGATCCACGTTACTTTAAGATAACATATCAATTCACACTTAAATCTTGCGATGTTAATGTAGTGCTAATATGACGACAATGACGAATCTTAATTTTATCACATCGCAATATCATCTATTATATTCATCAAGGTTAGGAAGAACTATAATCAAGACATCATAACAAGTAACTTTAATAATTCTAAACAAGTTGACACTATGTTCATAGCCTTACTAACATTATGCATTATGACTTCAATAACAACCTAATAAGGGTACTTGTAATTCGCAACAATCAAACCACAACAATTAGCAACTATTATTCCCAATTTAACAATCAAAATCACTTCCATAATCAGCTACAATCATCACCGTTACTAATTATCACAACAACAATCAATCGACTAAGTTTCAAAACAACTTTTAAGGTTATTTAATCAATCATTGCACCACCCAAAATATAGCATAAAACACACATCATTAGTGATTTCATTTCTAAATTCAAACCCTAGTCATTTCGTTTTTAAAGATAACATATTTAATTAGTACCCATACTAAGATTCAAAGAAACTAATATAAAACCAACACATCACCCATAATTTCAAATCACACTTCAAACTCTAAATCATAAATATGTTCAATTCATCAATCAAATTCTTACCCCCAAAAAGATTCAATTAAATTAACACAAAACCAACATCAAACTCAATACACTTAATAAAACTCCAATTAAAACTAGAAAATTAAATAGAGAAAATAGAAGAGATGGCTTACAATGTTAAAACTAGCAAAAATGGTGAAGAGGGTAACTGTAGTGGTGGATGGAGTCACAGCTCAAGGCTGCTACTGTCACAGCTGCTAGTTGCTGGCCGCAGGGAGTGAAGCGGTTGCTGGTGGTGGAAGGGTGGACGGCTGTTCACTGTGGTGTGGCTGCCAGTTGGGAAAAACGCAGCGCAGCTGCTGTGGTGAGGGTCGAGATCCAAGGCCCGAAATTGGGGAATCTTGCAGGAGGTGCCGTGCAACTGGCTGACAGTCACAAGGGGCGGCACACAGCCAGCCCTGGTGGCATAATAGAGGGAGAAGGGTAGAAAGGAGGGAAAGAAGGAAAGAAGAAGGAAAGGGAAGGAAGGCGTGATTCTTTGTGAGTGAGGAAAGGAGTACTCACAACCCTAACCTATCCTTTTATATTATTTATACACTTACTTATTTATTTATTTACCTAGGTTCATTTTCTTGCGAGCCTGAAATAAAAAAAACTCACTTTCGTGTGCTCACACATTTTAAATAAAATAATTATTTTGATTCGAACCTCTTTATTTAGAAATCGTAATTGTATTTTTTAATATAAATATATGTTAATATTTAAATTCGTATATGAAAAGAGTTTATTAAAACTACTTTTAAATTAATTTAACATAATTATAAAATCCCCAAAAGTTATTAAAAATTATTAATAACGTCAGAAAATCTCAGGGTGTTACACAGATGTACTCACATTTCCCTCCTTTCTTGGATCTGAACAGCAGGCAGTGGTACGATTTCCGCCAATTTGTTGCTGCTGCGGGTTGCTATCGAGAATACATAAATCTTTTTCAACTTTTTAATATCAACTTTTATTTAATTGAAGAATCCATAAATTTTTTTGAGAGTTATATTTACAAGTATGAGTTGATGTGATTCATGAAAATGAAAATTCCAATAAGGGTTTTTCTTTTGAAATCAATCTAAGTATGAGTTGATTTTTTGATGAGAAAATTGTTGTAGAGATCTGTATCATGTTTGACATGGCGCAGGTTTCTTACACATTCAAGACCATATACTTGGGAGTAGTATTCATCAACAATAGCGTGTGCAAGCAAATAAGTGGCTGTGTCACACGTGCACAGTATGCCTGAATAGTGCAGTGCGTTCATCATAGAAGCACTTGTGAGTTTGTGTGTGAAGCTGGTCAGCAGCTGTGCAAAGCTGATCAGGTTTTATTCATGTATCAGTAGCAACCTGATGTGCAACAGAAATATCAGCAACATATTAGAAGGGGTGCAAGAAACGCGTCATTACAGTAGAGAAGAATGAGTGCACAAATTAGTACAGCAACAGCAGAACATTTGGGAAAGCCACAGAATCAGAAGTCAGAAGTAACAGTCTGCCAACCCACCTTGCACGACACCTGGAGAACAAATCTGTGCACTAATGACCAGGAAAACTCAAGGAATAGCATCTTGGTACATGGACCAAGCAGTCAAGCCCCAAGGGTAGCCATAATGATCCACACAGAGTCCATAGGATCAGCAGCAAGGTCCCATGTCAGACAGATCAGTGACCAAGTCATAGTGTAGTGTTCCCATGTGTTGTTCTTAATTTCTGATTTTAATAAGTTGCGTGGCACGTGTTTTTTTAATAAGGCTTAGGAAGTTTGTTAGGCCAAATATAGCCGTTATTCTTGCATACAAAGCCCTATATAAAGGGATGATCTCATTGTAAAATAAAATTCAGAATTCAGATTTTAGTTTGATGAATAATAAAGTTTCTATGGGAGAATGCTTGGCATTTCCTTTTCTATCTTCTTTTTTTTGTGAG
This sequence comes from Amaranthus tricolor, assembly GCF_026212465.1. Lineage (NCBI taxonomy): Eukaryota > Viridiplantae > Streptophyta > Magnoliopsida > Caryophyllales > Amaranthaceae > Amaranthus > Amaranthus tricolor. The sequence continues at coordinate 29,587,519 of NC_080047.1, forward strand.
TGAAGCAAAGGGAGAATATAGCAAGATTCAACAAAGATCAAGGTGAGTGAAGCAAAGGGAGAATATAGCAAGATTCAACAAAGATCAAGGTGAGTGAAGCAAAGGGAGAATATAGCAAGATTCAACAAAGATCAAGGTGAGTGAAGCTTTGATTGAAGTTGAAGGGCAAGGGTTGAAAAGGTGAGTGAAGCCTTCAAAATTCATGTCCAAGATCAAAGAAATCTGATCATATCTTTTTCAATTTCAGTAATTTATAAAGGGTCCAATTTAATTCCGCAAAAAATCCAATTTGGCCTCATCATCGGGTCCAAATTCAATGCAAGATCAACAATAATAAAGGAGGGGTTTTAATGGTGGTGGTAGTGGTGTTGGAGTGGGAGAATGGTGGTGATCGGGTAAGGTTAGAGAGAGGTTGGGGAAGAAGTGTTTAATCGGGGAAAATTGGGTAAATTAGGTTAGATTAATTAAATTAATTGAAAGTCAAAGGTCATTAACCTTGGTAAACAGTCATTTAGTAGGTCCGGCAAAATGGTTGTATCGCTGTCGTGTTTGAAGACTATTGTTTGTAAAAAAAAAAACTTTGCGGCTGTTTATTTGAAAATGATTAAATTTCAAGGCAGTAGTTAATAATTGATCCTAGCATGTATAATACTTACTAAATGTAGCTCCAATTTACATAGAATCATATTCTAAATTAGGTAATATTATAATGTAATCAACTATGATCCACTAAAATAATTTTATTTGTCAAAGCTCTTGAAAGATGACATTTGTCATTTTCTAATATTTTTATTAGTATGTATGATTTGTCAAAGCTCTTGAAAGATGACATTTGTCATTTTCCAATATTTTTATTAATATGTATAATACTTTACTAAATTTAGCTCCAATTTAGATAAAATCATATTTTAAATTAGGTAATATTGTAATGTAATCAACTATCATTTACTAAAATAATTTTATTTGTCAAAACTCTTGAAAGATGACGTTTGTCATTTTTAATCTTTTTATTAACATGTATAATTTGTCAAAACTCTTGAAAGATGACATTTGTCATTTCCAATATTTTTATAATATGTATAATTCATTCATTTAAACATGTTAAAATTTAAGTAGGTTTATATAATTGCTATAAGAAATTATATAAATACTTTATTAAATTTAGCTCCAATTTATATAAAATCATATTCTAAATTAGGTAATATTACAATGTAATTAACTATATCATCCACTAATAAAATTTCATTTGTCAAAACTCTTGAAAGATGACATTTGTCATTTCCAATATTTTTATTAATATTTATAATTTATTCATTTAAACATATTAAAATTTAAGTAGGTGTATATAACTGCTATAAGAAATTATTTAAATACTTTATTAAATTTAGCTCCAATTTATATAAAATCATATTCTAAATTAGGTAATATTGCAATGTAATCAACTATATCATCCACTAATAAAATTCCATTTGACAAAACTTTTGAAAGATGATATTTGTCATTTTCAATATTTTTATTAATATGTATAATCCATTCATTTAAACATATTAAAATTTAAGTAGGTGTATATAATTGTTATAAGAAATTATATAAATACTTTATTAAATTTAGCTCCAATTTATACAAATTCATATTCTAAATTAGGTAATATTGCAATGTAATCAACTATCATCCACTAATAAAATTGCATTTGTCAAAACTCTTGAAAAATGACAGATTTATCATTTTTCAACATTTTTATTAGTATGTATGATGATACGTTGATATGATAATTTAGCTCTAAGTTATATAATCATATTCTAGATTAGGTAATATTTTGATATGATCAACTATCATCCAAAATAACGTAATCAATTACTAATGTGTTTTTTTTAAATCATTTATCGAATACATCACTATTTCATTTAATTAAACATATTAATATTTATCACTATTTCATTTAATTAAACATATTAATATTTAGTTAGGTGTATATAATTGTTATAATATTTTACATAAAACGTTACTAAATTTTAGCTCCAATTTATATATAATCATCTTCTAAATTAGGTAATCTTGTAATGTAATTAATTATCATATACTAAAATAATTTCTTCTGTCAAAAGCTCTTGAAAAATGACATTGACAATTGTAATTTTCCAACATTTTTATAAGTATGTAAGATGATATGATAATTTAGCTCCAATTTATATATATTCATATTCTAAATTATATAGTATTGTAATGTAATCAACTATCATCCACTAAAATAATTACATTTGGCAAAGCTCTTGAAAGATGACATTTGTCATTTTTCAACATTTTTTTTACTTCTTCCGTTTGTTTTTGTTTGTCCACTTTAAAAAACAAAAATTTTAATTAAATTTATGAATTATATATTGAAGATAAAATATATATTCATGTGAGATCTAGTTATATTTGTCTTGATGTAAAGTTTTTTAATGTATAATTGTTATAATTTATGATGCATACTTAGAGATATTAAAGCTTAAAATTTGCTAAAAATACGTGTAAAAAATAGAGTGGACAAACAAAAAGGAACGAAAGGAGTAATATGTATGTGTATGATGATTTAATCATCCTTAGAAAAGTACATAATCAACAAAGTCACTATAAATCTAATCCAATTGCATAATTAGAGTTAATACCGAAATCCTGGCATACAAACTATTCAGTTGATGAATATATGGAAGAAACGGAATCAAACAAATAAGTAAAACTCATAATTAAGACATAATTAAGCAATTGATAAAAAATAATACTTGAAATAATGAAATCGAAATGGAGATAATGAAATCAATGGCAATGGAATGAATTATGAAAATTTTTGTTCAGAAAAATCAAGAATTTAACAAAGAGAGTGTTTCGATTTAAACATTTTATCTTTAATTTAGATTATAAAATATATAATAATGGATCACTTAATAGCTAATACCATATAGAAATGTCAATCTTTTGAACATAGTGCCAAATATCGAAAAGGGGTGAAATAAATTGTTCATAAATGTAGACCGCTAGCTAAATAGAAGGGTGGTAAATAAATTTTGCTAACATAATGCTTATATTGGATATTAATATTTATGGAGCAAATAAATAAAAGTTAAACTAAAAAATAAGATTTTTAAAATAAAAAATAATAAAATTTTATTATTGTCAAAGGTAAAAAATAATTGTAAAGTAATGGAGAAGACAAAAATAAAAGTATTAGCTCCCTCATTTTGAGGTAAATATTTACCCTAGTGGGATGAAGGGAAATAATTTCCTCCTTCCACTAAAATAAAGTTGATCACATTCGTTTTCCTTTATCTTTCTTGTGTCATTATATTCATTATCATTCATCCACAATCAAATTTATGATGAAATTTATGATGCAGGCCGACAAGTAAAAGCAGGAAGAACTTCTTTGGAGTATCAAATTTTGAGTGGGAAAACTGTTCGTAGTTCCTATGAGCGGAATACTATGAGTGGGTTACACTTGGTATGATAATGATAATGATAATGATGATATTCATCCACCATCAAAATCACTTCTACTTACTTTTATTTGTATAGTGTTACTTTTATTTTCTCTTAAATATTTATCCTAATACATACATGCTAGTGTAATCCATCTTTTTTAATTTATATATCAGTTTCTATTTCGTATTATTATACAACTTATTTAGTATCATTTCTTTATTCGAAATTATTTTACTAATTTTTTTTAATTTTATCTATATTTTTTTAAACTCTTTTTAATATCATCGTTTTCTTCATTTAATATCACAATTACTCTTTTAAAATTAACCCGTATCTCCTTGATGCGATGAGAGTAGTAGAGTCCTAGAGGAACCGAGGGATTAATACATGTAAGTCTTCTTGTACTACATCTACTAGACTAACCTATATACACCAAAGGTGAACTGAAGAAATAACGCAGTAACTAAAATGTTTTCGCTACTAATGAGTTCAATTAGATAGTGTTCTTGTGAGACGGTCTTAGTTGTGCAACTGGCCTAGACTTAATAAATTTTTTTAAATATTCTGATATATTAATTTTAAGATTTAAAAGGAAAATTCCAAAACTTAAAAATCCAATTTTAAGGCTTAGAAGGTCAATTTCAAAGTTTTTAATATCAACTTTAATGTGTAAGTCATCTTATTTTAAAGTTGAAATGAAAAATTTAATGTCCTACAATTGGTCTTTTAAATCTTAAAATTGGTTTCTTAAGTATTGAAATTGACCTTTTAAGTCTTAAAACTATCAAATTCCATGACTTAAAATGTCAATTTCAAATCCTTGAAATTGGTCTTTTAAGTCTTTAAATTGGTCTCTTGAAATTGACATTTTAATTTGTGAAATTGGTAAAAAAAAATATATACAATTGGGCCGGTCTAATAAGATGCGTCTCACAAGTGAGGCGGTCTCACGTAAGTTTTTGTGAATTAGATATCAAATGCAAAATTTCTTAATGTTCATTTGGTTGTTGGTATTAAACGATGGTATTGAGAATGATTTGTAGTGTAAATTTTCATGTAACATAACATGCTATTCCCATGGTAAAGAAACTCTAATCGTAAAAAGGTTTTTGTTCACAATTTTTTATTACCACCTAATATTACATTTTCATATGTTAATACATTTTAATAAATTTTGTAAAGAAAATGAGATGATTGAAGAACAAGTATGGTCATTTAACTTGTCAAGAGATTTTTAACTACAAAAATTACATTATTTTTTATTATCATTCGCACCATTTAATATCTACTACCAAACAAGTTGTTTCTAGTTGTTTGGAATATGAAAAGACGTTTATGGCACTCTTTGTCCAACTATCTTTAAAAAAAATTTGTTCATACTTAATTAATTATTTCTAAATTAAAATTTTCTTCACAAACTTATTCTAATAAATATATTTGGATTAAGTAATGTTACACGGTGTATATGTAAAATATTTATCACAAGTAATTATGGTACAAAATCGTCTGGAAAGATTAAGTTAGTGCTAATCTGGGATGAATTATTAAAAATAGTTAATAATCTGGCAACATTTATCTGAGAGGATTGAAAAGGCATTGGACGTATATTGTAATATTAGTGCATGGAAAAGTCACATACGGTTGGAAGACACTTGTCAACAATAGAAAAACATTATAGGCTAGTGGGATATGTGTTAATAGGAGAAACAAAGAATGTCATGAAAAATGACGGAAAAATCGCCAAAGTAAAGAAGAACTTGATACATCCAAGACAACTACAGTGACATGCAAGGGAATTTTGGTGATTGATGAAATAACAGAAGAATGTTTTACATGCACAATCATAGGTTATAAATACTCATCAAGGAGCACATAAATGAGGTAATTGATTTCTACTATTAGGAAGGTAACACAAAGAACTCAAAGTAATTTATTGCTAAGGAATTAATATCACTGATTTTCGAGGACCCATATTGATTTTCAGAGGAATATTAATAGCATAATCACAAATCTAAAAGTAATTACAATTGTTCTGATCAATCTTCAAAAGAACATTTGTCTAATATTAAATACAAAGACCTTACGTCTAAATAAGTCCTAAGTAGTAATTCACCTTGTAGCCACAGTGCTCTTGGAAGGACCTATTAGGCAACTTGTATTAAACTGATACTGACTTGTGTGTCGGAGTGGGTCCTTCAAAAAACATTTCAAGCCATGCTAACCCCTTGTTGCATTTTACAGGAACAACCATCTTCTCAAACGATCTTACTGCATAACTTGGCAAGATAGCAAAAACAGGCATCCACCAGCACCTAATCTTTGATTAATCACAAATCAGAAAATTAGATTTGTAATTAATTGTCCTACAAAAGCATACAGGAACACATGGTTAATAGTTTTATATAGTAGTTACGCATTGCATTAAATATAAGTAAAAATATGCATACATTTAATTTGAGGAAAAAGTTTTACTTTGTCGAAAATGGCATCCTAGATATTTATCGGTCACCATGAGTTTGATAAAATCTTATATTTGGAAATTTCATGTGGTGTTTCCAACTTTTTGGCTTTTTAATATGGTGGACAAACGTTTTTTTAATCCGTGTGATAATGTTAAACTTTTAACTTTTTCACTTGAATGACAAAAATTTTAAATTTTTGTAAATTTATGTAATAATTATCCATCATAACGGCTATTTTTATATAAAAACAAACGCTTTGATAACCTTTAAGGGGCATTATTTTGAAAATCAATTCGATATAAGTACTAAAATTAACAAAGAATTTTAACATTTAATTTGTTTATTACATAGAAAAATTGAAAGTTCGTAGTAACCATGCGAATTAAAAAAAGTTCGTTTATATTACCACGTGAAAAAACAAAAAATTTGGGATCATCACTTGGAATTTCCTATATTTATTTTTATGTTTCATTTGTTTTGTCACATTTTAACATGAATGGTGTCTCACTTATATACCATGCAAAAAATGTAATTTTTTAATTAAATTGTACTAATAACTATATGGTTTAGAGAACTTAGGCACTAGTCTATATGGTTTGTTTCTATGAGGTTTCTTTCCTACTATTGCACATGAAGAGTGGGTTTGTACAATTCTGTCTAGAAAGTGGGTATTCTCTCAATACTGATGCACAATATAATTGGTTTGAAATCCTTGGTCATTGATGTACTTTGTCTTGGTTTTGATTTGAATGGAAATTTTATTTTTTTTCTCTTAAAAAAAAAAAAAACTAAATTATTTTAGTTCATATTTTGTAGCAAGTAGCAACTTGAGTGAAAAGAAAAGTAATTAAATAATTAATAGTATGGCCTATAAAAATAAATAAGCAGAATGAAATTGTGAAAGTAGTTGCATTACCTCGAGAACCTCAACGTAGAAGTTGAATATAAAAGGCTAAGCCATTGAGCTACACATATTACAGCCTTACAGGTAAAGAAGACATAGCAGTAAGTTGTAATTAATAATACTCATAAATACACACAGTCACACACCAAGTGAACCAAACAAACAAATTTAATTCATGGGTGATGATATTTATCGCGACTATATAAAAAATAACAAATTCTATTTCTTGATAATAATTTTAACTTTTAATAGAATTTAATCTAAAAATCGAAAAATAATTAATATTTTATATAATGATTTTAATTTTCAAAAAAAAATAAATGATAAAAAAAATATAATTAAATACTTATGTTTCTAAAGCATAAATAATATTAAATTATATAAATTTAATATAAAATTCTTTCTTATACATAGCCCATTAGAGTTATATATCATTTTTCTTAACTTATTACAGGTAAAATCGAAGAATACGCCATTGACTTGGAAACACGAATAAAGTCAAAGAGAAAGTATAAATGTGAGTAGTAAATACAATCTTCTCACCAACTTTCTACCCTTTTTAATTTGTTATCTCGCCATTGAACAGAAGGCTATGAGTTTATTTATATGGCATGAGGTAGTCAGCTTAATTCACTTCCAAGAGTATTGTCTAAATCTAAAGAAAATTGGTAATTAAACAATGAAGAATTTAGTAGTGTTATTGATGGTTATTATGAGTAGATGTGTAGCCCAAGACCAAGATTATCCACCGTCGAATGTGAGAAAGAAAGAGTTGGTTCCTGCTATGTTTGTGTTTGGAGACTCTTTGATTGACAATGGAAACAATAATGATCTTCCTTCTTTTGCGAAGGCTAATTATTTTCCATATGGTATCGACTTTAATGCTGGTCCTACTGGCCGTTTCTCTAATGCCTACACCATTGTTGATAAAATTGGTATTAACCCTACTTTTCTTTACTTTCTTCCCTTCATATTTTTTTACTTTTTTTTTCATGCATTTTTCTATTACTTCCTCATATTCACTATATCTGTCTTATTTTTATCAACGGCGTCCAGCAAAAATTAATAAGTAATTTAAAAATTATAATATATTTTTCAAATAATTTTATATCTTTAAATATTTAATATATACTAACTAATTTAATATTGATCAAGCCACTAATTATTCAGAGCCCTATATACTCGAGCATGTTGAACATGCTTAGTATTCTCCCATGGTTTCATTTTAAATCAAGTCATTACAAGTAACTCATTTCTATTTTGGGTACTTTTTTTTAACATAGTTGGACTCTCTTTCCTACGATCCCATTTAACTAGTGACTATGAATTAGATTTTTCTCTCTTACACATATGTTAAACCCCGCTATAAATTAGACTCTCTCTTCGACACATATGGTTCTATTTGATTACCTAAAAATTGGTAAAAAATCAAATGAAACACATGTGATGAATAGGAGGGAGTTTCATATATACATTTCATGCAATAAGTCATCAATTACTCTATTTAATTACAGTTTTTTATTTTTATTTTTAAAATCAGTAATATCCTTGAATCTTCAACTGAATTAGATAAGTTTGCTTTTATTTTTATTTTTTTTACTTTAATAATAATAAATTTATATTATTATGCATTCACAAGAAAACCAGCTAGCTAATCAGTAATTATATCAAACACTCATTCCGTTCTCTAATATTTTTCGTATTTGAAAGATTTCATCTTAAAAGGAGAGAATTTGATAAATGTTTTTGACACATATTTAAAAGATAAAATATGTTCATATAATTAATGTATACTTTTTAATACATATTTTTAATAACTTTTATTATGTGAATTTTGAAATATTGAGATTACTTTAAAAATTGTGAAAAATTAAATAAGAAAAAAAACAGAGCTCAGTACAATTCATAAACCAAAATTCTAGTTAATGGGTAGGGTAATTCTTCATGATTTGTTTTTAAAGTCAATTATTTTAATAAATTTTAATCATATGCTATTTTAAAGTTATTTTAATTTATTTTTTTAGTAAACAAAAAAGTAGTACTTCCCTTGTTTCAATATCTTGTGCAGCTATTTAAATATTTCAATGTATACTCTTCAAAAATCTAACTTATTAAAATTATTTAGTCAATTTATCTTAAAGTAGATTGTTTGTGACAATAATAATGTTTTATAATTTTTATCTCTAGTTTTACTTTTACCCAAATAGTAATGTGTGTATAAATTACAGCGGAGTTATTAGGTCTTCCATTGATACCAGCATACTCACAAGCAACGGGAAATCAAGTCCTTCATGGTGTCAATTATGCCTCCGCTGCTGCTGGTATTCTTGATGTAACTGGCAGGAATTTTGTATGTCTTCTTAATTAATGTCTATTACTCCTATCATTTTTTCTTTTTATTCCCCATTATCTTTTTAATACCCTACTTATTCTAATGTTCTTCCTATTTGGAATATTTCATTTTAAACAAAAGAAATTTAATTAACGTTTTTTATACATATTTAAAAGATCTCGTCAGATTCGTTTTAATATATACTTTTTTATTATGTGTTTTTATAATTTTTTATTATGTGTATTCAGAAATATTAAATTAAAAAAAATTAAAATAAATATTAGCATTCATTACTTGCATGTTAATTGTCGTTGACGCTATTAATATGAATATAAAATTATAAAGGCGATACAACTATCAAAGATCAAAGACGCAAGTCATTGTGCCAAGTTTAATACTCCGCTTTGAATTGATTAGTCATAAATCATAATGTATGTTATTAGGTTCGACTCAAAATTATCGATGAATCTCTAATATTAATATACGTATTTATACGAAGAAAATAATATTTAAATTAATTAATATTTTTTTTAAAATATTGAAAAATACAATAATTTAATATTATATAAAAAAATACATTTTATAATTTTTGATGCTATTTATGGTCAATTTTATTTAATATTTTCTTCGTTCTTTTTTGTTCATCTTATTTACTTTTTGCATAGTTTTAAAATAAATTTTGAGCTTTAATATCTCTAAATACACATTATAAAAAATTAAAAAAAATATATAGTCAAAAAGTATATATTAAGACGAATCTAATGAGATCTCACATGAATTTATTTTATCATCTATATGCCTTACAAATTTTAATTAAATTTCTGTTTTCAAAATAGAATATTTTAAATGAGAAAAACATTACAAAATAAAGAAAATAGTTAGTTTCTATCAAATTTCCATAATATGTGGGTAGATGAAGTAAGATGTAAAGTTGCTTTTTAAGAATCATAATTCATAAATAAATAATGCATTTGGGATTTAGAAATAGTTCATTTCATGGATGGAAATTCAAAAAGTGAAAGCAAGGAAAGAGTAAATGACGGTGCTTTTAGAGTTGTTCATTCGGGTGATCGGGTCGGTTTCGAATGGGTGTCATTCGATTTAGTTGTATTTCAAATCCGTTATTTTTCGGATGCATGTTACGGCGGGTCACACTCGGATCAGGTCGGTTAGTCACGATCTGGTTGAAGATCAGTTATTTGAGCTATCGGGTTAGCATCTGTTCGGTGTCGGTTGAAGTTCGTGTCGAGTAGTCAATCGGTCTCGGACTGTCATCGGTTAATAATTGGTTGGTTTTACCGGGTCAGATCGGGTTCGGGTATTATTTTCCAGTAGAATTCGGCTACGATTACTAATTACGATAGATTGAGTCAATATCAGATTAAGTTGGACATTTTTTAATTGATCATAAGATTCCCCTTAGTTAAAGCAAAATAGTTAAAATGCAAATCAATTAGTGATTATTACTTTGTTACTTTTACTTGTTTGACTGTAAATTAAAATTAAAGTTTTATCATTTTTCATCTAAATTGATTAAAAATAGTTAAATAAACATTGAGCATTGATTATTAACTCTAAATATATGAAACTATGTATGTATAAAATTTAATTTATTAAAATTTCTATTACTTTATTAGATTAACTAATAAGATGATTGAATATGAGTCGATCATACCTCTATGTTAAAAATTGGCTCAGGTTTACAGCATTTTGATTAAAAATTCGTTCGAGTTAAGTCGGTTTTAGTCGATCAAGTTCGGTTTTAAGCATGATTCGGGTCGGGTATGACTCGGGTCAGTCACTATTAGGTTCGGGTAATTTCGATTAACGGTTATATGTCGGTTATAAAAATCAGTCGCAGTTCGGGTTCGATTTTGCGATTTTCGATCGTAAATCGGTTCTGGCGCAACTTCGGTTCGGATAATGTCGGTTCGATAAACCTAATAAAAAACATATTTTTGAGTCGATTAACTTTCGATTTTTGATCGGATTTTTGGGTCAGGTCACATTTAAACAGCTCCTGCATTTCACCAACTTGCAATAGGCTCCTGCATTTCACCAACTTGCAATAGGTTTGAGCACATTAACTACCTCGTAGTTATTGCGAAATTAATACTAAAGACCGTGTTTGTTCCAGATGTTTTTTCGACATTCTTAAATTGTACTCCCTTTGTGATTTATCAAATAAATTTTAATGATAAATTTTAAATATGATTTTCATCAATCGTCTTAATATATACTCTTTAAATATTAATTTTTAAATTTTTTAAAACTTATAATTAAAATGATTTGAATTTTATAATAAAAATGAAAATAGAGGAATACTTCCCTTTGTGATTTTTTTATCAAATATCAAATGTAAACCGAGGGAAGTGGATATAATAGCGATAATCAAACACAAATTCTTCTTTAGGAAAGTGATATATGTTCTGAGGCAAAAGTTGATTATCCTTCCTCAAATCAAATTATTTCTTATTACTTCGGAATATGGAAAGTGTTCAAAGAGGGTTGTAAAATATTGTTGAAGAGTAGGAGTAATTAAATACATTTCGGCAATAATAAATTGCAATTATAAACGGGATATAAAATTGAAATAAGTATTTTGATAATACCTCATTCATTAATAAAGAGTCATATGACATTTACATCAGAGATAAAAATTAATAAGTATAAAACAATTTTAACCAAATATAATTCAAAATAAAAAAATTACGAGCGTTGTGTATGAGATCTGATAATTTTGAATGTCCTCTTTCACATTGCTGTTTGATACAGCCTTCTACGAGAAGGTCTTTCGATTTACTATAGTCTTGAGATAGAATTAAAATTGATGTTGTTGATGGTAAATGCAACTTTGGTATCTGCTGCATAATTGCATTAATCTCTACCAAATATCAATAAATCAACTAGAGACCAAATTTCATAACCCCAAACTCTCATGAGAGAAATCAAAACCCAATATATGAGTAGAATCAACCCAATAAATAGGTAGAACAACTTTCCTGTACCGAGAGGACAAATATTTATTTTAATCATATTGAAAAAGCAAAACGGAAAAATTCAGGGCTTACCATTAACCAAAAAATTGATAATAACCCCAAACCAACTATAAAGATTAACGTTTTTTCAGAGTGAGGAGTGAAAATATAAGAGAATTTGCACATTAAAAGAAGAAATAATATTATCATTTTTAGGTAAAGGTATAAATACATACAGTGCTCTTATACTTAAAGGTGTAATAGACAAGCGATATTAATTTGTTCAAATAAACATGACCTAAAATAGAATAATTTATATTCTTTCCATTTTTTTTTCTACTCCTTTACTTTTTTCATAGTTTTTAAAGCAAATTTTAAATCTTAATATATCTAAACAGGCATAATATAAAATTATAAAAAATATATAATAAAAAAGTATACATTAAGACGAATCTAATTAGGTATCACATGTATATATTTTATCTTCTAAATATGTCTCAAAAATATTAATCAAATTTATCTCTTCTTAAGGTGGAATGTTTCAAATAGAAAGAACATTAGAGAACGAAGATAGATAAATAAATTTTTGAATTTTCATTTAGAGAAATTAAGATAAAAAAAAAAAACAAATAAGAACGATTTTATATATAGTTTATTTACATACTATCCTTTGCTTTGTTTTAATTAATAGTTACACTTGCATCGTTTTCCTGTTATTTAATGCGTTATTTTAACGCTAAATGTCTTTTGATATTTATAATAAAAAATTATCAAAAATATATATAATGAACATATACTTTAATTTGATCGAATCAAACAAAATTTCATGTGACCATATGTTTTTTTTCAAGTATTTAAGAAAATTTGTAATACAAAATTGATTGATACTGATTGAAAATACTAATAACATAAATTGCTTTCAATGGGATATATTCAGCGATATTAAGTTTGAATGTTACTATTTTAAAATTCTAATAGTATATATATAGAAAATTGAGTAACATTTATTTGACCTTTTAGCAACATAAAAAAAATCACACTAAAGTTTTTTGTGACATATAATCTAGTGACATTTCTCATAAATGCCAATATAAATTATAGTAATAATTACATATGCCACTAAACCAAATAAAGTGTCACTAAATCACTTTATAGCGGAACTTAAAATAAAAACTAACAATTATTACACTAAAAATTTGAATCAGTAGCATTTTTTAATGCCATTAAATTTAATGTCGCAAAAAAGTTAAATTTGTTATAGTGAATCAATAATTATATAGTTTACATACAACTATACCCTAGATTCGTTTGAGATTTTATTTCTGAATAAGTATTTCACTTTAAATTGTAAAATTTAATTATCAAACTGTAAATGTAAAATTTTAACAATGAAATATTCAAATTTTCAAACTTTAATGGCTTTTAAAACAATGCTTTATCAAAAGCCCAACTCACATACTATTTGATGCATGAGTTATGATTAATTTATGGGTATTACAGGTAGGACGCATCCCATTTAATCAACAAATGAGCAACTTTGAGACGACACTGGACACAATAACAGCCAGTCGTGGGGCAGATGATGTGAGTAGAAGCATCGCACAATGCTTGTTCTTTGTGGGAATGGGCAGTAATGATTACCTTAACAATTATCTTATGCCTAATTATCCTACTCGTAACCAATATAATGCCCAGCAATTTGCCAACCTCTTGGTTCAACAGTATACCATTCAGCTTACTGTACGTCTTCTTTCCTCAGCTTGTCAATTATGCATCTAAATAATTGCATATTTTGCAAATTAATACAATTAATTTATAATCTGATGATCAAAATGGATGCAGAAATTGTATAATCTGGGTGCACGAAAATTTGCAATAGCGGGATTAGGAGCAATGGGTTGCATCCCAAGTATATTGGCACAAAGCCCTACAGGAAAATGTTCGGATTCTGTCAACGCCCTTGTACAACCTTTTAATGCTAATGTCAAGACCATGATCAACAATCTCAACACCAAACTACCTGGTGCTAAATTCATTTACATTGACATTGCGAATATGTTCCGAGACATCCTCACTCATCCTGCCTCTTACGGTATCATTCATTTATTATCTAATACTTGCTCAGGGCTGTTCCTTAGAGTAGTTTTGATTTGCAACCGCCTAAGGTCCAACTTATAAAGGGGTCTATATGATTGAGTTAATCCTTATTATTAAAAATTACTTTATGCATAAGTATTATATTATTATACGATGTAAAATTTTTATATTTATTTGACATTAATGTAATGGAAAAAAAAATTATATGATGTATAGTTGTAGAAAAAAGAACTAAAAATTATCAGAAATACAGGTAACCTGCTGTAGGAACTCATACTTGTAAAAATGCGGAATATAACAAGGGGTTCGTTCATTGGTTTGCAGGATTTAGAGTAATTGATCGAGGATGTTGCGGAATAGGGAGAAACCAAGGGCAAATAACATGCCTACCATTTGAAACACCATGCATGAACAGAGAAGAGTATGTTTTCTGGGATGCATTTCATCCAACATCGCACGTTAATGTTATCTTAGGGCAGAGGGCCTTTAATGGCGGACCAGATGTGGCATACCCTATGAACATTCAGCAGCTTGCTGCTCTTGATCTTGAACCAGATAGCTAAACAAGTCCGATCATTGCTTATGCTGTTAAAACTGTCTAACTTTGGCACTTATAATATATCTTATGTTTAAGAATTCACTATGTGTCTTGTAAGTTTTCACTAATTAGCTAGAGTACTCAATTCTCATTTTATCTAAGTTAATATTTTCTTTGGATATTACACCCTGCGTCACATTTAAATTTCATATCACAACGTTTTTAATAGTTTTGGCATTGAAGCTACGTTGAGTTCAGCTTGAAGTGATTTGACATTAAAAACAGATTACACTACAAATTGTTGATTAAGAATTTTTTTTCGGAATCATCCAATTTTTCTTCGCTATAGTTTGTGGCTTTTCATTTCTCTTTTCACATATACTCCCATCGTTAAAGGGTTAGATAGCATCATAATGAAAGGTAAGAGAAGTCGAAAAAGACCTAATTAAATATGGGTTAAGCAAATTTAGAATGAATTGAGTAAGTTGTGATTCTCTTTTCACATATACTCCCATCACATATAATTTTCTTTTTTGAATTGGTAATTTACTTTATTGATGTTGTGTCAATCCAATGCGATGATATTACAAATAATAATGCAAATACAAATTACAATATGGGAATTTGTATTTTCCTTTGTTGATGGCTAAAATATACTTACACAAAAAGCAATAAGAGATAACTTGAAGATGATCTTTGTAACGACAATCGTAACCCGAAAACTTGATACTTGTTGTAGGCATATAATCACTTTTCTTTTGTGATATTACCCCCACAAAGTTACTTGGGTTTTGAATTGGAAATTCACAAAGAGATATAAACAACACAACACACCCTTTAAGAGTATGTCACTTAATGACAAAGTGTTTGGTGAACTATAAACTTTGGAAATTATATCAAGAAGTTTATAGCTATTTTTGAAAGAACACGAGTGGAAGAGAAAGCAAGGATAAGAGAATTCATAAATTATATATATTTGACATCCTTCCCAAGCCCCTATTTATACTAGTTCAAGTATATCAAAGGGTCATGGCACATTCAATCACCCATTGATGATCAAACATAATGACCATCAATCAATACCATTAAAATTCTCGTATCCATGAGAATTATTCTTCCTCATTAAGCATGGGAATATCATAATTTATATAATAAGAGAAAGAATCCAATGCACTTAATTCAAAGAAAACGTAAAATCACAACAGTCTGATCATAGCATAAAGCCGAGTCATCTCTAGGTCCATTCCCAGAAAAGCCGACTCGACTTTTCCTGTTGGACAAAATTATTTCCCAGTGCCTAAAGCCGAGTCGGCTTTAGGCCCATAACCAGGAAAGCCAAGACGACTTTTCTTGCTGACTCGGTTTCCAATTTGCTTTTTGTTCTATCCTTTGAACCCCATTTGGATCTTGTATTTTTAATACATTGTGTTCAACTACTATTTTTAGTACTTGGTGATATATATTTACTTAGGATTAATATACACTAAATGTCAAAAATCCTTCACCATTTAGAGTATATTAAAACCTCTTTCTCAATTACAAAGAAAATTTTATAATTTCATTTCATGCATCTAACATTATGTCTCTACGAATTGAATTAACGCCTAGTACAACACACTTAACAAGTGATCAAGCCAAAATTGATATCCATTTGGATTTAAATTATATGACCCTTCCAACCACTCGAAGATGAAGTACACACAAAAGCAATAACACAAAGTCATTACCTGACACATTATAAGGTCGTGTCTGTATCTTATTCATAAGTTTATCATAGTCGGTATGCCAATCTTGACTACTTGAAGCGACCCCACTTCAAACTTATATAGGTAGGTTCTCATAACGTATAAAACACTTACCTGTGAAACGGATACAACAACAAGAGCTCTTCAACTCTTGATCTTTAGAACTTTAAATGGACGACTACCTCGTTCATCACAGTCCAAAGCAACAATGGGTCATTAGAACTTCTTGCTTTACAAAAATTAAAAGGAGTTTTACCTCATTGAATTCAAGACATGATATTACTCATGTGTGAATTGGGCTTTTCCAAATGACTTTTATTGACATAATCTGATTGCAATTGACGCTTGTTCAATTGAATCCCTACTCATGGCTTTTGTAATAGAATCAGCTACATTGAACTTAGAGTTCAATAGTCAAAAGTTATGACCCCATTAGTGATAAGTCCTTGCACTAGGTTGTGCCTAAGTGCAATATGATGAGACTTACCATTATATACTTGAGTATAAGCCCTACCTAAATCTGTCATGCAATTCGCATGAATTACCACCGGCGAAATTAGCTTAGGTAACAAAGGTATCTCAAACATGAGATTCCTTAACCACTCTGCTTCACTTGATGTAGAGGCAAGAGCTATGAATTCCGCTGACATAGTGGAATCAGCTATACATTTTTGTTTCATAGAGGACCATGATATGGTACCTCCCCTATAAATAAACACCCCGCCACTAGTGGAAGAATTATCATCTTCATTAGTGATCCAACTAGCATCGGAATGCACTTTCAAAATTGGAGGTTCTGCACTATATGCAATACCATAATCCTTGGTATGCAATAAATATCTTAATACTCTCCTTATCGCCATCCAATAATGGGAATTCGGGTTGCATGTAAATCTACTTAGTTTCACAAGTGGAAAAAAGTTCATCTGCTACGAAATACATGCTGTTGTTTCTTGAAAAACCGCAGCATATAACATATTATATGCAGCGGTTTTCCAGGAAACACAACATATACCCATCCTTTTTAAAAAAAAAAAAAACGCACCTTATAGTATACTCTTCCTCTTGTTACTGTTTCATTTATCTTACTGTAAACAAAACCACAAAAATTCTTAGTTCTTCTTGTTCATCTTCCTTTTTCGAATTCTTCAAAACTGCTGTTGTTCATCTTGATGTTCTTCAAAACCCATGAAAAACTGCTGTTGCTATTTCACCATTGTTTTTCTCCCACAACATTTTTATTAGGCGTTTATCCCACAATATAAAAAACCTTAACATACCCATTATACGAAATAATCTTTATTTAATACTTTCCTCAAAAACTTTATATTAGTATAAAACTTTACATATACTCATGCAAATAATGCACATCTTGAAAATCATAATAATAACATATTATGAAATTTCAATCACCATAATAAAATTTCAAAAAAAGACTTATACTCTAGATCAAGAGCAACATATGAATTTCAATTAATACATTAAACAATGTAATAATAAAAGAACTCATTTCTTGCTTTACTTAGCAAATCAACATTTATTCCACATCAATATAAAACTTGACAAACTTGTCTTTATCATTTATTTGATAAATAAAATTACTTATAAAATCATTAAACTCATTTTACTTACTAACATTATGAAACTTATCCTAAATGTCTACTTATAATATTTTTAATGCCTACAGAGAAACTTACTCTATATTTTCTTTTTTGGGTCAAATCAATTAGAGATGGTCTCTCAAAAAGATCGTTTTCAGAAGAATTTGTGTAAAATAATTAACTTTGATGATAACACTTATTATCTTTCTATAAATAAAAAATGACATAAAGTTATACAAGATAAAACATGTTAATATATAACAATGAAATTTATATGATCTTATCATGCATTAAATAAAACTTGTAAAAATAAAACTTATAAAACTTTATCCATCTTTGATGATAATATTAATCATGTTAGAATCATGGTAAATTACTTATACTTCCAACCATCAAATTTCTTTGATAAATAAAATGGAGTATAATCATTAAGACCAAATGATAAACATGACCAAATAACGATGATCACTTACTTTACCAAATTTCATGGATATAAAACTTAAACATGTAAATATTAAACTTTTCCATCATCTAAAAAAACATAAAAATAATAAACATACGAAATTACCCTTTAGAACTTTTAATAACTTTTTACTTAATGTAAATAGTAGAAAAGATCTTATTTGACTTGTAGATTTACCAACAATTACATTCTTGAGAAATACCATCTCTATCATGTTTGTCCATTTTTCTTACATAACTTGATCAAAACAAGAAACAACGCAACTCTTCATGAACCAACGCATCCTTGCATGAACCAACATGTCCTTTTATCGAACCACCCTTTCAAGAAACTCTACGAGCATCTTATCACCCAACCATGGTTTGCTTTTCATATAAGTAAACTTATAAATCTTTCCCAACAAATTTGTCAACTTTGACAAAAGTTTGTGGTAAAAAAGACTTACCATACTTAGTTTAGAAAAATGATGTTTTAGATTGTTGTATTTTGTGACTTTAATTATCAATCAAACATATAAAATAAAGTTACATAAATTGAGTAGGTTACAAAAACATATGACAAGTTCAAACCTCTGCTTAACATACACCAAATGTGAACTTCATCTTTAGGAATCACCATATGTCGAACATAGTAACAAAAAGATTTTGAATTGGACTTGATATTAATTCTAGGAGAGATGTTGTAACAGACTCAAAATTTTTAATTTTAATCTTCCGATTGGTTATTCCGAATTTTCAATTCAAATCTCTAATCCTTTGATTATCCCTTTCAAACCATCTTTAATTCCTAAAGCTTTTCCGATTTTGTAATTTCTTTCAAATATTAAACTTTAATATAATATTTTGTTTAAAATCGTTTTATAAGCACTCAAATATTATTTTATTATTTTATAGTAAGAAAAGTTAAATTATATTATTATATTCACAGTTTTGTAAAACATTACGTTTTAACTTTCTTCCTTAAACTAACATTACTACTTATTATTTTAACCTTATAATTTTGATTTAATTATTTTATACATAAAAATGAGTCGTATTTTTATTATTAACATTAAGTATAGTTTAAGCAAAATTTTCTAAGTAAACTACATATTTTCATGATTAAATTTACCCATTATTTTAAAGTATATTCACTTGTATATGCTAGAAAAAAAATTGATGAACCAAAATCCTGTCTATAAGTAACCCATGATATTCATCACTTACACAAGCTATCACCATTTCCTTACACAAGCTAACTTTCTTCTACACTCCAAACTCTTACACATTCACTTACACACTACAACTCTTACACATTTACTTACACATTCTAAATCACTTACACAAGTTACCCTTCTTCTATACTCATAAAACTCTTTTTCATACAATCTAATGAATTACAAAGTTGCCCAAACCCATTATAAATACCCCCTTTAGCCATGAGATCACTTACACCACCATCATCAAATCTTTCTAACATTCTTTCTTATATTTTCACTTCATTAAAATCTTACTACCTTAATACCTTTATTACTAGTTGAAGAAACTCAAGAAGATGGAGCTTAAAACACTCTTTATTTAGCTTAAATCATCATCATTATGGAGCATTATTGGGTGATTACTTTGGATACTTAATGTATCAATATATTTGGAGTTTGGATTTAATGATTTTGGGAGCTTAGAAGATCATCATTATTTTGGGAGTTTGGATTAATTAACTTTGGATCATTATTATCTATCTTTGGAGGACCTTATTTCTTATTATTTTCCTAACTAGTACTTAGTACTAATCCTTGGTGTTAGTATGGTATAATTTCTTACCCTACTCTTTTCGTGGAATTTTACATCATGTTTACTTTATAATATGCAAAGTAAGAAATATGTTGATATGTTTTAGTGGAAGTTAGTTTAATGAAATTATGATCAAGATTATATTAAGTATGTGTATGCTAAAAAAATTTTTAGTATGTTAGTTTAATCTTTGAACAAGTTTAGGAAATTGGGTGCAAAATTATACTCTAGTGATATTAAGTATAATTTATGTTATAAACTAGTGCTAGTATGTTTATGAGTTATGTGTTACATTAGAAATGTTATTATATTTAAGAATTTTTTTATGTTAGAATTTTTATTAATATGCTTATATTAGCCTTCAAACTAGTTTATAAGGTAGTAAGTTATTTTATAAACGTATTTTACTTAGTATGATTATATTAAGAATATTGTTATTATACTTTATTTTGAGATTTTAAGTTTATCCTTAAAGTTATAGTAAATTTCTAAGTTATTGCATAAAGTTTTTATTTTTTTAAGTGGTTATGTTAATTATTTAAATCTAGGATTTAGTATGAAATATTAAATTAAGTCATTCTTTTTATGTGAAAAACGGCCCAAAACACTCATAGGCCATTCGACCACTATCATATAAAAAAAAAGAGTTTGATTTACTATTTTAAATTATTACAACTATTTTTTGTGATAATAATAAAATAACAATTTAAAAAGATATTTTTGAGAAATTTTTATAAGTTATTAAATATTGAAGTGTTTTTCTTGAATATATGAGATTTCATAATAAAAATAACTTTTAATCACTATTTAGTACAAAATATTTTATTTGCTAACTATTTGACCAAAATTTATGTAAAATGATGTAAAAATATTTTTAGTATACTAGCCACTCAAACTATGGGTGAAATATTGATTTTGTGGGATTAAAAGTTTTACTTGTTTTATAATTAGAAAGATTAACTTTTGTGAAAATTATAAGTTTGACTTGTTTTCAAACTAGAAATATTGATTTTAATGAAATTATAAGTATTATTTGTTTTATAACTAGAATGTTGATTTTTGCAAGCCTAATAAGCTTACTTTTTTTTTTTCTAAACTTGAAATATTGATGTTTGGCGAACTTGTTGAATTTTGGAAACTTATCCAAAGAATGCATTTTAACTTGAATTTTAATTAGAATATTTGATTTTTTTAAGAGAATAATAATGTTTTTTTTTTTGCAAAGTTGAAAATGTTGATTTTAGGAACTTATTTAAAGAGAAATAGATTTTAGTAACTACTTGTGGAAATTATTAATTTGGAGACTATTAATAGAATATTAAGTTATTAGTGTTAATTTAGCGAACTATTAAAAATAAAGTTATAAATAAAATTTAATGCATAAAAATTTAATAATGAATGTATAAAGACATAAAGGTTAATTTTACGTTATGATTAAGAATTTTATTAAATAAAAGAGGTTATAACCTAAGTTGATCAAAGTCAAAGTCAAAGTCTAGTTATAGTAATAAAAATGTGATGTACTCCTGTGAATGAATATTGATCGAATGACTCTGATAGTAAGGTAATGTTGAACTATGGACCGGCATGTAAAATCTCGGTACCCGTGTTGGCTGACACGTAAAATGCAGTGTAAGATAGGGGGTTAGCTACCAATTCTTTTGAGCTCGAGCATAAATTGTATTGGAGGGGTGACGACTCCCACAACAGTTCGGGTTTAAGACTACGGTCTTCACCTAACCATACCCTTACATATATCAGGTGTCATATTGATGTGCTTGTTGATCGGTGATAAACTTGATTAGTGTTGATGCTATGATGCATGGTGATTATGAGTATTAACCAAATGAACTTATTTAAGTGCTAAGATTACCGAAATGTATAAGTGGCAGTAACGTACTTATGTCAAGATCGAGAATGGTATCTTAATGACTTAAAAGTATTTAATAGAAGAAGAATATGGTAAAAGTATGCGATGGTGTCAATTAATTATAAGTTCGTACTTAAATTATTATTTTGTAAACGTAGCGTATAATTTCCGTAGTTTGAACTGGATAGGAAGTTATGCTCGGCGTTAAGTGCTGACCGATTGAATTGGTTGTCATCCGTATCATGGATGGCAGCATTTTGCAAGATTTAGTTCAGGTTCCGATCCAGATCGCAACAATTACTATTTATCGAGAACTTAGTTGCTTTTTGTATTTTTATTGATGACTTGATGATGATGTTTTTCTTTTTTTTTACATTTTGAGCAACCAATATTTCTTATCAGATGTAATATTTTACTTTATTTTAAACAATTTTAATTTTTATGATTTAAAGTTTTTAACAGTTCAACATTTTGAGACTTCCGCAATATTTTTGTATTATTATTATATGTTAATTATGTATCGAGATTACCGCTCCTGTTACGGATGCTCTATCCTAAAACATCATTTCCTCCCTACTACGGTGTTTGGGAATGTATACCGAAAATAATTTTGAGATAGAAAAAATTACACTAAATTCCTAGCATAAGGAAATTAGAACAACATGAGAAAACTTAAATGGAAGAGGAAACGAAAATTTACAATCGAGAATTGCAAGTTCTCTATGTAAAGTGCTAGAGAGAAGAATTCTGAAAATGCATGTGTTTTTCATGTATGTTTCTAAATAACTTACACATGCCTTCTATATTTGTAGAAGAGCATACAACTATTCATGAAGTAATACGTCGCTTCATGAACCGCAACATGGATTCACGAATAAATGTCGATCATAAATCAATCCATCCCAATATAGTCAGTTGATATAACTATATTAACCGTAGGTAGTTATAGCATAACTAACAAAACTGAATAAAACGAACTTTAAAAAAATCAGCGCGAAAGTCGCGAGCCACGACCTGTGCACATTCCAAAACATAAAATTTTTTTAATTTTGGGATATTTTAATTAATTAATTATTTAATATTTTTATTTAATTTAATTAATTTATTATTTTCAATAACCATTATACGGTTTAAATGACAACATTAAATCCAAGAGCAGCAGAATTAGAGAGCAATGCCTTAGCTCTTGCCATTATTCCACCGGGTAATTTCAACCATTAGATCTCTATTTAGTTTTTTAAATTAATACGAGTTGTGCCTTGTGAGATGTCTCTCAAAAGACTGTCTTTCACAAAAACAGTTGTTTTTATTGAGTATTTAAATCGTTAGTGTGTATTTAGATTATTAAATCATACAATTTTACAATCTGAATTGTGATTTTAACAATCTTGCATATGGCATCATTTTGGTTGCCCATATATATTTTTCTTTTAAAATTTTTAAAATTTTTGATTTTAATATTTCAAATCAGAAATTTTAGGATAAGACGATACATTCAAAAGGTAAGCTTTTTATATAACATCTAAAAGTTGAAATACTTAAAATTAAAATACCAAAAGTTGAAATTTTTAATTCTAATTTTCCCTTCATTTTATGTACTCGATGACATATTACCACTAGAAGATGCAACTAATTCACTCTTTTTTCATTACTATCTAATACTGTAGTTTTAAATAATAGTAGATGAGAATGAATTTAACAAAAAAAAAAAAAATATGTAAGTTCCCTTTTAATGTCCAATCCTTCCTCCATGCAGCATGTGACAGTAATTAATGGTTGCACAAAATAAAGCAATAAGGTGTTGAGTGTTCACAAGCATCAACTCATGCCCTTCAAGTTCACAAGTACCCTGCTTCTTCTATAAAATAAATCAATCAAAAAAATGAATATGATTTTCGCCAAGGAAAAATAAAACATTCTGAAAAGGTTTCCAGTGACAATGGAGTACCCATTAGACCCTAAATCCTACCAAATAATAGCAGAAATAGGAAGGGGAGTAAGTGCAATTGTATACAAAGCTAGCTGCCTAACAATACCTGAACCTTCCTCCATAGTTGCAATAAAGTCCATCGATCTCGATCAATCTAGAACTGATCTTGAAAGCATCCGCCTTGAGACCAAAACAATGTCCCTTTTGTATCATCCAAACATCCTCCGAGCCCACTGTTCATTCACTGTGGGCCCACGTCTATGGGTAGTAATGCCATTCATGTCTGCTGGTTCTCTACAATCCATTATCTCTTCAAAATTCTGCTCTGGTTTGCCTGAAACCTGCATTGCTGTTGTCTTAAAGGAAACCCTCAAGGCCTTAAGCTACCTTCATGATCAAGGTCATGTTCATCGAGATGTTAAGGCTGGTAACATATTAGTTGGTTATGATGGTATTATCAAGTTAGCTGATTTCGGTGTCTCTGCACCTGTGTATGACACTAACTTTGAATCGAGGTTGAAGGACATCGCTGGAACTCCTTATTGGATGGCTCCAGAAGTAATACATTCTCATAATGGATATGGGTTTAAGGCTGATATCTGGTCCTTCGGAATTACTGCTCTCGAACTCGCTCATGGTAGGCCTCCTTTGTCTCATCTACCACCTTCCAAGTCTTTGTTGTTTAAGATAACAAAGAGGTTCCACTTCTCCGACTATGATAAGTCTGAGAAAGGGTTCCACGGCAAAGGAAACGAAAAGAAATTCTCCAAAGCATTTAAGGATATGGTAGGGTTATGTCTCCATCAAGATCCTACAAAACGCCCTACTGCTGAGAAGCTGCTAAGGCATGCCTTCTTTAAAAACTGTAGAAGTTGTGATTTTTTAGTGAAGAATGTGTTGGCTGGGTTGCCTAGTGTAGAAGATAGGTTTAGGATGAGTAAGATGACGAGGATTTCGTCTTTAGGGAGTGGTAGTACTGCTACAACTACTACTACTGACGAGGAGGATTCGGGGGAGTTGGAGAAGCAGAGGAGGATTAGTGGGTGGAACTTTAATGTTGAAGGGTTTGAGCTGGATCCAGTTTATCCAGGTCAAGGTAAAGATAAGGAGTCTGAAATTGAAGAGATTTGTGGTTCAAGTCGATCAAGGAGGGTCAGTTTCTGTGGTGAATTGGTGATCCCGAATAAGCAACTTGATTTGGATGTGTTCTGCTCTAGCTCAACGTCACCTGCTTTTAGTATTAGCACTCCTAATATGGAGGAGGTGACTCCAATTGATCGAAGTGAGGAAGTACATCAAGAGACGACTCGGGCAAATGTGGATGAAGGAGAGGACGGTGCGCTTGATAGAGATAGTATGATGGCTGGACTGGTGGCTTTACGGGGCAGCTTAGATGAGCAGAGAAATAATGTGAAGGACTTGATAACTTTTCTTGGCGGAGATCAAACTGGAAGCGGAGAGAAAAACAAGGACGACATGGTTGATGTCATAGATAGGTTGAAGAGGGAATCAGACCAGAAAAACAAGGAAGAACAAATGGTAAATGTGATGGAGAGGTTGAGGAGGGAGTTGGAGCAAGAGCGCCAGAAAAACAAGGAGTTGCTAATGGAATTGGAATTTCTTAAAGCCATTGTCTCTGGTGGATCTCAACAAGATTAAAAGCCAAAACTTGTAGGCATTTCTAGAAATATATTATGTCATTTGTTTATAGTACTCGTGAAAAACACAACAAACAAAAAAAATTTGTGATTGTTATGTACATCTTTAGCAGAATCTAAATAGGGGCCTACTATTATTTGATTTGACCCAGGTTATTTGATTTATAGCTTATTAATATTGAATTCTATAATATAATAAATAGAAAAATAGTAGTCAAGTTGGTTCAGCACACATATATGTGAGTGGTTGGCCCATTCTATACTTTTTCGAAAAAATAAAGGTGAGATAAAATATAATACTGAAAATGTTCTAGAAAATATGAAGTCATTAATCCACTCTCCATCGAACACCCTTCTCAAATAAGGATCTTGCACGCAAAATGCTCCACCAAGCGAGGCTAGGGAGCCCTCCAACTATAGAATGTATAGGGAAGTAACAGGTCTTGAGCAACTACGTCAATCAAAAACTCTTATGTTGTAGCTTTAGACAATAATTTTTCTTTCCATTCAATACTTGACTATGAAAGAAAGTTCTGTTGATCTCTCAAATAAAAAGGGAAGTCCAAGATATTTGTCACCTTGTTGCGCGACTAGACTTCACTTCTATCACCATTGATCATTTTCCCCGTGAGATATGAGATCATATCTTTGAAGGATGTCTCTAATAACACCAGCTTCTCGAACATTAGCCCTAGCAAATATCAAGCTATCATCCGCGGAAAAAAGGTGGGAGATGATAGGGTCTCCTCTTGCTATACTTAAACCATGAATCTTATTGGAATAGTAGGGTTTAGTGATCATCGCCTCTAGACCTTCTGCACATAAAACAATCAAGGGGAAAAGGGATCTCCGTGATGGAGACCCCTTTGAGGTTGCATCAGTGGGTCTTCCATTCACAAGAAAGGAACATGAGGGTGGAATAAGCCATGGAGATAACCATCCTAAAACATGTGGCAACGGGAGGAATAACTCCAATAAATTATAAAGTGTACACACCATCTTTAATTAATCGATGTGGGATAAACCATTCTAATACCCCCACTCACATGGTTTGCATGTGAGAGTTATCAATTAGGTAGGAACAACATTTTTTTCGGACCTACCATTTCAATTTTTGATCAAACCATCGGCTTGAATACCATGTTAAATTTGTTATTTGGGTTGTACATAATAATACCCGCATAAAAAGAGAGTTGGCTGCAAATAAGCCCGACGAAGTTTCATCCTTAAACCAATTGGTGATAAGAGTACCTCTCTCTAATTTTTTCGATGTAGAATCACATGCTGATTGTTTTTCCAATGATAAATATGTAATTGGTTTTGTACACAACAAGATCACGATAGTACCAAAAGATCATTTTATTGATTGACCCCCGTGGGCCTCATGCCAGTTTGTTTTCAGCACAATCATCATCCACAATATCGCTCCATAGGGAATAGGGAGTATTCTCTTATTTTGATTCTCTCTATCATCTATCAGCATGTCACTACTTTGAGGGAAGAAAGGTCTTTTAATTTAGTACAGATTAATTTTCACAGGAGTCGTATCAGAATTCTAATATCATCTTAATCATCATAATTATTATTTTGTTTGTTGAACGTTACTTTTACCCGGGAATCCTAATCCTCCTCATGAACCATCGAGGAACCATCATATTCATGAATATGGGTTTGATCTTTATCTAAACCTAAATGCAAAGCCCTGCTGAAGTATGCAGTTTTAACATTTTTAACTAAGAATCCATATCCACAAAGAAACAAGAAAGACAAGAATGCAAAGAAAGAAAGAGGCAAATAGAAAAAGAAAGAAAAAAAGAACCAAAGAGAAAGAGAGGAGTAAGGCTTAGAACAAAGAAGACACATTCAACCCATAGTTTAGACGACTAGACGATAACCTTACCAAGGAGAAACCCTAAAGGGAAAACTTTGTTTACCCGATCCTATACTAGTATCTTAGATTCACCCCTGTTTATAAACACTGAAAAGGCTTAAATACAAAGTAGATGTATCCAGGATTACATGAAGTAAGCACCATTCTATCAAGTTCTTAATGTTATCTAAATCAAATATCTTGTAATTTTTCTTTATACTCCTATGTCCCTCTCATCAAATTCATATGTTGTGCAACCTAATGTGAGATCAAAATTATGACCATGTACATATAATGAAATTCCATATGTTAATGTACATGTAAAAACAGTTCTAATAGATTAAAAAATCTTCCTTTGGATAAGTGAAGCTCGAACAGTTTCGACAATAATAGTAGGATTCTGTGTAGCATCCACTTCAATGATTCCTTCAGAGGCATCAATCTCAAGTAGCTCTAACTGTGATTGCAACAAAGAAGGTGGCATAAAGTGTTCCCCATTTGAAAGCCTTTTGTTAAGCCGATCAGCCAGTACTTGAACGGGAACATTAAGAAGAACAAACTTCACTGCACAATCAAGCTTCCCCGGAAAATAATGTGGATCAGCTAACCTAAGAATCTCTCTGTACTTTTTTTTCAGAGCAGAACATGCAAGAATTGTAACTTTCCCAGAAGTAATGCGCTCTTTCAATGAATTGCATAGCATTTCAAGCCAAGGCTTCCTATCTTCGTCAGAGAGTGGAATCCCTTTTCTCATCTTCTCTATTAATGAACAAAAATATGTCATAACAATCAACTCGACCATTTTCTCGAATGGATAACATAAATTGAAGATTTAATGTTGTGATGCACCAATTTATATAATATTGTGTATCTACCTCTGTTTGTATCTGAATGGAAATCATCCGCGTCAAGAAAAGCACAACTTGCAGCTTCAGCTAAAAAATTACCTATAGTCCTACATATCATATGTACAAAACATTATTAGCAGCATAGATGCATAAACTTTGACATTAATCAGGGATGATGAAGTTGATCCACAATACAATGCCACCATGGTCCTCACGATAGATACATGATTGTTGTTAGAGGACACTTCGGAACAATACACTTCCTTTGGAATTTTCAAAAACCAATCAGAGATAATAGACTACTTTAACACATAAATCACAACTTCCACTTGGCACTTGCTACATAATTGTCATTAGTTTAATCCATTCTTGAGAATTTTTGTTTCTGTTATAACGTGATTGTGCCATTGTGTGGAATCTATGTTGCCAAATCCAAGTAGGTGAACGCTCGTGATTACTAATAGTGCTTCAATAGGCAAAGTACACACCCAAATCTCACACAAGATATTGTTCTTGAGACTTACGTTTTTCCAGCACCACTAACACCCATCATCACAATAACTCTTCCTGTATTTCCAGCAAATTGATAATGTCAAATAAGGATTCATGACAAAAAGAGGAAAACATCAACACTGAAAAACACCTTGAACTACCGGTTCCATTTATGAAAAGGATTTTGAAGTCGACTGTACCCTGCAAAATGACACCATAAATTTTAGCGTCTGAGTTTTCTGATCAGAGATTAAGATATAATGACTTTAAAGCATGAGAGGGAGGGGTGATGATGATCATAGATGCAAGTATTCACAAACCTAAATGAGTATAGTTCACACAGGGAGCAGCTCTACTGAAACATGTAGGCAACTACAGAAATCTAAGTGCAGCATGGAAAATAGATGTTCAATAAGGAATTTGTTTGGCATTTGATAGGGACACAAAATATTTATTGAAAGAAGCCAACATAAGTTCAGCCCCTGGAACTTTAAATGATCTGTCAGCTAAAGCGTGCATTTCCTACAAGCGAAAACAGATTTCACATATTAATGCTAGAAAAACAGAATTCACAGATTAATGCTTCAGCAGGTGCTCCTTGAATGTTGATACATAAGCCTTTAGTTCTATTCGAGAGGTTCACCATCGCTCCTGCCAGGAAGCAGCATGGAGGAGGTACGATGATTTTCGCATAGTCTATATTATAAGCTGACAAATACAAGAGACACGATAAAGGTAAGACCGATAGTGGCACATGTACATAATACCAGGAAGGAAAGTGGGAGAAGTCTAGAACATTGCTATTAGGAACTTTGATTATGAAAGATATATTTTGATTGTTAAGAACCTTAATGAACTCAGACGTATTAACTATGTTATTTAACATTGGTTTATATTGTTAGATAATATTTTATATTGCTTTACATTGTTAAATAGATTTTATATATTTGTATAACTAAATCAAAAGTCTCAATCCAAAATTATAAGATAGTATTTTTGAATAGTAGTAGTTAATGTTTGATTTTATTCAAACTTAGCCTATCTTATTTAAAATAAACCACACG
The DNA here is from genome assembly GCF_026212465.1 of Amaranthus tricolor. Classification (NCBI taxonomy): domain Eukaryota; kingdom Viridiplantae; phylum Streptophyta; class Magnoliopsida; order Caryophyllales; family Amaranthaceae; genus Amaranthus; species Amaranthus tricolor. The sequence goes on from NC_080047.1 coordinate 29,617,599, forward strand.
ATGTGAAAGATATATTTTCAATGGTATTGAATTTGAAAACCAGATTGCTAGATCATGAAACAAGTGTACAAAAATTTGAAATTGAATTTCAAATTTAACGCAATAATACTCCTGAGGATTCGGAGGACTTGCTAATCAAGACTTATGAGGATAAGGAATAAAGTTGTTTGTCAAATTCAACGTTTGGAGTTCAAAATTTTAAAAGCCAAGTTTTGAAGCCTACATATAAAGAGAAACTATTCTTCAAGAGAGAGACAACTTTACGCAGCAACATATAAGGGTTTTATACTTACTTGAGAAAAGAAAAACATAAGGTTTCAGTTCTAGTCTTCTTAAGTCAATTTTTACATTTTATCTTCGAGTGAGAATATTGTAAAAGCCAAAATACTAAGCTTTTAAAGTGTTAGCTTGAGAGCTTGGGGGTGAAGTTTGCCTCGTTTATACTTTGTTGAGTATTGTATAGGTGATAGTTTTAGTGTTTTTAGAGTTATTCTTTTTAGTGACTTGGAGAGCGCGTAGGTAGTAGTGGCGAGGTATTGCTAAGGTGTTTAGCGTAGAGGATAAGGGAACTTCTTCTGGCTAGTGAGTGACCTACAAGAAAGCCAAAAAGCACTAAAAAGATTAGAGCATTAAAAATCCTAATGGTTGGAAAGAAAACCGAAGGTAAAGTGAACGTAGATCATTTTCATTATTGAACTCCTTACATAATTTGTTTTCTCCCAATTTATGTTTGTATTTAGTTTCCACATTAACTAGTTTATTAGGTTCTTAAAGAAAATCTCAAAAACCTCAAAAGATTGTTGTTAAGTGTCTACTCGAGATACCTAAAGAATTTTGTCAAGGATCCTGAAAAACAATTTGCAAAAATCTTTTATACTCTATTTAAATCCCCTTTGAGAATATAATTACTTAGGATTCTCACAGTGATCCTTTCAATTGCAAATCGCAAAGCATCCAAGGGCCAAAAATATAACATAGAGAGAGTCACTCAACATAAATCAACTTCCAATGTTGCTGAAGCTCAAGAATTTTTTTTTGGTTGACAATCGCATATAAAAGAAAACTTGCGACCAAAGTGAGGGTGTTAAATGTTGATCAGTTGCTCCTTTGAGATACTTCTATGTAGAATTTAAAAGAATGTCACCATAACTACTAGTTTCTTCGAAGCGGTAATTCCTACACCACTAATAAACAACCTCTAACTAATGACTTAAAATTCAGTGTTAAATAGCTAGCTACAAAAAGTTTGCTATGAACTAGTGACCCACATAATCTCATTCAAGGGTTACAATGACATCACACTCAAAACCATGGCTACTTATCAATGCAGTAAATAGTGAAACACTATCCCATCTTTAAAAAGAAACAAAGAAAACAAAGGTTTAAAATTGACCCTCGCATTTGGCTAATCCTTCTATCCACACTCTACACTGATTTTCTCATAAACGTACTCATATGACTCAGCCAAGTGCGAACTTAGAAACAACAAAGCCTCTATACTTGTCATAATCTTCAGAGTGGGAATATTGAGGTCCGTACACTATACAGATGTTCAAGCCAAACCCGAAAAGAATTTTTCAGACTTTCCTCAACAATAATGTCTAATATAGGCTTCGTATTGTGCACCACCCCTCACTCTCCACTCAACGAATGCGCACTCGTTACTCTCCAGTCTACAAGGCCGCAATCCTTACTCTCCACTCCACTGGCTCAGTAACACGCTGAGGTTGGTACAGACTATGTTAGTGTGCACTAAGTCCACAAGTTTCTCTTTTTCGACTAGATTCATTTCCACTAGTTCTACTGCAAAAATGTACAAGCACTACCTTACAGGCATACCATCTTTTCAACTTCATTTACTATCTTACAGTTGGATAAACTTACAAGTTTCAAATTCCAATGCTACAAGTAACTCGGAAAATATTCACACCTTTAAATTTCTACCAAGGATCATTTGAATTTTGATCTGATCAACAGACAAGAAAACATTAGATCCCATTCCTTCCTGGGTAATGTAAAATCTTGTATTGACTTCAAACTAAATCAAGAATCGTTCGTCCTAATTCTATTAAACTCGGAATTTTACATCAAAATTTAAGTGGACATCTATTAACAAATAATCAATATTATATTCATTATCCCAATTTTGAAATATTGGGAATTTGGGATCATAATAAACATTAATTAAATATAATTATATTGGAAATTTATACAAATATATTTAATAGTTGATTTTCTGTAGCTCAAAAATCAAAATCCCAGATTGGAAATGCACTCAAATATTAAACAGAAAGACCAACTCAACAAATTGATGCTCACAAACAACAACAAATTGAAAATGTACACCTAGTGGAATTAAAGCAAAAAAAAAAAAGAAAAAAAAAAGAAGAATTCTTTTACCAGGATATGAAGCAAACTAAAATCTTCAAGATTGAGAAATTGATTCGGTAAGAGTTCTTCGTTTATCTGATTATTACTGCTATCTAACATTCAACGAATGGCGCTCTCCAATTTCGATAATGCGCTTACTTAGCATACTTGGTAAGAGTACTCAATTGTCCATTTCAAGAGTCTCCTAGTCACCTTTTATTTTTACCCGATACTTAAACATCGCCACCCTTTTTATTTTATCGTCACCCCTTCAAATAAAATTATGAATTTGCCCTACTTTAAAAAATTACAATTTTACCACCTCTTAAAATTTCATATTTATACTAATAATAATAATAATAATAATAATAATAATAAATATTTAAAAAATTAAATTAAATATAATAATTAAAACAAAAATGATAATTTAACAATAATAATAATAATAATAATAATAATAATAATAATAATAATAACAATCACAATAATAATAATAATAATAATAATAATAATAATAATAATAATAATAATAATAATAACAACAACAACAACAATAATAATAATAACAATAATAATATAAATAAAATTAATAAAAGTTTAAGAAAAAACCCAGTCGCAGGAAAAACCGCGAGCCAACTTCGGTTCAGTCGCGGAAAAAACCTCGGCTGGACCCCGGTTTTTGTGCGACTGAACCGGGGTCCTGCCGCGATTTTTTCCGCGACTGAACCGAGGTTGGCTCGCGGTTTTTCCTGCGATTGGGTTTTTTTTTAAGTTATTATTAATTTTATTTATATTATTATTGTTATTGTTGTTGTTGTTGTTGTTGTTAAAATTATTATTATTATTATTATTATTATTGTGATTGTTATTATTATTTTTTTTGTTTAAATTATCAATAAAAAATTAAAAACTAATTAACAACTAAATTTTAATTAATATATTATTATTATATTAAAAAATAATTAAACATTACATTCAAATAAATCATTTAAATTCAAAATTAATTATTATAATAACAATATCATAATATAATAATATATTAAAATAAAATAATTTATTACAACATTTATTAAATAACAATAACTTAAAAAATAAATTAATTAATAAAAGAAATTTTATAATTCGAAATTCAAATCAAAAATAAATAAATAAGGCAGTCGCAGGAAAAACCGCGAGCCAATCGCTCTCAATAAAACAATTATCATTTTAAAAAAATTAAATTTAAAGAAGAATATAAAAAACTTAATAATAATAATAATAATAATAATAATAATAATAATAATAATAATAATAATAAATAATAATAATAATAATAATAATAATAATAATAATAATAATGCCATTTGGTACCCTTGGAGCAATCCATCTAAAGTATGTGCAACCTAATCCTTCAACCAAGTAAAAAGGACAAGCAACAAAATCACGGCTAGGATCGATGTCGCTCCAATCTGTATTAATCTCAACTTCATAACCACAATCACAAAGCTCTTCAATATAATGCTCCTGTAACATCTACGGAACACATATGATATAGTAACATAAGTAAACATTCAAAAATAATATTAACATTTATAAATTGAGAATAATACTAACATAATAGTTTATGTTACCTTCAAAATCGATTAACTAGAATAAGAATGATGAAGTTTGGATACAATGAAGCAGGGAAATGATGAAGTTATTTATAGAACATAATAACAATGGCTATTTTCAACTTCATAACGACTATTTTTCAATTTTACAATGGCTAGTTTAAATCATGCAAAAAAGTCAATAAAAGTCAAATATTTGTTCGCTGTTAGTAACAGCGAACAGAAGCAAACCTGGTTAAACCAGGTCAAGCCTTTGTTTGCTGTTACTAACAGCGAACAAATGTTTGACCTGGTTTGACCAGGTTCGTTGTTGTTCGCTGTTAGTAACAACGACTTCACACTTGACTAAATTTTTGACCATTTCCTTTAATTCGCTGTTAGTAACAGCGAGTATACACCAAGCCTAGCTTTGGAGCCAAGGACACTTATTTTGAAAAATAAGTTTAAACGAAGCTTTTTTTTTGACTAAAATTATTAAAAAGACTTATTTTTTTCAAATTTTCTCAATACTTAAGCCCAACAACGGAAACTTAATCCAAACAATGTTTGTTTTTCCATCCACCTTTGACATCCTCATAAATATTTGTCCTTAAATCCTCAATCCAAAAAGACTCGCTCGGGAATCATAGAACAAAATTTTCGAAAAACTCTAGTATACCTTAAGTGACGCAAATGAGAAGCAAATTTAGAAGCATTAATCTTTGCAAGATCAAATCGTTTTCTACCCACCTTGACTTTCCTCATAATTCACATCACAAAAAGATCCATCACTTCCATTCAAAAAGCTAAATTCAAAATCTCATAATATCACTGTTGGCGCAAATTTATAAAAGCGCAAATCTTTACATACGAGAGCATAATACTAGTACGGTTTTGTATTAATATGACAACAGATTCTTTGCTTGATCATAATGCGGACAATAATTTTAAAAATTAGTTTGTGACACTTAAGTCACTCGAAAACTGAATACAACGTAGCTTGGAAAAATTAGTTGAAATTCACAAAGAAATACAATCTCATTACAAAATCAGTACAAAGTACGTTGTCTAAATGATTACGTATTTATAATCAGATTAAGATCGTGTTCTTGATATGTTTATGTGTTTAGAGACATGAGATATGATTATTGAATTGATTAATATGTTTATTCCCTCCTATTAGTGGATATTATGCGTGCTTTAATATGAAAGAACATGCATTTATGAAACAGAGCATTACTATGAAAAGATACGCATCGATCAAAGATGCTCGTTAGAGCACACTCGTGCTCAAACGGACGCAATTAATAAAACAATATCAAAAGCTGCTTACTCATAAAATTAGGAGTACTTCAATTGTGTAACATAGCTTATTCAAAGGGGAAGGTTCCATAAATCAATAGAAGTCCATTAAAGAATGTACAAATACTAAATGTGTTCATTCAGGTGAACAGAACAATTTCAGGTTGGGTATTTCGGATCAATTCGAAATCGAAACTTGTCAATATTTGTTTTAACATAATTTTAAATTCATTTTGAAGTCAGTCAAAGTCGAATTCGGTTAAAAGCTCAAAAAAAAAATGTCTTTTTTGAACACATGTAACACATACCATGCAGTTTATCATATTTTCTCTTAAATTTATTTTGGGGCTTGAGAATGTTCAAATTAATACAGAAGGGCAGGACTTAGCCAAAGCTTCTTACATCAGAAAACAATCATATTGTACAGCTCAGTATTATGTTTTACATTGGGGGTATCAGAATCTAAATTGAAAATTAGTAGGGCTATTCTTTTATTGCAGACTCCTAAACAGAATCCTGCACTTCAATTGCAGACTCTTGAACTTCAATTGCAGAATCATGATCTTTAGATATAGACTCATGATCTATGATTGCAGATTCCTGAAGATTAATTGCAAACTCTTGACCAATGATTGCAGAGTCCTGAACATTGATTGCAGACTCTTGATTTTTTATTGCAGGATCCTGCACTTCCACAGTAGACTCCTGAACAATAGTTGATTTCAAAGACTCCTGATTTTTTACTTTAGGCTCCTGAACATCAATAGTTATTGTAAACTCTTGAACATTGATTGTAGACTCCGACACATTGATTGCGGAATCCAGCACTTCCATTGCAAACTCCCGAACATCAATTGTTATTGTAGACTCCTGAACATTAATAGCAGACTCCAGCTTATTGATTGCAGAATCCTGCACTTCCATAGTAGACTCCTTAACAATAATTGTCTTTGCAGACTCCTACTCATTGATTGCAGAATCCTGATTTTTTATTGCATAATCATGCACTTCCATTGCAGACTCCTGAACATCAATTGTTATTGTAGACTCTGACACATTGATTGCAGAATCCTGCACTTCCATAGCAGACTCGTGAACACTAATTCTCTTTGCTGACTCCTGCACATTGATTACAGACTCCTGATTTTTTATTGCAGAATTCTGCACTTGCATTGCAGACTCCTGAACATCAATTGTTATTGTAGACTTCGGTACATTGATTGCGGAATCCTGATTTTTTATTGCAGAATCCTGCACTTCCATAGCAGACTCCTGAACATCAATTGTTATTGTAGACTCTGACACATTGATTGTGGAATCCTGTACTTCCATAGTAGACTCCTTAACAATAATTGTCTTTGCAGACTCCTGATTTTTTATTGCAGAATCATGCACTTCCATTGCAGACTCCTGAACATCAATTGTTATTGTAGACTCTGACACATTGATTGCAGAATCCTGCACTTCCATAGCAGACTCGTGAACACTAATTCTCTTTGCTGACTCCTGCACATTGATTACAGACTCCTGATTTTTTATTGCAGAATTCTGCACTTGCATTGCAGACTCCTGAACATCAATTGTTATTGTAGACTTCGGTACATTGATTGCGGAATCCTGATTTTTTATTGCAGAATCCTGCACTTCCATAGCAGACTCTTCCATAGCAGACTCGTGAACACTAATTGTCTCTGCGGACTCCTGCACATTGATTACAGACTCCTGATTTTTTATTGCATAATTCTGCACTTGCATTGCAGACTCCTGAACATCAATTGTTATTGTAGGCTCCAGCACATTGATTGCGGAATGCTGCACTTCCATAGCTGACTCCTGAACACTAATTGTCTTTGCGGACTCCTGCACATTGATTGCAGAATCCTGCACTTCCATAGCTGACTCTTGAACAGTAATTGTCTTTGCAGACTCCTGCTCATTGAATGCAGACTCCTGATTTTTTATTGCAGAATCATGCACTTCCATTGCAGACTCCTGAACATCAATTGTTATTGTAGACTCTGACACATTGATTGCAGAATCCTGCACTTCCATAGCAGACTCGTGAACACTAATTCTCTTTGCTGACTCCTGCACATTGATTACAGATTCCTGATTTTTTATTGCAGAATTCTGCACTTGCATTGCAGACTCCTGATCATCAATTGTTATTGTAGGCTCCAGCACATTGATTGCGGAATGCTGCACTTCCATAGCTGACTCCTGAACACTAACTGTCTTTGCGGACTCCTGCACATTGATTGCAGAATCCTGCACTTCCATAGCTGACTCCTGAACAGCAATTGTCTTTGCAGACTCCTGCTCATTGATTGCAGACTCCTGAATTTTTATTGCAGAATCCTGATCATCAATTGTTATTGTAGACTTCAGCACATTGATTGTGGAATCCTGATTTTTTGTTGCAGAATACTGCTCTTTCATTGCAGACTCCTGAACATCAATTGTTATTGCAGACTCCTGAACATCGATTGTTAAGGAAGACTCCTGAACATCAATTGTTATTGCAGACTCCAGAACATCAATTGTTCTGGCAGACTCCTGCAGATTGATTGCAGAATCCTGCACTTCCATGCCTGACTCCTGAAAGCGGATTGTTTTCGCAGACTCCTGCACACTGATTGCAGACTCCTGACTTTTTAGTGCAGAATCCTGCACTTCCATTGCAGACTCCTCAACTTTAATTGTTATTGCAGACTCTTGCACTTTTATTGCAGACTCTTGACATTCTACTGCTGTCATGTGAGAAAATTTGTGAGGGAGTTCCATAAGAGGACCATTTCCACTCAGCTTTTGCACTGCCTTGCCCAGACTATATCCTAAAGCTTTAGCAACTGAAACTGCTACAGCATTTCCAATTTGACGGTATCTACTCAATATAAAAAGTAATTAATTAGCTAATGTACCCAGAACATGAAAGTGTAATTGGATTTTTAATACTCAAATGAAACTAAATATTGCACGTGGTTGAATGTAGGAAAATTAGTTTCCCTGGAAAGTTTATGCCATAATTGGTTAACTAAACAAAGTTGATTAGGAATTGCTCTGCAAAAAGTTCAAACAGCTACTTGAAAAACAATTTGGTTGAGTAAGGAAGCGTATACGGAAATTTCAACTTAGGGGCCAATGATTTATATTTTGAAAACTTAAACTTCCCCAAAAACCTGTTTTTGTCAACCAAACTTGCGTTTCTTCACATCCAAGGAAGTTGTACTTTTTAAATAACTAAATCAAATGAATTACTATTGAGACAAACTAATGCTTATAGAACATTACAACGAATCCATGTTGCACTGACCTTTCCTTCACAGTCCCACAGAATCTATAATAATCTGGAAAGCCTTGTAATCTAGCATACTCACGGACAGTGAGAACTCTGTCTTGGTTTGGATGTAAAATTGCCTACAAGGATACAATTAAATTTTATCTTCTACTTCGAACATTGATCAAAGTTCTTATTCCACACTCTAATCAAATGGAGAAAACATCATACCTGGCAGTGAGGATCTGGGGTCGTCAATAGTGTGGGGATTGTCTCATCCCACCATAGTCTAGCAAATGGTCTTTATAGGACAAAAAGTAAAAACATAAAACATTTCAGAAGTGATCAAATATTAAATTCATATAAATCCAAATATTTAAGCTTTATGAGAGCAGATACCTCTTTGATTTACCATCAGAGAAGTTTATTGCATAATCAGGAACCTGTTCAAGGTCAAACATTGCAGCTAAAATTAGAAGAGATGGTTCGTATTCAGAGTTTTTAGGTTGATTCCCAAATCTTCTTGTTTCATTACCTTGCTCGTTTTGATTATTTTCATTGTGTTCAGTGGCGAAACAAGGTTACTTTTTCCGGAGTATAATAATATGTACGATGCCATCATTAAATATCACTAAATAATGATTGAATTAGAAGTAATTAATACTTTTATTGTAGCTAAAGAGGCATGAGTTAATCCTTTGCCCCCTCTCAATTTTTTTACCCAATTTTAAAGTCCAAAATCCAAATTTTTGGCCCCCTAAACTTTTGTCTCAAGTTTCGCTGCTAATTTTGTTGTTGCTTTGAGATGACGTCTTTTGATGGGATCATGTCATACCTACACAGCACACCAAGGGGCTGAAGGTGTATCAAAGGAGGAAGAAAAATGGGAAGAATGATGAGATGGCAGCTGAATAACAGAATTCTGTTAGTAAGGGTATTATGGGAAACCTTCTAGAAGGGAATCTTGTAACCAAATCTAAATGGGCAGCAGGTTGTTAGGCCTTGTATAGCTCTATAGATATGATTATGTAATAATGATTGAGCAGGCAATGAAATACTAATACATTCCCCCTTCTCTCTATTCCCTTCTTTGTTCTCCTTCTCTGACTCTCTTTTATTCTCTATCTCCCTCTCTCTCTCTTAGTTCTTACTTTCTTCGTACTCCTAATAGGTGCTGTATTACCGGTTCATAACAAACTGGTATCAAAGCAATATTTTCTTCCATGGGAAATCCAACAAACCAGCAGAGAAAAGAGCAACTTGAGCGCGAAATTGATAACCTCACCCAGCAATTGACTTCTCAGTTACACTCTGAAATATCGCAACTAGAGGAGAGAATGTCATTGAATCAGGCGGTGTTAAAAACTAAATATGGTGACCTGGAGAAATCTATCACAGCTATGGCTGATGGTCAAGTGAAAATGCAAGAGACCCTCACGTTGTTCATGGCCAGTAGCTCAAGGGTATAGCCCATGGCGAGTATTCTTGGAAGCCCACAAAACTAACAGAGGCTAAGTCCAATGATGATAGCTAATAATCAAAATCAACAGAACTCAAACCAGCAAGAAAGTTCGGAGAATTTGATAGATGAAAACCTCGGTTTTACACCATTCCAGAATTCTCAAGGAAGTGGCCAATGGAAGTCAAAGAAGGTTGGCATTCCTATGTTTATCGAAGAGAACCCAGACTGGTGGATTTTAAAGGCAGACAGGTACTTTACCTTCTACAATTTGTCGGAGGAAGAATATATGGTGGCAGCCGTCATCAGTATGGATGGTGATGCCCTGGCTTAGTATCATCGGGAGGATCAAAAAGATCCAATCACTCGATGGGCGGATCTAAAATTCCTCATTCTCAGTAAATTCCAACCGGCTAATGAAGGAGGGTTGGTAGAACAGTGGTTGGTGGTCCGGCAGACAGGGGAAGTGGCTGATTACTGCCGAGAATACGTGGAGAAGGCGTCTCCTATAGGCAGAGTGGCCAGAAATATCGCTTTAGGGGCCTTCATTAATGGGCTGCAAGAAGACATCAAGTGTGAATTAATGAACCCACCCACATTAAAAATTGCGATGGATTAAGCTGTTAAAATCGGACAGAAGGTTATAGATGAGGTAAACTATGGGAGACAAAAGTGGGCCACCCGTTTAAATTACAAAAAAATCCCCTACCCAAATGTTTCCATAAATACCCTGAACCCCACATATATCCAAAACAAACCTAACCTCTCTCTCCCAAACACAACCCAAAACCCAAAACCAAAACAGCCAGATGACAGACGGTGCACCATTCGTCTAAGTGATGAAGAATTCCGTGATAAACGCTCCATAGGGCTCTGTTTCAAGTGTGATGAGAAATGGTCGTTGACTCATATATGTCGCAACAAGGAGCTGCGTTCGATTTTGACAGAAGAAGGTCGAGAAGGCCCAGAGATATCATAAGAATGGGAAGTGATAAACGAAGTGGCGGCAGACGAGGATCCTCTTCAAGGGATGTCATTACAATCCCTCATCGGATTCACGAATCCGAAAACCATGAAAATGGAGGGGCGTATTGGAGGACAATCTCAGTACTCGTTTTAATCGATTTTGGAGCCACTAGCAACTTTATCTCAACCTCCGTAGCTCGAAGCACGCTATTGAAATATTCACTCTGTAAACCTTTTGGGGTAACGTTGGGAACAGGAGCGCAAAAGTCTATGGTGAGGGAATACGTAAGCAGGTTCGATTGTCCATACAAGGGGTAGAAATTGTGGAGGATTTCTTTTGGTTAGAACTAGGGAATTTGGATGTTATTTTGGGAGTTCAGTGGCTTGAAAAACTTGGGATAATCACTATCAATTGGAAAACACAGGAAATGTGTTTTCAAGTCGGTGAACAGACATTTGTGTTGCAAGGTGACCCTCACTCCGCCACTCTAAAATATCTTTGAAAACTCTTCTCAAAATTTTGCACCATGAGGGATAGGGGATTTTGATTGAAACCATGGGTTTGAGCAGTCTAGAAGAACAATCCACCATGGTTGTCCCCTCTTTCCTTTCTCATACCTTGAGCCTTTACCCCCACATCTTTCACCCCCTTGATAACCTTCCACCTAACTGAACACATGGCCATGCCATAGTGCTTAAAGAAGGTACTAACCCCATCAGTGTACATCCATATCGATACCCTCATGTCCAGAAGGCAGAAATTGAACGTTTCGTCCAGGAAATGCTCAAACCAGGCATAATACAACCATCTTCCTTCGCACATGCCAAAACCATTTTAAACGATTTTCTTTTATCTTTTTCTCAATATTTGCAACTCTTAAATCCTTTATTATATCTTCGTTTCAAAATCTATCACTTAAAGTATACCCAATCATCCATCGAAGCATTTACGTTTCTGCAAATTCCATATTTCTACTAAAATACTTTCTAAAAGCCCAACATTTTGATCCATATAGTAGCATCAGTGTAATCTTCGTTCAATAAAACTTACCCTTTAACTTTATGAACACACCTCGATCACATGATATTCCAATAGTCGATCTCCATTTTTGCCGCTTAATTTTAAGGGTCACATCTTGTTAGATATCTCCACTACTCTAAAATATAGACCCAAGGTATTCGAAGCATCCACTTGAATCAATTGCTTTCTCTTTTGGCTTTTTAGTGCCTCTTTTATCTCGTTTGAGCTAAAATTACACTTCATTACTTTGTTTTCCTCCAACTTAATTTAAAACCTCAAGACTCCAAATCTTGTCTCCATGACTTAGCATTTACAACCTCTTCAGTCCCATCTACCAAAACAATTAGCAAACAACAAGCACCAATGCACGTTTCCTTGTATCAAAAGAGTTATCTCATATAGGACCACGACAAAAGAAAAGGGCATAGAATCAAGCCCTGATGAAAGCCAATTGTGATTGGAAAATCATGATTTTGCCCCACCACATGTCTTAACATATGTCTTTACTTCTCAATACATATCTGGCAGTATGTTAATGTATTTCTTGGGAATGTTCTTTGTCATTGTACACCACATTACTTCTCTTGGTACCTTGTATACTTTTTTATAGTCAATAAAAACCATGTGCAAGTCTCTTTTTCTAACCTATAATACTCCATCATTTGTCTTATATGATAGATTGTTTATATTCTAGATCTCCCTAGCATAAATCCAAATTCGTTCTTTGATATGGACATACCTCTCCTTATACGTAACATTTTTTGTCAGTTTTATTTTTTTCTGGAATTTTGTTTTAGAATAAAAAAACGTCTTAAAATTTTGCAAAAGAGTTATATTTTTTGTCAGTTTCATTAATTTTTAAAGTTTTTAGATTTTTCATTAATTTTTATCTAGAATTTTTTGGTAGAAACATTTTTCCTGAAAAGTAACACCTTTTTACATTAAAACTAACACTTTTTTTCCGGGTTTTTTGCATTTTTTATTGAAAAAATAAACATTTTATTTGAAAATTAACACATTTCACCAAAAAGTAACATGTCTCTCATGCTTCTTATATAGGGATGGTTCTCACTTAAACTTTTACCTATGAAATCAATGTGAATTTGACAACTTTGTATACAAAATTTCATATATGTTATTGATAACAACATGAGAGCCATAATTCACTATCACATATACACAATACAACATTTGGGAGTCAATAAATAGAGATAGGGTAGTTAAAGGCAAGGAATTTTGAGTACAATTACCAATTGCTTCCCAGATGGTAGTCTTATATTTGAATCGGGATCTCTCCTAACAATGTTGTCTTTTCCAATAATTAAACCTGGTAGGTCACGAAAATTTGCTCCCTGTTAAATGTTCAATTCGAGAAAACATTAAGGAATAAGTGGTGATAAAATGGAAGAATTGAATGAATGATCTACTATTTGATTCAAACCTTTTTTTGAGGGATTTTAGAAACCCGCAAGTAATCATCCTCGAATAATTTAAGTGGTCGATGATCATAGAGAATACATCTTTTTTTGTGAGCTTTAATGTCCGCAGAACCCAACATATCTACATCAATTAATAAGTATAAAAGTATGAATATATATATGCACTCCTACATAGAAGACCAAGTCTTGTATGGAATGGATTATAAATGCTACACATTAAGGTGTTACTGTATTAGACGTACTAAGTTTTCATAATTAAGAGTCTACTTTTCCATATTGTTCCCACGGATGAATTTTTTCCCCCTCATGATTTTTTCTATCATTTTCTAAGGGGTAGCACCTTCTGTCAGATTATTTTGCCCATCATTTTCAGGCATAATCCCTTTCAAAATCCATGATATAGTTATCTCAATTTAACTTTAAGGACATTAGTAGTTTGCTGAAAGCCATCTCTGCTTTTGATTTTTATAACACATCAAGGAATTTTATGAGGTCATTTCGTTATAGAGGATTTTAGCTTAGCATTCTGCATAGTCTTGTTACACAACCTGTGTATTAAAATAATAAAGTAATAATAGTCATTGTCATCATTTTCTTGATATGCATTAGGTTCTAAAAGTCTATAATAAGCTTTAATTTATATACATGTTCATGTTCTACAAAATTTGGATTATTAGGATAAAATGAATATTTTTCATATTAACAATTAAAATTGTGATGTTACAACATGAGGTGTCGCGTTTGCGCTTTATAATATTAGGGCTGCACACGATCCGGTGTGGTTTGGTTTGACACAAAAATCAGAAATTCTGGTCTAAAAATTTTTCAGACCGGACCGAACCAGACCGTTCTACAACGGTTTGGTCCCCAATTTTTTCTTTTTAATGCATTTTTTTAACTAAGAATCTAAGATAATATATTCATCTATATGTACATAAATATTAGTATATATATTGATATGTACTCATCTATACGCACTTGAGAAAGTTAATGAAAAAAAATTGATAAGGGACAAAAAGTAAAAAAAATTAGCACATGAGAGTTGAGATTAGAATAAAAGTGAGAGGAGGCGTAACTAAAGTTTGGAAGAATGAAATGGAGTTGAACTCTCTGAAGGATAATGGTTAAGGAATGAGAAATTAGGTTTTCAACCCAAAATAATGGGCTAGGCAGTAATATTTAGAGTTGGGCCTACCAGTTTATGACCCATATTATTACAATTAATGGTCTATGACTTACGATTTACACCAGACCAGAATATATTACGGGTTTCCGGTCTGGCTTGGTCTGAAAGTTTTAAAACCTAGACCGTAACGGAAACTATAATTTTTTAAAAAGGAAACTAGACTAGACCATTTAGACCGTAGACCAGACCAAATACTTATACGGTTTAGTCCGATTTCGTTTACGGTTTAGACCAAATTTTTTGTAGCCCTAGCCTTATGCGCCTCGAGCTCAAGCTCGACCGATAACACCTCAGTAGGGCGAGACGAAGCCCACTACAAGAGGTGTGCGCCTTGTGCGCCTCGATGTGCCTCGCGCCTTGTGCGTTTATTGCACCTCCTAATTGGGATGGGTAATTAACTTCAAAGCTTGTATTTTCGATAAATAAATAAAACTCAAAACCCAAATTCACTTTCATTTAGGTTCGAGAAACTATTGCGTAAAAAGAAAAGAGAAGAGAAGCAAGTGAAGAAGAAGAAAATAACTTTAAGAATTCTTCATATTCTCATTGTAATAGTCTTGTCCTAAATTAATGTTTACCATATGATAATGAATATTTTCAAGGTTTTTGATATTGTGATATGATTGTCATAGTGTTTTAAGTATTATATATGTTTTAAAACTGCATCAACTACTATAGCAAAAAAGTGTGCCTCACATACAAAAAGCTTGCGCTGTGTGCCTAGGCTCTAAGGACCTTTTGCGCCTCGGTGCGACTCGAGCTTTTTAAATCTAAGACCGTGACATCCCAACTGTTAACGCAATCGTTACAACATCTACGATTATTCTTACGGCTGAACAGAGTTTGTTCTAAACCGCAAGCCAAACCGGATCAAACCGTAATTTTAATACTTGGTTTGGTCTATGGTGTAAACGGTCTGGTCTCGGTTTTTTATTTCTCAGACCAGACCAGACCATAAACCGTATGTGACACGTAAAGCACAAAAGAGAATCCTAAAGACTAATAAGCACCTCAAAAATTACCAAATTAACATCCCTCATGAATAAACTAACCAAATTCACTTGCTCTTATATACTTTTGAAATTCGGTTTCTGGAGGCTTTCGATAGGCCATCTCCTCTCGAACTTCATTGTTTGTCACCTATGAAGAGAAAAATTAGCAAAACAGAAACTCAAGCAACTAGAGAATTACCTAACAAGATAGATGTGTAAAGGTATACCGGAGGAAGATCAGATATAGCATCTTTTAAAATAAGAGCTTTCTCAAGATTTGGAGATTGATCTTCATCATATGCAACAATGTTGCGCTTTAAGCATGAAAATCATAGTAGAATAAAGGATAATTAGATATATTATTTTAAAAAATGAAATAAATTGAAAAACCTTGCTAGGTTAATGAACAAACAAAATTTATACCTCAAATTTATATGGTGCACCATATTTTAGTACCACATCATGGGTTGGAAGGGGAAATTGTGGTAACCTCTGTAATAATAAGAATAATATTTAATTAAACACCATAATCAATATTTTCCAATTTTCAGATGAATTATTTTATCTAAAACCCTATGCAATACAACATAAGTTCACATATTTTTCTAGGTTGCAAAGATATTGCATTTAATGAAAAAATCAATACAATCCAACTAAATCCTTTGATTGATACAAAAGTAGTGTAGGAAATTCATAATCGACGCACACTAATGTTGCAAATCAAGGTCCATCTATATTTCAAAATTGGGAGGAATTTTTATTCATGGTTTGGTAACTTTGGTTTATCCAAAGACATCAACAACATCATTCAAGGGCAGCTTTTGCAATGCTAGTTCATCCTAAACAATTATCAGCAACTAAACAAGTTCATTTCCCATTGGTTTAATTATACTTTATTTTTCGAAGCCTTAGTTTATTTAGGATGTTTTAGTTTTATTTAATTTCATTTATTTAACTTGTGGTATTTAGATTCAAGTTGTGTGTTTTAATTCTAGTTAAGTATGTTAGTTTAATTTAGTTTAATTTTAGTTAAGTATGTTGTAATACAATTGTGTGCTTTTTGTACACGCTTTTGTAATACAGGCGCATGGTGCATGTCTAGTAAAAGGAGTCAAAGCAAGGAGCTGCAAGAATTAATCCATGCCAGACATTTCAAGGATGGAGCCATTTGCTTATGACCAAGAAGAAAAGTCAAAGAAAAAGCTAGTTGTGAATCATAGGATCATGGAACATTTAACAACCAACTAGAATTTGTTCTAGAACTATTCTAGAACCGGTCAAAGGTACCAGCCACCTTCCATGTAACCGGCATTTACTCCACTCCTTCAAGTAACCATCCACTCACTATAAACCTCCAACTATCTAGAAGTGAAAGACATGCTGGGATGTAATTTTGTCATCAAGATAAGCAGAGGGGAGCATGCCTAGGAGTTACTCGCATCATGGAGAAGAGAAGTTATTCTAGTCAAATGCAACCGGTTTTTGGAGAGCCAAAACCTTGCATTTTAGGCTATTTTAGTAGTTTAATTTCTTGCTTTGTTTTTCTACAAATAGCTCATTTGTAGTTCATTACTAGGTTGTTGAATTTATGATAAAAAAAATCCCGAAGCATTTATGTTTCAAATCCTTGTTGTTTTAAGCTATTCTTAGATTAGAATTTCATTTGCAAAAGTTGTTATGCTTATTGTAATTGGTGCTTACAGTTGTGTCTCAAGAGCCTCTTAATTTACTAAATCAATTTTTAGTGAGTTTAGAGTTTAGCCATTTTATCCCACTTTAAATTTCTATTCAAAAATACAACAAAAAAACAAAAATGTTCCTTTTCCATTTGACATTCACACGCCCAATTACACCTTCATTGTTTCTTCACTTATTCTAACCAGACTAGGCCCATGGAATAAAAATAAGGCAATTACATTACATAACGGCCATTTAATAACGGATTTTGAGTTTATGGTTACACATAGTCATAACATAAAATCATGGAGTAACAACCATCATAAGCTTTTATTTTAACTTCTAGCCATTATGATCTTTTTTGATATACATTTGGTTCTAAGACGTCTATTATAATCTTTAATCAAAATAGTTCTAATAAACTCGAATTACTATGAAAAAAAATAACTTTCAAGTTAACAATTCACATTACGATGTCAAGGAAACACGCCGTAACACTGCGAGGTGCCACGTCCATGACATTGTGACTGCTACCACATCTGTGACTGCGACAACATCCATGATTTTTTTATTTGCTTAGGCCTTTCAAAATTGAGTGACCTTAAAAGCACCTATCATGCTTCACTGAAAATTATCGCCACTTTTGCGCAATAAATTAAACAATGGTATTAAGGGATGACATTTCTAACCTCATTGGGATGAGCTCCCCATAAGAAAACTCGTAGACGAAATTGTGGAAGTCCATAACAACCAGCTGCCATGATACCAAGACTTGCTTGATACTTCAATTGAACCAATCTACTAATTGCATATTTTCCAAGATGACCATTGGCAAGCCTCAATATGTCAACCACATTTTCCATTAAAATGTATATTGGCTTAAGAAATGCCACAATGTCCATGAATACCACAATTTGGCGATTCCTATCATCATCCAAAGGGTTATCTACATTCCTGTGACGGTTATACCCACTAATTCCCTGACATGGAGGACCTCCACAAATTACATCAACATCCCCCTACACACCCAAATGCAATATAAAGGAGTAACCAATTAGAAAAGCAATTTAATAAAACTTTGTCAAAGTAAAAGTTAATTCGTGGATTAATAACATATGCTAAGATTAATACCGGTCGAGGCAACATTGTAAGTTTATAACCTTTCAACACAAATTCTTGTATCCGGTCCTGACAATTACTAAATTGCATGAATCAATAAGCAATTATCCATAAATCAGAAAAAAAAAATAAATAATAATAATAATAATAATAATAATAATAATAATAATTTGAATGTAACAATTAAACTTGCATACCTTAGTCCCTCGATTGGCTCCCATGTGTCGTCACTCGAGCCATAACCAGCCCAACGAACCTAAGTAACAAGTATAGAATCAATACATTGTTATTAACCAAGTAACCAACTATCCCACTCCCCACCCCACCCCCCCCCCCCCCCCCCCCCCCCCCCCAACCCCCAACAAGAAAATGAACAACACTCCAACGAGGGTAGACAAGTCAAGGTTTAAATCTAAAATAGATTATAGTTATCAAACCAACCTTAAAATGAAGTCCAATCTTTCCATTTTTGTTGGGATCACCATAGCAGATATCAACAAGGCTAGCAACCTCATACTCATCAGATGAATTCTTGTTCTTGTTCTTGTTCCTAGACACCATACTTTTTCGAGAGCTAAATCGTGATCGTCTCTGAATACTTGGAGAAGAAAAGGTTTTATTTTGAGCATCATCAACATAATGTTTACAAAGTTTATCCCACTCTTTCAACAAGCCAAGGAATTCCTCTGCTGGTTCATTTCTTATCTGTAAAATGGGGAAACACTATGAAATAAACGTTCCAATGAATAGAACTATGGCTTTGTAAACATAATAAGGAAGGTCATACTAACTTGCACTTTGGGATGATTTAATATCAAGCTTTCACAAGCTGGTTGATTAATGTCAAGAGCCCATCTCTAGAAATAAACAAATATGTTCAACAACACAAAAGGAAGTCATTAAACAATAGTAGTAAGAATCTTTTTGCTTACTATAAGTAAAAGAAAAGAACTTACTGTCTTTAGATTTACACCAGCAAGTTTAGCCCCTAGGCATAATCCAGTTGACATTCCGCCACAGCCAGAGTACAAATCTAACAATGCCATGTCAGACTTATGTGGCCTATGCCCAGGAAAATTCCAGTGATTCGGACAGAGCCCATTTGCTTGAATCTTCTTCATGTTATCACATGATGACAAGCCAGGTTCATCTGCAAAGAACCAGCATCAAAACTCCCAAATAAAAGAAACAACTGAATTACAGAATTGAGCATTTTCTTAAAAATACAGCAGAAAAATAGGAATGACATAGGCTAGGTAGAGAGTATCTAAGTGGAGGTAGACTAAATTCTAAAAGAAGATGGTGTTCATACAATATGATACTTAAACTACATCATTACTTACATAAATCTGGCATAATTCATGACCTTATGTTAAAAATTGAATTTATGGCTACAAAATAAATTGCACTTAACACACCAACCTGAAAAAAGTACAAGTGACTCAAAAAAAAACGATCCAAACTTATTTTACCCAACAGTCAAGATCTCCAACTTACCATCAACTACTGTAGCAAATGTAGTATAGTCGATGAAGTATTTCATATCATAATAGAAGTCAAATGCAGAAAGAGATTTCAGTTTTATGTCCACCTGCCAAAAATTGAAGGCAGCAACAAACCACAAAAGTAATTTATATGTGAAAAAAAATATTATAAACTAACAGAGAAAGTTTGGTATTGTGCTATTAAAATGAAACTATTGTGATGGCAAACAACAGTTTAATTGAGAATGGAGATACAACCTTGTGAAAAATACACAAATAAGAATGTCAAGTAGAAGTACTTCAACTTACATTTGATGGTACTTGTAAAATCTTGACTTTTGAAACAATGCAATCTAATGGGTTATCATTCATTAGATCTGAAAGAAACAACCGCTTTGCATCATGAGATTTTGACTCGTCTTCTATGACCTGACAAAAATGTAAAAGAGGTCACAAAGTGGGGTGATCCTTGCCTTTTTAAACTCTCTGTTGTGACAATAAGAGAGAACAGTCCAATCTTATCAAAAGTCAATTTGACAGCAGATCATCCCAAAAATATGAGCAATTGCTGTGTAACAAAGTTCGACCTTGTAATTATCTATCAAAAATAATTGTTCTTTTATCTAGCTGAAAAGAGGGGCAAGAAGAGAAGGGAACTGATGTATGACAACAACATTCCATTACCTCAATGGTACTAAATGACTCACACCTAGGTTCGGTAATCAAATGTATGCAACCTTACCTTTTAAATAACAAAAACATTGTTTATGATTAATAAATGACCAAAGTAACTAAATTAATCAAGAATGAGCTCAAGTATTTACCGTATCTTCAGCCCTAAAGAACCATTGAACTCGAAAATAGTCCTCGTCGTCCATGGTTTTGAAGAATTCAACAATCCTACCAATAAAGTTCTTCTTCCCTTTTAGACCCTACAAAACATAGAAAACCACGTTAAGTGGATAAGTTGCAAGAAAAATAAGAGGTTATGAAAAAGTAGCAGTAAATCAAAATTGATTATATGATATCTATCTACTGTGAAAATAGAAAATAATGGATAGTTGAAAAAGGCTCATCCTAGAATGTACAACCTTTGGTCCACAATTTCACAAAGGTTCTCATTACTACAACAAAACATCGTGGGAGTTTACCCAATTTCTCTGTCCCATCTCCTTGAAAGTACATTAGAATTTCAAACTGCACATACAGTGTCCCTTAGTTTCTAAATCACTTCGTATCTCTAGTTTTTTTTTCCTAGAAAAACTTCTTGGGTGCAGACTAATAGTATCCTATATACAGTTCAAGAAAAACCACAAAGTTCATTTAAAGGGAAAATAAGTTTATGTAAGAGTCAACAAGGTAAAATTTTCTCACATATTTCACTTATTTTTAAACAAATAAGTTTAGATAAGGTCTTATAAATTTAAACAAAATCCAAACAGTTCAACATTAGTTAAGTGTAGATAAACTATATAGATTAGACTATTTGTTTATGAAACTTAATCAAACAAGCTTGAGATTTAATGTGATTATATCACCAATCAAGGGTAAGCTTGCCAATATTTGCCATAAATGTCAAATCTATCCATATGTTTCATGGCTCAAGAATCAATTTGAGTTCACTATTTGAATCCTCTTACTCTATGCCTCCATTCCATCCGGGGCCAAAATACATTCACATTTACATGAATGCTATGTAAAATGAGACAAATAAAACAATTATTGCAGCATCTCAAAGGCACAATAAGTAAATTATCCCAAGACATGATAACAAATTGATATTGAAGAACAAAAGGGAGAAATTTAAACTTTACTTTCACATATGCACAATCTCCAAGGTTAAAAACGAGCTTTGATATTTTAGCTTGTGAATAATGACATTTTACATCCAAAATCAACTCATCTTCATCAGCATCACTGTAAACAAGACAACAAAAATATATATGTTAATTTGATCATATAATGAAGAAAAAAGAACCATTTACCTTTCATGGCCTATACAAAAGAATTCAAATCAAAAATACAATTGTCAATCAACCAATGATTGTTGACTTACACTGTTTTTGAGTTTACTCGATTATTTCTTTGGCGCTGCAAAAATATACACTAGAGTCACTTGTTGAATCATTTAAATTTCCATATGACGTATATGAATTAAAAAAACAAAGTAAAATAAAGCTTGTTGATGATATTCTAGAGGAATGATCTAATGACATCAAGTAATCTCTCCCACATACACAAGGAAACATGTTTGTTGTAAACAAAAGTGAAGTTATATGTGATTTTGTTATAAGGGTCACAAAGCAGGGCCCATGATAGTTTATAATGTGAATTTATCTCATGAATACAATCCTCCGTTTTTTAAATGATTATAATTCTGGATTTAATCATGCAAATGCATATTTACTTTAATATCTCACTTATACATAAGTAAAAATTATAAAAAGTGAATTTATAGAAAGCATATATTGAGAAAAATCTAATAAGGTCCCACACAACTACATTTTTTGTTTGAAAATAGTTCACTAACGAAGATCAAAGCAAAAATTATGAATATTATAAAATTCAAACTGTAGTAAAGAAGGTAGTATTGTTCATAAGTTTTCATTACTACTTCAGCCAAAAAATCACATGTTTGACAACGTATCTACATTTCTAAGGACATTGGAACAAACATTTCTTACAAATTTACATATAAATTCTATCACCATTCCTATCATTTATTAATCAGTAGTCACAACCAAATGGGGCATTGTCTTATCCATGTATAGGGTGGCGTAAAATATATTACTTGGTACCTTAGAGTTTTCTACAAGTACCTATGGTTATTTCTCCCTCTGCTAACAAATTTGCTACATTACATTGATTGTTTCCTCCACTAAATTTGTCATTGTTTATCCCACACTCCTACTGAATTTGGTTTAAAATCTCTTTTAGAAATGGCTCACGTCTTTTGACCAAATCTCATTTGCATTTTTAATCTATTTTCACCCATTCACACATCTCAATTCTTCTGTTTTATTATTCGTAAAAACAAATCAAAAAGTAAAGGAAAATTTGTTTAACTGCAACAAATTCTAAGGAACATAAATGTAAAGTTTTGGTTTGGATTTGGAAAAATGACAAAAGTTAAAAATGTAAGAACTGTAAGGAAGAAAGAGTACATAAAACAATTAAGAAACACTTAAACAACACAAATTTTGCCATATTATTTCCTATATGCAAAAAGTGAATGCTCCTACATTCTATCATCCTTGATAGTCCATTTTGAAAATAGCATGCATATTATAAAAACTTTACCATACCTGAAAAAAAAATTTAAATAAAAAATAAATAAATAAATTCCGTAGAGTATTTAAAAGAAATTTCATAGTGAGTCTATCAAACATTTAATAAGTCTAACAAAAATTTAATAAATATTTTAAAAAGATTAAATTATATATTCATACCAACATTAAATTTCACATAGTTTTTGTATAAGAGTTTGTTGTACTTTTGTATTTGTCTATCCTACTTGTTTTGGTATTTTTCCATTTATTGAAATACTGCCAAACACCTTCTTTAATTGTCATCCTCACATTTATTCTCTCTCAATACCATCCACACAATTTAATTTTTTTTTTACTATTTTTGAAAAATATTTAAATTACATAGGAGTAGTAATTTTTGTGCTAAATCCCAGAGGGACAGACGAGTATGCACCACATCAGTAGTCAACAAGAACATATAATTATTCAAAAAAAAATCCAACCAATCTTGCACAACTATAAGCTAAATCTCATTTAATTAGCTGAATTTGAAGCCTCATTTTCATACCTTGTTTGATCAGATGACTGTTAGTGCAAGAGATAAATCACCCCTTGATGGAGGTGACATTGGTCACATTATAGTCTATTCCTTAGCATGTGTTCTTAGTGAACAAGATGTGATGCAAACGGCATCCACATCGCCAAATAGTGGCCTAGGCTGCTCGAACAAGGCACCATAGTGCTTGAACAAGCATCTATGGTAATGCATTTTTGCTATTGGTGTTGTTTTGGGACATGTTCCTTTTGTGAGATTCCTTTTGCTGGTTTTGTAGGCTATATATAAGGGCCTAAAAATCATATTAGGGTAAAGTATGATGGCTTTTACAAAGAGACCAATAGGGTTTAAGAGCCTAAGGTAATCTCCTTTGTATTAGAGTGAAATCTCCATTAAAGGATTGAACTGTGAGCTCAAGCTAGTTACTTCGAGTTTGTGAGTGGTATTTATGTAATATATTGTTGAATTTTAATGAAATATACTACTATTTGAGTAGGAGGTGTTCAAGACACCAATTATATTGTTGTATGCCTTATTTTTACGAAGTTTCAATTTTTTTCATCGTTGCTTGTTTATACTCCGTTTTTCTACCTTCTTTTACATCTTTTCTCACCATTTGGGTGTTCAATAATTGTTCCTTTCAACTAATGTCATAATTTTGGTTGTTTCCTAGGGGTATTGAGTGAGGAAAAGCTTGGCATACGGTATAGGAAAGATGATAGAAGTGTATATGTGTTTAAGGGATTTTTTTAAGTCATTGGAGTTTGTTAAAACCTTTGGAGAGAAAAATTGTAGTAAACAAGAAATGAAGAGTCCCAAGGGAGAAGGAGAGCTTATCAACAACGGTGAAGAACAAAGACTAGTGATAGAATATTTGTTGTTGACAGTTGAAAATCTTGAAGAAGCTACAAAATTAAGTAGCAATGGGGATGAAATACCATCTATGAAGACTGGTAAGATTGTTGATGAGAAGCCAACTATGGAAGATGGAAAAATCATTGAAGAAAATCCATCTAAGAGTGGTTAGAGAGGAAATCAAAGTCAAGAGGGCAAGAGTAGAATATGGGGATTAAGTGTGCTATCATTACCACAAGTGAAGCCCTATTCAATATAATGGCAACAAGTTGAAGAAAGACATTTGAAACTTAAAGCTTTTAAAGGAGATCAAAAAGGAAATCAAGGATATCTGTGAAAGAGAGAAGTACAAAGGGGAAAAGAGGAAAAATTCTATTTGAGAAAGTGAAAAGGTAATACCTTTGATGAAAGGGATTGCTAGAAGATTGAGCTCCCAAACAATTGTGATGAGGTCCAATCGATGAAGGTCAAATGTGATGACGATGATGATGATGATGGTCATGTGCTAAGGTCAATTGTGATGGTGAGGGTAATTGGGTATTTGATTCCGTACACTCATATCATATTTGTAGAGACAAGAGTTTGTTTACAAGATTGACGACTTGTGAGCATGAGAGGGTGACATGGGCTAGTGGTGAGGAAGTTGAAACTAAAGCAATTGGAGAGGTGCATTTGAAGATGCACAATGGCACTATGACTGCTTAGAGGTTTGAGATACATATCTAAGATAAGGAATTTATTTTTAATTGAGGAGATCGGAGATGAAGGAGTACACCATAAAGGCTCAAAGTGATGCAGTCTTAAAGATGGAAAAGGGGAGCGTGCACTTGAAAGGAGTGATAGACAACAATGGCCATATGTTTCTAAGGAATTAAGACTTGCATCATGTTGAGGCTGGTGCAAGGCTCAAGTAAATTGAAAGGGTGGCATTTGTTGATGGTGACTACCACGTTGGGTTGTGCATAAAGAAATGTGAGGATGGTTTTGGTCTTGAGGAGGAGCCAAGAACCACATCATGTTTTAATGTTGAATGTGGATCACAAAGGAAGGTGATGTTTGATGATAAAGGGACATTTGGCCTTGAGCGAGAGATTGTCGGTGCAAGAGCCAAATTACATCTTGATGGAGGTGAAATTAGTCACGCTATAGCTCATTCCTAAGCATGTATCGCCGATGAACAAGATAAGATGCATAGGGAATCCAGCATCAAAAGAAGCCAAATAGCGGCCTGACACAAGATGCTCAAACAAGGCACCATAGTCCTCGAGTAAGCATCTTTGTTCATAAACTTTCTGATGCATTTTTCCAATTGGTGTTGTTTTGGGACACGTAATGTCCTTTTGTAAGATTCCTTATAGTGATTTTACAGGCCACATAACAGCTTAAAAATCATGTTAGGGTTAAGTGTGATGACTATTACAAAGAGAAAAATAGAGTTTGAGAGCCTAAGGTAGCCCTTTGTATCGGTGTGAAATATCTATTTGTACTTTGAGATTTAAGTGAGTCTTTACTTTGTGAGTGGCATTTCATCAATGTAATGTTAAATCCTTGGTGCAATACTCCCTTTGTTCCGGCCAATTTGCAACAATCCCTTTCTTTTTGGAGCATTTTCGTATTTGGAAATGGACATCACCGTCTTTTTTAATCTCATACTTTCCTTATAAATCCCTCTCTTTCTCATTGATTCAATCTCATTGGTAAAGGGAGTATAATACTATTTGAATTGGGGTGTCCAAATACCATTTATATCGTTTTGTGTGCGTTTTGTCCTTGATAAGTTCCAATTTTTTCCACCTTCTCTTTTCCTGCCGGGTCCAACAACAGTTCCTTACAATAACCCCAAAACTAAATCATATTTTGAATTTAATAGAGTAATTCTTCATTTCTTGATTTTACTTAAATGCATTAAAAACTTGAGCAAAAAAATTATTTTAATTTACAATTAAAAAAAAGGCAAAATGAAGACAATGTACCTTATTCTGGTACCTGTAAGGCCACCTACGGCGAGCTTCGTCGTTGGAAATTGGGTCACCAATTAAGAAAGAAACACAGCCACCTTTATAATTACCTCTCTTATTCTTAGTCTTCGGACTATTATTATTGGTCTGTTTCTCACCGGAAGACTGACAATCTTTAATGTTAACATCTCCCTTATCTCCTCCAACAGACAACCTCGGAGATCTCCGACGAATGTTTAGATCATCGGACATTGTCAGATCGGAATTAGCAGCTTCAGCGGCCATTGTCACTCTAATTTAAACTCTGCTTTTGTCTGACGTTAGAGAGAGAAAGTGGGGTATAAAAGGAAAAGTGACTCAATTTGTATTGGGGAATGGCCAATGGGGATGGTTGGGATTATTTCCCGACCAAACAAAAAAAATTATCGGAGAAGGTTACGATTATTTTCTTACCACCCTCAAACTTTGATTAATGATGTGTAGTTCTTTTAAGAGATGAGACTTGAGAGTAGCGTACAAGGGATTGCGCTCATTTATGTTTTTAAGAAAATTTGAACCAAATAAGTAAAATTATATAAAAAAAAATTTCTTAAACAAGATATGAGCGACATTTAATTTTCAAAATAAATACGAAATTTTTAAAGATGCGATTTGGATCTGTTGACTGTTAGTAATAGTGAATAAAGGAGACTTGGTCAAAAAATGTCAAGTTCTTTGTTTGTTGTTAGTAACAAAGAACTACAAAAGCCCTTGTCAAACAGGGTCCTTTGTTCGCTAATAATAGCACTGAATAAAAAGTAAAACCTTGTTTAACCTTAGGGGAAATGAATTAAAATGATTCTTAAACAATTTATAAAACGCACAGTTCGCTATTAGTAACAGGACAGCGAACAAAGATGCGGGTCAAAAAAGGTCAAACATCTTTTTTAAAACTTACTAAGTGAGAACAAAGGCGTTGACTTTTATTAACCAGCATTTTTGTTCGTTGTTACTAACAGCGAACATAATCAAATCACAGCTTTGGTAATTCCATGCTTATTTTGAGTAATAAGTTTCCCACAAGCCTAGTTTAAGAATTTCTTATATAATTTTGCTTATTTGATTCAAATTTTCGTTTTTAAAATGATTTATAAGGATCGAGTTCAAATTGGGTCAGGCCAAAAAGGGCTACAAAAAGGGTTTATTAAGGATCGATAGAGATAATTAGTGATCCAAGATCAAATACGTTATCTCATGAGCCGATTGCTTTAGTTCTTGAAGTACTTGGTTTTAATCCTTTTAAATCTGAATTTGTTACATGTCTAACTTGGGTTGAAGATTAAGTAAAGCTACCTATATATTGGTTGGACGTCACTTTGATAGGTCCAAGTTTAGTTATGTTTTTTTTAAAGTCTTTTACCACTTAAATCTGATTAATTAGCTACTGCATGCTTGGGGAACAACTTAAATCAGCCTAATGCATGCTTTGGAGGCTATTTAATGCTGTTTTGTGAGTTCCAATGCTTGTTCCCCATGCTTGGACGTCCCACCTTAATTTCTCTTGCTTTTTTTAGCTTCCTTTTGCTGTTGTAACTCTATTTAAAGAGAGCTATTCATGAATGAAAGTTCAGACTTGTTTTATGAATCAACCTTTGTGTTTTCTTCTTGCCTATCTTTGTGTTTGTCCAAGGTTAACAAGAGTTCTTTAATACTTTGAGTGTGTTCTTGAGTATTAAACTAGGGGAGATTGAGTTTGTCTTGTCTCTAGCCTAAATACTATTGCATTGAGTTTGTTCTTGTGCTTCGGTTGTCCTATTTTCATTCAAATATACATTCTGCCCAAATTACTTCTTCTTTCTTTTCTTTTGTCCTTCTCCTTCCTTAATCATTTAGGAAGTCTTGAGTTAGCATTTACATCATTTGGTATCAGAGCTTTGGTATTTTAAAGAGTGTTTCAAAGTGTTAATTCATTCAAAATAAACACAAAAAAAAAAAAAAAACTATGGCTGAAGAAAACCTCGCTGAGCTATTGAGATCAATCAATTTGAGGTTAGAAAGAATGGAGAAAAAAAATGAAGAGCGTGAGATTGAAAAACAAAAGCAAGATACAAGAATGGATGCTATGGCTGATATACTTTTAAAAGCTACAAGAAAAATTGGTGAGATTGAAAATGAGGATTCTAGTAGTGGAAATAATTATAAATCTTTTGATGAAGATAGGGGGCTTAGAATTGATCTTCCAGAATTTGATGGAGGTCATGATAGCGAATCATTTCTTGATTGGCTAAGGCAAATTGAAACCGTGTTTGAATATAAGGAGTATGATGATAAAAAGAAGTTTAAGCTTGCTGTTCTTAAACTCACTAAACTTGCTGCCTTATGGTACGAAAATGTTAAAGCAAATAGAAGAAGAGAAGGAAAAAATAAAATGGACTCTTGGGAAAAATTTAAAAAAAAGATGAGGGATAAATGGGTGAGTAAGGAGTATGAGCAGGAGCAATACTTGAAACTTACACATCTTTCACAAGAAAATGAGATGAGTGTGGAAGAATACATTAGAGAGTTTGAAAAACTATGTTTGATTTGTGATTTGCGAGAGAAGGAAGCCTTTAAAATTGCTCGTTTCATTAAAGGGCTGTCCAAAAATATTTGTAGAAAAGTGGAAGTTACTCATTATGCTTCTTTTAGTGATGTTTGCAAATTGGCTTTGAAATATGAAGCACAATCCAAGGAAGAGAAAGAGAAGGAAAAGCCTAAGTTTCCTTACAAAGGTACTTCGAAGTTTACTCCTTCCAACTCAAAAGGGAGTACTTTTCAAAGTAAGGCTTTCCCATCTAGTTTTATAAGCGAAAAATCAAAAGAAAAGGCTGTTGTGTCGCCTAGTGAACTTGCAACAAGGAGGAAATGTTTTAAATGTCATGGAAGAGGACATATTGCTAGTGAATGTCCTAGCAAGGCTGTTTTAACATCTACTCAGTGTGCTATTATGGATGAAGAGGAAAAAATGTATAATTTTGTGGCAAATGAAGTGGAAGATTTGGAGGATGATTATGAGGAGGAAATACAACCAGAAGATGAGTACAATATGATGGTGGTTCGAAAAGTGCTATTTAGTGAGCCACAAGCTGATTTGAAGCAACGCCACAATTTGTTTCATACTAGATGCAAAATTGGAGAGAATACTTGCAATGTTATAGTTGATAGTGGTGCACAAACTGATATAGTATCATCTGAAGTTGTGAGTAAGCTGAAGTTAGCTACTAGAGATCATGAAGAACCTTACAAGTTGAATTGGTTGAATGATAGCACTGGAATAAGGGTGAGGAAGCAAGCTTTGGTTTCTTATTCTATTGGAGGCTTTGAAGATGAAAGATGGTGCGATGTAATTCCCATGGATGCTTGTCACTTGCTGCTTGGAAGACCATGGCAATTTGATCACAATTCGGAGCATAGAGGAAAAAGTAATGAGTATATTGTAACAAAAAAAGATGGTAGAAAAGTCAAATTAATTCCCTTACCCCCTAAAGTTGCTAAGAAAGAAAAAGACAAAAGCAACTATCTTGTAACATGTAATGAGTTTGAAAAAATAGTGGATGAATATGGTGGTGGTTATGCTTTGGTTCTAAGGACCAAAGATCAGATTAGTACTTCTTGTGATAACTCATCTTCCTTAAATGAGTTATTAGAAGAGTACAAAGATGTATTTCCAAATGACTTGCCCAAGGGCCTCCCACCAATAAGAGGCATTGAGCACGCCATTGACTTGATTCCTGGAGCACCTTTGCCAAATAAAGCTGCTTATAGATGTAACCCCGAGGAAAGTAAAGAGCTTGAGAGGCAAGTGAGTGAGTTGATTGAAAGGGGCTACGTGAGAGAAAGTCTTAGTCCTTGTGCTGTCCCTGCCCTTTTAGTGCCTAAGAAAGATGGCACTTGGAGAATGTGTGTAGATAGTAGATCCATAAATAACATAACCATCAAATACCGTTTTCCTATGCCTAGGTTGCAAGATATGCTTGATGAATTAAGTGGAGCCTTAGTCTTTTCAAAAATAGATTTAAGGAGTGGTTATCATCAAATGAGAATAAGGGAAGGGGATGAATGGAAAACTGCTTTTAAAACAAAACAAGGGTTATATGAGTGGTTAGTGATGCCATTTGGGCTTTGCAATGCTCCAAGTTCTTTCATGAGGTTAATGAATGAGGTTCTCCGTCCTTTTCTTAATAATTTTGTTGTTGTTTACTTGGATGATATTCTAGTGTATAGTAAAAACAATGAAGACCATATGGTGCATTTGAAGAGGTTGTTTGAAAAATTGAGGGAAGTAAAGTTGTATGGAAAGCTTGAGAAGTGTTTTTTTATGACCCCTAGTGTGTCATTTTTGGGATACATTGTGACTAGAGAAGGAGTGCAAGTAGATCCAGAAAAGGTTAAGGCAGTTAAGTCTTGGTTGGCTCCAACCAATGTGCATGAGGTAAGGAGTTTTCATGGGCTTGCTTCTTTCTATAGGCGGTTCATTAGAAACTTCTCTTCTATTATGGCTCCCATTACCGAGTTAACAAAAAAGGGTGAATTTGAATGGACTGAAAATGCTCAAAGGGCTTTTGATAAAGTCAAATACATGCTTTGCAATGCACCTATACTTGTTCTCCCTGATTTTAACAACGTGTTTGAAGTAGAGTGTGATGCAAGTGGAGTTGGAATAGGGGCTGTCCTTATTCAAGAAAAGAAGCCAGTAAGTTTCTTTAGTGAGAAGTTAAGTGAGGCTAAATTGAATTACTCTACTTATGATCGTGAATTTTATGCCATCGTTAGAGCTCTTGATCATTGGTCTCATTACCTTAGACCAAAACCCTTTGTTCTTCATTCTGATCATGAAGCTTTAAAATTCATAAATGGGCAACAAAAACTTAATAAAAGACATGCAAAGTGGGTAGAATTTCTTCAATCATTTACCTTTAGCTCCAAATATAAAGATGGAAAAAGTAATATTGTAGCTGATGCTTTATCTCGAAGAGCATACTTGCTTTCTATGGTGGATGCTAAGGTTTTGGGTTTTGAACAACTCAAGGAGTATTACAAAGATGATCCTGATTTTGCTAATGAATTTCCAAAGCCATCGAAAGATTACGTTGATCAAGATGGTTATCTTTTTAAAGGTAACAAGTTGTGTGTTCCTAAAAGTGGCATTCGTGAATTATTGGTAAGAGAAGTTCATAGTGGTGGATTGGCTGGTCATTTTGGCATTCAAAAGACTCTTGATATTCTTGGTGAGCATTTCTATTGGCCAAGGATGATCAGGGATGTTACTTTAGTTGTGGAGAGATGTGCTACATGTCAAAAGTCAAAAGGGCATTTCACAAAAGGGCTTTATACTCCATTACCTGTTCCAGATTCTCCTTGGGAAAGTGTTAGCATGGATTTCATTGTTGGGCTACCACGGACTCAAAGGGGTAGAGATAGCATTATGGTGGTGGTAGATAGATTTTCCAAAATGGCTCATTTTGTAGCTTGTAATAAAACAGATGATGCAGTAAAAGTGGCTGAATTGTACTTCAAGGAAATTGTCAAACTACATGGCATTCCTCGAAGTATAGTTTCGGATAGGGACTCCAAGTTTTTAAGTCACTTTTGGAGGACCCTATGGAAGTTGGTTGGTACCAAGTTACTATTTAGCACCTCTCATCATCCCCAAACTGATGGACAAACAGAGGTGACAAATAGAACTTTGGGTGCTTTGTTACGTGGTCTTGTGAGCAAAACGCAGAAAGATTGGGACATGAAACTAGCCCATGCGGAGTTTGCTTACAATAGGGCTCATTCTTTAACTACTTCTCGTTCTCCTTTTGAAGTAGTGTATGGAGTGAATCCATTTGTGCCTGTTGATTTGATTCCCTTGCTGAAAACTAATATGGTAGAAAAAGATGCAAAAAAGAGGGTGGAAACCTTTCAAAAAACCTGTGAGCAAGTAAAGAAAAGAATTGAGGAGATGAATAAAAAATACCAAGAGAGAGCAAACAAAAAAAGGAAACAACCCATATTTAACCCTGGGGATTTGGTTTGGCTTCATTTGAGAAAAGAGAGATTTCCGAAGCTTCGCAAAAACAAGCTCATGCCTCGTTCTGATGGTCCGTTTAAAGTACTTGAGAGGGTAAATGATAATGCATACAAGATTGAACTTCCTGATGAGTTGATGGGTGTTAGTGCTACTTTTAATGTGGGCGATTTGTCACCGTACTTGGATGATTCAAGTTTGAGGACAAACTCTTCAAAAGAAGGAGAGAATGATCCAAGATCAAATACGTTATCTCATGAGCCGATTGCTTTAGTTCTTGAAGTACTTGGTTTTAATCCTTTTAAATCTGAATTTGTTACATGTCTAACTTGGGTTGAAGATTAAGTAAAGCTACCTATATATTGGTTGGACGTCACTTTGATAGGTCCAAGTTTAGTTATGTTTTTTTTAAAGTCTTTTACCACTTAAATCTGATTAATTAGCTACTGCATGCTTGGGGAACAACTTAAATCAGCCTAATGCATGCTTTGGAGGCTATTTAATGCTGTTTTGTGAGTTCCAATGCTTGTTCCCCATGCTTGGACGTCCCACCTTAATTTCTCTTGCTTTTTTTAGCTTCCTTTTGCTGTTGTAACTCTATTTAAAGAGAGCTATTCATGAATGAAAGTTCAGACTTGTTTTATGAATCAACCTTTGTGTTTTCTTCTTGCCTATCTTTGTGTTTGTCCAAGGTTAACAAGAGTTCTTTAATACTTTGAGTGTGTTCTTGAGTATTAAACTAGGGGAGATTGAGTTTGTCTTGTCTCTAGCCTAAATACTATTGCATTGAGTTTGTTCTTGTGCTTTGGTTGTCCTATTTTCATTCAAATATACATTCTGCCCAAATTACTTCTTCTTTCTTTTCTTTTGTCCTTCTCCTTCCTTAATCATTTAGGAAGTCTTGAGTTAGCATTTACATCAATTAGTAAAGCTCATATTAAATTTAACACAGATTGTTGTGAGAGACGGTCTTTCCGAAAGACGTACTATATATATGGGCTAAATAGCCCAATCAATACACGGGAAAATAAGAATGTAGGCTCCTTGTTAAAAGACATTTATCTAATCCTGACTTAAGAGTATGATTATATTCTTTTAACATTTAGAAATTAAGCTCAAACTAATAACTAAAATTTGACCAAAATTCTCTATTTATGAAAATTTATTGTAAATAATGTAAAAATTGTAACCAAAGTTTCAGATTTATGGAATTTTTATTCAGAATATGCTTTATTAAATCAAAATTTGAAGTTTAGGTTGTTAAGTAAATATAAGCATATCATTATCATTTGTATAAAATCCTGTATATTTTGATTATATTTTCTTTTTTAAGATTACTTCCTATAGATATTGGTTTAAGCCATGGAGTGAGGGTTCATGTTACCTTATCTTATCCCACCAGGCACCAGCTCTATAAACTTCATCAAGGTAACACCCAACACCTTCTTACCACACCATTGTCATTCTGATCTCTGTCAATGTCTTAATTTCCTACCATTGCATTCCCAACATAATGGATATGTAGGGTGTCAACATCGACATACGGTTGAAATAGGACTCACTATTCTTTCTAATGCCAACGTACCACATATTTTTTTTGGCCTCTTGCTTTTACCACTATGGTTTACTTTATTAATCGTCTCCATACTTCTATATTAAACCGTGAAATTCTAATGGCACTACCATCTCATCGAAATCTAAGTGATGTCAATTGACATTCTTAACTGCACTTTGTATTCGCCTCTAAACATGTATTTTTTAGTTTACAAGGAGTAATTGTTGATAATAGTGAAACTGAGCATATAGAATGTACAAGGCTAGAAGGAGAAATTGATGAAGAAATAAAACCACATATCCAACATACAAAAATTATCTACCTATATGTTTGAGGAAAACATGCAACCACACAAGTTATTTAAACTAGTTACTAGTGCATTTTAGATGAAATAATAAATACTAAAGAGCATTACTAAGACTAGTAGAGGTGTTCAAAAATATCCGGTTTGAAAAACCCGATCCGAATTACCCGGTATTCGATTTTTTAAACCGCGTAAATTACCCGGTTTACTAAATTCGGATAATCCAGGTCGGGTACCCGGTTTTAAAACCGGGTATTCAGGTCGGATACGGATCGAAAATTTTGGGGAACTAGATACCCGATATCCGATTATTATTATTATTATTATTATTTTTTAAAATTTGTTTTCAAAACTCTAAATCTACCTTGGGCCTTTTGAAAACCCGTTTTTTCTCCCATCTTGCATCTTCATTATCTTCAATTTGTCCAGACTTCATTCTTCAGCTTCTTCTTCACGGTGCAGCCGTCAACTGTGTCCCATGACTCCCATCTTCTTCTTCACGCCAAATTCATATAAAAAGGTGTATAAACAGTAAAATCAATTGGATTCTCGGGATTCATACAATCCAAATGAAGACCCCGTTTTCACATTCTTCAATTCCCATTGCATAATTTAGGACGATTCAATGAATCAAATTTCAAAAAGCCCACCAAACTGAAATGCATCTATTCAATTTTTACAAAACAAACAGCCCATGAACATGATGTTGCTAAAATGCCCAAATGCAAGCTTAACAGATCTATTTCAGCATCTAATCACAACAATTCCAAACGAATCGATCAAACCTAGATGTTCTCCATCACACTAAAACGGTTCAATTGCTCAATTTCATTTCTAAACAAAATTCAAACATCTTTCAGTTTCAGTATTTCAAATATTCAGATCTTTGATGTGTGTTGTATTTTAAATTTGTATTTTAATAGTTAAGTATTTCTAAAGATTTAGAATTTGAATTTTATATAAAAAATTTTTTAAAAGAAATAAGGAGAAAAATACAATTTTTAGGAAACAATCAAAACCGCGTATCCGGTTTCCGACCCGGTTTAAATCGGGTATCCGGATACCCGATTTAATCGAGTCGGATTCGGGTCACTATTTTAAGTACCCGAAAAAGCAGGTACCCGGATTTCCTAGGGATAGCAATGGATAATGGACCCGACTCGGATCCGTGGATTCGTATCCGTTTTCATGGATCTAAATCCTAAAAAATGAACCCATCGGATCTGAATACGTTTAAATTTCACGGGCTCGGATCCGGATCTAAGAAAAATACCCAGACCCGGACCCACGGATCTAGAGGGCCCGTTTTATTTTTTTATATATTAATTTTATTATATATATATAATTTTCTAATTCTAATTTTTCCTCCCAGACCCCAATACTCCCCTGTAAGCCCAGACACTCGCGAATGAAGTGCACTTGCTATATTTTCTGATTCTAATTCTAATTTTCTAATTCTAATTTGCAATAAAAGCTATATTTATAGACTAATGATAATAATTTATTATCATTAGATTATAAATATAGCTTTATTGCAAATTTGCAATCTCAACACCATTCAAAAATACAAAAAGAAAAGCAAAAACAAGTCAGACCCGTTTTGGACCCGGATCCGGTACTGGATCCGCAGTATCCACGGATCCAGATATGGGTCTTGCAAAACTGAACTCGCGGATCCGGATCTGGATCATGTTCTTGAAAACGGATCTGGATCCGGGTCCACCTGGACCCGATTCAGATCCGACCCGTTGCTAACTCTTAGAGCTGTTCAAAAGTGACCCGACCCGAAAATGTGTTTCTTTTTAGGTTTATTGAATCGACATTACCCGAACCAGTTGACAACCGAAAATGGAAAAACTGAACCCGAGTTGTAACCGATTATTCTAACTGACACGTAACTGTTAACCGAAATTACCCGAACTTAATAATGACCGACCCGAGTCATATCCAACCCGAATCATGCCCAAAACCGAACTCAATCCGGTTAAAATCGACTTAACCCGAACGAAATTTATATCGAATTGCTGTAAACCTGAACCAATTTTTTACATAGAAGTATGATTGACTCATATTCAATCATCTTATTAGTTATTCTAATAAAGTCATAAATATTTTAATAAAATAAATTTTATAAATACATGGTTTCATATATTTAGAGTTAATAATCAATGGTCGATGTTTATTTAACTACTTTTAATCGAATTATATGAAAATTGATAGAACTTTATAATTTTAATTTCCGGTCAAACAAGTAAAAGTAACAATATAATAATGATACTAATTGATTTGCATTTTCACTGTTTTGCTTTAAGTAAAGGAACCTTATCATCAATTAAAAAATGACTAACAACTTAATCTGATACTGACTCGATCAATAGTAATTAGTAATTCGCAATTCGTAGCCGAATTCTACTTGAAAAATACCCGAACCCGATCTGTACCCGGTAAAACCGAACCAATTATTAACAGATGACAACCCGAGACCTATTGAAACTCGACACATACTTCAACCGACACTGAACTTATGCTAACCTGATAGCTCGAATAACTGATCTTCAACCGAACCGTGACTAACCGACCCGACCCGAGTATGACCCGTCGCAACACGCATCCGAAATATAACCGATTCGAAATACAACCGAATCGAATGACACCCATCTGAAACCGACCTGATTACCCGAATGAACACCTCTACCAACTCTAAACAAAATAACACCAAATATCTAATTTCTAATTTTCAGGTAGCTTCTTCAACATTGCAAACTCATTAGTGTTGTCTAAACGCAGCCCCCCAACTAGTTGAATTAAAGAGGAATTTAAAAGGATTGAATGAATTTGAAAATGTTTAAAATAAGCCACGAAATTAAAAAGCCCAGTTAAATTGCTTAGAGACAAAGCCCTTTATCGCCTATTTCGTCACTAAAGGACTGGTCAAAATTACTTTTCACCCTAATCTGACAAAACGTGTACGTTCAATAAAACTAAACAATAAATCAGCTTTAGCGACAAAGACATTGTCGCCAACTTTGTCGCTAAAATGTGTACGTACGTCCTTGTTAGTGTGCTTTTTCAGAGGGGGCTGATTTTTTGAAGGCTTTTCAGTGTAACGTCACATCCTACTATGTAGAGTTTTCAGTAAATTGTACGATGCATTTATGATGTAACATTTAGCGATAAAGATAGCAACAATGGGTTTTGTCCGTCAAGTGGAATTCCTGTTCATCACATTTATTAGCCGGTTTCTTTTTTTGATTTTAATCTAAATATTTATAAAATTAGCAATAATATTTAAATCTTATAAATCCTGATAATAAAATTATTTAAATATTAATAAAATTAGTTTAACATTAAATTAGCATGATATTTAAAGCCCATTCTTTTATGATTATTCTAAGAATTTAATTAACAAAACTATTTAATATATTTAAAAATATTATTCAATTTAAATATATATGCAAAATTCAAAAAACTAATATTACGAAATTAAATGAAACATTTTTGGTGTCCAAAAAGAAAATACTCCATATATGAAAATATATATTCATACAAGAATTGGACATCGATCAGTAGATATACAATAATTTCACAAAACATAAAAAAAATAAAATATTCGACTTCATCGTTTTGCTCATCACCAGACAATATCAGATCAACATCATGATCTCCTCGGGAATTGTTGTAGATGGTTCTAGTTCGTCATCACACTCAATAAATTGTCCAGAAGGATCGCGGAGTAATGACTCAATATTGTCTTCTTAAGAGACCTGAAATTGTATGCTTTGTTCCTTTTGAAACACGCTATCATCAATGTCATTGGCTTGTGCAACACTAACTTGATATTTCTTTAGCTTGAATTTGCACACAGCTCGCCAATCTCGTAAATCTCATCTTAAAATTGGATGCGACATGTAATATACTTGAGTAACTTGACTAGCAAGTACAAATGGATTATACTTTCCATACAACCGATTAATGTGAATGTCTACTATCTGAAAGCATTCGTGAATACGTGTGTCGTTTCCATGTCCACGACGAGTCGGATCATACCAGTGGCATTTGGATAAGGTCACTATCTTGATTGGCATTACAGAATATTCAAGCTCTATAATCTCTTCAAGCCGACCATAAAAGTCATCTCCGTCTTGACTGCCATCACCTGCTTTGACGCACACTCCGCTAATGTCTGCAGTTTTTCTCGTAGCACGTTTGTTAATGTGAAACTTATATCCATTAACATAACATATATTAAAACTTTTAGCATATGTCAAAAGTCCTTGTGCCATGTCGTTCAGTATTTGACCATTCGGAGCATAATCAAGATGACCGACTGTAGCCTGTAAAAAAGATAACTGAGTTAGATGAAATTAATGCAATAATGTGATTATTTAAAACAAATTAAACTTACATATTCTTTGAAGAATAATGGAAATTGCTCTTCGAGTAAAGCATCAAACTGTTGATGTGGCATTGAAGGAACATTTGAATTGAGTTGGCTTGTGAACCTTCTCAGATAGTGTCAACTTCAGAGCAATTCATTAAAACATACTGGTGTGCAATTTTAAGATCATTGGGATCTAACAATTTAGTTTTACCCCTCCCATGAAATCTGAAAGGTGAGTGAAAATTGAAAGAACACATGATCTAACATTATTGTCACTGACTCACTGTCGTCATCATGCATAGGGAGGTCTCTATATCTACAACGTACCTCTGCTCGAAGTAATGAGATACAAAATGTGAAGCTTCTAATGCCAAGGTCTAGCAAGTCTCTACGTGCACCAATATGATCATTGGTTTCCTTTTCAACACGCATCACTGTATTAAATATATTATTGAAAAAGTTCTTTTCACTGGCATCACATCAAGACAGTGTCTAATCATATTAGTTTCCCAGTATAGTAGGTCCTAAAACACACTTCTCTTTTTCCACCCTTTAGTCCACTGAGCGTAATAGTCGTTATATTCGCGTACACCATCCTCATACACTTTCTTCATCCATACATGTTAAGCTCCGCAAGTAACTCAACACCGATGTGAGTATGTCGGGCATGATCCTCCTCTTGAACCCTCACCATAAAATTAAGCCTACCCCTTCTGAACGGATGACGATCATGCAAAAACATTCGATGACAGTCAAACCAACACATCTTTCGACAATTTCTCAGATAAAAAGCCTTTGAATCAGACATGCAATGAGGACATGCATTTTTACCATGGGTACTCCATCCAGATAACATCAAATATACTGAAAAATCACTAATTATCCACATCAATGTTGCTCTAAGACAAAAGTTATGTCCTGTGTACACATCATAGGTCAAGAAGTCGTCGTTCCACAACATCTTAAGTTCTTTAATTAAAGATTGCAGGTAAATTTCGATGTTTTGCTTTGGATTGTTAGGCCCTAGCTCAATAACTATCAAGAACATGTATGGTGTAACACCCAGGCCTCTAGGACCTCCAGTGTCTACCCATGGAGACTGTAGATTGCTCCCCACCAACCATGCTTAACTGTGGAGTTTTTAGCAGATGAGCTCCCTAGAAAAGAAGATGCAACTTGTTTATATGAGTATCACACTCACCCCCACTTAAGAATACAATGTCCTTGTTGGACCATAGTTTCAGGATCTTTCCCCCTGCTAGATGCACTGAACATATGATCAGCCACAGTCACAGGGTTGATCTGATACTATTTGTAACACCCCCGCCCCTCAAACCGCCGGTGTTTACCCATGGAGACTGTAGACTGGACTCACAGAACAACACAAGACATTTCAGCGCACTTTGGCCTCACTCGTGCGCGCCCAAAAAACTTCCCAGATTGCTCTCATCCTAAGATTGCTCCCCACCAAGCACACTTAACTGTGGAGTTCTTAACAAATGAGCTTCTTAGAAAAGAAGATGAACCTTGTTGATATAAGTAATCTATCAATCCTTTTCTAAAACTAAACTAGAGGTATCACATATAGTGTCTTTATGCACATTCATGGAGGGAGATTGTAAGGTGTCAGAATCAATGGCCATGATGAATATTGTCTTCTCGAGCTTCCAAAAGGGTTGAATCCGTTTGTACACAAACAAAGCCTAACATTTCTAATCTCAGCGGCAAAATCTGGATGTGTTGCGTTAAAATGTAACCAGGTCTCTGAGTCTGACAGGTGACACATTTCCCCCTATTTTATGTGATGGGCACGGTGCCATCTTATTTCACCGGAAGTAACTTGAGACGCATACAACCGTTGTAATCATGGACCTATCAGAAGATATATAAATTGTTTCTTCAGGATGCATCTATTTGCAACATCGTCTCTAACCCACCTTGTTGTCGAGCATGTACGACAGTGTCTGACATTCGTAGTACGACCCTTGTAGATCATACACCCATTAATGCAACAATCAATCCTCTTCGATAGCAACCCAAGCCCTGCTAATTGCTTCTTTGCGTCGTAAAACCTAGATGTCATCGAGTTCGGTTAGGGTAAAGCCTCTCGCATCAAAGTGCACATATCGTCATACATCCTCTCTGAACATTTATAATATGTCTTTAGATTCGTCATTCTCCCTATAACCGACATCTGAGAGTAATTTTCAGCCCCATCATACAACGAATTGTTAGCACTTCGATAAATTTTTTGGCCTCAGGATTTGGCTCTTCAGGTATTAAATCATCAAGTGACTATTCCTCCACGTTACCGTACTCATTTTGTGGAAAGAAGTTTTGGTACGTGTCCAAAATGTATCCGCAGCAGCATTATGAACCATACGAATGTAATTATTTTCCTCAGGGTTGTGTGTTTGAGAAGGAATATATACTTCTTCCCAGAGAAACGCATAACTAGCGCTGCTACTTTCACCAGCGATGATATCATAATGATACCTCCAATCGTAAAAATCTTCCACAAATCTTTTCCGTAGTAAATGATATGATCCCTCACATCATTTGGTTTTTTTAAAAACAACAATTTTGCACTTTGTACAAGGACATCTAATTTTCAATGAACGACTTTTTGAAATTGTGAATTTTAAAAATTCTTCTAACCCCCTTATGAATTCTATATTAAATGCCCCGTCATCAAATTCTTTTTGGTACATGCAATTTCTATTATACAAATAATAACTACCATCATCAGTCATTGCGCAAACCTATATTAAATTTTAAAACACAATCAAATAATAACCATACAAATATTACATAAAAAAATAAATTAATTATAATAATCATACAAATATCTCTCACACACAGTTAATCTCCTTTAGCAAATAAATACCTTCTGAGAACTAAATTTTCAGAATATACTAGAATGAAAGAAAGTATTTTTGCTCAATTGGTTACAAACTAAACATTCATCTATATTTAAAAATGAAAATTCCCGCATTTCATCATTATAGCGACATATTAGGTGACACAAATAACATATCTAGAATTTGAACTTTTTTTTTCCTGCCCATGGATGTTAGAGACACATTTAGCAACAAAGAGTATTTTGGGGACAAAAATAGCAACACAACTGTTATGTCGCCAGCCTGTGGCAAAGCCTTTTGTCGCCTCCTTTATAGCTATACCTCTTTCCTTAGATTTAGGTTTTGTCTCCAAATTGATATATTTTTGTAGTGGCATACAGTGTATGGATTGAGAACGTGGCAAAGAATGATTCAACTATGGGCTGAAATGGTGTGTGGTCGCACTATTTGAGGTGTGTGGGAGAAATTGGGCCTAGCTGATGCGCGCCCTCGCAACCGTATGGATGAGCACACGTGTAAACTTGCACATCGCACTGAAATTTAAAGGACCATATCTCTTTGCTCGGTTATCATTTTTTGGCGTGTAATATACCGTTTGATCGTAAGATCCTGAATAATAATCATCAATTGAATTTTCAGAGAAATCCTTCAAGAGATATGCCTTTTTAATAAGACCCTATGTTTTCTCTTCTTGATTTTGTTGTTTCTTCCTTTTTGATTGTCTTCTTTTGCTTTAACTCATAAGTATTCATACCTATGCACCATTGAAAAATATCAAGAATATCATCCATGTGGCTGGGGATACTATCTCATTACCAATAATGCTACCAATTATGAAGTAAGGTGTTCATAAATTTGTTTGCATGGAATGAACCTAGATACCCATATAACGACTTAGCAACCATCTATCAAAATGGACTCGTTGCCGGGGATGTTTGTCTATTTGAATTAGTTCTTGTGATATTTGTATGGATTGTATAGTTTGTTCATATCTTGCTTGTTTTTTTAGTCTAGTCACATTTGATACATTCACTTTAGTTGTGTTGTTTTTCATATCGTTCTCATCGTGGAAAATCATGGGTCGCTTCATTTTGGAGATTTTGTTCACCAAGCTCCTACAAAGCACGTGACGGGTAAAATTTTTCATACGGAGACCAATTTTCAAATTGATCTTGATCACATGAGGATGGAGAAGGAAGATGTGTTTGGAGGATTAGAAAATAAGTGTCCACTTAAACATCTTGAGAGGTTCAAGAAAACTTGTGACCTTATCTTCACTTGTTCCAGTAGCCTAGAGGTTGGTACAAGTGCCTTAAGCCGAAGTCTTTAAGTTACTTGGGACGAAGTTAAAAGAGATTTTCTTGAGATATATATTTCACCTCTTTATGAGAACCTAAGAGTTTACGAAGGACATAGCCATTTTTACCAAGCTTGATGACGGAAAGTCTACAGGAGGCATGAAGTCTATTTAAGAAAATTTTAGGTTATGTCTCTATCATGATTCATGAGGTTGAGAGAATCACCTCAATAGTTTTACTTTTTTACACAATGGACTCAATGAGCAAACCAAAAATACTTGAACTCAAGTGTTGGAGGACGTATGTATATAATGCTTCAAAAATAAAAATCTTGTGAGAACCAAAGTGAAGCAGTTTATATGAACAACCTTTCATGGATATCAAGAGGGGAGAATAAAAGTAAGATCAAAGAAGAAGTTACCCAAGTGAAAGCATTGAGTAAGAAAATGGAGACAATAAAGAAAATGATTTCAAAGTTGCTTGAAGCATGTTTCACTCTTATGGCCCAATCAATGGAACAAGTGGATGAATTAAAGTAGTGTTGGCAATAATGATTTCAATTGAATATTGAAATTTCAAATTTGAGTTTTTAAACTATGACTTTCAAATTCAAATTCAATGTTCGGAAAACTTGCAAAAATTAGGGTTTCGAAGATGGGAAGAAATTTGATATTTCAGAATATGAACTGATTTTTTGTGTTTTGTATTTTCAAATGACAACTCTTAGACTCTTATTTTCAAATTTAGGCCTCTGTCTTATTTGTTTAAATCTTTGGAATTTGGGCTAAAATCAACATTTTAAAATTTTAAAGGTTGTGTGGTAACTAGAGCTGTATTTGACCCGGGGCACGTGGGGCAAAGGCCCAAGGCCCCATATTTCAAAAATTCGATAGGTTTAAATTTATATTTAAATATTAAAAAATAAAAAAAAATTAAAGAATTAAGAGTGATGGTGGAATATTATTAACATGTAATATTCACAATTCATTGAATTAGAGGGATTACAATTTGGGAGATCATGGTATTCAGTATTTAAGAATCAGGTTATATTGCTCCATCTTAATTTTACTTATATTAATACCAATCTGTCTAGTATGAGACCGTCTCACGGTGAGACGACCTCAAAACTAAAAGCCTATAAGCTAAAATTTTCTATTATTGGACTATTTAACCCAATTATGAGGCATGTCTCTCGGTGAAATCGTCTCATTTAAGAATTTGTGATAAACATATTATAATAATGTTGCCACGAAAATATACATCTTGTAGTGAAAAAAGAAAAAAAAAAGAATTCAATAAATAAAAGAATCACAAAGTAATTTAGCTTTTCGTGGATCCGATGAAAAATATCACGAGGATAGTAATGAAAAATTTTTAACGATGTTGATAAGGGCCCCTATTTCTAATTTTACCCCTGGACCACCGAAAGTTCAGGGCTTGGTGGTACCATTGACACACAAAAATAGAAAAAAGGGCAAGATAGGTGATTATGACGCAAAAAATCTGTGATTATCAATCAATCAATATCAACAAAATGTTACACAAACAAATAGCTACCACCCTATAAAAAGCAGGTATGCATGCTTCAAAACATGAAATCTATTACATTAAACTTTACATTTATTTCAATATAAAAGATCTACTTTAAACACTGATTACTGAGTGTTAGTATATCTTCTTCCTACTGAACAAAGAAGCCAAACTGGTTAAATCTCTATTAAACTATCATT
Source organism: Amaranthus tricolor (assembly GCF_026212465.1). Classification (NCBI taxonomy): domain Eukaryota; kingdom Viridiplantae; phylum Streptophyta; class Magnoliopsida; order Caryophyllales; family Amaranthaceae; genus Amaranthus; species Amaranthus tricolor. The sequence continues at coordinate 29,662,239 of NC_080047.1, forward strand.
ATCAGACAAGCATCTCAAGCATACATATACCAATAAGTGATCAATTCCATCCCATTTTTCTAAAAGACAGGGAAGACTCCTTTAGGCTTCAGATGCACAAGATGTATTTGGATGCATTTTCTATCATAAAAGAATTAGCAAGATATCGACCGATTAATGGTATAAAGACTATTTCATCCCCACATTACATTTTACATGATACCTGAAGGGACTTTTCTGCTTCTTGCTGTTCACTGAAACCCATGCTTACTGGGTGCAGAAGGCGACCTACCCACGGCCTCGAGCAATCTACTGAAAACAAGCTTGACAGGAATACAGGCCACTGTTGGAGGCCTTGAAACCACAGATTTCATCACACCATTTATGTGATTGCTAGTATCCTCCCCTTTCCTCTTTATAGGGAACTTCTGATTAAAGCCTATGGAAGACAGAGTTTTCGTCTTCTGGTTGTAAGATAGATTCACTTTCAACCACGGCTTAGAGGAATGGGTATTCCTTTTCATCAGTTTGCCTTTGCTAACAGAATTTGAAACAAGTGACTTCTTACAACGTACTTTTCCAGATTGACTAGTATTCTGATCATCTTCAGCGTCGTCCAATTGAGATGAAGACGAGTGAGGACGGGGCACTCGAAAATTGGCTGTCCTCTTGGCAGTCCTCCAAACTTGGGGAACTTTTCTTCTATCGAAGTCGTATCTTACATTACAACATGCATAACTTGTGGTTACAAAAATATCTGTAGACCCATCAACAAGGGTTTCTATTTGGATAGGATGGCCTATTATTGCCTTCCCATTTAACCAGCTCATTAGAGATACCCAAGGCACATGCTTGTTACCTCGGTGATTTGCTTGGACATTCAGGTCAACATCTATCAATAAATCATACCCATCTTGGCCATCAAATATGGGATTGAAGTAGGAACCTCTGTCATCCCAGTATGCTCTCAATGGCCTCCCCGTAAACTCTTCCAAATAAACCATATTCTGGCCAATGAAATTTTGTTTTCTGGTTATGTCTAGTGATGGCAAGTAAAATCCCGGTGATTGAGGGTCAAACTTGTCCTCCTTAAAATCACCATCATTGGGGTAGCCATTGTCATGATAGTAACTCAAGCTAGAGCTTGGTACCCTCATGGACATTGACCTACCCCTTATTTGAAGATGAGTTCTGTTTGCAAATCTGTCTATAGGTGTCCTGTTGATATTGCGAACATTTCTTTTACCTTTCAACTGCCACTTGGAGACTGCCGCAGCAGGACTTGGATCATGCAAATAACATTGAGATCGATCATCAAGTGACCGTTCATCAAACTCATCACTGCTTGTACTTTCATGACTCACTTGCATTTGTATTATGCTATCATGTATTCTTGGATGTGCTCTAGTGCATGTCTCAGCATCTGAAAAAAGCAGCAAAACTAAGTTGAATCATGATATACCGTATGAACACAAAGTTTGTGGATAATTGTGAATACGACGAAAAATAAGTGTCCCCAAGTTCTCATATTCTTGAGCTCACCCTGCAACAATTTGTTCAACAAATATAATTCCACATGCATGTCAAAAAATGCACAAAACTAAGACAAAGCAGAGTATTAACAGATTATTTAAACAAGCAACACATTGTGTCATAATCTATACCTAAGACATAATTTAGCCATGCACAGTTCATACATTCATTACTTGTGGCGGAGCCAAATTGCAGTCAACACTATTCATTACACTGGCGGAAATCAAGTCACACAAAACATTACTTATTGGGGAGCCAAACTGCAGGCAAGGACCCCAATCAGAGAAAAGTATCCTATTTCAAGCTATTATAACCCCCACCCCGAAAAACCATACAAGGAAAAAAAACAAAAATATGACTTTTTATGTGTCCTCCAAAAAATCAGGACCAAAGGACATCAGTACGATGGCGTCAGGTCCAGTAGTTGTTCTTCACACTACCTGTTTAAACTCAACAGAAGCATTTACTTGCCAGAAGCAGCAAATAGTTATTATATATTTCTATGTTTCTTGTGGAATGATATATGTTCCAATATTTAAAGCCATCTCTATCATGTATATAACAGACATTTCAGAGGCCCAGGGGAAATAAAAAAATGAAGCCCTAGATACAAAAATTTCTAAAATAAATTTCATAAAGAAAAAAAAAAACTTCTTAGTATTTTTATTATATATTACGTCAATAACATCTACAGAAATAGGAATTCATACAGACAAAAAATACTTTTTTCTTCAAAACCCATCACAATTACAAACATCTAAAAACCTCTTCCTTTTATAAGGCCCTTTATCATTTATGGAATAAACCAAAATAACATCATAAAAATTAGCTTCTATGAGCATCTTATAATTTAAAATTTGATTTAGGCAAATTACGATGTAAACAAAAATAAAATATCGTACCCAACAAATATTCAGGGAGTAAAAAGATACAACAAACTAAGGCATTCGGAAAAATATGAAAAACTTACAAAAAAACAAAAAATCATAAAAAGTGGCTTCTATGAGCTTTTTAACTACTCTACCTGTGTTTCTTTTAGTTCTTCCTATTTGTTTTTTTGCAAATCCCAATGCAAAAATATACTTCCTCTAGATTTAAATAGTTGCTACAGTTTTTGTAGCAACTACTATTCATCTACCGATCTTATTTGGTATATATTTCTCCATGTATAATGTAAAACAAAGTTAAGTGGGATCTTGTTTGATTCGTCTTAATGCGTATTTTTATAATATTAACTTTTTAGAATTTTTTATCATATCATATGAAATTAAAGATATTAAAGATTAAAATTGTGCATTGGATAGCGTGAAAAACAGAAGTGTAGCAACTATTAAAAACCGGAGGAAATAATTCAAATAACTTTAGTCGTGTGTTCATAAAAATTATAAAATGTTGATATTTAGAAATTTTATAATAAGATGAATTTAACAAGATTCCACGTGATTATATTTCTTTTCATATAGATTAGGAAGAATTCATGGTCACAGTTTGGCTCTTATATTTAAATATTCTAAACGATAAAACAAAAACAAATAAAGGGATTATATAGCTAATCAGAAGCAATTATGATATGTTAAAAAAAAAAAACAAAAAAAAAACCAGTCATACCCAAATGAATCATCATGTTGAGTATAATGAAAAACATTACCAATGAGCGTAGTATTTGAAGCGTGAAGTAGATGAATTTTTTCCAATTAAATTTGTGAAACTCTTTGACTAGAAGAATAAAGTTTATTAATGCATTCTTTTAAGGAAAAGTGATTCAATGGATTGGCGATCCTTTGAGGTAAATGTTCATTTTTGATGAAATTAAAAATGTAGATTACAATTGCTAAATGTTAAAGCTTTTGAGAAAAATTGAAAATATTCATTCAAATTTAATGGTAGGATAAATAATTACATAAGTTTGGGATTTAGGACTAGAGTAAATGAAGAAGTTTAAAGGAAGTGGAATTGAAGTCTAAACCTTTAAGGAACACTCGACTAGAGGTGTTCATTCGGGAGATCGGGTCGGTTTCGGATGGGTGTCATTCGGTTCAGTTGTATTTCGGATCGTTTATATTTCGGATGCATGTTACAACAGGTCACACTTATGTCGGGTCGGTTAGTCACGGTTCGCTTGAAGATCGGTTTATTCGAGCTATCGGGTTAGAATAAGTTCGGTGTTGTTTGAAGTTCGTGTCGAGTTTCAATCAGTCTCGGGTTGTCATTGGTTAATAATTAGTTCGGTTTTACCGCGTACAGATCAAGTTCGGGTATTTTTCAAGTAGAATTCAACTACGAACTACTAATTACTATCGATCGAGTCAGTATCAGATTAAGTAGTTAGTCATTTTTTAATTGATGATAAGGTTCAATTTACTTAAAGCAAAATAGTTAAAATACAAATCAATCAATGATCATTATTACATTGTTACTTTTACTTGTTTGACCGGAAATTAAAATTATAAAGTTTTATCAATTTTCATCTAATTTGATTAAAAGTAGTTAAATAAACATTGACCAATGATTATTAACTCTAAATATATGAAACCAAGGTTTCATTGACGACTGGTGAGGAATTTTTACTAAATTCAAAGGATAACAATTTGCTTTTGTAAGATTTACTTTCCTTACTTGAGCTATCTTCAACTCACTTCCAATTGACTACTCGGACATAAGTACTTGAACAACATTGCTCTGGTTCCACTCACCTAAAGATCTAATGATTTTTGAATCAATTGGCTTGCACTCACCAAGTTTCACTCCCTAGATTATCAAAATCTAATACATGGTAAAAAGGGATCATAGTGATATGTTAGAATAACGGCTTTTAATGCCTATAACTCTTTAATTTCAAAATCACAGGTTAGGTAATGTGGTTTTGTGGAATAGTAAGCTCTAAATTTGTAATAAAACAGGCATTATGTACCCAAATAACCTCATTTTATTACATGGATTTGAACAAGAATCTGGCCTGTAAAGAAACAAATTTAGGTCGGGTAGTCACGCAAAATGAAGGATCTTTGACAAGTAAATCTATAGGCATACATCTCTTTATGAGTCAAAGATGCAGATAACATAAACGCTGATTATCACACAATTGTAACAAGTAAATCCCAATTACAAATCAAATATGCAAAAATGTAGCAAGCACATGTGATGAATTGGGTCAAAGGGTCTAAGGGCATTATTGGCATTTCACATTTAATTAGTCTTATGTTTTGTTAGCTAGATTAGTTGTTATTTTGAAATAGATCGACCCCGACCCGTTACCGAAACACACAATAACGGACAGCGTTCCATTACCGCATTTTTACACTATGGCCCAATGACTCCTAAAAGAACTTTTCCTTTATTATTCACTATTTTAAAGCTAATTATTTATTACAAGGGTGGCTCTATATATAGCCTAAGCCCCAAGAGACAACTACAAAATAACAACTAATCTAGCTAACAAAACACAAGACTAATTAAATGTGAGATGCCGATATAGCCCTTGGACCCTTTAACCCAATTCATCATAGCACATTGCAAGAAGTACTCTAGAAGAATCGGACTGTTCAAATACCTGAAAGCATTTCCCTTGCCTCCACATGTGCTTCTAGAGAATGAGTCTCAGATGAATCAGATTCAGTTTCTTCGGATGATCTAGAAGTAGTCTCTTCCTCAAAAGTACCATGCTGAGAACGATCAGTGCACTCCTCAAGATGGGAAGCTGAAACTTCCATTAAGCCATCTTGCGTGGTAACAAATGTCTCCTGCAAATCAGATGGCAAATACATGGAATGATGAACACCATCTATGGGATGCCACTTTCTGTGAACACCAGGACGCAAAGAACTATCATGTAATTCAGCATTATTTTGCTTGATGTTAACAAAAGAATGAAAACTATCACATCTTTTAGAAAGAGACTCCTCAACAAACCCTTCAAGTGACCGCTTCCGTTTGCCAAGGGAAACCCCAGAATCAGAATCACTGGAATTCTCAAAGCAAGATTCTGCAGTTGAAACCCATGTATGACCATCCACGATAAGTTTTTTAGAATCTTCGAAAGCAGCGGAAGCAGAAAATCTTCCATTTATAGGTACCGCCTTAAGCCCAACTGCAGTTAACTCTTGTATCGGACAACTCAAATCAGTTCCACATCCTTTTACACTAGGTTGAGCTCCAACTTTCACTTCATGTATGTGCTGTGGAATGCTTTTTCGATCAATCAAATCAGAAATAGTGATTGTTTTGTCAAGTTGACATAAATCAAGATTTTCAATTTTCTCATTTCTATTTTCCAAAACCCCAGATGCTTCAACTAAGTTGTTTATATCTGAGTCTGATGAATTTTCTCTCGCAGAGTTACCCCCAACCAACTTTCCATATTTCCTTTCGGAAAATTGTTTTTCAAGTTCAAGAGCATGAAGGATTGCATCTTCTCGACGTGCATACTTATCACGTTTTTTAGCGGGAAGCCCCAAGGAGGCTTCAGCTCTCTCAATACAATCATCAAACTCACCACACCGAAATGCTTTCACACGCTTTGATTTTTCAAGATTGTACCAATCCCTGAAAAATATACAGAAAAGTTAACTGAAAAAAACAAGATAAATAATTGCATGGCGGTGATTCTTGTTCAACACAGTTATTCCATTCTTATAGACCACATAAAATACATGATGAATGAAAGAGAGACCATGTGTGTTCAAACAACAGATCTTCGCATTTATCTGATAAGATGCATGCCTGAATTTTAAAAAAAAAAAAAAAGAGCAGAAAAAGATATAAATAAAAGCAAAAAACTGACTACATATTCAAGTATCAGTCTATCAGCTAATGGCAATATCAGTTTTTCACCACACACCAAACTAAACCCAAAACACTCAAGTAATCAATTAAATAGCAACAAAAAACAGGGCATCAAGTAGTAAATGCATAGAGCTAGCAAGATCTGTAAGACACTGATGGGAAAATATAATGATGCATACAAGGAACATAAAACATTAACCATTTCATCAAACATGGTAAAAAAAAAATTTGAAGTGAACACTTTTCAAAAACATAAGCATTAACGGATGCAGATAAGTGCATATTAACACAGTCCAACAAATGCAACATCTGCTCCAATACCACTTGCAACTCATAAGTGGTTAACTACAAAGAACTCGTCTGCATAATTTTAAAGAGACTAGCAAAAATCAGGCTCCAGTAAGATGTGAATAAGAATTGTGAGAGTTTGATCACTCTCAAATAGTTGACATCAGGGCTACAGATGATCAAATCAAACTAGCATTAAGTGACTGATGATCCTTACAAATAAATGGCGGAGGGCGAACGGCGGAGGGCGAACGGCGAAGGCCAAAGGCCGGCTTAAGTCATAGAACTCGTTGGCCTTGCTGTCAACGTAATGAAGCTGCTCAAATACCTTATACTCCTACCTAATTCGACCCTCTCACCTAAATATCTTATTATATCTGACACTTTAAGTCCCGGCTTTGCCTATATTGGTGATAAAGAATTCTTACAGAAAAACTTGTAACCATAGTTATTCAAAGCACCCACACTCATGATCCAACAAACTATAATAGACAGTAAACAAATTAATCCAGCTCGTCATTGACATTCCAAAACTTTTCTTAAAACAAAACTTAATCAAAACTCAACACACAAACAAAAATCCCACAACTTCCATTCATTCAAGCTGAAATTCATACAAATTAACACAAAATAACAATTAAAGGAAGAAAAAGAAAAAAAAAAAAAACTTACACACTAGCATCTTCTCTACCCAGAAGCTTAACAGGAGTACCAGATCGAGGAGACATAAGATGAGAAGTAGAAAGGTCAATTTGACCCAATATTTTACCCGGCCACCACGACCCGTTTCGTCTCCGAACCCAAACAATTGAACCCGCCCCGGATTCTCTCACCCCTACACTCTCTGAAGTTCCCATTTCTCTTTCAATCACATAGACAATCAATAAAAGAAAAACAGGGTTTGATAATTGAACTTTACAGAGAAAATAACAGCAGGAAATAAATAGTGGCGGATTTTACAATATTTTTTTACAGTTTTAATTGAGAAAAAATAAACGAAGTAGTTGATCAAAGGACGATCAATCAGCAGCAAAGAAAAGAGAGAAGCAAAAAGCAGTAAGGCCAATAGAAGAAGACGCCATTAATGTTGAAAGAAGATAATAGTTAGGGTTCCATTCAAAATAGGGGGAATGTCATTCTGATGGAAAAGGAAGATTTTTTAAAATTATTTCATAGAAATTTAAATTATGGAATTTTGTAGTTGGAGTGAATTGAGTTGTTTGATCGATAATTGTAGGGAAAATTAGAAATTGTAATGTTTGTTGTTTCTCCCTCTTCTTGAAGGTTTTTTGGTGTTGGAATGGTGGTGGGAATGGAAGAAAGACTTTCTCAGTTCTCACTCACTGACTTAACTCACTTTGATTCGGACGATTTTTACACGTGCGCTTATAAACTTATTTTTCCATTTACTATTTGTTCAACCTTTTCCACTCTGTTTTTACCATTTTTCATAAACTTTTAATTTTCCCAAATTCTTACTTGAGACCGCCTATTGCAAGAGACGTCTTAAGTTTGGGCTAATCCAATTTTTAAATTAAAATAAAATGACTAAACTGTTACACGCGCTGCTCTTAACTTTTCAACTTCCATTTTCAGTTTTCATTTCACTCTTTCCTAATATAAACCACTCATGGTCCTCTCTCAAACTCTATTTGTGGTTTTCAATCTCCATCTTTCTCTCTCAAACACCATTGTTGTTATTAACGACGTGCTAGAAATCGAAAATCAGTAATGCAAGACCTATGATGATCTACACCGGTAAAAGGAGCTAAAACCATACTATATTTATTAGTATCATAAGTACAATCAAAAATGACCATCTCTCCAAATAGGGCGTAATTCTTCTTGCTTATTGCATCTGCCCAAAAAAGACATGAAATGTGGTTATCCTTATCTAGTGCATAGTCAAAATAAAAACCCCGAGAAAATATCTCTTTTCTTAATGAAATTCTCAATCAACATCTTTCCGTCATCACCTTTGATGTAATTTTTGAAATCTCTATGAAAAATTTTGAAATCTTGCATATTAGCTCCCACATTTTCATAACTCCCTACATTTTCCTTGAAAAGTCTAAATGATTTGACTAGTCCTACATTAATTCGTGCATTTTTTGATATGAAATTCTTGTGTAAAATAGTCAATTTCCTATTACCCCTTAAATAGTGTCGTGATGTAGGGCTAATAAGACAATGACTATGCCCCTTAACAAACTTGAAAACAAAATACGTTCCTTTCTTTTTATCAATTTTCAATATCAACTTCGCCTTGCAACCAACTCTTTTGGTTGATCTCTTATACCGTACAACATCACCCTTATTTTTCTTAACTCTAGATACCATAAATCCCTCCCTACTACAAACAAAGTACTTCAAAACAATAACACCTTTGCATTTACAAGTAGTAGTCGAACGTATATCAAAACCACAAATTTTTGCATACCTAGTATAAAAATCAAATCATCATCGTCATCCTACCCAGCATATCTCACTCATAGGAAAACTAAGGCCAGGGTCTGGGGAGGGAAAGACGGCGGCAACTCATACCCAAAAAGGAGAGCACGACCAAAGGAGTTCCCTGGCTTGAGGAAGATAAAAAGACGTGATTACACGTGCAAGATAACTTAAAGGCCTATAAAAATTAGAACCACTACAAAAGAAAACAAAGAACTAATAGAAAGGAAACGATAACAGTAAGAGGTTAAGGACACTAAAAGGTAGACTAAGAGGACATCAGTAATCTAAGACATGGATATGACGTCTCCTACTGATTGTATCCCTAGTCAGGTCTGCAGAGAGGTTTAACTCATGCAAGTCAACTCTTATTTGCTCATCCCAAGTTCTCCTGGGTCTTTCTCGACTCCTCTTACCCTCTACTATAATGCTTTCTACCCTCCTCACAGGGGCATCAAAAGTCTTTCTCTGCACATGACCAAACCACCTCAATCTATTTTCGCGCATTTTTCAAGATATAGGGGTTACCCCTAGTTTGTCCCTAAACTCTTGATCCTTAATTCGATCCATCAATGTGTGCCCACACATCCACTTCAGCATACGCATTTCTGTAACTACCATCTTATGTTCGAAAATCTTCTTTACAGGCCAACATTCGGTCCCATATAAAAATAAAATGCATTTTCTAAATTTTCAAAAACCAAACCAACAAATGGCAACTTATCATCTTCACAATAAGGAAACCACTCAGTAGAACCGTTAGGACTAACATGTGCTACAATTCTCGGAGTTTTAGTCACTGTTTAATAAAAAAAAAGGATACTATGAGATTTAAATATTACGCAACATAAACAACAATCTATGAAGAAAATTCTGATCAAATGCGATGTTGTCTTAATATATATGTGATTCTTGCTTTTAAAAAAATGTGCAAGTACTTTTTGAACTCATACTGAGCCAACTTATTCTCGAGTAATGTAATGTGATACTTTTGAACCATGTACATCAAGGTCAAAACATGGTTCAAGCAACTCAAATCTTCATCTTGATGTTCCTATGGGTACACTTCCTGACCAAGAACAAGGAATGATGGAACTAGAGGCATTTGAGTCATCAAGCAAGCCAGAACATCACTCGAGCAAAAGACAGCAGAATGCATCCGAGCCATCGAGCAAGACAGAACATCCGAGCAAAAGCCTTCAGCATGCATCCGAACCATCGAGCAAGACAGAACACTCGAGCAAGAGCCATCAGAACACATTCGAACCACCGAGCAAGAGAACAGATCCACCGAGCAAGAGAACAGATCTGTAACACCCCGATATTTTCCCGATATTTTCTTCCCGATATATTTAATAATTCACTAGTAATATTATTTCTATATATATTTTATTTATTATTGGGCTTGGTCATGAGATTTGCAATCCTTTTTGGCAATTAGAATTATTTGGGCCCCAAACTTTTCCTTAACCCATCTTTTCTTTTCAAAAAAAAAAAAAAAGAAAATAAGAGGGACTCTTGGTGGAGCTTGTAACTCCCTTAGGGTAATGAAGGATCAAGGCATTAATCCCATATAATTAACCCTTCTTAATTCCTAAATTATTTTCATATTGACTTCCTTTCAAAATTCCTCCTAATTCACATTCCTAACTCCATCACACTTCATCATTTGGTGTTTTCCTTTACAATTGTAAGTGTAATTCTTAATCTATGTTGAATCTTAAGTTTTAATTTAAAATTCTATGATTATTATATGTTTTATCTTATAATTCATGTTTACTTTATGAATTTAAAATTTCACGTATGATTTTGGGATGTATTTTTCTATCTAAATTGATGAAGAATGTTTCTTTTTAGGGTTTTAGATATGTTTATATGTGTGTGAAGGATTTGTTTGATGGATGATTGTAAAGTATATATATATAAAAAAAATGGATGCTAATAGAAAAATGTATGTGGTGTTAGAAATTTATTTTATTGATTAATAGGAGGAATTTATAATGTTGTTAGAGAAATATATATAAATATATATGTGATGTGTGTGTGTGTACATTGTGTAAAAAGAATTATTTTTGAGGAATAAAAATTAATTTCATAGATGGTCATGAAAATTATGTAAATAGTCGTTTAGATTTAATAGGAAATAAAGCATTGAAATTTATATTTTTGTGATAAAAAAAAAATGAAATGACAAAATCCCGTAGGTTTGGAAAATGGTGAAAAAAGGTGTTTTTGGAACATTTTTGGCTTTGAAATTAGGTTAAAAATACTTATACTATGTTATAAATTATGGAAATTGGTACCCGGGGGTTTTGACGCCTTCCGGACGCAACGGTGAAGTCGGATTTTCAGTTTGACAGTTTTAAGTTGTGTTTCTGGACAGATTATGTATGCTGTCCTGTTTTGTGTGTTTACCATGTTATAGTATGTGATGGATGTTCATGATGTGTGTGGTATTCTAGGTGTGGGTGTAATTGTATATGTGTGTTATGGATGATTTGAGGAAAATGTGTACGTGTGCTTATTTCCCGAATACGATTGAACCTTGTAGGAAGTCGATTCGTGACCGGGAATTGATTAAGACGCTTGTGAATTGGTTATCTTGCTTAAGGTATGTACACGCAGCGTGGTTCGCATTAGTCCGATGTATCATATAATAATGATATACAAAAGTAAGGCATGGATATATAGTACGGATAATGTTATCTTTCGAATAAATAATTTTTATACATTGTTTTGATAAGCAGAGGTAGTATGACCTCACTAACCTTAAAGTGGACGTAGTATGACGTCAATTGGTGGAAATGAATTACTCGCGGTATATGGGGGCATTATGAGCCACCGCGGGGGTATGCATACTTAACCATAGGCACCGAAGTAAGGCGAGTGTCTATGGTAGAGACTTGCTTAGGGGTTAGCTCCCCCTAATGTATTGTCTCACTTATGGAGATTGGAGTGTACCGGCAGTATGGCTGGATAGTACAGCAGTATGGCTGACTAACCTTTATATGAAAATAATTATTCTTTATTAGCATGATCAAAGCGTACTTTTCTGCGAATTGACAGCTATTGAATTAAGTCTTTCTCTTGTTGTAATTAATTATTTGTTATGCGACGTTAGCTGACGTGTACTTTTGGTCTTAACGACCCTGCGATGATGTTGTTTCCTATCTGGGCAATGACTAGCAGTAAGTTAAGTTGCAGGTCTGGGGAGTGAGGATTGTCCCTTGGAGAAATAAACCGTTAGGATACAGAAGTCTTGATAAGAACTTCTAATAAAGTTTAAAGAATATTTGGTTTTATGAGGCGATTTTGTTCTCAAGTTGTAATAAGTTGATTTAATTTTTCGTTCTTATCCGCTGCTAAGAATTTCTTATATCTAGTAGTTCATAATAACACTAATAAAACTCGATCCGCAAGCTTCCCTTAATTTCAAATCCGTTTTTAACTGCCTTCTAACATCCTGGTTTGACTCGGACGATATACACTTGTTTTTAAAAGGTCATCTTCTCTTTTCGTACGATCCGAGTTATTCCGAGATGTTACAATTGGTATCAGAGCGGGAGTTTTATTTAGTGTTATTTATCTAAATTGATAGACTAACGCAAAAAAAAAATGATGACGAGAGTAAAGGGGTAGACATTAAGGGGATATGATGTGTTTTACTTGGTGTTTTTAAGCATGATGTTATGGATAATTTTGTTGTGTGCTTGTTAGATATTTTGTTGATGAATTATGATATTATTTGAGCTTGGAAATTAATTGTTCCTTTGCTCTTTCTTTCATTCGTGAGTCATGGATTACGAGCATTTTTTTTTATCTGTCATGGATAAAGGAAAAAGACCTGCTGAAGGGGAAAGTAGTACCCTAGAAGAACCATGGAGAGCCTTAGTAAATGTACCGGTCTGGGCAGAAATAGAAACATTAAAAATTTGGGACAAGAAAGAAGGAGAGAGTGAGCTAGATTATAAGCGCAGGATGAAGATGATCTATAAAAAGTCTCAACAAGTTTATGAGGGAATAATAGCTGAGGGAATTGCTGAGTTGATTGAGAGAATTGCTCAATTGGAGCGAGAGTTTGATAGATGGGATAGAGGAATGGATGTTGTAGACAATGAGAGATGTAAGAATGCTGAGGCTAGTGGGGCAGCTGAGATTGTTGAGGAGGATGTTCCAATGGTCGACCCTAACTCAGTTCTGCAGATAGATTTTGATAAGGAGGATCCTGAGGAGGATCTAGGAGAAGATCCCGAGGAAGTCCCCGAAGAAGGTCTGGAGGAAAATACTTGGGGAAATTCCGAGGAGGAGGCTGAAGAGTTTTATGAGGATAGTGCGGAAGGGGGATATAATGCTTATGTGGAGGTAGAAGCAGCTGATAGGGAAGATAATATGAGCGAGAGTGATAGTGATATTACAATGTGGGAAGAAATATTACCCGAACCAGAAATTGTTGAGCTTTTAGATTCTGAGGAACAACTAGATATGAGTGACTCCCTACCCATAGAGACACCCACTGATTCTGATAGCACATCCAATGACGACTCCGGGGATGCTGATTTTGACCCTGACTTATATGAGGAAGATCGGGACCGTATGGATGCATCGCCTTTTACTATATGATCTTGCTTTTGATTGTAGTATTTATGCTTATGATTTTATATGAGTATTTTCATGCTAATAATGATGTATGGATTTTCTGTCGAGAAGTTTCTTCTGTTTTGTTTTGACAATATGGTTACGAAGAACGGTGATTATTTGGGATTTTGTACCCAAGTATTTTGGAATTTAATAATATGTTATGGCAGAGTATGCGGGTTGAATTATAATATCATCTTAATTTTCTGTTTAATTATTTATAACCTCTTCTCATTAGCTAAATTTGTGAAGTTTGATATATTATGATATTGAAATTTTGTGAATATTGAGCATTAGTATAATTAATTAAAATATTTTTTTTATTTGGCGGAAGCTTGGGAGCCGATTAACAGGCTCAACTTTTTAATTCTACCAACTATTAGGATAGACTTCCTTATCTCTAAGAAGTTATATTAGCCTAAGTTTTGTTTAACCTCGATGATGGAAATAGAATATTTATATATATACCTTGTTTATTAAAATGTCGTATACCTTCCATCATGCCTCCATTCTTGAGAAAGAACGGAAATAGAGGTCACTCTGACCGTGTACTTCGGAACCTAGTGAAAGCCCTAGTTGGTACAAGAAACCCCAGACTGAAATCCTTGGAAGAGAGGGCTTCATCGATTAGTAAAAGAATAGCCCAGAGTAAGCCCTTTACTTATGATGGGAAAGGACAACCTTCTGCGCTGGAAAACTGGCTTCGAGAGTTTGACAAACTCTTTAGTGTAGTTCGATGTCCCGCGGAATTTATGGTCGACCAGGCTGCATTTTATCTGGTCGAAGATGATGACTACCTGTGGGCACATAGTAAGGCGAGGCTGATAAAGGAGAATGATGGTGAATTAAGCTGGGAACGTTTTAAGGGAGCGTTAAGGATCAATTCTACCCCCCTCACGTGAGGACAGATAAGTCAAACGAGTTTTCTAGGTTTGAAATGGGGAATTTAACAGTGCATGCGTATTATCAGAAATTTACGGAATTTCTGAAGTTTTGCCCTGAGGACGTCCCGACTGAAACAAAGAAAATGCAACGCTTCGAATTGGGTTTATCGTACGAGATTCAAAAACACATTGAGATTGATAGGTACGATACTTAAGACCAGTTATATAAGAGGGCAGCCTAGATAGGAAATGTTATTAGGAAGGAGCAGGAGAAGTTGGCCCATAGTGGGGACAAAAGGAGGGAACCTATGTTTTAGAATGCAGAGAGCAGGAGTAATCATGCACAAAACCACTTTAAGAAACACAAAACCTATGGGGTTATCAAGAAAAAGTGTACTAGCCAGGACAGTCAAGTAAAGGTGGGAGAGGTTCGATATCTGCGGCCAGGGTACAGAAACCACTTAATGACTGCAATGGAAAGGAAAGAATTTATAACTGTAAGAGATGCCAGAAAAATCATCCATGGAGAGATTGTCGGGGAACATTAGTGGACTGTTCATACTGTGGTAAATCGTGTCATAGAATGTATGAGTGTTATGCTCGATTGGGACAACAAGAACCTCAAGGGGGGAATCACAGAGGTATTCCACAACAACGCTTCGGTAATGGTCGGAGTGGCAATGACACGGGAAATGGAAATCAAAACGGTGTTTGTTTTGGTAGAAACCCTGGGGGTGTCTCAAACCTTAGGTTTTAAAGAAATCATTTCGGAATTCAGCAACCTCAAGGGAATGCTAGGAATGAGAACCTTCCTGGACAAGAGGTAGTCAAGAAGGCGCACCCCAGTATTTCAAAATAATGGCAGACTATCAGCAGTTAACGCTAGGGAAGCAACACAAGTGTCCGATGTGGTCACAGGTACTTTTTGCATCAATTCAAAGTCTGATAAAGTTCTTTTTGATTCTGGTGCATCGTACTCGTTTATTTCTAAGTCTAGAATTAAAGACTTAGGATTGGAAAATCCCGAGAAAACATCTTTCTCAGTCGCTATTCCTTCCGGAGAGACCTTTCATTGTAGTATATTATTTCGTGGGGTGTCGGTCAATATAGGAAAGACAAAATCTCGAGTGATTTGTTTCTTTGGAAATGGAAGGTCTAGATGTAATCCTTGGGATGGATTGGTTGGGTAGATATAAGGCATTAATATATTGTGAGGGGCAATTTGTAACACTAAGCGGACCCCGAAGAGAGAAAGTTAAATATAGAAAGCTTCCCAAGGACCCAAGGTAAAAATCATATCGTCATTGAAGGTCAAAAAGTTAATCAAGCAAGGGCAACCGTGGTTTCTGTGTAGTATAAGTAAGGTGAAGGAGCGGGAGGTGCGACTTGAGAACATTCCGGTGGTCTGTGATTTTAAGGATGTTTTTCCAGAAGAACTTCCTGGTATGCCGCCAAGAAGGGACGTGGACTTTTCGATTGACTTAATCCCTGAGACAGGGCCAATTTCAAAAGCTCTTTACCGAATGGCCCAAACGGAGATGGAAGAATTGAAAGTCCAATTGGAGGAGTTGTTGGAGAAGGGTTATATAAGACCCAGTGTGTCGCCCTAAGGAGCCCCGGTGTTGTTTGTAAGGAAAAAGGACGGAACGATGCGTCTCTGCATTGATTACAGAGAACTTAATAAGGTCACTGTTAAGAATAAGTACCCATTACCACGGATCGATGATCTTTTTGATCAGTTACAAGGAGCAGGAGTCTTTTCCAAGATTGATCTGCGGTCAGGGTATCATCAGTTACGTATTAAGGAGGAGGATATTAGTAAATCAGCTTTTAGAACCAGATATGGACACTTCGAATTCACCGTGATGCCTTTTGGGTTGACCAACGCACCGGCGGCGTTTATGGGATTGATGAATCGAGTTTTCAACGCGTATCTCGATAAATGTGTGGTGGTGTTCATTGATGATATCTTGGTGTATTCTAAGAGCCTAGAAGAACATCGAGAACATTTAAGGATAGTCTTGCAGATTCTGCGAAAGAATCAGTTGTATGCTAAGTTTTCGAAGTGTGAATTTTGGTTAGAGCAAGTGGCTTTTCTAGGTCACATTGTTTCTAAGGAAGGAATTTCCGTTGATCCAGCAAAAGTAGCAGCTGTTCGGGACTGGTCTACACCCCGAAATGTTACGGATATTCGAAGTTTCTTGGGTTTGACAAGGTACTATCGTCATTTTGTGAAGGATTTTTTTTTTCGTGTCGCTCGTCTGTTAACATCCTTGATGAAGAAGGAGAAGAAGTTTGAATGGACCGAGGAGTGTGAGAAGGCATTTCAGTTGTTGAAGGAGATATTAACTACAGCTCCAGTGTTGACCTTACCTGATCCATCTTTGGAATATTCCGTTTACAGTGATGTTTCCAAACATGGATTAGGTTGTGTTTTAATGCAAGATAGGAAAGTAGTGGCGTATGCTTCGCATCAGCTGAAGACTCATGAGGTGAATTATCTAACACATGACTTGGAATTAGTGGTTGTGGTTTTTGCATTAAAAATCTGGCGTTATTATCTCTATGGTGTCAAATGTAAGATCTTCACGGACCATAAAAGTTTGCAATTTTTGTTCACTCAATCCGAGTTGAATTTGCGCCAACGACGTTGGTTAGAACTTATCAATGATTATGACTTGGAGATTGCTTATCATGATGGTCGTGCGAATGTGGTCGCTGATGCTTTGAGCAGAAAATCGAGGCACTCAGTCTCAGCATTAATAACCTCTGAGGAATTGTGTAAGGAGTTTGAGAGAAAGAGCTTAGAGATAATCCAAGAAGGGGAGTTGGAAGCCAAGTTCAGTGCATTGTCCATTCAACTTACATATTTCGAAAAGATTATGTCTAAGCAACTAGAAGACCCCAAGTTCATTAAACTTCGGGAGCAGATGAGTGAAGGGAGAGCTGAAGGTTTTACAATTCATGAGGACGGTAGTCTTCGTTTTAAAGGACGGTGGTGTGTACCGGATGGGTGTGACTCTTTGAAGGAAAAATTATTGAACGAAGCCCATTATTCTAGATACTCGGTTCATCCTGGTGGAGATAAGATGTATCAAGATTTAAAATGCATGTTTTGGTGGTCAGGTACGAAAAAGAATATTGCAGATTTTGTTTCCAAGTGTTTAACGTGTCAAAAGGTTAAGAGTGAACATCGAAGACCAGCTGGGTTACTGCAACCTCTAGAAGTCCCGGTATGGAAGTGGGATGACATATCTATGGATTTCGTGTTAGGTTTGCCACGAAATAAGGCTGGTAATGATACTCTTTGGGTTATTGTGGATAGGCTTACTAAGTCGGCAAGGTTTATTCCAATGAATTGTAAGTGGGATATGGAACAACTTGCTTGTGCTTATATTAAGTACGTGATTCGCTATCATGGAATACCTCGTACTATTGTCTCCAATCGTGATACTCGATACTTGTCACATTTTTGGAAATCATTACAGCAGGCTTTGGGAACCACTCTTCTTCAGAGTACGTCCTTCCACCCAATGATCGATGGTCAGACGGAACGCGTCAATCAAATACTGGAGGACATGTTGAGAGTGATAGCCATGGAATGGCAAGGTTCATGGGATGAACATTTGGATCTGGTAGAGTTCTCTTATAATAACAGTCACCAAGCTACGATTCAAATGGCTCCGTTTGAAGCACTTTATGGTTGTAAGTGCCGTAGTCCTGTATGCTGGGATGATTTTACTGAATCTGTCACCTTAGGACCTGATATGCTTGTTCAAGTGACTGAATAAGTAAAGTTAATTCGCGAGAAAATGAAAGCAACCCAAGATAGACAAAGAATCGTACGCCGATCTCCGACGTCGGCCTGGTGAATTTGAAGTGGGTGACAAGGTTCTACTTCGTGTGTCTCCAATGAAAGGAGTAGTTTGCTTTGGTGCTCGTGGAAAGTTAAGCCAACGTTTCATAGGTCCTTATGACATTGTGGAGAAAGTAGGGAAGTTAGCCTATCGGTTAACATTGCCTAATGCTCTGGGTAAAGTGCACGACGTTTTTCACATTTCTCAGTAGAAACGTTACGTTGCATCTTCTTCTCATGTATTAGGTCCAGAGCCATTAGAACTTGATGAGAGCCTAACCTATGAGGAACAGCCTGTCCGGATATTGGATAAGAAGGTCCGTAGTACTCGTCGGAGGGATGTCACCATGGTTAAAGTATTACGGTCCAATCACCGCTCACAAGAGGCAACCTGGGAGACGGAAGACTCCATGCGAGAGCAGTATCCTCACCTTTTCTCTCGGGTTAGTAAGTTACGGGGACGTAACTTCGTTAAGGGGGGTAGAAGGCGATAGGATTTTCGCGCGATTTATGTTTTGGGTTGATTTGTGTATGTGTGTATAGTGATTAAGTTCGTTTTACTTGTTTTGTGGTTATGTGTTATGATAAGTGTGGTTTTGGGGTCAAAACCTTTTTAAGGGGGGTAGTCTGTAACACCCCGATATTTTCCCGATATTTTCTTCCCGATATATTTAATAATTCACTAGTAATATTATTTCTATATATATATTTTATTTATTATTGGGCTTGGTCATGAGATTTGCAATCCTTTTTGGCAATTAGAATTATTTGGACCCAAACTTTTCCTTAACCCATCTTTTCTTTTAAAAAAAAAAAAGAAAATAGGAGGGACTCTTGGTGGAGCTTGTAACTCCCTTAGGGTAATGAAGGATCAAGGCATTAATCCCATATAATTAACCCTTCTTAATTCCTAAATTATTTTCATATTGACTTCCTTTCAAAATTCCTCCTAATTCACATTCCTAACTCCATCACACTTCATCATTTGGTGTTTTCCTTTACAATTGTAAGTGTAATTCTTAATCTATGTTGAATCTTAAGTTTTAATTTAAAATTCTATGATTATTATATGTTTTATCTTATAATTCATGTTTACTTTATGAATTTAAAATTTCACGTATGATTTTGGGATGTATTTTTCTATCTAAATTGATGAAGAATGTTTCTTTTTAGGGTTTTAGATATGTTTATATGTGTGTGAAGGATTTGTTTGATGGATGATTGTAAAGTATATATATATAAAAAAAATGGATGCTAATAGAAAAATGTATGTGGTGTTAGAAATTTATTTTATTGATTAATAGGAGGAATTTATAATGTTGTTAGAGAAATATATATAAATATATATGTGATGTGTGTGTGTGTACATTGTGTAAAAAGAATTATTTTTGAGGAATAAAAATTAATTTCATAGATGGTCATGAAAATTATGTAAATAGTCGTTTAGATTTAATAGGAAATAAAGCATTGAAATTTATATTTTTGTGATAAAAAAAAAATGAAATGACAAAATCCCGTAGGTTTGGAAAATGGTGAAAAAAGGTGTTTTTGGAACATTTTTGGCTTTGAAATTAGGTTAAAAATACTTATACTATGTTATAAATTATGGAAATTGGTACCCGGGGGTTTTGACGCCTTCCGGACGCAACGGTGAAGTCGGATTTTCAGTTTGACAGTTTTAAGTTGTGTTTCTGGACAGATTATGTATGCTGTCCTGTTTTGTGTGTTTACCATGTTATAGTATGTGATGGATGTTCATGATGTGTGTGGTATTCTAGGTGTGGGTGTAATTGTATATGTGTGTTATGGATGATTTGAGGAAAATGTGTACGTGTGCTTATTTCCCGAATACGATTGAACCTTGTAGGAAGTCGATTCGTGACCGGGAATTGATTAAGACGCTTGTGAATTGGTTATCTTGCTTAAGGTATGTACACGCAGCGTGGTTCGCATTAGTCCGATGTATCATATAATAATGATATACAAAAGTAAGGCATGGATATATAGTACGGATAATGTTATCTTTCGAATAAATAATTTTTATACATTGTTTTGATAAGCAGAGGTAGTATGACCTCACTAACCTTAAAGTGGACGTAGTATGACGTCAATTGGTGGAAATGAATTACTCGCGGTATATGGGGGCATTATGAGCCACCGCGGGGGTATGCATACTTAACCATAGGCACCGAAGTAAGGCGAGTGTCTATGGTAGAGACTTGCTTAGGGGTTAGCTCCCCCTAATGTATTGTCTCACTTATGGAGATTGGAGTGTACCGGCAGTATGGCTGGATAGTACAGCAGTATGGCTGACTAACCTTTATATGAAAATAATTATTCTTTATTAGCATGATCAAAGCGTACTTTTCTGCGAATTGACAGCTATTGAATTAAGTCTTTCTCTTGTTGTAATTAATTATTTGTTATGCGACGTTAGCTGACGTGTACTTTTGGTCTTAACGACCCTGCGATGATGTTGTTTCCTATCTGGGCAATGACTAGCAGTAAGTTAAGTTGCAGGTCTGGGGAGTGAGGATTGTCCCTTGGAGAAATAAACCGTTAGGATACAGAAGTCTTGATAAGAACTTCTAATAAAGTTTAAAGAATATTTGGTTTTATGAGGCGATTTTGTTCTCAAGTTGTAATAAGTTGATTTAATTTTTCGTTCTTATCCGCTGCTAAGAATTTCTTATATCTAGTAGTTCATAATAACACTAATAAAACTCGATCCGCAAGCTTCCCTTAATTTCAAATCCGTTTTTAACTGCCTTCTAACATCCTGGTTTGACTCGGACGATATACACTTGTTTTTAAAAGGTCATCTTCTCTTTTCGTACGATCCGAGTTATTCCGAGATGTTACAAGATCACTTGAACAAAAGTCATCAGAATACACTCGAGCCGTCGAGCAAGATAACAGACCACTCGAGCAATGATACTGATCAGCAGCCTGATGACCAGGCCACCTTACTCTGTTGCCTAGGACTTAACCACGAGCTTTTAAGGGGTGACCAAGGCGAATATAGCATCTTGGTACATGGACCTAATTATCAAGGGCTTAGGACCCTACTGAGAATAACCACGGAAGCCGGAGGAACCAGTACAAAGTACCCCAGTCGCCAGCAACTGAATAGGCTTTCCAGTACTTAGCCATTTTTCGGATTTTTCTGTTTAAAAATAACATGTTGTCAGGCACGTGTATGAGCTAGCCGTTGTATGATAGAAAGCTATATATAGGTGCATAGGCTTGATGTAAAGGGACATATTTGGTAATTACAAGTTTTCATTCAGATTTTTCCTAGTTTCAATCCGTTTTCATTGTTAGTTGTTCTCTTCGTTTTTCCTTGAGTATATTGTGTGTATTCTCCAATCAGTCCAACGCATTAAAGGAGGAGGATATCTCTGAAACTAGATTGAGGAACAATCTAGTGCACCTTTCCACAAGAGCGAGTGAAGCTTAGAGAAGGGTCGTGGATTCAGCCCAAGGGTGAGTGAAGCCTGAAGAGGAGGACCACGAGGCTGGCCTGAGAATCAAGAAGAGTGATCTTGGGTATATTTTGGTGAGGATTGTGTGTGCTTCCGCATTCTATAGACTATCTCTGAAGGTGAGCGTGATTCAGTGCAAGATTGTGAGTCTGAGGGACCCAATCTTGGTGCAAAATTGTATCAGAGCATAGGTGACGATAGGGCACAAACCACCATTGTTGAAGCAAATCGAAGAAATTTCTGTAAAGGAATATCAAAGGCGACTGAATTTGTGACGCGTGCGAATCTGGAAGCAAAAAGATGCGGTTGGCCAAGCTGAGGAGCTGCTGAAATTGCACAGGATGGTCAAGGAGAACATATGCAAGGCCAATAAGAATTTAAACAAAAAGCAGATGGGAAGCACAAGCTTAGAGAACCACTAAAGGAAGGAGATCTCGTCTGGATACATCTAAGAAAAGAGAGGTTCCCTTAGCAGAGGAAGAACAAATTGATGCCTAGAGCAGCAGGCCCATTTCCAATTACTGCCAAAATTGGAGACAATGCTTATAAGGTGAAACTACCGGCTGAGTACCATATATCAAACACCTTCAATATTGGGGACCTGCAATTACATCAAGCAAGTCAAGAATTGAGGTCAATTCTTCCTCAAGAAGGAGGAGTTGAACCATGTGCATCAAGGTCAAAACATGGCTCAAGCAACTCAAATCTTCATCTTGATGTTCCTATGGGTACACTTCCTGACCAAGAACAAGGAATGATGGAACTGGAGGCATTCGAGTCATCGAGCAAGCCTAAACATCACTCGAGCAAAAGAAAGTAGAATGCATCCGAGCCATCGAGCAAGACAGAACATCCGAGCAAAAGCCTTCAGCATGCATCCGAACCATCGAGCAAGACGGAACACTCGAGCAAGAGTCATCAGAACACATTCGAACCACCGAGCAAGAGAACAGATCCACCGAGCAAGAGAACAGATCACTTGAACAAAAGTCATCAAAATACACTCGAGCCGTCGAGCAAGATAACAGACCACTCGAGCAATGATACTGATCAACTGCCTAATGACCAGGCCACCTTACTCTGTTGCCTGGGACTTAACCACGAGCTTCTAAGGGGTGACCAAGGCGAATATAGCATCTTAGTACATGGACCTAACTATCAAGGGCCTAGGACACTACTGAAAATAACCACGGAAGCCGGAGGAATCAGTACAAAGTACCCCAGTCGCCAGCAACTGAATAGGCTTTCCAGTACTTAGCAATTTTTTGGATTTTTCTGTTTAAAAATAACATGTTGTCAGGCACGTGTATGAGCTAGCCGTTGTAATGATAGAAAGCTATATATAGGTGCATAGGCTTGATGTAAAGGGACAAATTTGGTGAATACAAGTTTTCATTCAGATTTTTCATAGTTTCAATCCGTTTTCATTGTTAGTTGTTATCTTCGTTTTTCCTTGAGTATATTGTGTGTATTCTCTAATCAGTCCAACATATTAAAGGAGGAGGATATCTCTGAAACTAGATTGAGGAACAATCTAGTGCGTCACCTTTCCACAAGAGCGAGTGAAGCTTAGAGAAGGGTCGTGGATTCAGCCCACGGGTGAGTGAAGCCTGAAGAGGAGGACCACGAGACTGGCCTGAGAATCAAGAAGAGTGATCTTGGGTATATTTTGGTGAGGATTGTGTGTGCTTCCGCATTCTATAGACTATCTCCGAAGGTGAGAGTGATTCAGTGCAAGATTGTGAGTCTGAGGGACCCAATCTTGGTGCAACTTTCTTGATAAATATGTGATGGTTTTTTGATGAAAGCATCATGTAATGCTTCACTATATACTAAGAAAATGCATTATGGAAGCATCATACTGAGAATCACAGTTCTATCAGATTTAAATATTACGCAACATAAACAAATTATCCTTCTCAATTTAAACATGTAATGCATTATGAAGAAAGCATCACAATATGAACAAGAAAACATCACACATTAATCAAGGAAGCATCACAGTTCAGTATGGGTTCAGAAATTAGTAGCACAGAAAGTATCACATTTGATCAGAATCACATGTTTGATCAGAAAGCATTACATGAAATTCTATTATGAAAGCATCATACTGAGAATCACACTTCTATCAGATTTATAAATTACGCAACATAAACAAATTATCCTTCTCAATTTAAACATGTAATGCACTATGAAGAAAGCATCACAATATGAACAAGAAAACATCACACATTAATCAAGGAAGCATTACAGTTCAGTATGGGTTCACTATGGGTTCAGAAATTAGTAGCACATAAAGCATCACATTTGATCAGAATCACATGTAGTGTTTCGGAACAAGTATTTCATTTCGAATTATGGATTTTAATTATGAAATTATAAATGAAGAATTTGAGAATGATAAGGTTTTGGTAGTCATTTTCAGATTCTCAACTATAACTACTTTAAAAGCAATTGTGGAATTTGATCTAAATTCAAATATAAATTTTTTTGATTTGCCAAACAATAAATTTGAACCAATTCTAAATTTTCAAATGAAATCATGGTTCTCAAACATGACAGAGAATTTCAGACACTTAAATTAGAAGTAGATTATTGTTCTATGCTTTACATTCTATTTCGAATAGTTCAGAGAGGTCAGATTGAATCGTAAGACGTACGATCCTACAAATGATATTTATAAAAATAATATAAACAGGCCGGGTCCGGCCGGGCTTGATGGGCCCAACCCATTCGAAGCTCGTTTCTAATTTTGTAAGGCCTGGTCCGACCCATTTTTATTAGAGCCCAACCCGACCCTTATCTTTTCGTTATTTAATCGTTTTAAATTACTTGGTACATTAATATTATTGACAACAAAATAACTCTGTAAATATCTATTATGCCTCCACTTTTTCTTACCTATACCTATTAAATTTTATGCCTATCTTTTAAGAAGTTATAATAATCTTATTAACATACAGCTGGTCTTGGACGAAATGGTCTCAAAATAAGACCGTTAATTTGGGCCGGCCCAATTCGCGCATGTAACAACTTGAGTATTTTTTCATTTTCTGGACATTTTTTTAATTTTGATCTTAAAGGTATTAATTTTGACTTTAAAGGTATAAATTTTCAAAATTGATACCTTTGGTCAAAATTGATAAATGTCCAAAAATTTAAAATATTATTATACGCGCAGATTAGACTGATCCAAATTGACGGTCTTATAATAAGACTATCTTGATCCTAAGTTTTGTGTGTAACATAAAAATACAAATTTTTTAATTTTTGTACAACACAATACCACTGTACCAGTAAGACCGAGGGAGACAGATTTTTTGTTGATAAAATGGTCTCCGTCTCATCGACGAAACTCAAACACCTTTATTAAAGCAATCGAGCGAGGGGAGAATCGAATGGTGAGTTTGTTTGTGAGTGTGCGTTGAGTGATGGAGGAAGCAAAAGGAGTGGTGAAGCATGTGTTGCTAGCAAAGTTCAAAGATGATATCTCACCTGACAAGATTGAAGAACTCATTAAAGCCTATGCTGACCTTGTCAATCATATTCAACCCATGAAGGCCTTTCAATGGTACACTCGCTATATCTTTTTCTGGGTTTTCCTTTGTTCTTGCTTACTTTTCTGGGTTGCTCCTGTTCTTTCTTTCTTGATGTATATTTTGAAAATGTTAGGGTTATGCTTTTGTAAAATGATCTTTTCTTGATTTGTTTAGAATGTTTTGAATCTGAGATTTGGATCGTATGCGGATGATTGCAGATTTATGAAGTGTGTGATAGTCCAGCATCTGTGATGTTTGATTGTTTAGATTTATTAGGGTTTTTATACGTGAATATAATTTTTCGATCGCATCATTACAGAACAATTGGAAATTGGAAATTTGTAGCTGTGAACTATTAATGGTGAACCCAAAAGTTAATCAGCTGTGAACTATTAATGGTGAACCCAAAAGTTAATCAGGGAGCTTAATGGGAAAAGCCCTTTGCTCTATAGAGAGATCATATAGACATACAATTAAGAAATTGGAAATTTGTCGTAGTGAACTCATAATTCTCAAAGATAAAGTTGACTTTCTAAGTCATCTTTCTACTATGTTTCTTTGCTGGTTTGACACATTGTTTGAACTAGATTCTGTCCTCCCCTCCAAACTTAACAACATAAAATACCATAGCTGTTTGCTTTTCATTTTTACTTTTGTGAAAAGCGTGGACATTTGTTGTACTAGGTGATTTTGCCATTGGCTTGATGATGGTGAAGTACATGATGATGATTCCTCGATTCTTCATAGAAACATAGCAGAAAGATGCATTTCAAACTTTCTAGTATGGTTTCATAAGTGATTAGTCTATATGAGATAGTAAACTAGACCTTGCATTGGAACTAGCCAAAATATTTGATAGGGTTTAAGCACCTTCGATCTTGATCCGCTTTGCAAGCTGGATTTCCTTTGGCATGATGGTAATTCGCTTGGCATCATAGTGCAGAGATTGATTTCTTCAAATAAACCAACGGGGTACCCCTCATAGGAGTTTCTTGAACAATAGCTCAGTGCTCTAGTATTTTTGAATTTCTTGGTGGGCGACGGTGCCTCGTCTGTATCTGTGAGGGTTCTTCACACCACTAGTACAATGGACGGATTTGCGTGCTGGCCGTTGTTTCTTGGGGACCTTTCCCAAGGTTGACTGACTTGCGGGCAGTTTGCTTCATGTGTGCCATGTGATATTGTTGTTTGAAGGGGGGAAGAGGAGAAAGTCTAACCTCTGCTGTGTTGCTTTCCCTCTCCTACCTGTGTTTGTGTATGCAAACTGGTGTACAAAATTTCTAATAAGAAGGCCTTTTTATAGTGAAATTAGCTTGGGAGCAAGCTAACTTGGGATTTAAGAAACCTGTAGTTAAACTCATTTTTCCTAAATTATAGAGACATGGATTCTTCAAGGAAATCTTTTTAAAACTGATATATGAAAATCTTTAGATTCTGCTAATAGTCATATATTGGATGTCAGATGTCATTAACATATTGGAGATTTACATTGTTATTAGAATTGAGAAATTATTTAATGTAGGTTTGGTTGAGGGAGAAAAATACTTTTGAAGTTTAGTTTTCCTTCCTTTTGATGAAAAAGTTTTGGGTGTAGAGAAAAATTGATTTCCTTCTTTCTTGGCAGAATCATGATTTACATGGGGGCGTGCAACTCTTTTCCTTCTTGGGTCTCATTTCTCAAATTTTATCCAAACCCAGTCTTGGAAAAGGGGGAAGGCAGTTTCGATGGAATACATTTTTGCTCAAAAGAAACATAGCCTTAGATATACAATTTAAAAATGAAATTCAAAGCATTCAACATACAATTCTTAAAGACAAGGTTAGTTGCTAAAGCATCATTCTTTGTCCAATCTCCTCCGAGCTTAAGCTATTTGGTTCTGTATTTCTTCCTTCTCTTATGCTTGCTTGATTGAGCAATCTTCCTCTCCACTCCAACCTTCTCCACTCAATATTGGTACCATGTCCACTTAAATGAGGACTTTGTAGTAGGTTGATCGTCGATGACAACCAGCTGATAACTCTATCTCATTACCAAACAATGGTCGACTCCATATTTTTAGGATTAAGGCTTTGTACTGGAAGAGGAAATTTGATATTCCTTCTTTCTTCCACTAAACACCTATTTTCATATTATTTTAATTGCGTAAGATTGCATACATCTAATTTCCTTGTGCTAAAACTCATAATGGAGG